>NW_027361814.1:16330000-16930000 GCF_039654945.1 Dendrobates tinctorius | reverse complement strand
AACAACTGGCTACGTCGATGGTGCCGTCAGCAACGATTTGGATTTCTGGATCACGGAGTGAACTACTTATACGATGGACTACTTGCTAGAGATGGGGTGCACCTTACGAAGACTGGAAAGCATGTATTTGGAAGTCGCCTTGCTACACTTGTAAGGAGAGCTTTAAACTAGAACAACATGGGAAGGGAAGCAAAAGACCAGAAAAAGCCATACACCTGACAAATGCTATTGAGAACTCTGCTATTAGAAGTGGAAAGGAAGAACAAAGACGAAAGAATCTAATTAATAAAAATATTGGAGAAAGAGAAACCAATCACAAACTAAAATGTTTCTATACTAATGCACAAAGCATGGGCAACAAACAAGGAGAATTGGAACTACTAACACAGGAAAAGAAATATGATGTCATTGGAATCACTGAAACATGGTGGGACAATACACATGATTGGAATACAAGACTAGAAGGATACAACTTATTTGCAAGAAACAGACTTGATAAACGAGGAGGGGGTGTCGCATTGTATGTTCGAAACGCGTATATCTGCACAGAGATTGAAGCTTCAGAGACTGGGAGTTCTGTGGAAACTGTTTGGGTAAGAATACAAGGACAGAACAATGGAAAGGACACCATTGTAGGCATTTACTACAGGCCGCCTGTGCAAGCCGAAGATATAGATGAACTCTTTATGCATCAGATGGCCAAGTTCTCCAAAAAATATGACATAGTTGTCATGGGAGATTTCAACTATCCAGACATTTGTTGGGAATCTCTCTCAGGCAAAACTAACAGGTCAAGGAAATTCTTATCCTCTCTTGCTGACAACTTTATCTTCCAAAAGGTAAGGGAGAAAACAAGGGGAAATGCTACCTTGGATCTAATCCTTATAAACAGGGAGGAAATGGTTGAGGAGGTAAAAGTGGCTGGGACCCTAGGAGGTAGCGACCATGCTATTTTAGAATTTTGGATTACTAGAGGTGGAAGACCTGTGAAGACTCAGACGTCAAGGTTAGATTTCAGAAAGGCAGATTTTAAGGGATTCAGAAAGAGAATTGGAGGGATCCAATGGCTGGATATCCTTAAAGACAAAAATGTCCAGGAAGGATGGGAAATCTTGAAAAATGAAATTCTCAAAGCACAGTTGTTAACAATTCCGAAAAGAGGGAAGAATAGGAAGCATTTAAGGAAACCAGGATGGATGAACACAGAACTTAAGCACATGCTAAAAAGGAAGAAAAAAATGTTTATAAAATGGAAAGAGGGAGGCATATCTAAAGAACAATATAATGCTGTCTGCAGAACCTGCAGGGCACAAATCAGATTAGCTAAAGCTGAAAATGAACTGAGGCTTGCAAGAGATGTCAAAAGCAATAATAAAGGATTTTGGGGATATGTCAAAAGTAAAAGAAAAGTCAAAGATGCTATAGGATTTTTACAGGATGAAAATGATGAAATGGTAAGACAGGATGTTGAGAAGGCTGAACTTTTAAATTCCTATTTTGCATCTGTTTTCTCTCAGAAAGGAAATGCAACATCAACTGTTATTCACTGTCCTATTAAGGGAATAGAAGAATCCAGGATATCTATAAACAGAAAGATAGTGAGGAAACACTTAGCTAACCTAAATGAATTCAAGTCTCCAGGTCCAGATGAATTACACCCCAGAGTACTGAAGGAGATAGCAGAAGAAATTTTTGAACCCCTCTCCATAATCTTTGAAAATTCTTGGAGAACAGGAGTAGTGCCAGAAGACTGGAGAAGAGCAAATGTTGTTCCTATCTTCAAAAAGGGGAAGAAGGTGGACCCAGGCAACTATAGGCCGGTGAGTCTGACTTCTATACCAGGAAAGATCTTTGAACAAATTATTAAACAACATGTATGTCAATACCTGGATAAGAATGAAGTGATTAAACAGAGTCAGCATGGGTTTCTAACTAATAAGTCATGTCAGACTAACTTAATTTCCTTCTATGACGGTATCACTGATTGGGTGGATCAAGGAAATGCTGTAGATATAGTATATCTTGACTTCAGCAAAGCATTTGACAAAGTCTCTCATACAATCCTTATTGAAAAAATGACTAAGTATGGAATGGACAAGGCAACTGTTAGGTGGATTCATAACTGGCTTAGTGATCGGACCCAAAGAGTGGTCGTAAATGGCTGCACATCCAGTTGGAAGAATGTCTCAAGTGGGATACCACAGGGCTCTGTCCTGGGCCCTGTATTGTTCAACATCTTTATCAACGATTTAGATGAAGGAATTGAGGGTAAACTGATTAAATTTGCTGATGACACAAAGCTAGGAGGGATAGCTAATACTAGAGAAGAGAGAGAGAGGATTCAAAAAGATTTAAATAAACTGGAGAAGTGGGCAGCAACTAACAGAATGGTTTTTAACAGGGAGAAATGCAAAGTACTACATCTGGGCAATAAAAATGAAAAAAAGCATATATAGAATGGGAGGAATAGGGCTAAGTGACAGCACATGTGAAAAAGACTTGGGTATACTAATAGATCACAGACTGAATATGAGTCAACAGTGTGATGCAGCAGCAAAAAAGGAAAATGCAATTCTAGGATGTATTAACAGAAGCATACAGTCTAGATCACGTGAAGTCATTATTTCCCTCTACTCCTCTTTGGTCAGACCTCATCTGGAATATTGTGTCCAGTTTTGGGCACCACATTTTAAAAAAGACATCAACAAACTGGAGCAAGTTCAGAAAAGAGCGACCAGAATGGTGACCGGTCTGCAAACCCTGTCTTATGAGGAAAGGTTGCAGGATTTGGGAATGTTTAGTTTGCAAAAGAGAAGACTGAGAGGAGACTTAATAGCTGTCTACAAATATCTAAAGGGCTGTCATATTGTAGAAGGATCAACTTTATTCTCATTTGCACAAGGAAAGACTAGAAGCAATGGGATGAAACTGAATGGGAAGAGACACAGATTAGATATTAGAAAAAACTTTTTGACAGAGTGAGCAATGAGTGGAACAGGCTGCCACGAGAAGTGGTGAGTTCTCCTTCAATGGAAGTCTTCAAACAGAGGCTGGACAGACATCTGACTGGGATGATTTAGCGAATCCTGCTTTGAGCAGGGGGTTGGACCAGATGGCCCAGGAGGTCCCTTCCAACTCTACGATTCTATGATTCTATGATTCTATCCATAAAGTCAGTGGAACATAGTGTTACAATCAGACTGTACTTACTTGCCACATATGTTAATAGGAAAGTTGTGTTGAAGAATGGTCACAGTATCTGGTGCATCTAAGGTGGTTTCTAACTTTGGTAAAACTGTGAAGAAACAGAGAAAAAAATATATATACTGTATAAATATTTATATATATACAGGGTGGCCCAAAATACTTCACTCGGGGCTATTTATGTCCTTTTTAAAAATCAATATGTTGCGTTATGGTGTCTCTAAAGATGCATGTTGTCACATGATTGCTAGATCCCCCATGGCCATCAGAAGAGTAAAATAAAAGAGCAATTTTACTTCCAGCAAGACGATGCCCCACCAAATTGCTACCGAGACGGCAGAGCCTTTTTCGATGCTATTCGGCCAGAACTTTGGATAGGAGGACAAAGATTGCTGTGAAATTTCCACCTCGTTCCTCTGACTCACCCCTCAATTTCTACCTGGGAACCCTAAGTTTTTACAGCAATTCTGCTGCACTATGGAAAGACATTGAAATGTCATGCAGAGCATTCACTGTGGACAATACAACTAAGATTGCGCAGAAGCCTGCAGAAATCAGAAAGGTCTCGATGTTAATGGTGACTACTTTGAGCACCTAATGTGATTGCAGAAGTCAAACATGATTAACAGCTGTTATCTATATAAATCTAATAATAAAGCTTTTATACAGAAATTTTACAAACTGAAGTGTGTATACATTTTTTGGCACCACCAAATGCTGTATGTATACTGTATGTACAGAGTGGGCCAAAAGAAATGTATTCACACTTCACTTTAACGTGAAAATGATCTGTATATTTATTGACTTTTATATTTGCTTGGATAGTTTAAGGCTATTATTGTATCATATTTCAGTCACACAAAGTATTAAATGTTATCATGGCTGTATATTACTTTTTTTAAACTTTAAACTTGGTTTCTGTCCATTAATCTATACATTTTAAATACATTTTAGTTAATCTCAATGGGGATCTTGCATTGCTTCATTTCTCCTGTGGGGGCACTGTAGGGTAATTCATTACTTGACGCTGTGTTTTTCTATATGTTACAATTGATTATGGGCGGTTCCAGGGGTCAGAAATCATTGATAAGGTTATTTTCAGACCTTGTTAACAAAACAACAAAAAAAAAAACCCCTTTCATTACTTATATTTAAACCTTTACATTTTGGTGCTCATTACTTGAAATCATGTTGACCTTACCAATCGTGTCTACAGTGACGGTCACTTCCGCACTAGAGCCTTCTTTAGTAGCTGTGATTTTATAATCACCCGTACGTATATCAGGAGACAAATAATGGGACAATTCCAATATTCCGCTATTCAGTTGAACATTATTCCATTGTTTTATATTGCTACCCTGGTCATCCTAGAGGCAAGAATGAAATAATACATGTTAATAGGCATCATATCTTTTTGTATTACACTTTTCCTTCCCGAGCCACCAATAGTTTATTATATATAAATTTATATTTTCGAAGATATAATAAACGTCATGAAGCTACGCTGTTACGGTCCTACATTTCTAAGAATATCATACTATTTCGAATACTGGTGTCCCAACACTGGCGGACACAGAAAGAAAAGGGCTCCTGTGAACAAATAGTATATGGGCCCTTTGTAGTCCATCAGCTCAACAAAATGAAAAATTACACCTGTTTTGGAGGTGAAAATGGGCCTCCTTACTTCTTGGGTCCCAGTGTGGCTAACAGGTTGCACCAGCAATATGTCCACCCCTGTGTCCAAGGTATGACTGCTTCTTATATCCTTCATAGCTATACCCTTGCTCCAACCATTTAGGTTGTCATCACTCACATTGATCAATGCATCTCACAATCTAAATTCCCAATTCATCTCTCTGTATATTTTGGAGGTTTTGAGTGAGGCCACCAACCCATGCAAATATTGGCATAACATATAAATACCACGCAGAAGCTTCCTTTTGCCCACACAAACATTCAAAAACACAACCCTAAAGCTCCAGGGTAACAGAACTATTCACTGAACCTTTCTTTGTCTTGTGTCATTTTCCCCACCATCCTGTATCTGGCTTCAGCAGATGTCTCCTACTTTTACACATTGGGATAATTCCTCAAACTGTTTTTGCCAGAAACACTTTGCAAAGTCGCAAAAGTTGCAACTTTTGACATTTTCATGCCAGTTTGAAGCAACTCCGTCAAATTGGGCAGACCTGGAGAGGAGTTGGGGCAGGATCGGATGTAGCTGATAGAGATGTTCAGATCGCTTTGCATAACCCTAGTCCATCTAGGTCAGTGCTCTATGGCCATGGACAGGAGTTGTACGAATTTCCTAAGTTTCTGGGTTCCCTTAATGTGATGTTTGAGTCACTTGTCTGGCTTGACATCATCTGTGCAGTGTCTTGCTGGCCTTCCTAATCGTAAGGCTAACCTGGGATCCCAGAGTGTAAGGAAATTTCCACAGCTCCTGTCCACAGCCACATAGCACAGACCTGGTCAATGAGGTAGTGCGAAATGATCATCTCACCACTAGTGGTTATGCCTGCTTGTCAACTTCAACAAAAGTACTGGCGTTTCTTACACCAGAAACGCTTCTTCAGTCCCCAATTATCATGCTATTTTTAATACTGGTGTCTTCTTACTGTATATATCAGTGATGTCTTTGGAACCTTTAGAGCCCCAGATCCCTTGTGTAACTTTGTAGATCCTTTCTAGCAATGCCCTTCCCTGTTCATTTAGGTTGTTGTTATTCGTATTGATCACTGCTCCACACAATCTAATTTGCACACAAATTTCACAGTCATTTTTAGAGGCTTGAGAGGAAGAAAGAAAAACCCATGTAAACACCAGAAGAGCAAATAAACTCCAGGCAGATGTTGCCCTTGGTCACATTCAAACACACAACCCTAGGCTACAGGGAAAGAGTGCTAACCTCCGAGACCCTGCATGTCCTCTCTCCTTCTCCCACCAATCCTGTCTGACTGTTAGACAACTGGCTGCAGCAGAAGCCTCCTTCTTTTACTGAGTCTAAAGTAGGATACAGATCTTGATTAAGGTAACCTGTCATCTGATTCATGCTACCCCCTGACTTAGCCATACCTTTGGTGTGTTCTGGTACATAAATGTAAACTAGCAAGTAATTAGCCCTTGAGTCTGGATTAGAAATGGTCTGTATTCCTATATAATCACTTACCGCAATGTTAACCAATGTAAACTGTAAAACAGAAAACAAGCCATAGTTATTGGTCAGTAAGAATGATTAAAGGCTATGATCACATTTACAGCCATATACAATAAGAATATATATCAAGTCTGCAAATAATCTTGATTAAAAAGCTTCCACTGGTTTGTGTATACAGCTCCTATGCAGATCTATGTTTCTCCATGGTGACAGATTAAATTCTGCAGGTATGCTATTTTATTTTCCAGCCTATGGCTACCAGCATTTATGGAGTTGTATTTTTTTTCAACAGATGTAAAGTCAACATTTTCGGACATTTGATTTATTTTTTTCCCTTGTTAATAAGAGTTCAATTCTTACCGGTTCATTTTTGGCAATAAGGTTCTCAGTAAAATCCACCCCTTTTATGATTACTGTAGAGGAAAACAAACGTTTTAAATTGTTTTAAAGGGGTTGTATTAGAAAAGATAAACATGGATATTTTATAACAAGGAACAGCTCCATTTATGTTCACAGGTTGTGTGCGGTATTGCAGCTAAGTCGAGTTCATTTGAATGCATTGCAGTACCAGACACAGCCCAGGCACAATGGTGGCGCTGTTTTTTTTAATCTTGTTTTTCATCTTATGAATGGCTCTTACCTTTCTCTCCAGGTTGGTAAATGGCTCTGTCTGTCTGCAGAAACATTCCATTTCTCATGGGTATGATTAGAACAGACTTTTCCTGCAGCTGATTTAGGCCATCGCTTGTTATGTTGATAGCAATAGTGGCTTCCTCCTCTTTACCATTCGTGGGTGGTGGAACCTAAGGAAAGGAATCTTAATTTTATATATATAAAAAATTATACAATTTTGTATAGCTGAAGACTATTTTACTGAGAAATATAACACTGAGAAATGGCTTCTGGAACATTTTAAGGAGGAATAGTTCAAAACATTGACATATTTTATACACTTCTAAAACAATATCACACTTTTTTTACTTAGCAAAAATATAATCACACCTTTTTCAAATATGACTAACTTTTTGATAAAGTCTCTGTGCACAATTTTCTTTACATGATGACGAAGGCAGCAATATTAGCTCAGTTGCTGCCAATGTCTGCTTCATGGATGTAGTGACTAAGATACTCGAATTTAAAGGAGTTGTCCACTAGTTGGATAACCCCTTCTAATTCCTCATGTTTGGCCCAGTTAAAATAAAAAAAGCTTACACTCATGTCCCGTGTACGTGCCATTCCAACGATATCGGCACTCACGTTCTCGGGGCTCACATAAGGTTGCTATGACACATGGGCCCTTCGCCCAAGCAGCGTTGGCGTCACCTTCAGGCGTAGAAGTAATTAACAGGAAGTGAGCGGCCAGCCGCAGCTCTCACTTCCTCTTTAAAACTTATACGTCTGAAGGCGGGAAGAGTGACGCCAGTGGTGATTGGGTGAAGGGTCCGCATGTTGTAACGACCTCATGTGAGCCCCGAGAACACGAGTGCTGACACCGTTGGAATGGCACCGGCACGGGAGCTGAGTATAGGCTTTTTCTTTTTAATGGGGAAAAACATGGAAAATGAGAAGGGGTTGTCCAAGTAGTGGACAACTCCTTTAGAGAGGTCCTGTCACCAAGTCAAAAGTACACAGTTTTGCTCTTATTTTTTTCCAGCTGCTCTTGCGAGTATGCGGTAGTTGTTTTTCTTTTTTTTTTAGATTCACCATACTGTTCCAGAGATATCAAAGACCAGAGAAAAATAGGAGTTTTTAGAAAAATTAACAAAACACTTTATTTGAACCATATAATAAATAGACATACAAATATTGGATAAAAAGATGTGTTAAAAACAGACACCAAAAAAGTTTGACACCCAACAGCACAGTCCATGATATTAATGGTTCCAGAGATATGAAGCTTTTTGTTTAGTACTGAATATTATGGTCTTTATCAAATGGGTGGTGCTCACAGGGTAGTTATGCAGAGCAGCCTAACGACACACCCCAGAGGATCCGGTGAGCCACACCCTTTGGGATATACCATAAGAATGATCGCTAAACAAAAAGGCCCATATTTATGGTACCATATAGCAAACTAAAAAAAATATATAGCATACTCGGGAGACAGGAGGACTAAAATATGAGCATAACCGGTCGACTTATCACCTGTTAACAGGTCCTATTTCAGGGAAAAAGAAAATCTTTTTGTCTCTCCCAGATCTTGGTGGGGAAGTCTAGTGGTATCGTGCCCAATAAGAGTACTGAAGAGCAATTTGCAAAAGTTATACAAAATCAAGAATATTTTTAACATAAAAAATATTTTATTTAACACTTTTGACAAATTGTAATTTACTGTTTGAAAAAAAAATCTCCTTTTCCATTGACAAGGCAGACATGTAACTTGCTAAAGAATATTTGTCTCTTGCTTTGCTAGAAAAAGAACTTACTATAGTGAAAATAGATCTAAAAGCAGTGGGGTGGGAGAAGAATGCGCACAAGCTGGCTACCCATCATTTATGAAAATTTGTGTAAAAGGACGGAATTATGATTTTTTTTGGTGGGTGTTCCTATGCAAACTGGGTTTGGGATTTCAATTTTACCATAATTTGGGATTTAACTGTTGAGGTATATGGGCTATAAATATATATTATATATCTGATTTCTGATACATTCTGAGTTATATTTAAGCTATTAAGATATAAGAGATATTAGAGTTGAGCAAATCAAATTGGTGTCAAATCTTATGGAATTCGCCAAAATTGGGGAATTTAAACATGTGATTTGCTTCAAGTGCATAGGCTAAAATGGTATTGCACAGCCAACCAAGATGGACCATCATAGCCAATATAAAAGCTGAGACAGGGAATGAGGCAACAATTAAACTGTGAATCTGGATCGTTTGGGGAAATCACACTTGCAGTTTAGCCATGGAGATTGAGAGAAAAATCCTTAAAACACTGAATAAACATTACAGATAGCGTGTGTGACAAATCAGCAGCTAAGAATGGTTATCATCTGTTTATACATAGCCATATACAGTATGATGAGGTCACTTGGGAATTAATAAGGCTGAACTTGTATTACAGAGCTTGAAAGAGGTTGGATAGAGTTCTAGGAGACCTCAAAGTCTAGGAGACCTCAGAGTCTAGGAGACCTCAGAGTGTTACAAATGTCTTTCCATTGCAATTGCAGGATTTGGAGTACATCCTACCATTTAACTCCGAAATTTGATGGGGGTGAGAAAAAAAATCGGATGCCATACTGACAATCAGAGTGGCATCCAATTTTATACATACATTACAATTCTGTACCATAGGAAACTGTATATGGTTTTGTTAATAATTAACAGCTGCTGAGTAAAAAAAAAACAGATTGCACACAGATGACAAGTGAGTCTAAGAGCGTATACTGCTCGAAACAGAACCTCCTGGGCACTTTCTGTGCGGCTATCCCATGTCAGGGTAAAAACCGCAATGATGACTATAGCAGCCATGCTTATATTTTAATGAAATAAATAAAGAAAATTCTGGATTTTACTCCTTGAGCTGGACTTTCCTTTTTCTATGAAGAAAAAGAATTGCACCGCTTTTCGGGATGAGAATGGAACCGATCTTTTACATGCTAGTATGAGCGTACCCTAATATTATGTATTACCTGAAGGGTGTTACAATGAAGCTGCCCATCTCCTTTACTGATTAAGGCATTGAAAACAGGAGAAGCGGACGTTGCCCTTAAGGAAATGTCGAGTGCGGCATCAGAATCAGGTGACAAGACGTAGACACATACGGTCTGATTGGAGGGATAGGGCATAACGGCTGGTACTGCCACCAAGTATTTCCTGGTAGAAGATAAGATATAGTATTATGGACTGTACCCCAAACTTTTAATAATATTTGTAAAAGTTGCTCATTTTTTTTGTGCTATTATTATAGTTCACATCATACATTCAGGATTTTCAGAAGGAAATATAAATCTATGTGTATATATACTGTATATATAAAATAATATTTAATAGTGGTAATAGACCAATGTAATATGAATATTAAATCTTGAATAAAAATAACAACAGTAATAATAATATCATCTAATAACACAAAGCGTCTCACCCCTCTTAGATGAGCAAACTAATGGAACACAGCACGAGAATGAGACCACAATATCACATTCTAAAAATGTCATAACCCAATAATATAGGGAACAAATACAGGAATATCTTACAGATTACTGCTCTGTCCCGATACCAGAGGAAGAGCCAGGATAATCATCATTAGTCTTCTCATGATGATGGGATCCTCCATTCCTTTCTCAGTAGATCCTCTGCTCTGACCACTATGTGCTCAGCTCCTTCTTCTGAGGTGCGATAGTAGTGTTAGTAGTCGCCTCTCTGCCTCGGAATCTGCTCGCTGTCTGCTCACTCTGATCTTTATACTCTGTTAGCAGGAAATTAAAATTATTGGCAAAAATAGTTCCCTCTTTCCTTAAGCCATTCCAAAATCCCCTGAGGATACTTTTACATGGCAGCCAGGACAGTGTCACATTGTATGACGACATATCACAATGGAACTGTGACCAATTAACACACATTAGTAACAATGGTGGACCAGAATCAATATCTGGCTCTTGACCATTAACAGGTACACTGGCAATAACAAAGCCATTATAGATTATTCATTTTATGCACAGTCATGAATTTCTTCTAAAGGGATAGTTTAGTTTTCTTTAGACAATCCCTTTTTGTTATACAGGTATGTTGACGACTATTGAAAACCCTTGTGTTCAGCTTTAAAGGTTTGCCCACCCAGAGAGCTCCATAAAATAAGAAAAAAATGTATGATTACCCCCTCGATGGTACCACAGCTCCGCTCTGAGCCCTTTGCTCCCAGTTGGTCTTGTGATATAACCAATGTGAACAGTGCAGCCAATAAGTGAAGCATCTAAAAAATGCTAATTACATATATTACATATTATTTGCTATCAGGTTTTTCAATACCTGCTTGTGTTGACATTGAAACATTACCTCGTTATATAGTTACATTGGTGATAAGCAATGGCTTTTTGGTTACAGAGAGCCTTCCACCTTTGTCAAACCACCTAGATGCTATGGTTTCTCTTGCATCTAAGGGATTAATGAGGCACTTCCATCAAAGTTTTTAACCACTTAATATATTGCACCCATCATATTATGCAACACTGTGTACTTACAATTGCCATTTTGCCTTTCTACCCAGCTAATTATTCTCTTTTCTCTGCTCTTTGTAGAAACAGGATGTCTCTTGTCTCTGCATTTATCATTCCCCTCTTCACCTCCTGACCAGCTACTCCCTCCTTTCCCCTGCCAGGGACTTTTGCAGTAATTACTTATGCAGGGAAAATTGACCTCCAGTTTCTACATAGAGCTTAGAAGTATTCAGATAGTCAGTTTTAATCAAGTGATGTCATAGACACAATGGAAAAGAGAAGAAGTAGCTGGGCAGAAAGGCAAAATGAGCTACTGTTAGTACACAGTGCTATATAGCTTGATGACCACATTATATTAAGAAGATAAACATTTTGATGGGACAGCTTCTTTAACCACTTAACGACACCCGATATGCCTTTTAACAGCGCCAGTTAAGGGTACTTATTCCTCAGCACCGCTTTTTAACAGTGCTGAGAAATAAGGTTATAGCGCCCCCCAGCGTCGGAAAATCTCTGAGGTCTTGGCTACTAACATGAAGTACAATATGTCATGAAAAAACTTTCTCAGAATCAGCGGGATCTATTGAAGTGTTCCAGAGCTATAACCTCATAAAGTGATAGTGGTCAGAATTGTAAAAATTGGCCTGGTCATTAAGGGTTCAAAATGACTAACTAAGGGTTTAAAATGACTGGGTTCATACAAGTCAACGGCTGTATAATATAGCCAGCAGAAACTAATCCGTTTTTCACAGATAGCACTCATTCCTGTGATTGTTTATGGGGCCATTTACATGTTCATGACAAATATCGGAGACATGTCCGATTTTGATCCATAGGTTCGGTTCTAAATTGACCATGCAGGTCAATTTGTGGGTCTGTGAGAAAAATGGACTGCACTTATGTAGAGATGTGGACTGTCTTACCTTGCTCCTGTCCCTGAAGACAACAGACACGATATGTGAGTACGGTCGTGCCGTTTTATATGTAAAAGTGATGTGCGTCTTATGTTATAATATATTATGGTAATGTACAGCATGTCAACTGTTAATGCCTAATGTGAGTAGAATATAGTGCAGGATAGCAGAAATACAGCTTATACAGTAGGTGGTATAGTAACAAGCATATGAGATAAAGAAAGTGTTCATTATATGACTAGCCCAGTGGGTGGTCACTAGTGTTAATAAAAAGGGGGACACTTCCTGATAGACTGAGTTCAGAGAGTTAGTGAAGTTCATAGTGGAGGCCAAGTTCGGGTACGGTGGGATGCTAAGGACAGCACATGCCGCTTGTTTCAGGGAGTGGGAGGTTCCTGTAGTGTTCGGAGTCTAAGGTCTGACATAGAGGTTGCCATTCACATCATAAAGAAAGAAACATTTTGGTCCTACAAAGGCCTTCATCAGTCAGACTGCATATAAGCAAAAAACAAATATATAAATAAATATCTATAACTATGTACAGATGTAGAAGGGAAGATCAGGCTGCTAGAGTTGCTGAAGCCCTGGGTCCGGAACTGCTGGGGCCGAACCTCCTGTTCCTGGGGGGAACGAGATTGCAGCCAGAGCAAGTGAGTAACCAGGGTGAAAGGGACGTGGCCAGTCAGTGAGAGGTAAAATGGGTTGCGTGGCAACAGAAGCGGTCTTCCCGCCAGAATACTGAGGAGGTACAGACCGCAAACGCTGAGAGAGGAGCGACAGATAAAGGGCGGAATAGTGAGAGACTCACCGAAATCGGCTGGCACGCAGGGGAGCGTGCAACCGATGGAGCATCGCAGCTCTGACATCCAGAGAGGCGCACGTCGGGCAGAGCATTGCAGTGCAGCCCTTTAGGTGACGGCGGCTGCTCAAAGAGACACGCGCCGAGAAGAATCCTGAGGAGAGCTCTATTCTTTTGCTTGGCAGATATACGGACTTTCACTGTGCATTCTTGCACAGACCTCTCACCCTAAAATGTTTATTGGGTAATCCACTGCCATAGAGAGTTCTGTCTAGGTTTGTCAGTCTGTACGTCTTTAGCTCCAGTTAGTCAGCATGAGTTTTTTTTGTTTGTTTTTCGGTTTCCCTCTTTATCTACCAATTTTGTTCCTTCTTCTCTCTTTTTCTTTGCCTTGGCATTTGGTTACGACTCACTTTTAAATACGTATCAATCTGGCCCCCCACCGTTTTGACTGATTATTTCTATTTTTCCTTGGTGGATTTGTGCTTTGTTGTATTATCCCATCCTGACATCTGATTTACATTTGTTTCTTTTTACTGTATGTAGATAACTCTATGTATTTATTTATATATTTGTTTTTTGCTTTTTATGCAGTTTGACTGATGAAGGTCTTTGCAGGACTGAAACGTTTCTATATTTTTGGATTGCCTGCACACAATAAAATAATCTGCTCACAATATTTACCTGAGTGCCAAGTTTTCTACAAGATATACAGGGGATAGGATCCTACTTGGGCATAGAATCATAGAATCATAGAATCGTAGAGTTGGAAGGGACCTCCTGGGCCATCTGGTCCAACCCCCTGCTCAAAGCAGGATTCGCTAAATCATCCCAGTCAGATGTCTGTCCAGCCTCTGTTTGAAGACTTCCATTGAAGGAGAACTCACCACTTCTCGTGGCAGCCTGTTCCACTCATTGATCACTCTAACTGTCAAAAAGTTTTTTCTAATATCTAATCTGTGTCTCCTCCCTTTCAGTTTCATCCCATTGCTTCTAGTCTTTCCTTGTGCAAATGAGAATAAAGTTGATCCTTCTACAATGTGACAGCCCTTTAGATATTTGTAGACAGCTATTAAGTCTCCTCTCAGTCTTCTCTTTTGCAAACTAAACATTCCCAAATCCTGCAACCTTTCCTCATAAGACAGGGTTTGCAGACCGGTCACCATTCTGGTCGCTCTTTTCTGAACTTGCTCCAGTTTGTTGATGTCTTTTTTAAAATGTGGTGCCCAAAACTGGACACAATATTCCAGATGAGGTCTGACCAAAGAGGAGTAGAGGGAAATAATGACTTCACGTGATCTAGACTGTATGCTTCTGTTAATACATCCTAGAATTGCATTTGCCTTTTTTGCTGCTGCATCACACTGTTGACTCATATTCAGTCTGTGATCTATTAGTATACCCAAGTCTTTTTCACATGTGCTGTCACTTAGCCCTATTCCTCCCATTCTATATATATTTTTCCATTTTTATTGCCCAGATGTAGTACTTTGCATTTCTCCCTGTTAAAAACCATTCTGTTAGTTGCTGCCCACTTCTCCAGTTTATTTAAATCTTTTTGAATCCTCTCTCTCTCTTCTCTAGTATTAGCTATCCCTCCTAGCTTTGTGTCATCAGCAAATTTATTCAGTTTACCCTCAATTCCTTCATCTAAATCGTTGATAAAGATGTTGAACAATACAGGGCCCAGGACAGAGCCCTGTGGTACCCCACTTGAGACATTCTTCCAACTGGATGTGCAGCCATTTACGACCACTCTTTGGGTCCGATCACTAAGCCAGTTATGAATCCACCTAACAGTTGCCTTGTCCATTCCATACTTAATCATTTTTTCAATAAGGATTGTATGAGAGACTTTGTCAAATGCTTTGCTGAAGTCAAGATATACTATATCTACAGCATTTCCTTGATCCACCCAATCAGTGATACCGTCATAGAAGGAAATTAAGTTAGTCTGACATGACTTATTAGTTAGAAACCCATGCTGACTCTGTTTAATCACTTCATTCTTATCCAGGTATTGACATACATGTTGTTTAATAATTTGTTCAAAGATCTTTCCTGGTATAGAAGTCAGACTCACCGGCCTATAGTTACCTGGGTCCACCTTCTTCCCCTTTTTGAAGATAGGAACAACATTTGCTCTTCTCCAGTCTTCTGGCACTTCTCCTGTTCTCCAAGAATTTTCAAAGATTATAGAGAGGGGTTCAAAAATTTCTTCTGCTATCTCCTTCAGTACTCTGGGGTGTAATTCATCTGGACCTGGAGACTTGAATTCATTTAGGCTAGCTAAGTGTTTCCTCACTATCTTTCTGTTTATAGATATCCTGGATTCTTCTATTCCCTTAATAGGACAGTGAATAACAGTTGATGTTACATTTCCTTTCTGAGAGAAAACAGATGCAAAATAGGAATTTAAAAGTTCAGCCTTCTCAACATCCTGTCTTACCATTTCATCATTTTCATCCTGTAAAAATCCTATAGCATCTTTGACTTTTCTTTTACTTTTGACATATCCCCAAAATCCTTTATTATTGCTTTTGACATCTCTTGCAAGCCTCAATTCATTTTCAGCTTTAGATAATCTGATTTGTGCCCTGCAGGTTCTGCAGACAGCATTATATTCTTCTTTAGATATGCCTCCCTCTTTCCATTTTATAAACATTTTTTTCTTCCTTTTTAGCATGTGCTTAAGTTCTGTGTTCATCCATCCTGGTTTCCTTAACTGCTTCCTATTCTTCCCTCTTTTCGGAATTGTTAACAACTGTGCTTTGAGAATTTCATTTTTCAAGATTTCCCATCCTTCCTGGACATTTTTGTCTTTAAGGATATCCAGCCATTGGATCCCTCCAATTCTCTTTCTGAATCCCTTAAAATCTGCCTTTCTGAAATCTAACCTTGACGTCTGAGTCTTCACAGGTCTTCCGCCTCTAGTTATCCAAAATTCTAAAATAGCATGGTCGCTACCTCCTAGGGTCCCAGCCACTTTTACCTCCTCAACCATTTCCTCCCTGTTTATAAGGATTAGATCCAAGGTAGCAGTTCCCCTTGTTTTCTCCCTTACCTTTTGGAAGATAAAGTTGTCAGCAAGAGAGGATAAGAATTTCCTTGACCTGTTAGTTTTGCCTGAGAGAGATTCCCAACAAATGTCTGGATAGTTGAAATCTCCCATGACAACTATGTCATATTTTTTGGAGAACTTGGCCATTTGATGCATAAAGAGTTCATCCACAGGAGTGCTGTAATTACCTTTTTTGAGCCATTCACACCATGTCCTCTGGCGTACAGTGGAAGATGGACAGGGACCCGCAAAGATGGTGATGGCGGGTCACAGGCAGTGTCGGACTGAAGCACCGGGACACCGGAGGATCCTCCGGTGGGCCCCACTCCCTGCCCCAGCTCCTGCCTCCTTCATTAGTCCCTGTCCTGCCCTGCATGTCAAAAGTGACTGAAATCCCACAATGTCTGTCTGCTATCTCAGCCTTCTTCTCTGCCCACTTTCTCAAACTGAACATGGACAAAACAGAATTCATCATCTTTCCCCCATATCACTCTACCCCTCCACCAGACCAATCCATCAATGTCAATGGCTGCTCTCTTGCCCCAATCCCGCACGCTCGGTGCCTTGGGGTGATCCTCGACTCTGCGCTCTCTTTCAACCCACATATGTAAGCCCTCGACTCCTCCTGCCGCCTCAAACTCAAAAATATTTCCCGGATCCGCTCATTCCTCAACCACGAAACCACAAAAACACTAGTGCATACTCTTATCATCTCCCGCCTCGACTACTGCAACCTCCTATTCTCTGGTCTCCCCTCTAGCACTCTGGCTTCGCTCCAGTCCATCCTACACTCTGCTGCCCGACTAATCCACCTGTCTCCCCGCTATTCCCCAGCCTCCCCCCTATGCCAGGCCCTTCACTGGCTTCCTATTGCCCAGAAGCTCCAATTCAAAACCCTAACCATGACTCCTCCATACATCTGTGACATGGTCTCTAGGTACCTACCCGCACGCAACTTTCGATCATCTCAAGATCTCCTTCTCTACTCCCCCCTTATCTCTTCTTCCCACAACCGCATACAAGACTTCTCCTGTGCTTCCCCCATGCTCTGGAACTCTCTGCCGCAACACATCAGACTCTCACCATCAACGAAAACCTTCAAGAAGAACCTGAAGACCCACCTGTTCCGACAAGCCTACAGCCTACAATGATCCTCGGTCTACTGAACCACCGCACGACCTGCTCTACCCTCTCCTACTGTATCCTCAACCATCCCTGTGGACTGTGAGCCCCCATGGGCAGGGTCCCCTCTCCTTATGTACTTGTGGGTCCCTTGTCTTACACATGTCTATTGTACCTGTCTATATTTCCCCTTTTCACATGTAAAGCGCCATGGAATAAATGCATAATAATAATAATAATAACTGACCGGCCGTGCTGTGTGCAGATGTCAGGCGCACCGGCGGCTGGGCACAACTCCTAGATTAGGCGCAAACTCCCCTCATCCAGCTGAGAGCACTGTGCCAGCCATTTCCACATCATCCTATAAATCCCAGCAATGACGTTGCTGGGCTGCTCTGTGCGCACAGGACCTGTTATGATGTCACCGGAGGGGAGGAGTCAGGAGTAACATGATCAGGGGCCTCGGTGTATACAGGACTCTGCTGTGCTGGCTTTCAGGGTGCTAGATGAAGGAGATTTTGTGTGGGGTCAGGAGGAGTTTACAGGGTGGATGTAGCAGAACTGTGTGTGTGGAGCGGAGCCGCATGTGTATGGGGTGTAAGGAGAGGAGTTGCATGTGTATGGAGCAGAGCCACGTGTGTATGGGGTGTAAGGAGAGGAGCTGCGTGTGTAAGGAACGGAGCCGCGTGTGTATGGGGTGTAAGGAGCGGAGCCGCGTGTGTATGGGGTGTAATGAGTGGAGCCGCGTGTGTATGGAGTGTAAGGAGCAGAGCCGTATGTGTACGAAGTGTACGGAGTGGAGCCGTGTGTATACGGAGCGGAGCCGAGTGTGTACGAGGTGTATGGAGTGGAGCCCTGTATGTAGAAGGTGTACGGAGCAAAGCCGTGTGTGTGCGAGGTGTGCGGAGTGGAGCCCTGTGTGTACGAGATGTGCGGAGTGGAGCCACGTGTGTATGAGGTGTATGGAGGGGAGCCGCGTGTGTATGGTGTGTGCAGAGTGGAGCCATATGTTTACAAGGTGTACGGAGTGGAGCCATGTGTGTACTTGGTGTACGGAGCGGAGCCGTGTGTGTAGGAGGTGTAAGGAGCAGAGCTGTGTGTGTATGAGGTGTATGGAACGGAGCCCTGTGTGTATGATGTGTACGGAGCCGTGTGTGTACGGTGTACGGAGCGGAGCTGCGTGTGTACGGTGTGTACAAAACAGAGCCATGTGTGTACAAAGTGTACAGAGCTGAGCCATGTGTGTGCAGAGTGGAGCAGAGCCATGTGTGTATGAGGTTCACGGAGTAGAGCCATGTGTGTACTGAGTGGAGCTGTGCGTGTGCGAGGAATACAAAGCGAAACCGTGTGTGTGAGTTGTGTGGAGCCTTGCGTGTACAAGGTCGGTGTATGGTGGGGTGCATTCATACCTCCCAACCGTCCCGGATCCAGCAGGACTGTCTCGATTTTAAGAGTCTGCCCCACTGACCCGGCCGGGAGCTTACTTTTCTTGCGGACACAGGAGTACACGGTGGAGCCTTGAGGAGCACTTTAAAACTCGCACGTCACGTTCCACCGGAAGTGACATGCTGGAAACTGACTGGAAATGAGGTAATTTCGGGAGAAGATTGTGATGGAACCAAGGAGGCACTTCAGGGAATGCTTCAGATCCATCACCATGACCTCCTCCGACAGCATGGACAGTGGGATCACCTTTGAATCGGGGATACTGGCCATATGAGTGGATCATGATATGTCCTGCACCGGGAGGCTCAGGTGGGCATTACAATGAGAGCCGGGCTGCTATAGTATCTTTATAGAATCTTTATTTCTCTCTTTGCTTCTTTCTCTCTCTCTCTCTCTCTCTCTGTTCTTTTTTCCCTCTCTAATCTTTCTTTCTCTCTCTGTTCTTTCTCTCTCTGTTCTTTCTTTCTCTCTCTCTCTGTTCTTTCCTTCCCCTCTTTCTTTCTCTCACTCTCTGTTCTTTCTTTCTCTCATTGTTCTTTCTTTCCCCTCTTTCTTTCTTTCTTTCCCCTCTTTCTCTCGCCGTGTTCTTTCTTTCTCTCTCCCTCTGTTCTTTCTTTCTCTTTCTTTCTTCCTTTCGCTCTCTGGTTTTTCTTTCTGTCTCTGTTCTTTCTTTCCTCTTTCTTTCTTTCTCTCTCTGTTCTTTCTTTCTCTCTCTGTTCTCTTTCTTTCTTTTCTTTCTTTCTTTCTCTTTCCCTCTGTTCTCTTTCTTTCTCTCTGTTCTTTCTTTCTCTTTCCCTCTGTTGTCTTTCTCTCTCTGTGTTCTTTCTTTCCATCTCTAATCTTTCTTTCTTTCTCTCTTTCTTTCTTTCTTTCTTTCTTTCTTTCTTTCTCTCTCTAATCTTTCTTTCTCTCTCTCTGTTCTTTTTTCTCTCTCTCCAATCTTTCTTTTATTCTTTCTTTCTCTCTCTGTTCTTTCTTTCCCCTCCTTCTTTCATTTTCTTTCTTTTTGCTTTCTTTTTTTGTTTCTTTCCCCTCTTTCTTTTTCTTTCTCTGTTCTTTCTTTCCCCTCTTTCTTTCTCTCTCTCTGTTCTTCCTTTCTCTCTCTCTGTTCTTTCTTTGTCTGTCTAATTTTTCTTTCTCTCTCTCTTTCTCTCTCTGTTCTTTCTTTCTTTGTTTCTTTCTCTCTGTTCTTTCTTTCCCCTCTTTCTTTCTTTCCCCTTTCTTTCTCTCTCTGTTTTCTTCTTTCTCTCTCTGTTCTTTCTTTCTATCTTTCTTTCCTTCCTTTTTCTTTCTTTCTTTCTTTCTTTCTCTTTCTCTTTCTTTCTTTCTTTCTTTCTCCCTTTTCTTTCTTTCCCCTCTTTCTTTCTCTCTCTGTTCTTTCTTTCTCTTTGTTCTTTCTTTCTCTCTCTCTGTTCTTTCTTTCTCTCTCTGTTCTCTCTTTCATTCTTTCTCTCTCTGTTTTCTTTTTTCTTTCTTTGTTTTCTTTATTTTCCTCAGTACCAGCCACTGTGCCCACAATACAAGCTGCTGTGCCCATAATGCCAGTCACTGTGCCCTCAGTACCAGTCAGTGTGATCAGCAGTGCTAAATAGGTGCAGTTGGGGTGTGGACACGAATGTGACTAGTTATGAAATGGGTGTGGTTGGGGGTGTGGCCTAAAATTTGCTGCAGAGCGCCGCAACCTTTGTCCCTCTTTCCCTTCTTCAAAAGTTGGGAGGTATGATGGTGGGCCTCAAGAATGATTTCTTTCTGGTGGGCCCAAGGTACTCCAGTCCGATGCTGGTCACAGGTGCAGTAACGTGGTACTACTAAAGAAGAGGAAAATGTGAATTGCTCTGCCTTATGCCACCTATACCATCTAATGAACTCGGACTTTTCAGTAAATGTTTGCCTGTTGAAAAGAACTTGATGTCCCATGCATTATGTGTGGCAGCTCCTGGGGATGGAAACCTGGGGTCAGCAGATGCCTGCAGCCTACAAGTGAGTGTAACCCCTTGTCTGTAAAGTATCAGAGCAAAATCGGACAGCAATTCGGTCATGACTACTACTCTGCAACACTTTACACTCGGATGACCTAAGATTTTCTGTCAGGAACACCGCACTAAACTTGCTCACTGAGCCAGAGCGCGTGTCCTGAGTAAAGCGAACAGTGCTCAAAGATTCCTGTGGAGCGGGCAGCAGCCGAGTAGATGCGTACTTCAGAGCCGCAGGACCTGAAGCACGTGACTGCTAGGGGCGTGGCCTAAACTCCACAGAGCTAGGAGCTGCAAGAGAACTCCTAGCAGGGTAACTGCGAGACAAAGTTACCAGGGGGCATAGACAGGGAGAATAGTCAAGACGTAGCCAATGAGTCACACACAGAGATAGCTGCAAGGTACAAGAGGGGCGAGCAGAGAGTAGTCAGGTCACAGGCAATGAGTCATACACAGAGATAATAACGCAGTACAGAATCAACAGGCAAACTCACAACGGGGAGCAGAACCGGGTCAGAACCATATAAACAAGCTATAACAACAAACAGGCACAGGCACACAGAGGTCACCACACTCGGCCAAAGGCAAAAGTATAACTGGCAGGGCTTGTAGCTTCCCAGGGGTTTAAGAAGCTCTCCCAGAACCAGAAAGAGGCCACAATCATTAACCCAAGGTGTGCAGGTCAAAACCTGCACCGAGCTCCAGACATTAACCCCAGGTGTGCAGCTCAAAAACCTGCACTGGGATCATGATATTTTCATGGACTTTCAGAACAGAGAAGGTGGAGAATCTTTTTTTCTCTACATGTTCGAGAAAAACTAATGACACTCGGACGACGCTTTTATCAAACTTTGATCAAAGTCTGATCAGAATAATCAGTCTGCTTTTCTTGCACGTGAGAAAAAGGGATGCCTGAATGAGGCTTAATAGTGAGGGAGAGGAGAAAAAGCTGGAAGAAGGTTGCCTGGCAAATCTGTTGTGGCAATAGCATAATTCATTAGGATTGTGGGACCTGTCAGTGTTGTTAAACAGTATACTGTTGCTGCATTGAAAGACTGGGCTAGGCTGCTACTTCTTCTGACCTTAGCTAACTGCTTCATATATGCTTATGAAACAGTTAACTTAGGTTGTGAGACCTAGTGGCAGATGTGTGAAACTGGGTTAAGTAGTAGTATAGACAGGGTAGTGTGGTATCCGAATACAGGTAAAGCACATCCGGCCACGTGTAACAAAATGGCTGCCTGTCATTGAGTAGCCTTGTGGCACACTACTTTCTTTAGCCTTCAGCATAGACACAAAGACTAATGTTATAATGGTAACTAGAATAAGGCTGAGGGTACATGTGTGATTTTTGGTGCAACATCTGTCATTCAACAAAAGTTTGTTAGGTGTCACGTCTACATCACAAGTCACATATACAGTTGTGCTCGAAAGTTTACCTACCCCAGCAGAATTTTTTGCTTTCTTGGCCTTTTTTAAGAGAATATGAATGATAACTTGTGATGAGCGAGTGTGCGCGTTACTCGAGTTTTCCGAGCATTCTCGGGTGTTCTCCAAGTTTCTTGGGCGTGCTCAGGGCATCCCTGCAGCTGCATGATTTGCAGCTGTTGGACCTTTTGCAACTTCTTTTTATGGTCATAGTACTCTAGGGATTGCAATGTGAGAACATTCAATTGTATAGCGTTGCGATATAGCAAAGACACTTAGTGAATTTTGGTCACGCGACACGTATCACTACCAGAGTTCCCAGCCTCAATGGACTTTTTTTACCTGACTCAAGGCCAGATTGGGGCTATGAACAATATGTACTGTATGGCTATAAGATATTGTTTGTTGCACAATGGCCAGGCAGAGGTGACACCTTTCCGAAAAAGTATCAATCTTGGTCCCTTCATTCTTGCGATCGGTGGGTGTCCCCGTGATCACACCCAATGACAAGTGAGAAGACGTACGTCAACGTAATTATGTCAAATGCCCTAACTGGAATACACCTTTAAACATATCATATAAAGTTGCAATAAACGAATTACTTGGCACCTCTGTTGCTTTGGTAGCTATTTGCTATACAAATTGTGGAATATAAATGACTGACAAAAGTAGGTTAAAGATGCCTCCAGGGTGTTGCTCTCTGGTCATGTTCCATTCATTTTCTATTCTTTGCAGTCTTGGATTGGGATTTACATTGGCAATAAGTTCCTGTCTCAGAGGTTTCCAGCATTGTTCTCATTTAAATTCAATAAACAGAAGGTTTGATAATGAATTTTAGGGAAAATCACAACTTTGAGAAAAATCAAAGCCGTGGAAAAGTTATTCATGCCCATTATTACTGCAGGCATTGCAAGGCCAAAAAAGAGGAAAATTAGGCCAGGTTCACACAGTGTTATAGCAGTCCGTTCAATGCATGCTCCATTTGTGCTAGCTGTGACTGACCCTCGAACACTGCAGACCGCGTCTGAGAGTCCATCACAGCATGTCGGCGCATCGCTAACGCATGCCGATTATGACATGCGTTAGCGATGTGCTACGTTATGGCAGTCTACGGCTGCATTAACGGATGCGTTACATTGCGTTAATGCCACTTTGTAATGCAATCTGTTAAAAGGACTGCCATAACGCAATAGGAACCTGGCCATAGATAAACAAAACCTGATTAAACACATGATCAAAGAATGTCTGAAGGTACTGTCACACTGTCACGCAATGCACCAGCGATCCCGTCCAGCGATATGACACGGTCAGGATCGCTGGTGCATCGCTAAGTGGTCGCTAGTGAGCTGCCACACAGGCAGATCTCACCAGCGACATCGCAGGGGTCAGGGGTCGCTACCTACCTGTCAGACGAGGTGATCCTGACGTCCTCCCGCCCGCGTCCATGCGTCACTCGTCTCCACAGCAGGAAGCCCCAGCAGGAAGCTGATGACGAGAAACGGTCCAGGACGTTCTCGCGCGATCAGCGATAACCAGCGGGGGAGCGGTCAGAGGTAAGTATTAGACATAGCGATATCGCTAGCAATATCGCTATACAGTTGTGGCCAAAAGTATTGACACCCCTGCAATTCTGTCAGATAATACTCAGTTTCTTCCTGAAAATGATTGCAAACACAAATTCATTGTTATTATTATCTTCATTTAATTTGTCTTAAATGAAAAAACACAAAAAGAATTGCCCTAAAGCCAAATTGGACATAATTCCACACCAAACATAAAAAAGAGGGAGGACAAAAGTATTGGCACTGTTCGAAAAATCATGTGATGCTTCTCTAATTTGTGTAATTAACGGCACCTGTAACTTACCTGTGGCACCTAACAGGTGTTGGCAATAACTAAATCACACTTGCAGCCAGTTGACATGGATTAAAGTTGACTCAACCTCTGTCCTGTGTCCTTGTGTGTACCACATTGAGCATGGAGAAAAGAAAGAAGACCAAAGAACTGCCTGAGAACTTGAGAAACCAAATTGTGAGGAAGCATGAGCAATCTCAAGGTTACAAGTTCATCTCCAAAGACCTGAATGTTCCTGTGTCTACCGTGCGCAGTGTCATCAAGAAGTTTAAAGCCCATGGCACTGTGGCTAACCTCCCTAGATGTGGACAGAAAAGAAAAATTGACAAGAGATTTCAACGCAAGATTGTGCGGATGTTGGATAAAGAACCTCGACTAACATCCAAACAAGTTCAAGCTGCCCTGCAGTCCGAGGGTACAACAGTGTCAACTCGTACTATCCGTCGGCGTCTGAATGAAAAGGGACTGTATGGTAGGAGACCCAGGAAGACCCCACTTCTTACCCCGAGACATAAAAAAGCCAGTCTGGAGTTTGCCAAAACTTACCTGAAAAAGCCTAAAACGTTTTGGAAGAATGTTCTCTGGTCACATGAGACAAAAGTAGAGCTTTTTGGGCAAAGGCATCAACATAGAGTTTACAGGAGAAAAAAAGAGGCTTTCAAAGAAAAAAACACGGTCCCTACAGTCAAACATGGCAGAGGTTCCCTGATGTTTTGGGGTTGCTTTGCTGCCTCTGGCACTGGACTGCTTGACCATGTGCATGGCATTATGAAGTCTGAAGACTACCAACAAATTTTGCAGCATAATGTAGGGCCCAGTGTGAGAAAGCTGGGTCTCCCTCAGAGGTCATGGGTCTTCCAGCAGGACAATGACCCAAAACACACTTCAAAAAGAACTAGAAAATGGTTTGAGAGAAAGCACTGGAGACTTCTAAGGTGGCCAGCAATGAGTCCAGACCTGAATCCCATAGAACACCTGTGGAGAGATCTAAAAATGGCAGTTTGGAGAAGGCACCCTTCAAATATCAGGGACCTGGAGCAGTTTGCCAAAGAAGAATGGTCTAAAATTCCAGCAGAGAATTGTAAGAAACTCACTAATGGCTATCGGAAGTGGTTAGTCGCAGCTATTTTGGCTAAAGGTTGTGCAACCAAGTATTAGGCTGAGGGTGCCAATACTTTTGTCTGGCCCATTTTGGAATTTTGTGTGAAATGATCAATGTTTTGCTTTTTGCTTCATTCTCTTTTGTGTTTTTTTTATTTAAGACAAATTAAATGAAGATAATAATACCAAAGAATTTGTGTTTGCAATCATTTTCAGGAAGAAACTGAGTATTATCTGACAGAACTGCAGGGGTGTCGATACTTTTGGCCACAACTGTATACATGCAGTACTATGCAAGAGTTTTAGGCAGGTGTGGAACAATTGATGGAAAGTTAGAATGCTTTCAAAAATGGAAGTATTAATAATGTATTTTTATCAACAAAATGCAAAGTGAAGGAACAAAGCAGAAATCTAAATCCCCTCAACATCCGGTTTGACCAGCCTTTGCTTTTAAAACAGGATTCATACATAGTTTTTGGTACAATTGTGCACAGTTTTTGGAGGAATTGAGTGAGAGTCTGTTCCAAACATCTTGGATAATTAACTACAGATCTTCTGTGGATGTCTTTTGTGCAAATCCATCTGTCTCTTCATGTAATCCCAGACAGACTGGCTGATGTGAGATCAGGGCTCTGTGGGAGCCAAATCATCACTTCCAGGATGCCTAATTGTTTTTTTAGTTCTTTTTTTTTAGTTCTTAAAAACATTTGCTGGATGTTTTGGGTCATTGTTCAGCTGCAGAATAAATTTGGAGACAATGAATCACTTCCCTGATAGTATTGCATGATGGATAAGTATCTGTCATGATCAAGGATGCGGTTGTTTCTTTTCCGCCCTGGTCAGGTCAGGGTTAATTTATCGGCCTCTCTCTGGTTCTGGGGCGGCTAATTAGACTTGCTACTGTCAAGGTCCAGTGTCGTTGATAATTCGGCTTTACTCGGCTAGGGCAGCTGACCCAGGTTACTCTGTTAACTATCGTTGTTCCTCTGTATGCTTGTTCTGATTTGTGTATGATCCGATTTGTTCCTTGAATTGCATCTGGCTTCTGTCTTGGTACTGATCTGTCCTCTCTGGCTTCTGACTCTCGCCTTCCCCCTGACTACTCTCCCGTCTTGCCCTCTGGATCCGGCGCTACTCTCTGGCTTCTGTACCCCGGCTCACCTCTGACTACCTTCTTGTTTCATCCTTCGGCTCCTGTACCCCCCGTCAGGCTTCCTACCCTCTGCCTGCTCCTGTCTACCACATCCTCGGCCGGCTCCCATCCTCACGCGTGGTAGCTAGCTCTGCCCCCATCGTCTCTCCTGTTATCGTGCATCGAGCTAGGCTCAGGTCCTGTGCACACAGCGCGCCACGACATCTTCCCTACCTCCTTGCTGATCTGCTTTCTCTGTTAACGCCCCCTAGGCTCTACCTCTGGTGACAAACACTGTGTGTCATCACAGAATCTGACCGTTGCTGACCCTGCTACCCCTCCTTTCACAATGACATTTGCACACGCTCATTAGATGCTTCAATACAAAAGAGAGGGACCGAGTCAGTTAATTGCGGCTAATATACATGTGAATTTCCTGAAACATCAGGAAGATTGAGTCTAAAAAAAATCCTAAGTGACCAGTTGGAAAATTGCAAGATTTCTATTTCTTATTTTTAATCCCTTTCCAACATTGGATGTACTGGTATGTCCTATGTTGGGTTCCCGTGTATGATGTGGGCTCAGAAGCTGATCCATGTACCCTTCACCTCTCGTGACATGTTTGCATTCTGTGGATGGATTGCTATGGCCATTGTATCTGCCATGACAGTGCTCCTATGAAGCCTGTGGCTGGACTTTGTAAGAGACCATTATTTTCACTGTATACTGCAATACCATGGTACTGCACTAAATACTATTAACAATTAATTGACTGCATGTTAAAGTCAAAGGACTGGAAAAAAATGAAGTAAAAATAATGGATGAACTCTTTATGCATCAAATGGCCAAGTTCTCCAAAAAATATGATATAGTGGTCATGGGAGATTTCAACTATTTTGATATTTGTTGGGAATCTCTCTCAGGCAAAATTAACAGGTCAAGGAAATTCTTATCCTCTCTTACTGACAACTTTATCTTCCAAAAGGTAGAGGGGAAAACAAAGGAATCTACCTCCTGGGAACTAATCCTTATAAAAAGGGAGGAGATGGTTGAAGAGGTAAGAGTGGCTGGGACCCTAGGAGGTAGCGACCATGCTATTTTGGAAATTTGGATAACTGGAGGAGGAAGATTGTGAAGACTCAGACTTCAAGGTTAGATTTCAGAAAGGCAGATTTTAAGGGACTCAAAGAGAATTGGAGGGATCCAATGGCTGGATATCCTTAAGGACAAAAATGTCTAGGAAGGATGGGAAATTTTGAAAAATGAGAATCTCAAAGCACAATTGTTAACAATTCCGAAAAGAGGGAAGAATAGGAATCATTTAAGGAAACCAGGATGGATGAACACAGAACTTAAACACATGCTAAAAAGGAAGCAAAAAATGTTTATAAAATGGAAAGAGGGAGGCATATCTAAAGAAGATTATAATGCAGTCTGCAGAACCTGCAGGGCACGAATCAGATTAACTAGAGCTGACAATGAATTGGCTTGCAATAAAAAAGGAATTTGGGGTATGTCAAAGTAAAAGAAAAGTCAAAGATGCTATAGGATTTTTACAGGATGAAAACAATGAAATGGTAAGAAAGGATGTTGAGAAGACTGAACTTTTAAATTCCTATTTTGCATCTGTTTTCTCTCAGAAAGGAAATTTAACATCAACTGATCTTCACTGTCCTATTACATGAATAGAAGAATTCAGGCTATCTATAAACAGAAAGATAGCGAGGGAATACTTAGCTAACATAAATTAATTCAAGTCTCCAGGTCCAAATGAATTACACCCCA
This sequence comes from Dendrobates tinctorius, assembly GCF_039654945.1. Taxonomy (NCBI): domain Eukaryota; kingdom Metazoa; phylum Chordata; class Amphibia; order Anura; family Dendrobatidae; genus Dendrobates; species Dendrobates tinctorius. The sequence goes on along the minus strand of NW_027361814.1, from coordinate 16,901,867 downwards.
GAATACTGAAGGAGATAGCATAAGAAATTGTTAAACCACTCTACATAATCTTTGTTCAAGAAGTATCGTTTCTCCTTGCGGAGAATTGCATGCTAAGCATGCCGAGATGAGAGATTCTTAAAGCTGCAATGCTCCTCTGGGAAATATGCAAATTGTCTCTTCAGAGAAGAAGAGGACTAGAACTCTAGTGTCGCCTATTGGAAGTAGCAAGGGTCGACATTGACTTTTAGGATTGCTACATCCAATAGGTGGCACTAGAGTTCTAGTCCTCTTCCTCTCTGAAGAGACAATTTGCATATTTCCCAGAGGAGCATTGCAGCTTTAAGAATCTCTCATCTTGGCATGCTTAGCATGCAATTCTCCGCAAGGAGAAACGATACTTCTTGAACAAAGATTATGTAGATTATGTACATAATCTTTTAAAATTCCTGGAGATCAGGAGAGGTCCCAGAAGACTAGAGAAGAGCCAATGTTTCTCCTATCTTCCAAAAGGGGAAGAAGGTGGACCCAGTGAACTTTAGGCCAGTGAGTCTGACTTCTATACCAGGAAAGATCTTTGAACAAATTATTAACTCCTTCAAGACCCTGCCCTTTTTCATTTTTGCATTTCTGTTTTTGCTCAACTTCTTTCCAGAGCCATAACTTTTTTAATTTTTCCGTCAATATGGCCGTGTTAGGGTTTGTTTTTTGCGGGACAAGTTGTACTTTTGAATGGTGCCATTGGTTTTACCATATCATTTACTCAAAAGATGGGAAAAAATTCCAAGTTCAGTAAAATTGCAAAAAAAGTGCAATTCCACAACAGTTTTTTGGATTTTTTTTTACCATGTTCACCAAATGCTAAAATTGACCTGTCATTATGATTCTCCAGGTCATTACGAGTTCATAGACTCCAAACAATTCTAGGTTCTTTTTTATTTAGTTGGTGAAAAAAATCCAAACTTTGGTAAAAAAATATAAAAATTGCGCCATTTTCCGAGATCCGTAGCTTCTCAATTTTTTCGCGATCTCGGGATGGGTGAGGGCTTATTTTTTGCATCCTGAGCTGACATTTTTATTGATACCATTTTGATGCAGATATGATCTTTTGATCGCCCATTATTTCATTTTAATGTAATGTTGTGGCGACCAACAAAAGGTAATTCTGGCATTCATTTTAATGTAATGTTGTGGCGACCAACAAAAGGTAATTCTGGCATTTTGACTTTTTTCTCACTGCGCCATTTAGCAATCAGGTTAATCCTTTTTGTATTGATAGATCGAGCAATTCTGAACGCAGTGTGGATATTGACACAATCTTACCAGCTTCCGCCATCATTTTCACAAGGTCTTTTGCCCTTGGGTTGATATGCACATGTCGGACCAAAGCACGTTCATCTCTAGGACACAGAACCCATTTCCTTCCTGAGTGGTACGATGGCTGGACATTCCCATTTTGTTTGTACTTGCGTATAATTGTTTGTACAGATGAACGAGGCATCTTCAGGTATCTTGAAATTGTACCTAAGGATGAGCCAGACTTATGCAAGTCCACAATTCTCTTCCTGATATCTTGGCTGATTTCTAGAGACTTTCCCATGATGCTACACAAAGAAGCAGTGGGTTTCAGGTGTGCATTAAAATACATCCACAGGTATGTTTCTAATTTACTCAGAAGCTTCCAAACACATAACAACATCATATTTGCTGTCCAGAATTGTTTAAAGGCATAGTAATCTTAGTATATGTAAACTTTTGGCTTTGCATTAAGTAATAAAAATGCCTTAAACATTCTCTCTCATAATTCTGGCATTTGACAAATATTAATAATTACTGTATTTTTCAGACTATAAGGCTGTGTGCCCACGATGCGATTTTTAAGCGTTTTTGCCGCAATTTTCAGTGCGAAAACGTTTAAAAATCGTGTAGAGAACGCACCCCATGCATTCCTATGGCATTCCGCACATGCTGTGCTAATGCTGCGCTTTTTTCCGCGGCGGAGTCGCATCGCTGAAAAAATCGCAGCATGCTCCTTCTTTTGTGCAGAATCGCAAAGAATTGCCGCGATTCCGCACCCATAGGAATGCATGTGAATCGCTTACTTCCCGCATGTGGCTATGCCCACCATGCGGGAAGTTAAGCGTCTCATGTGTGGTTGGTACCCACGTTGTGGAGGAGAGGAGACTGTCCTCCAGGCCCTGGGTACCATACCCCTGTAAAAAAAAGAATAAAAAATCGGGGTATATTTACGTCCCGCGCTACATTCCCGGCCAAAGCGTTCCCAATAATGCCTTGCGGCAAGGTCCTGTGATGACGTAGTCTTGTGTGACTCTAGCGGTCTCGCGAGATCGCTATAGTAACGCGAGACCAACATCATCACAGGTCTCGCAAGGCATCGCTGGGAACGCTGAGGCCCGGGAATGCAGCGCGGGACGTCGGAAGGTAAATATACCCCGATTTTTTATTTTTTTATCATTTTTAACACTTTATCTTTTACTATTGATGCTGCATTGGCGGCCTCAATAGTAAAAAGCTGCTCAAACTTGTCAAACACTATGTTTGATGAGTGTGACCAACCTGTCAATCACTTTCCAAGCGATGCTTCAAATCGCTTGGAAAGTGCTTGAGAAAATCGCGGCAAAATCGCGAACAGAATCGCGGTAAAATCGCGGTGAAATCGCGCGGGGAAAAAACGCGTGATTTCTGGGAAGGAGTCCGGTTTTCAGTGTGCGTTTTAAAACACTACATGGGCACATAGCCTAAGATGCACCGGACCATAAGACATACCCCAAATTTTCAGAAGGAAAATAGGGAAACAAAATGTGTCAAATGGGGGTCCGTCTTACAGTCTGAATTCAGCTTTGCAGGGAAAGGATTGGCACAGGAGGAGGAGTGGTCACATGGGCCGTTCGATGGTCCAGGCTGGTGCGGTGGCCTCCAGGAAATCTATTCCCAGGCTGGTGCGGTGGCGGTGCTCTGTGTTGCGGTGGTGCTCTGTGGGGTGCTCTGAGCTGTGGCAGGTGGGATCTGTGCTGGGGCAGCACCGTTCTGTTCTGGTGCAGTGGCAGCGTAGCCCTGTCATCGCAGAGGCAGTGCCGCTCTGTGCTGGGTCAGGGGCAGCGTCGCTCTGTGCTGGGGCAGGGGCAGCGGCAGTGCCTCCGCATTGTGTCAAAGCCCCGCAGCTCCATTGCTGCGATGCGGTGGTTACGGGAATATGGCCACCGTGGGCGACTCATGCTCAGATTTAGATCTCGGCAACGAGATCTCGAGACGAGATCTGAATCCGAGCATGTGCCGCCCCCGGTGGTCATGTTCCCGGAGGCTGCCGCATCGCAGCAATGGAGCTGCTGGGCTTTCATGAAATGCTGGCAGAGGCCCGCTGCACCACAGAGCCCTGCCACTGCAGCACCACAGAGCACTGCCACAGCCGCACCAGCTTGGGACCACGGCCACCACCGGATTTGTAAGTATATTCTGACCATAAAACGCACCCCCATTTTCCCCAAAAAGTTTTGGGGAAAGAAGTGCATCTTATGCTCCGAAAAATACAGTATGGTAATCCTAATTGACCTAAAACGGGAAAGGTTTATTCTGATTTCATGTCAGATATTAAGAAAAACATGCAGATGTGTCTTTTTATATAGTATAAGCTTCTGATTTCAACTGTAGATAACACAAAAGAGTATCAATCAAAAATTTCAGCTCTCCTTGGAAAAACCAGCCCTCAAACTGCTTCGTCAACAGAAAAATAAAAATGCTACAGGTCTTGGAAAATGGCGACACAAGTCAATTTTTTATTTAACACATTTTCTTTTTTTTCACCACTGAAAATATAAAAAAAAACTTTACTAGTTTTGGTTATACTATAATTGTAATGGCTTGGAAACTCATATTGCCGCACAATGAATGACTCAAAAAGAAATAGCTTTTTACAAAATTTCACCGCACTTGGATTTTTTCCCCTATTTTCCAAAACATTGGTAAAATGAATGGTGTCATTCAAAACTACAACTTGTCCCAGAAAAAAAAACCAAACAAACCGTTATATGACGTTGATGGAAAAATAAAAAGGTTCTGACTCTTGCAAGAAGGGGTGGAAAAAACTAGAGAATAAAAAAGGAAAATTACCCAGTCAGAAAGGGGTTAGTACAAATTGTGATATGGATGAAAACTTCATTTTCTGATGACAGCTTCTCTTTAAAAGGGGTATTGTGGCCAGAAGAATTTATCATCCATCTGCTTGAAAGGTGACAATTCCATGTTTGTGGGGTCAAGCCATGGAGCGCCCTGATGATTGCATGTCATCTGCAGCAAGTCAATATCTGTTACAAAAAACCTGGGTTTTTAAGTGGAACAAGTCTTATGTCTCTTCATGCTCCTGAGGTGATGGCGTACTGGGTGCTGATGGATCCAATATGCCATCAAAAAAGAGGTCAAGAAAGATTTCAGCTACTTTTTGCCACTGGTATCCAGTCACATGTTGCTCTAATCCAGTACACGGGTTTCCATTGTTGTAATTTACATTGCATGTTATCTATGTTGTATGAGGAAGTCGCACGTCTGCCAACAGCTTCGGGATCCTTCCTCCATCTATTCAATAATTTGTCACAGCTAGTGATGGATTTCCCACAATTAGTCTTAAGGAAATAGGTCATAGAACTACCCATGAAGAATCTACAAGCTATCACAACAGGTAGTAGAACAATTGTTATAAAAAAAAATAGCTATTATTGTGTGTTTGTTTACTCCTATACATCTTACTGTACCAAAGTATGAGGGGTAATTACAAAACAGTAATTACCCCTCATTATTACCAAACAGTATGAGGGTAGTTACAAACTACTGCAAAGGGGGGCGTGGCCTAGGACTGTGATGGCGTAGGTCGCATCAGTCTGGTGTTCTGAGGTAATTTCCTCTAAAAGCGACAAAACCTTTGCCTACAACTATAATTTCTCCTCAAAAACGTTAAAAAACATTAATTATCTTAATTAGTGATGAGCGAGTATACTCGTTGCTCGGGAAACACTCGGGTGCCCTCCGAGTAATTGGGCGTGCTCGGAGATTTAGTTTGTGTTGACGCAGCTGCATGATTTATGGCTGCTGGACAGGCTGAATACATGTGGGGATTCCCTCACAAACAAGCATTCCTCACATGTATTCAGGCTGGCTAGCAGCCGCAAATCATGCAGCTACTTCAACACAAACTACATCTCCGAGCACGCCAAAATACTCGGAGGCCACCCGAGCATGCTCGGGGAAACCCAAGTAATGAGTATACGCACTCATCACTAATCTTAATACATTTTTTGGAGAAATATTTTCGCATTTGGAGCATTTTGTGAGAGGTGTCACTGCCTGTTGTTGCTTGGATACCATGTCTTGAGTCTGAGGCCTAATCACCTCACAGCTGACAGACCTCTCCTGGCTGACTTTTATATTTAACTCAACTTAAAGTTCATTATATTTTGGCACCTTCGTGCGCCATAATATTAAAGCTTTATCCAATAATAAACAACTTGTAATAAATTAACATTAAACCATCCGGAGAGAGTTTCACTTGAAAGACACCGGTAAAGTACCGTCACCTCAGTGGTGATGTGAAGTACAGTATTCAGATGTACGGGATATCTTGTTCTCAAAGACTCCATTTTTGTGTTTGCGACGCCATCTTGTTGTTCACGAGTTAAATTTTGTAACTAGGTGAAAGTTCGCAGCTGTTATGAAAACAGACTGTCCCAGTCCAAGCAAGATATGAGATATGAAACCTTGAAGAATGTGCTATTGTTCTATTCTCTACGTCATGTAGTTAGGGACATGTTCCGATTTTCTTGCAATACTGTTGGCTTATAAAGTGAAGTATTACCATGATGCTATTGGTAGTTGAGAACTTTGCATAATTAAGCAAAAGATTCTAAAAGAAGTGACTAAAATAAAGGGGACTAGTGATCTGTCTCGATCCTCCCGTACATACACTCCCATCTCCGTGTGATCATTCCCAGTTGCTAGCAATGCCCCGTGGATTAATTTGGAAATCACTTGTTCAACCGTGAAGGGTTAATTTAGCCCTCTCTCAAACAGGGACGCCTCTGCCCCCAGAGGACAACAAGACAAAGGACCCTCGGAGCAGACACAGGTGCTGGAAAATTGGGACTGATCATCCCCCACGACAACCACGGTAAGTTGGCAGTTATACTGTTCAGACTGACCATTGGTGTGGTTTTCCTGTGCTTGTTGCTGCAAAGAGGATCTGAGGTTTGTATCCATGGTGGGGTGATTCATGGGTGGAATCATATAGAGGTGCAGTCCCATTGGGGGCCCAGTGCTCAAACCGTACCTCATCAGGGACGGACACCCCAGATTGACCAGTGATTGTGGCTCTCTTTATAGTCAAAATATCCTGAAATCCTGATCACTGTTAGATCGGGCGTGGTGAGGTGATCGAAGATTGGGTAGGATACGTAACTCAGGTATATATATATATATATATATATATATAACCAGAGGTGTCCAGAGGGATAGTCTGAGATGCCCTCCTCCTTTCACTGAGTACCACGTTGAATTTTGGGCATCCCAGAAGGGGATTATTGACCCTGTGGAACAGACTGTACGGCCGCTCCAGTACTGTGCACAGCTGAAGTAAGGATATTTAGCTCTAAATGAGAGAATCCGTGGAAGGAAAAGAAGAATTTTGTGGCTTGGCACATGAATTGTGTGACAAAGGTGTTAGGAAGAACAGAGGAAGTGAATTCTGATTGTTTCTTTTAGTGCTATGTTGAAGAAGTAAAATTGTCTATTATGACAAGGACTGGATGTTTTTTGGTTCAAGGAAGTGACTGTGGTGTGAGAAAGTGATTGAAAAAGAAGGAACTGAGATAGATACTAGTGTGTTAGGCAGACAAATAGTTAAAAGTGATGATTTGAAAGAAGAGGTCTCTGTTATGAGCTCATTTTCTCCTTCACCTTTGATGTCCGATGAACTCCCTCTGCTGGTGAAAGGAGGTAGTGAAATTGATTTGGATGGGAAAAACCTGTCATCTGAACAGGTGGAGTGTGATTGGACATCCGGAATCTCTGAGTGGATATAAGGCCGCCGACGCCCTGCTGGGTTGCTGGTGATCCTCTCTGCTCTGAGCTCTGGCCTCCGGTTTAGTCCTGTCTACTAAAGCTAAGTTTTTGCTCTGCTATTGTTCCATGAGATTTTGTCTGGTTTACTTAGTGTTTTTGTTCAGCCAGCCCTGGTTGGGACTGGCTGAACTCCATTTCTGTCTCTGATCAGTTGATCTCTTTGCTCTGTTTTCAGAATATACCTGAGTGCTGATATAGTGATTTTGAAGTCTAGTGACTTCAGGGCCTTTTCTATCAGATGTGTTGGACATTATTTTTGGCAGGGTTTTTGCATGATTGCAGACAGTTGCTTTTCTTTCCTGTCCTATCTAGTTAGTGAGGGCCCCGTCATTTGCTCAGCCTGTCTTTCTGTCTGTGTTTGTGTTTTCATCTGTTTTCACCGTCAATACATGTTGGGGGCTGTCTATTGCTTTGGAGTCTGCTCTGGGGCAGTTTAGATTTCCCCCTTCTTTCTTTAGGTTTATTTAGTTCTCCGGCTGTGAACGAGGTATCTAGGACCACCGTAGGAACACCCCACGGCTAATTGTTAGTTGTTGTGAATAGGATCAGGGGTCTGCAATCCGCTAGCTACCAACCTCTCCGGTTTTCTGGACTTAGCTTGTATTTTTGTTTTTTCCTCCTCCGGTGACTCATTCATAACAGAATCACCAGCCATACCGCAGATTCTAGGGTACTCAATAGCAGGAAAGAATTGTAAAAAAAAAAAAAAAAGTGTCAGATTTTTTTTTTTTATGTATATTTTTTCCTCTTTTTCTCTGGGGCCGTAGGAGGAATTTTCTTAATGGAGATTAAGCAATTGTCTGATCGTGTGGAGCAGCTGGCTGATGAAGTGTGGGGAATTTCCGCCTATCTTACTCATTCACATGCTGCTGAACCAAAGATTCCTACTCCTGATGTGTTTTTTGGGGATCGGTCTAAATTTTTGAATTTTAAGAATAATTGTAAATTATTTTTTGCCTTGAAGCCTAACTCATCGGGGAGCTCTGCGCAGCAGGTTAAAATTGTCATCTCTTTGCTGCACGGCGATCCCCAGGATTGGGTGTTTTCTTTCACACCTGATGATCCTATTCTAACTAATGTGGACGCATTTTTTCAAGCCTTGGGGTTGTTGTATGATGAACCTAATGCTATTGATCAAGCTGAGAAAGCCCTGTTGGCATTGAGCCAGGGTCAGGATTCTGCAGAGTTATACTGTCAAAAATTCTGAAAGTGGGCGGTCCTTACTACCTGGAATGATGGTGCCTTGGCAGCTCTCTTTCGGAAGGGTTTGTCAGAAACCCCTAGAAGATACTATGGTGGGATTTCCTGTTCCCTCTGGTCTTGACGATTCTATGTCATTAGCCATTCAGGTTGATCGGCGTTTATGTGAACGTAAAAGCACACGAGAAATGTTGCCACCTGTTGAACAAATGTCTGAACCTATGTGTCGTAGCTGCTTTTGTTCTGACCAAGCGTCAGCTGTCCAGATCACCAGTGAGTCCGAATTGTGAGGTTTTTCGCTCTTTCTGTTGCAAGCGCTTGGAGACAAAGAGACTTCAACACACAAGCCGTGGTCAAATCACTTTATCTGACGTAATGAAATATAAGACATGTTTTTATACCATTTACAGCAATATGTGACTCTATGGAGCTCATTTGGCCCCCACCATCACCTCAGGGTCGTACGTACCTTGTTTACAATATACCCAGAACACGTTGTTGAGAACAAATATGATAACAAGTATAGTTTCCTTGAAGACAGAGACTACTAGTCTACATAAGAATAATTCTAGCAATAATAAGGCAAAAAGCAATTGAAGTCTTAAAGGCATTTAAAGGGATATAAAAGCAAACCATTAACTCTTCTATATCAATTTCCCCCTTTTGTAAATAGTATAACCTTTGCCACAGGGTCAGCTGATGTCCACAAAGGAGCTACTGTCTCATGGGTCTAGTACCCATAAGGGGGCTTCCTACCTGCTTCGCCCATGCACCCTCAGTGTGGACACTCACTTTCCCCATCAGCAATGGCCACCTGGGGTCTATGATACACTACAGAAGGTTCAGCCTTAGATTCTTTTTTTCACACATACTTTATTCAGTAGCTTAAGTAATACATATATTAGCGCTTTTACGGCTACATAAAATAATAAGCAAAACAACAAAATTTGCATACAAGTCTATATAATGCCAAAAAAAATCCATCCTGCAAGGCCATTAACCCAATTTGCTGGATTTAGGAAAGAGAATGTATTACCCCACCGGGAATCTCTGTTTGCACTGTGTTGTTTTAACCATTGGTCTCTAAGTTCACCTATTTTGTCTATACTGGCCCTGATCTGGAGATTGCCAGCAGGGTCGTTATAATTACAACAGGTGGGACCAATTATTTGACACATTCCTCCTTCTTTTGCGGTCAGGTAATCTAGTACTATAGTACTCCTTCTTTTGCGGTCAGGTAATCTAGTACTATAGTATGCTGGTTAGTAACTACGATTAATTGTCTCTGTATTGTATTAGTTTCATTAAGAACTTCAAGAATCTGGAAAATCTGATCATCCAGGTAGTCGGTAGCTTCCACTAATTTATCCCACATTTGTGTTGTGAAGGGGTATATTAGCATACTACTGAATATTTTATTTGTTATCCCCATTTCTACTAGATGCGGCCTACCATTTGGCTTATTGTCTGCAGCCCTTCTATACGAGGTGTGAATTGGAACTGCTGCAGTGTCTATTTTACTATGAGGAACTATGAAAGTGGCTGGTGTCAGTTTAGCAAGGGTGCAGACCCCTCTTATGTCTGGGCTCACTCACCTGTAGGCACGATGTCCGCAAACCAAGAATACTCAGTCAGGGAGAACACAAACGTGACCAGGGGTCTGTATACATTGGTATAAACTCAAAAGTCCTGACATAGGCTTATGGGCACACCAAGTATTATTCATTTGTTTTCCACTTACACCAGATGTACATTTACCCCTTTCTTTCCTTATTATTTTACCCGTAGATGATTTACAGCCTTCAACACCATCTTGGTACATCGTCTTATTAACCTGTGTTTGATCGCGAGTGTATATGCGGAAGCAATTATTGTCCTCACCACAGGTGTCTGCTCCAGTGTGTTGAAGACTGAACTACAGTCCATCATTGGGAATAGGGTCTGAGTGAGGGATTTCAGTCCTCCTCCTGGCGACCATATTACCGACATCTGAGTCATATTCCCACCACCACATTTGTACCTTTAGGCCGCGTTATATTAAACTGAAACCAGGGATTAGCGGCCCATTCGACTATAGCCAATGAGGCAGATATATCATGGGGCACACCTAGATTGTGTCCAAGTCTCATTGTGTATGCAGTGTGGGGTTAATACCTCCCATGGCTCCAGAGGTAAGGCTAAGTACGGCATGGTCCTCGCAGATACTGGGCTGTGTGTACAGATCCAACAGTCTTTCGGTTTCTGTCCTTCTATGTCCCTTATAAGAAGAGCATGATGCTGAATAAGTTTGTTGTCCCAATCAGCATTTAAGAGTTTGTCCTGTGTCTCTGTAGAGTGCAGTAATCCTGTCACTGCCAGCAAGGTGATGAGAAGTACAGTCATTCTGCTGTTGACAGGACCCTCTTGCAGTGACTGGCGTGGATCCAGGTGGGCTTTCCCTCAAGTTTTACTGAAGTGGATGTGGTCAGCTGGACTTGGAAGGGGCCGTCAAATCGTGGGTCCAGGCTCCTTCTCACGTGTCTGCGTATAACCACCCAATCACCTGGATTCAGCTGATGCACATCTGCACTGGCATTAGGATCTGGAATGTATGAGAACACATGTTTATGCACCACATTAAGTCTTTCCTGCAAGGCCTGGACGTAGGCTGTCATAGCACTGTGTTGCATTTGTAGCACCTGTGGGAAGTACAGACCAGTCTTTGGTGCACTGCCAACAGGACTTCAGAAGGAGACAAGCCTGTGTTTCTATTTGGAGTGTGTCTGACTGAAAAGAGTGCAAGAGGCAAGCACTCTACCCAGCTCTTTCCTGTGTTTGCCTTGGCCTTTTGAATTTTCAGTTTAAGTGTCCCATTTAGTCTTTCCACTTTCCCACTACTTTGTGGCCTATATGGTGTATGAAACGTTTGCTGTACACCCGGGGCCTGCATGACTTCCCTCATTATTTCTCCCGTGAAGTGTGTACCCCTATCTGTTTCTGTGGCTTCTGGGACACCATACCTGCAGATCAGTTCTTTCATCAGTTTGTCTGCAGTCGTTTTAGCATTTGCACATTTTACCGGATAGGCTTCCGGCCAACCAGAGAAAAGATCTACACATACTAGGATATTTGCATACACTCCTACCTTGGTAGCTGTATGTCGTCAATCTGCCGTCTCTGAACCGGGTAGAGAGGCCTAGATGTCGCTTTCTTAGGGACTTTTACTGTTTTACCTGGGTTGTGCTGTGCACAGATGAGGCATGATTGTACAAGTTTCGCGGCTGTGTAACTGAAACCAGGAGCGATCCAGAAAGCATCTACCATGGCACACATGTGACTTTTTGAGGTGTGAGTGGGGCCATGTGCTGCTTGCGCCATGATTGGGAACAGGGACTTTGGTGGGCACAATTTATCCTTATTCTCCCATACTCCATTTGAGTTCAGCTCAGCTCCCAGTCTCCCCCGGTGTACCTTCTCTGTTTGGGCAGCCTTTTGCCGGAGGGATTTCAGGACATCTGGACCCAATGTGGCTGGAATACGCTGACTCCCCGCTATTTTAGCAGCCTCGTTCGCCCTTCTATTGCCCTCTACCTCCACGGAGTCACCTTTTGTGTGTGCTTTTACCTTGACAATGCCAACCTGGACTGGTAACATCAATGCCTCCATCAATTGTTTCACCAGCTCTGCATTTTTAATGGGCTTCAAATCTGTGAAAATATTAGCGACTTTACCTGCAGCGGCTCTACACGCCTCAGTGAGTGCCTTCAACTCTGCCTCCTGCGCCGACATGTGAGGAGAGAGTGGTTCCGCTCGGATTACCTCATGTGAGGATACTACTGCATATCCAGTGTAGAATCGTCCATCCTGGTGGTATCTGGGGCCATCTACAAAAAAGAAACTCAAAGTCTGCATTAAGAACAGGTTTTTCATGAACGTGTGCAAACCCAACTGTCTCCTGACTCATCAGTTCTATGCAGACATGTTCATGTGTCATGTCAAAGTATCCTTCCTCACTCACTAATACGGTCACCAATTCCCGCTTTTCTGAATCCACAGGCAGGAGGGTGGCTGGATTCAGAACGTTACATCTTTTGAGGGTGACATACTCAGGAATTAGTAGAGCACACTCAAGTCGGAGCTGTCTGGCCATAGACAGATGCTTTGGTTGAACTTGTACGAGTATGGCATGGATGTCATGTGGGGAATAGATTGTCAAAAGAAACGTCAGTGTGATCTCACATGCCTTTCCTAGTAGTAGTGCAGCTGCTCCTACCGCACAGACACAATCAATTTTGTGTGAGGTCCCGGGTCTGATGACAAGCAGTCATAAAGTGGTTGGAATATTTGTGAAGCGGACCTTATCCAAGGCCTACTGTAGGTCACTAAACCTAGGAAAGTGCATAGATGCTGATGTGACCTGGGTAGAGGGAGATTTTGAATTGCTTGTTTCCTGTCAGGTGTCTGGTACCTTCGGCAATATAATGTCCCAACAAATGTCACCTTTTGTTTGTAATACTGTAATTTGTCACGTGAGACCTTGCAACCCTTAGGGTCATCCACGTACTGTAATAGTACAATCAGCGGATGAGGTGATTGCCACTACTCAAGGATCCCTGCCATTGCTGCTGAATAGATGGCAGGGGATTTCTTTCCCCCTTTGTGGGAGGACTGTCCAACAATATTGTTCACCTTTATGAGTAAAGGAGAAAGATACTGACAGTCTGGGTGCAGGGGTACAGAGAAGAATGCACCTGCTAAATCAATGACTGTGAAACATTTTGACATTACTGGGATCTGTGACAGTATTGTGTGTGTGTGTTAGGGACGATTGAGGTCACACTCACTGTATCATCATTAATAGCCCTTAAGTCATGAACCTTTCTGTAAGTGTCAGCAAACCCTTGAGTCCTTTTTTTCCTAATGGGATACAAAGTGGTGTCGCAGGGGGAAGATCTTTGCAGTCCAGGGGGGGTTTCTTTGCACCAGAAACCCTGCCTTAACATACTCTCTAATATCTCTGCTCGGGGCAATTGATTTGGCTAGGCTCAAGGGGTATTGCTTAAAACAAGGAGGAGTGGTTCCTTTTTTTTTTTCAATTTAATCATGACAGGGGGAATGGGCAACCGACCCACATCATTTTGCCCCCTTGACCAAACAGTGTCTGGCACCTGTCCCATTTCCTCATCCTCAGGCATTTTGGTGTCACGTGTTAGTTTCACCGCTTTTGTCATATACACCATTGCTGCAATCTTACACAAATGTTTATCTGAGAGGGGACTTGTGACTGTAATACCCTCAGGAGAGTACTGTATGATGGCCGGGATCGCACTCAGCACATCTGCTCCCAGTAAATTCATAGGGGTATTGTCACTAACAATAAGTTTTGTAAGTACCACAATTCCAGCACCTCACTGTTTCTATGTCCTTAGGTCCCTTATTACGTCTCCACTTTTTTCCTTGTGCTCCAGCATACAGTACATGACAGGTCGTCTTATTGTCCTTGTTTCCTCAATTTCTTTAGCTACCTTAAGGAGGTCTTTTCGGATCTACATATCTCCATTCAGGTCTGGCTGTCTGTATTGCGTCTCGTAAGTCTTTGTTCATACCGTCAATGAATGCATTCACCAGTATTCTAACATCAAGTGGGTTTATGCAAATGTACCCCATGTCTGCCCATTTCAGCTGTAACTGTCCAAAGTACATCTCTACCCTCTCTCCTTTTTGCTGTGTCACATTAGTCAGGAGTACGGACTGCTCTGATTGTTCCACTGTAGCCCATTGTCTTAGTGACTCACAGTACGTCTCCCCAGACCGTGCAGATTTATCATCCATGCCCCAAGCCTGATTCTTTGTCACATCTGTGTGTGTCTTAATTATATGTCCTAGTGCGTCACCTGCCTTTAAACTCACCAACCTCTCTAGGTCTGCCCAGGTACACTTATATGTCTGCTGTACTTCCTTTATGTGTCTGTAAAACGGGAATGGTTGGTCTTCAGGGTCAGGCAGCTGCTTCAGCAAAGCTAGCTGGTCAGAGGGGCTCCACGGATAATACACCTGCATCTTTCTTATTCTAGTCACACTTCTAGGTCCTGATGGGGTTGGTCGTCTGATGTCTGCTGTCAGCTTACTCCTCAAAGGTCAATGTCCCCACTACCCACTATCCACACTATTATGTCAGCTTCTTATAATCTTGTCTGAACAGGATCTAGCACAACTCGCTTAGGTCAGTAGCACAGGTCACACAAGTAGCTATTCTGTCTGGGTTTGTCTGAGTCTGCTCACAGTGTTTACAAGTCCATCTGTTTTGTCTGGGTCTCTGGTTACACTTTGTCAATCAAAACATTCATAATACACCTTCCACACTGCTGCACATTCATTCTCAAGCATCATTTATTCACTTGCTATTTTCTTCCCTTGTCTGTGCCTTTTTGTACATCCAAACATTCACACTCTGGTATTTTTGCCTTTTTAAATATTGGTCCAACCTGTTTTACTGCTTCCTTTCTTCTCTGTCTTTTACAATTTGCATAGCTGTCTTGGATCTCATTGGGGGCACCGACTGTACACAGAAAAAGTTGCCATGGCTTCAACCTTTTTCTGCCGACAGCTCACCTTTCTTCTGAAATGCCCTCCCAGTGTGCCTGGACCTCTGTCTTACAGGCCACACTTAGCAAGTCAGAGAGAGCCTGCCAAGGTGTAGCGGGAAGGCTCCTTGCCTCTCACCCGGTAGACCTACAGGATGTAACGGGAAGGCTCTCTGCCTCTCACCCGCTAGATCAGCTGACTAGATAAGAATAGGCCTTTTTCCTTCTAGCCCAGCTCCATGGATTGTGGGAAGGCTACTTCAACTTAGACAGCTCACCTTTCTTCTGAAATGCCCTTCTGTGTGTCTGGACCTCTGTCTTACAGCCCACACATAGCAAGTCAGAGTGAGCCTGCCAAGGTATATCCAGAGGGCTCCTCGCCCTCGCCTCTCACCCACAACAAAAAACCCGTTGACTAAAGTAAGAAGGCCCAGGTGTGATAGGCCTCTGACCTACTTTATCAGCTGTACAGTCGGCTACCTCCTCTGTTGATACACAATTTGCTATACAAATCAATCACACAACTAGAAGCAGGTTCAAACACATTAATGACCAAACAATCACTTACAATGACCAAACAATCACTTATAATGACCAAACAATCACTTACAATTCCCTTCTAAATTAGGCACCATATTTTACTTTTAACTTCCAACTTCAATTAGGTACTGTTGCTTTAAAATGCACAAATCTTTCAGCGTGTACCTTACGGATAGAATTACTGAGAATTTTGAGCACAGCTCACACTCAGCAGAGATAAGAGCGAAGGGAGAAGAAAAACTGCGCAGCGCCATCCTTCCCCCCTCCCATCAGCATTTCGTAGTTCTTTAGACTTATCTAAATCAATTTCTACAAAAAAAACTCAAAATCACGGGATTTCACTGTAAGAGCACATAACTGTATAATGAGATTAACCATGCCTTGCCCTTGTTCTGGCCAAATGCATTCAGGAAACTTTACAATGTAATGCCACATATAACACGAGCTATATCATTACTCAATTCATTCAGTCTCAGATGTAGATTTGAAATATCTATAACGCAATAACGCATCTGTCCAGGATTCCACCACAACTAGAAAGGTAACAAATCTCTTGACACAAAAATGATGTGTGATGATTCATTCATACGTGCTCATTCACAGATTTTTTATACTCAATTACTCATCTCTCATCTTATTCAGACGTTCTCATAGACATATATACAAGGATTCACACAGCCTGACTATCTTGCACTTTGGATTTGATTGACACTTTAACTTACAGCAGTGTCCACTGACACTCCGAGAACACCAAAGCCAACTTCTTACACAAGAAACATTGAAAACCAGAGCAACCAAAAACCACAGCCTTATACAAATTTACTGGCAATCCAAAATAACCACTGCACAGTCTATCCCAGACTTTGTGCTACACAGTATAACAAAACACAACCAGTTAGTATATTAGTATATTGCCAGAATAGATAATACAGATGACAATTATTATCTTATTATTCTATTATTCAACTCTCATACAGACATACTCACCACTCACTGGTGATGTGGGTTCTTTTGAACCGTGCTGTTACAGTCTTACCCAGAGATATGTAGACATCTTTAGAAAGGTTGCAGATGCAGAATCAATGTAAGAATAAATGTTCTCACCTGCTGCAGCCTGGATTCTGTATTTTCAACCTTCCAGGAAGCTCCCACATACGGATTCCGAATAGACTGGTTTCCACGGTCCCCGTCGGGCGCCAAAACTGTCATAGCTGCTTTTGTTCTGACCAAGCGTCAGCTGTCCAGATCACCAGTGAGTCCGAATTGTGAGGTTTTTCGCCCTTTCTGTTGCAAGCGCTTGGAGACAAAGAGAATTCAACACACAAGCCGTGGTCAAATCACTTTATCTGACGTAATGAAATATAAGACATGTTTTTATACCATTTACAACAATATGTGACTCTATGGAGCTCATTTGGCCCCCACCATCACCTCAGGGTCGTACGTACCTTGTTTACAATATACCCAGAACACGTTGTTGAGAACAAATATGATAACAAGTATAGTTTCCTTGAAGACAGAGACTACTAGTCTACATAAGAATAATTCTAGCAATATTAAGGCAAAAGGCAATTGAAGTCTTAAAGGCATTTAAAGGGATATAAAAGCAAACCATTAACTCTTCTATATCATATTCAATGCGATAGAGTTTTGTCTAGGGCGCAATGTCAGGAGTTCAGAAGGCGTAATAAGCTGTGTTTTTTCTGTGGAGATGCCTCTCATATGATTTCTGTCTGCCCTAAATGAGAGAAACGTTTTGCACACACATTTGCTGTGGGTGGTGTTCAACCTAAGTTTCTTCTGGCAATTACTCTGATCTGCTCCCTGTCCACATTTTCCGCTAAGGCTTTTGTGGATTCGGGAGCGGCTCTGAACCTGATGGACATGGATTTTGCTAAACGTGTGGGTTTCCTATGACACCTCTGCGGACGCCTATCCCTTTGAGGGGTATTGATGCAACTCTTTTGGCGAAGAATAAACCTCAGTTTTGGACCCAGGTGGTAATGCGGGTCGCCCCAGACCATCAAGAAAATTGCAGATTTTTGGTGTTGCATAATTTGCATGATACCATTGTTCTGGGATTTCCCTGGTTGCAAATCCATAATCCAGTTTTGGATTGGAAATCTGTGTCTGTGGTTAGTTGGGGTTGTCGGTGTGCTCTTGGTGACGCTCCTGTTTTCTCCACCTCTCCCCAGTCGCATGATGTTCCTGACTATTTGGCTGATTTTTATGATGTATTTAGTGAGAATAAGTCTGCGTCTTTGCCTCCTCATAGGAGTTATGACTGTGCAATTGAGTTGAGCCCTGGGTGTAAATTTCCCAAGGGTCGACTTTTCAATTTATCTGTACCCGAGCACGAGGCTATGCGATCTTATTTTAAAGAGTTGTTGGAGAAGGGTCATATTAGACCATCCTCTTCACCCTTAGGTGCTGGTTTTTTTTTCGTGGCCAAAAAGGATGGTTCATTGAGGCCTTGTATTGACTATCGTGCCCTCAACAAAATTACTGTTAAATATCAGTATCCGTTACCCCTGATTTCTGATCTATTCTCCAGAGTTAAAGGTGCTTGCTGGTTTACCAAGCTTGACCTCAGGGGGGCGTATAATCTTATATGCATTAAGCATGGGGATGAATGGAAGACGGCGTTTAATACTCCGAAGGGACATTTTGAGTACCTGGTGATGCCTTTTGGGCTCACTAATGCCCCTTCTGTCTTCCAGTGCTTCATGTATGATATTTTCCAGGACTTTGTGGAAAAATTTTTGATCATCTATCTGGATGATATTTTGATCTTTTCCAGGGATTGGGACACTCATGTGGAACATGTTCGGACTGTGTTCCGGATTTTGAGGGAGAATTCCCTGTATGTTAAGGGATCGAAATGCCTTTTTGGTGTACAGAGGATTTCAGTTTTGGGATTTAATTTGTCTCCGTCAACTATTGAAATGGACCCGGCCATGGTACAGGCCATTTATGATTGGGTTCAGCCCACTTCTTTGAAGGCCCTCCAGAAGTTTTTGGGTTTTGCTAATTTTTCTGGTATTGCCAAACCATTGACTGATTTGAATAAGAAGGGTGCTGATGTGCTGAATTGGTCTCCAGAGGCTGTTTCTTCCTTTCAGGAGCTGAAGCGGAGGTTCACTTGTGCTCCGGTTTGGCGGCAACCTGATGTCTCACTCCCGTTTCAGGTAGAGGTGGACGCTTCTGAGATTGGTGCAGGAGCTGTTTTGTCCCAAAAAGATCCGGTAACATCTAAAATGAATCCCTGTGCTTTCTTTTCCCGAAAGTTCTCCCGATCCGAACGCAACTATGATGTGGGGAATCGGGAACTGTTAGCCATGAAATGGGCATTTGAGGAGTGGAGACATTGGTTGGAGGGAGCTAAACATCAAGTCATGGTCCTTACTGACCACAAAAATTTGATTTACCTTGAGTCGGCCAAACGCTTGAATCCTAGACAGGCTAGGTGGGCCTTGTTTTTCACACGTTTTGATTTTGTGGTCTCTTTTCTTCCTGGCACTAAGAATGTCAAAGCAGACGCCCTCTCTAGGAGTTTCTTTGCTGATTCTCCTATTGTGACCAAGCCTGCTACCATCTTAGGTGAGGGGGTAGTTCTTTCTGCCTTCTCGCCCGATTTGAGACGTGCTCTGGAAGGGTTTCAGGAGGACAAACCTGAGCATTGTCCCATTGGAAAATTGTATGTTCCTGACCAGTGGAGGAAGAGAGTAATGTCTGAAGTTCATTGCTCCGCATTGGCTGGTCATCCAGGTATTTTTGGTACTAGAGATTTGGTGAGTCGGTCTTTTTGGTGGCCTGCCTTGTCTCGTGATGTCAGGAATTTTGTGCAATCCTGTGGGACTTGCTCCCGGTCTAAACCTTGTTCTCACTCTAGTGGGTTGTTGATGCCTTTGCTGGTGCCCAGGAGGCCATGGACCCATATTTCAATGGATTTTATTTCTGATATGCCTGTCTCTCAGAGAATGACTGTTATTTGGGTGATTTGTGATAGATTCTCTAAGATGGTCCATCTTGTACTACTCCCTAAGTTGCCATCTTCCTCAGAGTTGGTGCCCTTGTTTTTGCAACAGGTGGTTTGCTTGCATGGGATTCCTGAGAACATTGTGTCTGACAGAGGAGTTCAGTTTGTTTCTAGATTTTGGATGACTTTTTGTTCCAAGCTGGGAATTCAGTTGTCCTTCTTCTCTGCGTTTCACCCTCAGACCAATGGGCAGACGGAGAGAACAAACCAGACTTTGGAGGCTTATTTGAGATGTTTTATTTCTGCTGATCAGGATGATTGGGTTTCATTTTTGCCCTTGACCGAATTTGCTTTAAATAATAGAGCTAGTTCTGTCACTTTGATGTCACCTTTTTTTTGTAACTTTGGGTTTCATCCTCGATTCTCTTCAGGGCAGGTGGAGTCTTCTGCCTGCCCAGGTGTTGACACTGTGGTGGAGAGAATTCACCAGATCTGGGGCCAAGTGGTGGATAAGTTGTCTCTCTCCCAGGAAAAGGCCCAGCGGTTTTCCAACCGGCATAGGACCATTGGTCCCCGGTTTAAGGTGGGTGATATGGTTTGGTTGTCATCAAAGAATATCTCTATGAAGGTGGTTTCTCCAAAGTTTAAACCTAGATTTATTGGACCTTATAAGATTTTGGAGATTCTTAATCCGGTCTCTTTTCGATTGGCTCTTCCTGTTACATTCAAGATCCATAATGTGTTTCATAAGTCTCTGTTAAAGAGGTTTGTTGAGCCAGTAGTTCCTGTGGTGGCACCTCCTGACCCTTTATTGGTTGAAGGTAATGTGGAATATGAGGTTGAGAAGATACTGGATTCTCGTCTGGCTAGACGGAGACTCCAGTATTTGGTTAAGTGGAAGGGTTATGGCCAGGAGGATAATTCTTGGGTCTCTGCATCCGATATTCATGCTGAAAGATTGGTTCGTGCTTTTCATCGGGCCCATCCTGATCGCCCTGGTGGCGTGGATGAGGGTTCGGTGACCCCTCCCCAAGGGGGAGGTACTGTTATGAGCTCATTTTCTCCTTCACCTTTGATGTCTGATGAACTCCCTCTGCTGGTGAAAGGAGGTAGTGAAATTGATTTGGATGGGAAAAACCTGTCATCTGAACAGGTGGAGTGTGATTGGACATCCGGAATCTCTGAGTGGATATAAGGCCGCCGACGCCCTGCTGGGTTGCTGGTGATCCTCTCTGCTCTGAGCTCTGGCCTCCAGTTTAGTCCTGTCTACTAAAGCTAAGTTTTTGCTCTGCTATTGTTCCATGAGATTTTGTCTGGTTTACTTAGTGTTTGTGTTCAGCCAGCCCTGGTTGGGACTGGCTGAACTCCATTTCTGTCTCTGATCAGTTGATCTCTTTGCTCTGTTTTCAGAATATACCTGAGTGCTGATATAGTGATTTTGAAGTCTAGTGACTTCAGGGCCTTTTCTATCAGATGTGTTGGACATTATTTTTGGCAGGGTTTTTGCATGATTGCAGGCAGTTGCTTTTCTTTCCTGTCCCATCTAGTTAGTGAGGGCCCCATTGTTTGCTCAGCCTGTCTTTCTGTCTGTGTTTGTGTTTTCATCTGTTTTCACTGTCAATACAAGTTGGGGGCTGTCTATTGCTTTGGAGTCTGCTCTGGGGCAGTTTAGATTTCCCCTTTCTTTCTTTAGGTTTATTTAGTTCTCCGGCTGTGAACGAGGTGTCCAGGACTACCGTAGGAACACCCCACGGCTACTGTTAGTTGTTGTGTATAGGATCAGGGGTCTGCAATCTGCTAGCTACCAACCTCTCCGGTTTTCTTGTATTTTTGTTTTTTCCTCCTCCGGTGACTCATTCATAACAGGTCTCCTTGCTAGATGACAATTGTACAATGAGACCGGGAGTAGCAGCCCCCACCTTTCCTTTGTTATTATCATCCGCTGCCAGCCTCAGTCCCCGTTATGCCTAATATTGTTAGTGGTTATGAGTATCCACCCCCTTTACCCCATCCCAAATAGACACCCTTTGCAATCAATTACCCGATCCAGAGACTTCCCCCGTGGCTTTCTACAGGCAAATGGCAGCAAATCGAGAGTAATGTGCTGACTCCGGACGATGCCGGGGCCCTTCAGGGTTCGATTTTGTGGCCGGGGCCCCTCAGGGTCCGATTTGTGGGTGGGGCCCCTCAGGGTCCGATTTTGTGGGTGGGGCCCCTCAGGGTCCGATTTTGTGGCCGGGGCCCCTCGGGGTCTGATTTTGTGGCCGGGGTCACTCAGGGTCCAATTTTGTGGTTGGGGCCCCTCAGAGTCCGATTTGTGGGCGGGGTTCCTCAGGGTCCGATTTGGTGGACGAGGCCCCTCAGGGTCTGATTTGGTGGGTGGGGCCCCTCAGGGTCCGATTTGGTGGACGGGGCCACTCTGGGTCCGATTTGGTGGACGGGGCCCTCAGGGTCCGATTTGGTGGGTGGGGCCACTCTGGGTCCGATTTGGTGGGTGGGGCCACTCTGGGTCTGATTTGGTGGGCGGGGCCCCTCTGGGTCCGATTTGGTGGGTGGGGCCACTCTGGGTCCGATTTGGTGGGCGGGGCCACTCTGGGTCTGATTTGGTGGGCGGGGCCCCTCAGGGTCGGATTTGGTGGGCGGGCCACTCTGGGTCCGATTTGGAGGCCAGGGTGGCTCAGCCTCCGATTTGTAGGCCAGGGTCGATCAGCCTCCGATTTGGAGGCCGGGGTGTCTCAGCCTCCGATTTGGAGCCTGGGGTCACTCAGCTTTCGATTTGGCGCGCTGGCCCTTTAAGAATCACTTTGGCGCGTCGGCCCTTTAAGAGCCAGTTTGGCTCATTGGGCTTCTAAATCCACTTTGGTGCACATTCTCTCTCAGGGGCATGCGTCATGTGCACATGAAGCTAGATTTGCATTTGTGCTGTGGGTTTCGCTAGAAGAGCTGATATTATCTGGCAGAAAGTGTGTCCTGGGGGGGTCATGTGAAGTTCGTAGGCATTGGCATAGTAACTGGGTGTGCCTGCGCATATCAATGAGCTTAACTGCAATTTGAATCGCCTCAGGGCATGTTTTCCCTGTGGCAACATTTTCCCATTGAAATGCATTGAGGAAAATGTTTTTTCAAACGCAAATTGCGCAAAAACTACAAATCCGATCGACACGAAAATTACTTAGCACACCACTCATGGACGCTGGCTTTGAAACGACACCTCAACGGAGTCTGTGCGTGTAGAGGTTCGGGCCGCATTAATTGGGGAAAATCAACTGAATAATAATAAGAAGCAGCAGAAGAAGAATAAGTTAGCAGCGTTCGGATTACAAGATAGTGCTTTCTTCAAAGCACTATAATAATCAAACTTTCACGATCACTAATGTATATGTCCCTAACAAAGGTCAAATTAAATTTTTAGGCAAACTAATCAAAAACATTGACTTAATAAAAAAAGGAATTTTGTTGATGCACGGAGACTTTAATATGGTACCAGACAATACCCTTGATTCGACTTCAACTATTAAGTGCAAATCTCCCTTGCTTAATAATTGGCTATTTAAAAAGGAATTGTATTATGCATTTAGATGCCTAAATTCCACTTCAAAAGAATATTCTCATTTTTCGGATACCCATTTCTCTGCCTCAAGGATTGATCTTATATTGACAGAAGTATTTTCCCTCCCCAGATTTCATTTGATTTCCATAGGTCTAAAAACTATCTCTGACCATGCCCCGGTGGTAGCCAAGTTTGAAGAAGGTCACACAATAAATAATCATTTCTTATGGAAATGTAATTCCTCAATATTTCAGAATCCAAAATTTCATGAGGAGGTCTCCCTTGCCCTGAAAAATTATTTTAAAGAGAACCACTTTGAACCCTTAAAACCATTTTTACAATGGAATGCACATAAAGCTGTGATCAGAGGAATCCTTATACAAATATGCGCAAAAATTAAAAAAATTAATAGAAATAAAATCAGAGAATTACAGGTCATAATTAAAGATAAAGAATTTTCCCTAACTAGAAAAATCTCTCCTTGCCCCAAGACACAATTGGAATGATCAAAATTAAGAAATGATTTAAGAGTGATCATATTTTCCTTTTATGATTCCGCAGTTAAAAATTCCAAATTTAAACATTACATGTCCTTATATAAACCATCCAAGTTTTTGTTTAACAGAATTCAAAAATTAAGAATCAGAAATAGGATTGATAAAATTACAACCCCAAAAGGTGACATCCTCCTACACCCGCAAGAAATCGTCAATTCATTCGCAGAATATTATACTAATTTATATAATTTAAACACAAATTCCTCCCTACCCAATCCGAACAAATCATCAAAGACTTTTTAACATCTATAAACCTTCCTAAATCACTCCTGATGAATTAGACCTTTTGGCTGCTCCCTCTAATGAAGAAGAAACTGCTAAAACTATAAAACAATTGCACTCCTATAAAGCTCCAGGCCCAGATGGATATAGCAACAACTATTACAAATCCTTTAGCGATGCTTTTGTACTCATGTGACGCAGATCTTTAATGCAGCCGCATCTACAGGTTCATTCCCAGATGAAAATTTGGAGGCCAATATCATCCTTATCCCTAAGTAAAATTTGAACCCCAACCAGATAATAAACTACAGACCTACACTACCGTTCAAAAGTTTAGGGTCACTTAGATATTTCCTTATTTTTGAAAGAAAAGCACAGTTTTTTCTAATGATGCTAACATTAAATGATTCAGAAATACATTCTATACATTGTTAATGTGGTAAATGACTATTCTAGCTGCAAATGTCTGGTTTGTAATACAATATCTTCATAGGTATGTAGAGGCCCATTTCCAACAACCATCACTCCAGTGTTCTTATGGTACTTTGTGTTTGCTAACTGTGTAAGAAGGCTAATGGATGGTTAGAATTCCCTTGAAAACCCTTGTGCAAGTATGCTAGCACAGCTGAAAACAGTTTGGCTGATTAGAGTAGCTATAAACCTGACCTTCCTTTGAGCTAGTTGAGAATCTGGAGAATTACAATTGTTGGTTCCATAAAACTCTCAAAATGGCCAGAAAAAAAAACAACTTTCAGACAAGTACATTAGAGTCTGTAGTTGGAGAAATCGACGCCTCACTGGTCCTCAACTGGCAGCTTCATTTAATAGTACACGCAAAACGCCAGTGTCAACGTCTACAGTTAAGAGGCAACTGCTGGATGCTGGCCTTCAGGGCAGAGTGGCAAAGAAAAGGCCTTATCTGAGACAGGCTAATAAAGGAAAAGCTTAATATGAGCAAAAGAACACAGACATTGGACAGAGGAAGATTGGAAAATAATGCTATGGACAGACGAATCCAAGCTTGAGATGTTTGGATCACACAGAAGAACATTTCAATGCAATCAAACTAAAGGAACAAAAAGCGCAATAGGGTCTTATCCGGGTTATTATTGGAAGAATAAATTAGAATCTACTCACCCTTTTCAGGAGAGGTTCAGGCATATAAGATCCATAGTCAGCTTGCTGCACGTTCAAAGGTCAGCTCTGTGACCGTAAAACTTCAGATTTTTTGGAGTAAATTCATGGACTTCAGTGCGCTGCTAGACAAATTCACTAATCCAGGTTATGAGAAAGATTAACTGTTTATTTCCCAACGCGTTTCAAAGTGTATACCACTTCTTCATGAAGAAGTGGTATACACTTTGAAACGCGTTGGGAAATAAACAGTTAATCTTTCTCATAACCTGGATTAGTGAATTTGTCTAGCAGCGCACTGAAGTCCATGAATTTACTCCAAAAAATCTACAGAAGAACATTTGTGAGATGCAGAACAACTGAAAAGATGCTGAAGGAGTGCCTGACGCCATCTGTCAAGCATGGTGGAGGTAATGTGATGGTCTGGGGTTGCTTTGGTGCTGGTAAAGTGGGAGATTTGTACAAGGTAAAAGGGATTTTGAATAAGGAAGGCTATCACTCCATTTTGCAACACCATGCCATACCCTGTGGACAGCACTTGATTGGAGCCAATTTCATACTACAACAGGACAATGACCCAAATCACACCTCCAAATTATGAAACAACTATTTAGGGAAGAAGTAGGCAGCTGGTATTCTATCTTTAATGGAGTGTCAAGCGCAGTCACCAGATCTCAACCCCATTGAGCTGTTGTGGGAGCAGCTTGACCATATGGTACACAAAAAGTGCCCATCAAGCCAAACCAACTTGTGGGAGGGGTTTCTGGAAGCATGGGGTGAAATTTCTCCAGATTACCTCAGCAAATTAACTGCTAGAATGCCAAAGGTCTGCAATGCTGTAATAGCTGCAAAGGGAGTATTCTTTGACGAAAGCAAAGTTTGAAGGAGAAAATTATTATTTCAAATAAAAATCTTTTTTTCGAACCTTGCCAATGTCTGGACTAGATTTTAAATTCATTTGGCAACTCATTTGATTAATAAAAGTATGAGTTTTCATGGAAAACACAAAATTGTCTTGGTGACCCCAAACTTTTGAACGGTAGTGTATATGTTTTGAATTGTTGCATGTAAATCCATTGTTTTCATTATCCCTTTCCGTTTTTCCTTCTCCCCTTTCCCTATCCCTTTCATCCCCCCCCCATCCTGGTTATTATAAAATGTTAATAATAGAGTTGAGCGAAACGGGTCGAAAAATTTCAAAAGTCGCCGACTTTTGGCAAAGACGGGTTTCATGAAACGAAACCCGACCCTAGGATGAGGTCGGCCACGAGGTCGGCGACTTACGCGCCAAAGTCGCGTTTCAAAAGTTTGTTTTGCGCTCTTTTTCAGCCAATCAGGATCCACGGACACTGTGGGCAACGTGATGACATAGGCACGGGTCACCACCATCTTTCAGAAGGGCATGCAAGTGATTGGCTTGCTTTGGTGGGCGTCACAGGGGGTGTAAAAGGGCGTGCACGCCGACCGCCATCTTACTTCTGCCGATCTTAGCATAGGGAGAGGTTGCAGCTGATTCTGTAGGGAGAGCGTTAGGCAGGGAAGAAGAAAAAAAAACTGCTTCTGCTGCTAGCGATTGTGCCTGTACAACACACAAGTCACTGTGTGTGCAGTGCAAGGGGAGGCTATATTGTGGTGTATCAGTGGTGTTGGTTGTTGGGCTGCCTTCTAAGGCTTCCTGACAGCTGCATTGCTGTTTACCCACTGCTCTGCAAACTGCTTTTTTAAAAGCAATCCCAATATATTTTTTTTGTCCTGCTGAGGTACTGAGCATGCATTTTTTCACACCATACAGCGGTGTACGCTCCTCACACAGTACCGTGTAACGGCTGTTATCACAGCCACAGTGAAGCTATCTGTGTCACTCTGTGAGAATAAGTCGAGGACATGTTCCGTTCTTACAAACCTGCACTCTAGGGAGATTCCTATTCTGCCCAATTCTACATACACCTTGTAGTTTGTGATACACTAGCCAATTTCTGCCTGTGACATAGCGCTCAGATATTCAGTGGGCCTCACACAATCCAAAAGTGTCCAGTGTCCACAAGTGTCTGCAGAAATTCAAAATCTCCGTTATCCTCTAGTCACTTTGGTCACAGCTGTGCCATCGAGCCTGTGACATAGCGCTCAGATATTCAGTGGGCTCACACAATCCAAAAGTGTCCACAAGTGTCTGCAGAAATTCAAAATCTCCGTTATCCTCTAGTCACTTTGGTCACAGCTGTGCCATCGAGCCTGTGACATAGCGCTCAGATATTCAGTGGGCTCACACAATCCAAAAGTGTCCAGTGTCCACAAGTGTCTGCAGAAATTCAAAATCTCCCTTATCCTCTAGTCACTTTTGTCACAGCTGTGCCATCGAGCCTGTGACATAGCGCTCAGATATTCAGTGGGCTCACACAATCCAAAAGTGTCCAGTGTCCACAAGTGTCTGCAGAAATTCAAAATCTCCCTTATCCTCTAGTCACTTTTGTCACAGCTGTGCCATCGAGCCTGTGACATAGCGCTCAGATATTCAGTGGGCTCACACAATCCAAAAGTGTCCAGTGTCCACAAGTGTCTGCAGAAATTCAAAATCTCCCTTATCCTCTAGTCACTTTTGTCACAGCTGTGCCATCGAGCCTGTGACATAGCGCTCAGATATTCAGTGGGCTCACACAATCCAAAGTGTCCAGTGTCCACAAGTGTCTGCAGAAATTCAAAATCTCCCTTATCCTCTAGTCACTTTTGTCACAGCTGTGCCATCGAGCCTGTGACATAGCGCTCAGATATTCAGTGGGCCTCACACAATCCAAAGTGTCCAGTGTCCACAAGTGTCTGCAGAAATTCAAAATCTCCGTTATCCTCTAGTCACTTTGGTCACAGCTGTGCCATCGAGCCTGTGACATAGCGCTCAGATATTCAGTGGGCTCACACAATCCAAAAGTGTCCAGAGTCCACAAGTGTCTGCAGAAATTCAAAATCTCCCTTATCCTCTAGTCACTTTTGTCACAGCTGTGCCATCGAGCCTGTGACATAGCGCTCAGATATTCAGTGGGCCTCACACAATCCAAAAGTGTCCAGTGTCCACAAGTGTCTGCAGAAATTCAAAATCTCCATTATCCTCTAGTCACTTTGGTCACAGCTGTGCCATCGAGCCTGTGACATAGCGCTCAGATATTCAGTGGGCTCACACAATCCAAAAGTGTCCAGTGTCCACAAGTGTCTGCAGAAATTCAAAATCTCCCTTATCCTCTAGTCACTTTTGTCACAGCTGTGCCATCGAGCCTGTGACATAGCGCTCAGATATTCAGTGGGCCTCACACAATCCAAAAGTGTCCAGTGTCCACAAGTGTCTGCAGAAATTCAAAATCTCCGTTATCCTCTAGTCACTTTGGTCACAGCTGTGCCATCGAGCCTGTGACATAGCGCTCAGATATTCAGTGGGCTCACACAATCCAAAAGTGTCCGGTGTCCACAAGTGTCTGCAGAAATTCAAAATCTCCATTATCCTCTAGTCACTTTGGTCACAGCTGTGCCATCGAGCCTGTGACATAGCGCTCAGATATTCAGTGGGCCTCACACAATCCAAGAGTGTCCAGTGTCCACAAGTGTCTGCAGAAATTCAAAATCTCCCCTGTCCTATAGACACCTTGTACCTTGTTTTACATTACTATATAGTTTGTTGGATTTTGTCTACATTTCTACCAAAAATGAGGAAGGCTGGTGGAAGAGGCCGTGGAATTGGGCGGGGGTTGGCAGCTGGTAATGATGGTGTTGGTGGTGGATCTGATGGTAGTGGCAAGAGCAAAATAGGACCGAATGCAGGAGGTGTTGAGCCTGCGTCATCGTCTGGCTCCATAAGGCCTCGAAGGCTTAGTTTTCTTGGAGTTGGCAAACCGCTTTTAAAGCCAGAGCATCAGGAAAAAGTTTTGTCTTACATTGCTGACTCGGCCTCCAGCTCTATCGCCTCCTCTTCTTCAGTCGTATAAAGTAAAAGCACCGAGTCGTCATTGGAGGCTCATGTTCATGAACCACACCTTTCCTTGTGTCCTTCACCCCAACCAAGATTGAAGGATGACGCAGGCCATACTACTGATTACTCCATGGAGCTGTTTTCACATACCATGCCTGGATTATCAAGTGAAATGGTGAATTACCCAGGCCAAGATGAATCTGACATGGAGTGCACTGATGCACAGCCGCTGATGGATGATTCTGCTGGTACATTCACTCAGAGCACTACATTGTCCTCGCAGTGTACAGAGCCAGATTCTGACCCTGATGAGACTAAGGTGCCCCTTCCCGCACACTATACCACCATACACGGTGACACAGAGGAAGGTGCACATGACATTGAAGAGGAGGTGATGGATGACCCAGTTGTTGACCCAGATTGGCATCCTTTGGGGGAAGAGGGTGCTGCTTCCAATAGCTCAGACGAGGAGCATCCACAGCAGACATCGACATTGCAACAGCTGTTATCTGGCAGGCCCGTAGCACTCCAAAGACAGGTTCCAAAAATCAAAAGAGTTGCTGGACAGCTTGTCCAGAGGGTCAAATCACAGCGTGCTAGGCCGCAAAATGTCTGCCAAAGTAGGAAGAGTGCAGTGTGGCACTTTTTTGAACAAAATCCTCATGATCAGGCCAAGGTTATCTGTAAGAAGTGCGCAAAGACCTTTAGCCGAGGGAAAAATCTGAAAAATTTGAATACCAGTTGCATGCTTAGACATTTAACCACTATGCACTTGCAAGCGTGGACACAACACCAAACCTCAAGTGCCACATGTGCAACTGATCACAACGAAGGTAGTCAGCAACGCTACATTGTTTCCCCCACTGTAAGCCCACCGGTTAGAACAGCAGCAAATGTTGAGGTGTCGTTGCAAGGCCACAGCAGTCAGGGAATCCCACTGTTATATCAACGAAAGACTGATTCTAGGCCATCAGAAAGAACAACAACTCCATCACCATCATCAACCCTCTCTCAGTCTGCCCTGTCCACCGCTACTTCCACCATATGCAGCTCTCAAGTCCAGCTCACCCTCCCAGACACTATGAGTAGGTCAAGAAAGTACTCAGTCTCTCATCCGCGTACACTGGGTTTGAACGCCCACATTGCCAAACTAATCTCGTTTGAGATGATGCCCTTTCAGTTGGTGGAAAGCGCAGCTTTCCGCGAACTCATGGCCTATGCAGTACCACACTATGACCTACCCAGTCGCCACTTCTTCTCTCACAAAGCCATCCCAGCCCTCCACCATCATGTGAAAGACCGCATTGTCCATGCACTCAAGCAGTCAGTGAGCAGAAAGGTGCACCTCACAACTGATGCATGGTCCAGTCGGCATGGCCAGGGCCGTTACGTGTCCATCACTGCGCACTGGGTTAATGTGGTGGATGCAGGGTCCACAGGGGACAGCGGTGGTGGGACAGTGCTGCCTAGCCCACGGTATAGGAAACAGTTGGCTGTAGGCGTTCGACCCTCCTCCTCCATAAGCGAAAGCTCGTCCACAGAGCGCAGTCGTACGAGCACTCCATCTGCAGCTGCCACTGTTGCACACGAGGTGTCCCCCTATCGAGCAGCTAGTGGAAAGCGTCAGCAGGCTGTGTTGCAGATGATGTGTTTGGGCGACAGACACACCGCCGAGGTGCTGGCCGAGTACTTGAAGCGACAAACTGAATCATGGCTGGGCAGTGTACATCTTGAGGCAGGCAAGGTAGTTAGTGATAACGGCCGTAATTTTGTGGCAGCCATAGCCCTTTCAAAACTCAGCCATATACCTTGCTTGGCTCACACCTTGAACCTGGTGGTGCAGTGCTTCCTCAAAAATTATCCGGAGTTAACAGCCCTGCTCCAGAAGGTGCGAAGACTGTGCGCGCACATCCGCCGGTCGCCTGTACACTCCGTTCGTATGCAGAAGCTGCAGCGATTGCTCCACCTTCCCAACCACCACCTCATTATCGACATTGCAACAAGGTGGAACTCCACCCTGCACATGGTGGAGTGGCTGTGCGAGCAGAGGCAGGCCATAATGCATTTGTGGGAGGATACACGGCCAGGCACTTTGAGAGCAGACATGGAGTTGACAGGTGTGCAGTGGTCAAAGCTGAAAGACCTCTGTAAAGTCCTTCAGTGTTTTGAGGAATGCACACGGCTGGTAAGCGCAGACGACGCCATCCTAAGCATGAGCATCCCACTTATGCGTCTGCTCATGCAAACTTTGACGCACCTTAAGGAGCAGGCTTCTGCAGCCAATGTTGATGAGGAGGAAGAGGAGGAGGGAATCCTTGATGACATTCAGCCATTGTCTGCTCAGGGACCTCTCCTGGACGAGGTGGAGGAAGAAGAGGAGGAGGAGGAGGATGATGGGGATGATTACTTAGGGGAGGAGGATGCATCTCGTGGGGCAAGTGAAAATGTTGGCGTGGCAAGGTCTGGTACAGGGTTTGTGCGTGACTGGAGGGATGTGGATTTGCCAGAAAGTGCTCCTCCAACCAGCACTCGCAGTGCATCATTGACACCGGGAACATTGGCCCACATGTCAGATTATGCCTTGCAGATCCTAAAAAGGGACCCCCGCATTGCCAAAATGATGAACGATGACGACTACTGGTTGGCCAGCATCCTGGATCCACGCTATAAAGGCAAATTACAAAACATCATGCCACAGGACAACCTTGACCTAATATTGGCTAATAAACAAGCAACTCTGGTAAATCGGTTGCTTGAGGCATTCCCAGCACACAGCAGCGGTGATGGTTCTCACACGAGCCGTACGGGCCGGGGGCAGCTTGGCAGAGGTGTTCGTGGTGCACACAGCAGAAGTGGCGTTGGAGACAGGGGTTTCATGACAATGTTGTGGACTGATTTTTCAAGTACCGCTCACACAACTGGTAATACTACATCGATGGAAAGTGACAGGAGACAGCAGTTGTCAACTATGGTTACAAACTACTTTTCCTCCCATATCGATGTTCTCCCGCACAGGTCATTCCCCTTTGACTATTGGGCCGCTAAACTGGACACCTGGCCTGAATTGGCACAATATGCCTTACAGGAGCTCGCTTGCCCAGCTGCAAGTGTGCTATCGGAAAGAGTCTTCAGTGCAGCTGGATCAATCCTGACAGAAAAAAGGACCCGTCTGTCAACCCAAAATGTGGATGATCTAACCTTCATTAAAATGAACCATGCATGGGTTTCCAAGGATTTTGTCCCACCTTCCCCTGATGACACATAGGGTGACAGAAAAATGGCTTGCTTTGGTCCACCTCTTCCTGGGACTTGACCTATTTCACCTTTTGCATCAGCTGAATGTCCAACATCAACATATGCCACTTTCTAAAACTCCCTAACTGTGCTGCCTCCCCCCCATGGCCGGGGTCACCACCTAGCGCACGACACCGTGCGAGTGCCGTTGCCCTGGACAGGTGGGTAGGCCGACTCTTGGGCACGGGCACTGGCACAGGGTCCCTCATAGTGCAATCAAGTGTCTCTGACGGTGGTGGTGCACACCCGCCGTCAGACACACCGCCGTACTATGAGGGGCCCAGTGCCAGTACCGACGCCCACGAGTGGGCCCCCCTTGCTTGGGCAGGGCCCCAGCATTTGCAATCTTCACCTCTCCCTGCTCCTCCGCTGTGTAGTCTGGGCCGTCAAATCCATACTGTGCCTGACACCGTTTGAGCCTGCCTCCTGATGTATAGACATATATTTTGAATGTGTACGCTATCCATACATGTTATCCGGGGATACGGTACCCTTTCTAACCTTTGTGCAATCACGTGCAATCCATACTGGGCCTAACACCGTCTGAGCCTGCCTCCTGATGTATAGACATATATTTTGAATGTATACGCTATCCATACATGTTATCTGGGGATACGGTACCCTTTCTCACCTTTGTGCAATCACGTGCAATCCATACTGGGCCTAACACCGTCTGAGCCTGCCTCCTGAGACATATATTTTGAATGTGTACGCTATCCATACATGTTATCCGGGGATACGGTACCCTTTCTCACCTTTGTGCAATCACGTGTAATCCATACTGGGCGTGAGAACGGCTGGCGAGCTGTTAAGCAAGCTACAGCACCTGTGGTTTGCACACGTAAGTTTTTCATTTTTTCAGGAATGACGGTTAGGCCTAATTCCGGAACTGCGGTTGACCTGCACTTACTGGGAAATCATTGTTCGCGGGTAATAATTGTAATCAGTGATCCCCATCACTAACGTTGATCAGCGGGTTATCTGCACCTGTAAGCGACAAACGCTGGCCTTTTCAGTGTAGCGCACATGCAGCCACGGACATGTAAGGGCTTGACACACCAGTTATTGGCCAATCTCATGTGCCAGAGCCTCACGTGTCCCTCTAGTAAGCCGGACTCGGACCGCGGGGCATGACGGAGTCTCGTTCGTTAACGGAATTAAGCTTGCAATGTGTGCATCTGTTCTGTAGCTTGCATGTTTGAGGTTTCCCAGGTGGAGTCGAATTTAACCGTAGGCTCCACTCCTGGTGGTGCCCTTCTGGACATTCCTTTAAGGTTCAGCTTTGCAACCATACTGCCCACGTAAAACAAACACTTTGCCTTCATGAACGCTGTTTGGAGGGTCATGACTCGTGGGAATAACGCCACCCAATCAGTTAACCTGCTAGAGAGATCGTTCGTTGCTCCCAAGCATGACATCACACTCCCTAGGAGGAAGGTAATGCCACTGTGGCGACTGTACTCCTGGGGGCGACACAAGTGCACTAATGCCCAGCCACTGCTCGATGAATCTGCTGGTACATTGACCCAGACCACTACATTCCCCTCGCACGCTACACGGCCTGAATCTAACCCTGATGAAACTCAGGTTACCCTTCCCATATACAGTTCCATCTTACACGGTGACAAAGAGGAAGCTGCAGATGAAAGTGCAGGTTCGGCCCACCCGCCATCAGACACACCACCGTACTATCAGGGGCCCTGTGCCAGTGCCGTCGCCAACGAGTGGGCCCCCCCTGCTTGCTCAGGATCACAGCACTTGCAAGGTTGAAATACTGTGCAGTGAGATGGAAGATGGGGACGACGAGGAGTCCAGACTAGTACAGGGATTCCCTAGCGAGGAGACTTATTTGATTGTTTTCAATGTTGGGACAGCAATTTTTGGGGAGCACTATACTCTGGAGAATGATAGATGGGGCCCACCATACACTGGAACATTCCAAAGGTGGACATCAGACACTGGAGCAGCATTTACAGGGCCCATTATACACTAGAGCATTAGAAATGGGGCCCATTATGTTTGGAGCATTATTTGGGCCCATAAGACAGTGGAGCTTCATCCATGGGGACCAACATATACTGTAGCATTATGTGGAGCTCATCATATACTGTTTCAAACATTATATGGGAACAATGATTCTGTATGGAGAAATAGATGGGCCTCGTCATGAGATGTAAAAAGTGAAGTATTTTTCATTGTACTATACCGCTATTTCTCTGCCGTATCGGAGCATGATGAGTTGTGGTATGTGTTAAAGGGGCGCTCTTTCGCCCAGGGCACATGAAAACCTGGAGCCAGCCCTACCCCCCCACAACTTTAGCCAAATAAGGCTAGTTTCACACTTGCTTTTTTTTGCAGCGCGTTTTTCCCGCAAAAAAACGCATTGAAAAAACGCATACATAAGCATACAACTGCTGCGTTTTTTTCAAGCATTTTTATGAGCATGCATGAAAAAAACGCAGCGTTTTTATGCGTTTGTATGCGTTTTTAGCGCGTTTTTACCGCGTTTGCGTTTTTTTCCAACATTTTTAGGTGGCCCCTCACACTACCCAAACCATGACTTTACTAACCCAAACCCTGACCCTAACCCTAACCCTAACCCTGACCCTAACCCTTAACCAAATCATACTTAACCCTAACCCAAACCCTAAACCCTAACTAACCCTAACCCTAACCCTAACCCTGACCCTAACCCTAACCCTAACCCTGACCCTAACCCTAACCCTAACCCTAACCCTGACCCTAACCCTAACCCTAACCCTGACCCTAACCCTTAACAAAACCATACTTAACCCTAACCCTGACCCTAACCCTAACCCTAACCCTGACCCTAACCCTTAACCAAACCATACTTAACCCTAATCCTGACCCTAACCCTGACCCTAACCCTAACCCTAACCCTGACCCTAACCCTTAACAAAACCATACTTAACCCTAATCCTGACCCTAACCCTGACCCTAATCCTTAACAAAACCATACTTAACCCTAATCCTGACCCTAACCCTGACCCTAACCCTAACCCTAACCCTGACCCTAACCCTAACCCTAACCCTAACCCTGACCCTAACCCTTAACAAAACCATACTTAACCCTAATCCTGACCCTAACCCTGACCCTAATCCTTAACAAAACCATACTTAACCCTAATCCTGACCCTAACCCTGACCCTAACCCTAACCCTAACCCTAACCCTAACCCTGACCCTAACCCTTAACAAAACCATACTTAACCCTAATCCTGACCCTAACCATGACCCTAATCCTTAACAAAACCATACTTAACCCTAACCCTGACCCTAACCCTAACCCTGACCCTGACCATAACCCTAACCCTAAACCCCCTTAACTAACCCTAACTCTAACCCAAACCCCTAAATTCCATGGTTTAAAAAAAAAAACGCATATGCAAAAAAACGCATACATGAGCATGCCAGTGCGCACATATGCGCATCCATAGGCTATAATGGCCATTTTTAGCGCAAAACGTGCGCATATGTGCGCATGCGCTTTTTTGCAGGGCCAAAAAATGCAACATGCTGCGTCTGGAAAATCCCAACGCACACCCCAAAAAAACGCAGCGCATGAAAATCGCATACATGCGCTGACCAGTGCGCAGGTATGCGCACCCATGTTAAATATAGGGGAAAAAACGCATGCGCAGGTGTGCGTTTTTTTCCAGCGCTAAAAAACGCAAATGTGAAACCAGCCTAACCCCCATTTTTCAGTGCGTAACTTGTATTATGAAGTTAATTAAGGTTGACAAGCTTAAGTAAGAAGAATTGATGCTTTTGGCATTCAAATGGGCACTGTAGGTGTGTTTCCTGTCCTCCTCTCACTGCCGACTTTTATTCCCCATTGACTTACATTGGGTTTCGTGTTTCGGGACGACCCCGACTTTTTCCTATAATCGGACGATCTTGCTCGACCCGACTTTTGGAAAAGTCGGGTTTCACGAAACGAAACTCGACCCTAAAAAACCAAAAGTCGCTCAACTCTAGTTAATAACATTTCTTGGAAAACAAATTACTGCAAAAAACGATTTTGCGATTCCAGTTGTCACCAAGCTCAAATCTGGATTTTGGAACCATTGATTGACATAAAAAAAAGTTAAAGTGGGGTTCTAAAAAGGAAAAAATATTTTAGGAAGTATTTCATACTGTTAAAAAAAAAATGTAAGAACGAAAGAAATAATACTCACACCAATCCCCCACTGCTCCGATTTTAAAATTTATCAACTTCCCTTTAGTATTTACTTCTCGATCCAGTCTTCACAGAAAATAAATGTCTGGAAGTGCTTAGTCAGCCAATCATTTCCTGAGGTGGGCCACCTCTCTGGTCATTGATCAGTTGAGTGAACTTTAGCTGATCCCTTTTGTTAAGCTAAAGCTTTTTGTTGTTTCTTCTTTAATTGTCATACTGTCCTTGGGTTCTTTTCTATAAGCTTTTTATATCTCATAATATAAGACCCTCACCCACCTTAAGAATCATAGTTTCCTAACCACTTCATCCATGACTTAAGTGACTATAGAGGTGAGATATGTGTTACAAGGTTGAGTCTCTGCAATGAGTTAAAGGGAATGTGTATGAATCTTTCACCCCAAACAATTTATTTGACCATGATGCTCTTTAAATTTTAAGACAATCAATGCCTTTATGTCCCAAACCGTTGCTCCAATGGCAAGAAATCCTATTTTGAACGAATATTCAAATGAGGCTGGAAGTGCATTGGAAATTGACATTGCACTTTCGGCACCTTTTGTCCTTGAATCAAAATTTGCACCCTGAACAATGTGATAATGTATAAACGAATATCTAATAAAAAATACATTATTCTTAAATATAAAATGTCTTGTTCATAAAAAACCCACACAGTCTGAATGGCATCCTTTCTCAACATGTGCTTGACCTGTGATGGCCCTGGTACTGGCCACAACTGTATGAGGTATGATAATCCACTAGATTTCATATTTACTGTGACGATGAGTCACTTCTCACAGCCAAGCCATGAGATGGGATAGTCAGGAGTCCAAGGTCAAAAGCCAGGAAGGTGCATCATAAACAGAAGGAAGAGACAAAGACATATTAAGGCTATGCTGCAAGGTAAGAATACCAGGCTGATTGCACTTTAAGTTTAATGTTTCCAGAAGACAACCAAACCTTTTCTAAATCTTAAAAACAGAACCCACCAAACGTCTTTTATCGGCCTTCCATTTTTGATGAAAATGAGCAGTCAATATTCTTTTGACCCTCCCTCCAGACATTCCTAAGTTTCTGTATGGCAACCTCCATCCCAGGACATTCAGAACTAATCCTAGAAAATTCACTAAAATTGGGGTGAAAACCATAATTACAGAGGTTCCAGTAGACTGATTTACTCGACTGTTAAAAGTATACTCAGCGAGAGGTAAAAATGAAGACCAGTCCTACTGCCAAGCTGCCACAAAGTACCTTAAAATTTTTTCTAAAGATTAATTTGTCCTCTCAGCCTGACCATTGGTTTCAGGGTGATAAGCAGATGAAAAATAACAAGTCAATCCCTAGTTTACTGCAAAAAGCTCTCCAGAACTTAGACACAAATTGGACTCCTCTATCAGACACAATGTTCAGAGGGATCCCATGTAACCTTACAATATGAGAAAAAAGCAATCTTGAGATTAGGCAATCCTGACAAAGGGTCATAATGAGCTTGTTTGCTGATCGGTCAACTACCACCCAGCTAGCAGTTTTCCCAACAGACAGAGGCAAATTTGTGATGAAATTCATGGACAAATGCATCCATGGTCTTTCTAGCATTGGCAATTGAGCCAATTCCCTGGCCGGCAGGCTATGACTGACTTTAGTAAACACAGACTTCACAGACAGATATAAAATATTTAATATCATTATTCATGGACAGCCAACAAAAACATCTAGCAATGGCTTTCCATGTAGCAGTAATCCCAGGATGACTACTCAAGATGGAATCATGAAATCAATCTTAGGCACACAGGCACAAATAATTTGGATCCTGTAGTAGCAGAAGTAGCCAAGGACTGGACTTTACGACTCTCCTTTTCCAATTCTGAGGTTGCCATAGAAACTACAATATTCTGAGGGATGATGGAGGTTCTGGAGGAGAAATCAAGACTATGAGATGCTTCAGGTTTCACATTCTTAGACCCCGGCCTGAATATAATAGAAAAATTACACCCAGAGAAAACAAGGACCATCTGGCCTGTCTAGAAGTTAACCTTTTAGCTGATTCAATCTCAGCTAGATTCTTGTGATCAGTGACCACAATACCTACCTGGATGAACCGCCCCCTCCAAAAAAATGCCTCTACTGCAGGAATTAAGTACAGTCATAGATAGACCATTATTTTTATTCTTTAAAGATTCCATAATAACAGGGTCTGTACCACAGGACTGGCGTATGGCAAATGTGGTGCCAATATTCAAAAAGGGGACAAAAACTGAGCTTGGAAATTATAGGCCAGTAAGTCTAACCTGAACTGTAGGAAAAATCCAGGAGGGTTTTCTAAGAGATACTATACTGGAGTATCTGAGGAAAAATAACCTAATGACCCAATATCAACATGGGTTTACAAGGGACCGTTCCTGTCAGACTAATCTGATAAGCTTTTATGAAAAGGTAAGTTCCGGACTGGACCAAGGGAATGCAGTGGACGTGGTGTACATGGACTTTTCAAAAGCTTTTGATACGGTGCCGCACAAAAGGCTGATACATAAAATGAGAACAATAGGGATAGGGGAAAATATGTGTAAGTGGATTAAGAGCTGGCTCAGGTATAGGAAACAAAGGGTGGTTATTAATGGAGCACACTCGGACAGGGTCACGATTAGCAGTGGGGTACCACAGGGGTCAGTATTGGGCCCGCTTCTTTTTAACATATTTATTAATGACACTAAACTCTGCAGGGCAAACAATACAGAGGAGGACAGTTTTATATTACAGGAGGATTAAGCTGAACTGGAGCGGGTGCAGAAAAGGAGCGACCAAGGTTATTAGGGACCTGGGGGGTCTGCAATACTAAGATAGGTTATTACACTTGGGGATATTTAGTTTGGAAAATCGAAGGCTTAGGGGTGATCTTATTACAATGTATAAATATATGCGGGGACAGTACAAAGACCTTTCTAATGATCTTTTTACTCTTAGACCTGTGACGGGGACAAGGGGGCATCCTCCACGTCTGGAGGAAAGAAGGTTTAAGCATATACACAGACGCGGATTCCTTACTGTAAGAGCAGTGAGACCATGGAACTTTCTGACATATGATGTTGTAATGAGTGATTCCCTATTAAAATTTAAGAAGGGACTGGATGCCTGTCTTGAAAAGTATAATATTACAGGGTATATACACTAGTTTCCTTAATATTGTGTTGATTCAGGGAGCTAGTCTGATTGCCATATGTGGAGTCGGGAAGGAATATTGGGACCTTGTGACTCTCTGCCACTGTTCACACTAGGTAGGTTTTAACATTAGAGTGTAGTTGCTGTCCCAAATGGGTATACCTTGTCGCGTTGGGACAGCTTTATGCTTTTTTTGATAAAAAACAGTGTTTTCTAAATACCCTATGTTAATTATTTAATGCACTTGCTTTTTTACTTATTTGTTT
Organism: Dendrobates tinctorius; assembly: GCF_039654945.1. Classification (NCBI taxonomy): domain Eukaryota; kingdom Metazoa; phylum Chordata; class Amphibia; order Anura; family Dendrobatidae; genus Dendrobates; species Dendrobates tinctorius. The sequence goes on along the minus strand of NW_027361814.1, from coordinate 16,862,153 downwards.
TCATTCATAACTAATCAAAATTAAGTTGTAATAAATTAGTTGCTTGGCATTGCTTTGCTTTGGAAGGTTGAAATATATTCCATAACAATGGTGGAACAGTAGTAGGTCAAAGATGCCTCCAGGCTTTTGGTCTCGGGTCAACTTCCGTTAATTTTCTATTCTTTGCAGTCTTTGAATGGTATTTGGATTGGCATTAGACTTCTCCCTAAGAGGTTTCCATCATTATTTTTGTATATAGATTGTTGGAAGCTTCTTAACCAAATCATTAAACATTTTTTTGGGGAACATAAATAGCTCTGAGAAAAAAAATGTCTCCATGTACAGCACTTTGGAAAGTTAAAAAAACAAAACATTAAATTCATACATTTTTATAAGCATTGTTGTGTTTTTTTGTAGAATAAGTTTTAAACTTTTTTCTTGAATAAAAGAATTTGAAAAAACAAGGCAGGAACAAAAAAAAATGGCAAAACAAAAACTGCAGAGACAATAATCAAAAGCAACAATTACTTTTTGGATGGGAATTGAATACACATTTATTATTTTCACTGTTATCAAAGCTTGTTAAATGGGTTGCCTAAACTTAAAAAAACAAGGAGGTTTGGAATTCAATCCTTATTAAGATTCTCTCCATTTTTAAGAACATTTTTTACCCTATTAATGACCTACATTTGTGTCAGAAGTTGCAAGAGAGGTGTATTTCGCAGCCTTAGGCCGGGGTCACACTAGAGAGGAATACAGACGAGTGAGAGGCGTTAAAAGCACGCATTACACACGGACCAATGATTCTCTATGGGTTTGCTCCCAACAGCCGTATATTTCTCGGCCGTATTCTACGGTCCGTTCCAATCGCAGCATGCTGCGATTGTCAGCGTACTACGCCCGTAGTACGCCAATGCAAGTCTATGGGTGCGCAAAAAATACGGATTACTCATGGACCACACGTGTGACTTGCGAGAAATACGCAGGTCTTTTGGCAGGTGACAGGAAATGGGCCAATCCATCATCAGGAAGCTTAGACATGCAAATTAGCTCAAAAAGCGCTCCAGACATACAGGAAGTACACCTCCACAGAGTACAGCATCATGGCACCCTACCATAATCTCAATGTGGAGCTGCTAATTGTTCTTGTGCATGATCACCCGGAATTATGGGACCAACGGGATGCACATTATGCCGACCGGGCAAGAAAGGAGTCTGCATGGAGGCGCATATGTCGCAAAATGATCTCTGATTTTGGTGATCGGCCACGTGAGGGGCAGCAGCACATAAGTACGTGCACATAAATTATGTATGTCAAATTACCTGCCATGCCAAAAAAATGTTATAAGTAGGCCCCCCCACATCCTGTGCTTCTGATATTGGGCTCTTGTGTCTTGTAAATTATTTTTGGACACACTGTTTGACCCTGAGAGAATATTACCCTGTCCCCAAGCTCCTCATAATGCCTAGCAAAAACAGTTTAAAGAGTTGCTAATTGCCACATGAGCTACTGTGACCCTGTGCATCTGGCCTGGTTGCAGCAATGCTATATGCCACCCAGGGTAGAACTCACACCCTAGTAGGCCACATGACTTTGATACTAGTTCAAAAACTTGTTTTAGGCAAATTGTAAGTTTTCATTCCTTTATGTCACATTGGAGTTGAAGATATGATGAGACGCTGACGCAGCTTCCGTGACCAGTATCGCCATGAGCGCCAGCAGTGGGCAAGAAGTGGTTCAGGGGCCCGCACAAAGCGGAAATATGTTTATTTTGACCGCCTCTCGTTCCTCGCTCCAATTATGGATCTCAGACCGTAAGTATAACAAAAACACCACATGACACAAATGCTTTATAGGGCTCGATCAAAAATTTCCTTTTTCTACATTTTATATTTAATCACAGAACTCACTCTAACATCACTGAAAGGGAACAGGGTCTGAATCAGAGGCCATCGATCCTGTAGGTGGAGGGGTAGAGCTGTCTGGACCATCTTGTGAGATTCCAAGGAGCCAGGCCCAAGTCACTTCTCTGGCTCGACCTGATCCTGCCCTAGAACCTGGGCCACCACCAGAAACACCACCACCAGGAACAGAGCAACAGCAAGGACCGTCAGCTGCATCACCACCCGACATCCAGGATGAACAGGGCAACAGCAGCAGCCCAATTGTTTGCCTAGAGGGCTCCCCCCAGCCTGCTGTGCCATCCAGGCGATGTAGACGAAGGCGCCATATCCCTGCCACTAATACAACGACCAATGTGGATACAGGGGCCCAAAATTCCCATAACAGATTTGCCACTGATGATGGGGAGTAGGAGTACTCATGCAGCCTTGCCCATTATCTACGTTCCCTTCCCCGTGAGGTGCGGCTACGTGTGCGAGGATCCGTTCAGATCCTAATTGACGCAAGCACACCCCCCAATACCCCTTATGAGCTGTTTGAGTTTCTGGAGAGGTGGCAGCTGTCACCCAGGAATCTCATGCGTCTTAACCCACACCCCCAAGTGCTTGCTCAATCAGGGTCTGAGGATCCTCCTACACGTGGGCCTACACCTCACCCCCTTCCCCACATTGGCAACATCATTCCCAAATGTCAGGGTATAACCCAGCACACCAATATGGCCACTTGTTCCCAGCCAATGTTGGAGGCTGGTCCCAATCAGGTTGGGGACGACATGGCCATTTTGGTGGTTTAGACTCACGGCCCTACCAGCCTCAACAGGAGAGTCGTCACCAATATAGTGCCCAGTATCCACCTCAAGCCCATGAGCCAACCCACTACCTCCATCATGGGCAAGAATATGCCCCCACACAGGCCGAGGGCCAAGGTGGCCACACTAGCCATCAGGCAACACAGGCTGGGCTGCCGCCTTCTCCACCCCCTACATACTACAATTTATAACTTTGTGTGTGTTTTTGTGGTTAAATGCTGTATTTTAACATTCAAAAAATTTGTTTGTGTTCTAAGGCCAATTCTGGCCATTTTGCTAAATAACATAAGGCTTCACAAGGCCTTTAAAAAAAGGATACATAAAAAGTTTGCACTTTCAATTGATGTTGTCTTTATCAATGATGCACTTACATCATGACATGCTGCCATATGCTTACACATTGATTTCTAAACAGAGAAAAGACAAAAGGGGTTGTAATATATATAGTTTCCCAAAGGCCAAAAAGAAACATTTACAACATAGACACAGTATGCACTGGCCAAGAAGTTTCCCCCTCAGGTGACAAAGTAATTTGTGAAAATATCAGGCACTTTGAGCCCAGAGAGCGTCCTACGTTGAGGGTTGATAGGTGGTCTCGCCCTATGTACATTGTCTGACCCACTCACAACACCAGCAGAGGAGGAACAATCATGTATCCTGGTAAAGTTATGGGCAACGCCACATGCTTTAATTACTTGATTTACATTTTGTTCACTCAGCTGAATGGCAGACTGGAGGACCCACGATTTTGGACAATGAATGCCAAAGGAACTCCACCAGTCGCCGAGCACGTGATAGGCGCAAGTTACAAATTCTGCGCCGGTGGTCCAGGTTGCACCGGGAATATGGCCTCATGACATTGCACATTAACTGAAAAGCCTCATCTGCCACAAGGACATAAGGGACTGATTCTTGAGTGGATCCTGGTAGCTGGCGTGGTGGTAGATCCAATTGGTTGTTGCGTAGCTGCCGACCCACAATGGAAGTATTGAAGACTCTAGAGTCTCCCGTCCTTCCATAGGCCCCAATGTCAACAATTATAAACTTGTATTGAGAGTCGGCCAGAGCCAACAATACAACAGAAAATTATTGTTTCTAATTGAAGAATTGTGAGCCAGAGTTCGCCAGCTAACGCACCCGGATGTTTGCCATGAAGGGCCCCAATCCAATCAGGAAACTGGCATTCCTCCTCAAAGTCCCTTGATATCCTCAACCAGTCTTCCATCCTGGGCTGGGGCATGATGAGTTGATGTCATGTTGACCATATTTGAATACATGTTGACCTGACTATGCCAGAAATGGTAGATCTTCCAATGAGAAACTCATGGTGGAGGGTGGCATAAGACAGGCCAGTGGACAGGAAGCTGAAGAACAACAGAAATGGAACATTTTAGAATGCAAATTAACCAAATACCAGGTACATACATACCAAACTTGTTAGTAAATCAGATCTACTAACACACATATATTTTGTCGCACAATGACTAAGTGATATTCAGTACATATTACACATAACATTCTGGTGTGTAAGCTTAAACGTATCTGAAATAAGATGAGGGAATTAAACTTAGTCCAAGCAGCCAAAAATACATACTTTGGGCAACACATCATGAACATAGAGAATGTGGTTGTGTAGTACATACCGTAATGTGAGTAGAAGTTGCTCCTCTGCAGATATAGCTTTGCGCATCGTGAAAGGTTAGCCCAGGGCGCACTGTCTCCAAGAGTAGATCAAATGTTGCAAGGCTCATGCGACAGTATTGGTAGAATTTTTCAGGATGCTCCCACAGAGGAGAATAGAGGTGGTGAAAATGACCTCTTGTGAGTCGTTGCCTCAAAAGTGAATGGACCCACATGCATCTCCTCCTCCTCGGATCCACTATCTGTGGGTATGGTTGACCAAAGTGGCATGACAAAAGCCAGTTGAAGAGAACCTGCTCAGTTGTGTTGAAAGTCAGACTGTCTGCCATGTTGCACATACAACAGCAACACACCTAGTCAAGGCAAGGTCACAAATGGACAGAATGGAGGCTGCCACCTGTTCCTGAGCCAATAAATAGGGTGCAGGCTAATGATTTAAATAGTTAGCAGGCCTCAAAACCGTCAAATGTCCATTTTGCAAGCCTGCGAGAAAATCTCGCCATACGGATTACATACGGATTCTGACATGTGCAAAATACGCAACCACACCTTGCTTACAGATGACATGCGGAGCACTATTTAGGGGTCATTCATCCGTATTACGCATGTAAAATACGGACCGTATTTTGCGTCGGTTAGTGTGACCCCGGCCTTAGGAGCTAAACCCGCTCCATGAGGGTAGACACTGGCTGTTTTACAATTAAAAATATTGCTCTGTGCACAAAGAACAAGCCCTCATACAACTCCATATACAACTCCATCAATGGAAAAATAAAAAAAGTTGCGGGAATCAGAAAATACTGACGCAAACAAATTTTTTTTAATTTAATTTTTTAAACCACTACTATATAAGAGAGAATTATATTGTCAGGTGATTTTTATCACACACTGAACACCTTAAAAACAAATTCCCCAAAACAATAGAAGAATTGCATTATTTCCACAATGTCACCCCACTGGAAATTTTTGCCTGTTTTCAGAACATTTTATGGTAAAATTAATTCTGTCATTCAAAAGTACAAATTGTCCCACATAAAAATCCCTCATATGGCTATGACAATGGAAAAATAAAAATGTTAAGGTTCCTGAAAGTGGAAGAGGAAAAAATGTACATACAAAAATTAAAAATCTTTGCATGGTTAATTATATAGTTAATGATATAGTTAAACAAAAAAAAATGACTAGGCACTAGTGTTGAGCATTCCGATACCGCAAGTATCGGGTATCTGCCGATATTCGCTGTATCGGAATTCCGATACTTAGTTCCGATACTTTTTTCATATCGAATACCGGAATCGGAAGTTCCCATAATGCTAGGAGCACGCTCGATTTGATTCAGCCAATGGGGATCCTCAGAAGTGTGGGCACATCCTGTTAGGCATGTAGGCATGTTAACTACTGGCATGACTGTGATTGGCTGCTGAAATGATGTCATGATGCACTATAAAAACCGCTGCAGCCGCCATTTCTGGTCACTCTGCTGTGAATTCAGTTAGGGACAGGCTGCTGTTGGAGACTGTGAGGGACAGTTAGAAATAGCGATCATCAAAAATATCTATTGCTCTACCCAGGCTACATAATCCACCACTGTAGCATTTTTGTAGCCCAGAAGCGCTGTTTTAATAGCTGTCTGCAAGGGCTGTGTGAGTGCAGACCCACGCTGTGTAATGTGTCCTGCAGGCACGTCTGCTTGTAGGCCACCCAGCGTGTGTCTCTGCCTCATACACATTTTTCTTTTATTGCTGCTTTTTTTTCTCCTCTATAGTGTGCTTCCATACGTATCCATATACGTTGGTTGCAAACACTAAAGGAGTGGACAGCGGAGCCTTTCAGCAGCCTTTCAGTGCTATAGCCCATTTCTCTGCACTGTTTTTGGCTGTCTGATAGGTCTCTCTGTGCGTGAGTGCAGCTCACGTTGCAGTGTGTTCTACAGCCACCGCTAGCTGTAGTCCGCTCAGCGTGCGCCACTTCCTCATACATAGTCCTTTTTTTTTAGCTAATTTATCCAGATTTTTGTTCCTATATTAGTGTGCTTCCATCCGCATCCATTGTCATTGGTTGGTTGCAAACACTATATAGGATTAGATAGAGGAGCCTTTTTGCTGGCTTGTGCCCTTCAGGGCCAGCCAGACTAGTATCACCCTATTTTCTGCAGCCTCATCAATTGCATTGTAGGTTAGCTTCCTGCATTGTAATCGCTCCAAAAAGTTTGTGATACTATAGCTTTCAAACTTTGGTCACATCCTTTTCTTCCCCCCCCCTCAAAAAAAAAAGGAAATTAAGTTCACCAAACACTCCACTTTACAGTTGTGTAGGCCACATTAGATCATATTAAAGTGTAGTACACACACTCTTAGCCAAATTAGTGTTTCTTATACTGGTTAGCAGGTGTTCAGGAATAAGAACACTAAGCCACCCCTTTTTTACTTTTCTGCCTATCTTTATCAGTCTACCAAGATGAAGAAGGCAGGGAGTAAGGCACGTGGTCGTGGCCATGCAGTTTCAGCAGGGAGAGGACGGGGGGATTCAGCAGGGAGAGGACGTGGGGATTCGGTGTCTGCTGCGGCCACCAGTGACCCGGCATCCCCCACTTTTACCAGGCAACAGTCCTTCATGCGCAGCTTTGTAGGACCTCGCCGTACCCCACTGCTGCGTGACGAACAAATTGAAGCCGTTGTAGGATGGATGGCAGCTAACGCATCCACTTCAATGACTTCCACATCCTCCCAGGTCCAGAGCACTGAAGAGCAACCATCTGTCTCTTCACCACCTGCCAAATTGCCCAGGCAGTCTGAGAGCCCTGGACAGGAGCCATCTCAATCTTTACTTCTGTTCTCAGAATCTGTTGGCTTGGAAAGAGGTGTGTCATGATCACGTGTGTCAGGACGCAGATGTTTCCGCAAGGCGAACCCATGTGACACATGTGACCCTGGATACACCGCCTCCAGTGGGGCGCATTTCAATAATAATGCGTGCAGGTGGATACGCCGCCTCCACCTGGCGAATTTGGGAATTACACGTTATACATAAAATATCTGGAAACACCGCCTCCAGTATGGCGAATTTAAATAATAAGGGGGACCTGGGAAACATTAACAATGGTGGGCCCTGCTATAGGGAAAAGGGAATTGGAGACCTCCTGAGCTCCCCTGAGCCAGTGTCCCTGCACTCCTAACATTCCCTATGCCGGTTTCGCACCGGGCGCCGCACGCGTACCTTAACGCCCTTGCTCACCCTGACCCTAAACCCTCACTAGGGAATGGGTCGGTGCGGAGACTAATCCCACCACTGCACTAATAACACACATGAGGAAAGAGACAATACAGGGGAAACACCACTTAGCTTTGCTCTGTTGCGTGCGCTCCTAGCAACAGAGCCCTCCACCTGAGTGCATCTTCTCCTCCACCCGGATCCATCACCATAACAGGATCCTTCACCTTAGTGCAACCTTGGAGCAGAGTCCAACACCAGTTGCAGCTGCTTAGAACCAGAGTCCCAAGGATGAGTTCAGCTGCTGACACGAAGTCGAGCATGCTTGAGTCCAGCTCAGCGGCCAAGTCCCACATGGTGAGTGCCACTCTCCATAGTCGCCACTCCACCAGCCCATGCAGACACTTCCCGCTGACACCATCACTGCGACTCCACCACGCCATGCCAGCCCTTCGTCCAGACACCATAGCTGACACTCTTCCCCCCTGGCTAAGCTGCGCAGGACTCCTCACCAGCTCCATTCTTCATCCAGGCTCTCCAAAAACAGAGTGAACACAAACTCACAATATCACAGGCAGTGATTGCACACCTCTAGCACACCTTTATAGGGTGTCACACCTAATACCTAATTAAGTGCACAAAAACCCAAAGTGCAATACCACAACCACCACCGGGGACAGTCACGACACACTTTGGAACCAAAGGAAAAAAGTTCACTTAATGGATTTAATACCGCCAGATCCAACACTGGATCATGACAGTACCCCCTCCTTAATGAGGGGCCTCTGGACCCTCAAGACCACCCCTCATTAGGGAAACACCTACAGCGGGGACGCCCAGACCCTGAGTTCACCCCACCATTACCTGACACTTCAGATTTATGACAAACGCACCGCTGGTATTGGCAATACATGTTCATTTTGGAGGCACCACTCATCTCCACAGCGCCGACCTGGGGAACGAGTTTATGTATGTGTATGTTTGTTTGTTATGAGCTGATCAGACTCCACAACACATTTCCAAGATGTTTTTTAGTGGCACACATACACGCTCGTTCACACACAGGTCCGGACCTGAACGTTTATTACACACATTCGTTTGTCATTTTTTGGTGAACTCACTCTGGACTTGACAACAGAGGCGTCCCCCTGTGTCACCACACTCACACCCCCACTATTCACCAAGGGACACACCCTCCAACCCTTTCACCATGAGGACTGCGCCTCCTAGGGTTGGTCAATGGCGAGGGTAGAGATCTGTCCCTACTCCCCCACAGCACACCTGCTGCACACACCAGGAGGAGAAGGGGACGGGGAAATGGAGGAAATATACTCTCGCTGGTCGCCTCCACACGACCAAGTTTGCGTGCCTTCGATGACTCCACGCGGATGGCCAGTGCAGATGATGCACTAATCAGCATGACTGTCCCCCTCATATGTCTGCTTCAAAAAACCTTACAAGCACTAAGTGAGGAGGTTTTTGAAGAGGTCGAGGATGAGGAGTCAGAAATGCCATCTGCTTCTGGCAAGTCTGCGCAATGTGCTTCCACACAAAGGCCCAGGCAGGGGACACTTAGTGAGGAGGATGACGAGGAGTCAATGGAGGAGGAGGAACACATCTCTCCAGAGGAGGGAGGTACACAAGGCTCTAGTAGTCAGTGTGTACAGCGAGGGTGGGGTGATGCTGAGCAGGCAGAGATGCTGCCTCAAGCTGGGGACAGCGTTTCCGGTCCAGTTGGCAGTCTGCAGCACATGGTTGATTTCATGCTGCAGTGCTTGTTAAATGACCGCCGCATCGCCAACATTCTCCACACGGCTGATTATTGGGTGTACACCCTCCTAGATCCTCGCTACCGGGACAACTTACAAAGCCTCATACCACAGTTGAACCGGGAGCGAAAAATGCGGGAGTACCAAGAAACACTTGTGCAGGCCATCATGTTCTCCATTCCCCCCGCAAGTGTTGCTGGTAGTGCTTTTCAAAGCAGCCATGTGGGTAGAGGCAGTGGAGGAAACTCTGCACAAAGAGGTAGCAGAGGCAGTGCTGCAGGACAAGGCAAGGCCAGTATGGCCCAAATGTGGAAAAGTTTTGTGGGACCGCCACAAACGGCTACACCATCACAGACGGCTCCAGTCAGCAGGAGGCAACGTTTCCGTCAGATGGTGACAGACTACTTGTCTTGCCCTGTTAGTGTACTCCCAGACGGCTCTTCCCCATTCAAGTATTGGGTCTCTAAGCTGGATACATGGCCAGAGCTTAGCCAGTATGCATTGGAGGTGCTGGCTTGCCCTGCTGCCAGTGTATTATCGGAACGTGTCTTTAGTGCTGCAGGTGGTGTGGTAACAGACCGTCGCACGCGACTATCCGCCGATAATGTTGACCGGCTTACTTTTCTGAAAATGAACAAGGCCTGGATCTCACCTGAATTTGCCAGTCCTCTTCCAGAATAAACAATTGGCTGGCAACAGGATCCAGGTCTCCTGTTGGGTTCATGTTTCTATGACCTGAACTTTATTTCCTGGGCTACAGCAACGCCCGTTGTTGCTCAGAAGTGCTGTCCACACAGACAAAACACTCGCTCATGTGTAAGTGGGGTTCGGTAACGTCAGCTGATCCCCTGCTGTGTGTATGGCAAAGTGTCCTGCTCCCTCCACAGTCAAACAACCTCAGATTTACACCTGGCTCCAAGTAGGCCTCGGCCTACTACCTGATTTTCCCTGGGCTCCGACACCGCCAGTTGGTGCTCAGAAGTGCTGTCCGCACAGACAAAACACTCGCTCATGTGTAAGTGGGGTTCGGTAACGTCAGCTGATCCTCTGCTGTGTGTACGGCAAACTCTCCTGCTGCCTACAACTTCTGACTACCTCTGATTTAATATGTTCTCTGATTTGCCCTCTGTCTCCACTCTGTTTTGAGTATTTCCTCCGGCCTACAACACCACCTGTTTCTGCTCTCAAGTGCCGTCTGCACAATCCACACTTGTTCCTGTGTTACCTGGGTCCTGTAACATCTGCTCATCTCCAGAGGTGAGCACGGCAATGTCTCCTGCTTTGTCTACATTCCCACTACTTGTAGTGGAAATGTGGACAGAGCAGGAGACATTGCCTGACACACCTCTAGGGAGAAGCTGCTGTTACAGAACCCCAGTAACACAGGAACAAGTGTGGGTTGTGCAGATGGCATTTCAGAGCAGCAACTGGCGTGGTTGGAAGCCAGAGGAAATACTCGAAACAGAGTGAAGACAGAGGCCTAATTGGAGTACGTTGACAGTTAGTAGTAGTCTAGAAACAATCGCAAACTGCCACCAAGTAGGCCTCGGCCTACTACCTGATTTTCCCTGGGCTCCGACACCGCCAGTTGGTGCTCAGAAGTGCTGTCCGCACAGACAAAACACTCGCTCATGTGTAAGTGGGGTTCGGTAACGTCAGCTGATCCCCTGCTGTGTGTATGGCAAAGTGTCCTGCTCCCTCCACAGTCAAACAACCTCAGATTTACACCTGGCTCCAAGTAGGCCTCGGCCTACTACCTGATTTTCCCTGGGCTCCGACACCGCCAGTTGGTGCTCAGAAGTGCTGTCCGCACAGAAAAAAACACTTGTTCATGTGAAAGTGGGGGTCGGTAACATCAGCTGATCCCCTGCTGTGTGGAGGGCAAACTGCTGCTGCCTCCATATTCAAACAACGTCTTATCTTAAACTGCCTCCAAGTAGGCCTCAGCCTACAAAATGACTATCCCTGGGCTCCAACATCGTCAGTTGTTGCTCGGAAGTGCTGTCCACAAAGAAAAAAACACTCGTTCATGTGAAAGTGGGGGTCAGTAACGTCAGCTGATCCCCTGCTGTGTGGAGGGCAAACTGCTGCTGCCTCCAAATTGTAACTACTTCAGATTTAAACATTCTCTGATTTGGCCTCTGTCTCCACTCTGTCTCTAGTATTTCCCCTGACCTCCAACACTGCCAGTTCCTGCTCACAGTTGCCGTCCACGCATTCCACACGTGTTCCTGTGTTCCTGGTGTTCTGTTACGTGAGCGGATCCCCCAATGTGTGTCCGGCACTGTCTCCTGCGCTGTCCACCTTCCCACTACAAGCCGTGGGAATGTGGACAGAGCAGGAGACATTGGCAGACACACATCAGGGGATCTGCTGACATTACAGAACCCCAGTAACCCAGGAACACGTGTGGATTGGGCAGACGGCTGCTGTACGCATAAACTGGCGGTGTTGGTGGTCACGTGAAATCCTGGAAACAGAGTGGAGACAGATGCCTAATTGGAGCACGTTGACAGTCTGTTGTAGCCTACAAACAATCTAAAACTGCCACCAAGTAGGCCTCGGCCTGCACCCTGATTGTCCCTGGGCTCCAACAACGCCAGTTGGTGCTCGGAAGTGCTGTCCACACAGAAAAACACACTTGTTCATGTGAAAGTGGGGTTCGGTAATGTCAGCTGATCCCCTGCTGTGTGGAGGGCAAAGTGTCCTGCTCCCTCCAAAGTCAAAATAACTCCGATTTACACCTGGCTTCTAGTAGGCCTCAGCCTACACCATGATTGTCCCTGGGCTCCAACAACACCAGTTGGTGCTCGGAAGTGCTGTCCACACAGAAAAACACACTTGTTCATGTGAAAGTGGGGGTGAGTAACGTCAGCTGATCCCCTGCTGTGTGGAGGGCATAGTGTCCTGCTCCCTCCAAAGTCAAAATACCTCAGCTTTACACCTGGCTCCTAGTAGGCCTCGGCCTGCACCCTGATTGTCCCTGGGCTCCAACAACGCTAGTTGGTGCTCGGAAGTGCTGTCCACACAGAAAAACACACTTGTTCATGTGAAAGTGGGGGTCAGTAACAACAGCTGATCCCCTGCTGTGTGGAGGGCAAAGTGTCCTGCTCTCTCCAGAGTCAAAATACCTCAGCTTTACACCTGGCTCCTAGTAGGCCTCGGCCTGCACCCTGATTGTCCCTGGGCTCCAACAACGCTAGTTGGTGCTCGGAAGTGCTGTCCACACAGAAAAAAAACACTCGTTCATGTGAAAGTGGGGTTCGGTAACGTCAGCTAATCCCCTGCTGTGTGGAGGGCAAACTGCTGCTGCCTCCAAATTGTAACTACTTCAGATTTAAACATTCTCTGATTTGGCCTCTGTCTCCACTCTGTCTCTAGTATTTCCCCTGACCTCCAACACTGCCAGTTCCTGCTCACAGTTGCCGTCCACGCATTCCACACGTGTTCCTGTGTTCCTGGTGTTCTGTTACGTGAGCAGATCCCCCAATGTGTGTCCGGCACTGTCTCCTGCGCTGTCCACCTTCCCACTACAAGCCGTGGGAATGTGGACAGAGCAGGAGACATTGGCAGACACACATCAGGGGATCTGCTGACATTACAGAACCCCAGTAACCCAGGAACACGTGTGGATTGGGCAGACGGCTGCTGTACGCATAAACTGGCGGTGTTGGTGGTCACGTGAAATCCTGGAAACAGAGTGGAGACAGATGCCTAATTGGAGTACGTTGACAGTTGGTTGTAGCCTACAAACAATCTAAAACTGCCACCAAGTAGGACTCGGCCTACACCATGATTGTCCCTGGGCTCCAACAACGCCAGTTGGTGCTCGGTAGTGTCTTTGGCACGGGTACTCCCTGTTGCCCAGCCTGGTTCCAGCACGCCAGCTGTTTCCGGGTAGTGTCAAGGTCACTATGTCACCAATCCGTTGTCCTGTCGTCTTGCGGCCGGGTTAGCCGACTCTATGGTGCCTGCAGTTTAGGTGACTCCTATGTGGGCTGCAGGAACTGGCACTGAAGGCTGGATCCGTAGTGCCAATGGGACATGGACCCCCTGTAGGACTGTGGGTTTCGGTAACTGCAGCCGGCTTGCGGCCTGGCTACTTTGCTTTGGATGGGTACCTTCTGCTACCCACCCGGGTTCCGGCATTGTCAGCTGGTTCTCGCCAGAGCCTTTGGCCTAGGTGCCTCCATCTTGGTATCCGAAGGTCCAGCACCGTCAGCTGGTCCTTGGTAGTGCTTTCTAGCACAGGTACCTCCTGCCTAGTAACCGTGGTCCAGCACCGTCAGCTGTTCCTCGGTAGTGCCATTGGCTCTTGTAGCTTTTGCTACCCATCTGGGTTCCAGCACCGTCAGCTGGTTCTCGGCAGTGTCTTTGGCATGGGTACTCCCTGTTGCCCAGCCTGTTTTCAGCATGCCTGCTGTTTCCGGGTAGTGTCAAGATCACTATGCCACCAATCCGTTGTCCTGTCGTCTTGCGGCCGGGTTAGTCGACTCTACGGTGCCTGCAGTTTAGGTGACTCCTATGTGGGCTGCGGGAACTGGCACTAAAGGCTGGATCCGTAGTGCCAATGGGACATGGACCCCCTGTAGGACTGTGGGTTTCGGTAACTGCGGCCGGCTTGCGGCCTGGCTACTTTGCTTTGGATGGGTACCTTCTGCTACCCACCCGGGTTCCGGCATTGTCAGCTGGTTCTCGCCAGAGCCTTTGGCCTAGGTGCCTCCATCTCGGTATCCGAAGTCCAGCACCGTCAGCTGGTCCTTGGTAGTGCTTTTTAGCACAGGTAGCTTCTGCTTAGCAACCGTGGTCCAGCACCATCAGTTGGTCCTCGGTTGTGCCATTGGCTCTTGTTCCTTCTGCTACCCATCCGGGTTCCAGCACTGTCTGCTGGTTCTCGCCAGAGCCTTTGGCCTAGGTGCCTCCATCTCGGTATCCGAGGACCAGAACCGTCAGCTGGTCCTTGGTAGTGCTTTTTAGCACAGGTACCTTCTGCTTAGTAACCGTGGTCTAGCACCGTCAGTTGGTCCTCGGTAGTGCCATTGGCTCCTGTTCCTTCTGCTACCCATCCGGGTGCCAGTACTGTCTGCTGGTTCTCGCCAGAGCCTTTGGCCTAGGTGCCTCCATCTCAGTATCCGAGGTCCAGCAACGTCAGCTGGTCCTTGGTAGTGGTTTCTAGCACAGGTACCTCCTGCATAGTAACCGGGGTCCAGCACCATCAGCTCTTCCTCAGTAGTGCCATTGGCTATTGTTCCTTCTGCTGCCACTATGGGTTCCAGTACTGTCAGCTGGTTCTCGCCAGTTTCTTAGCCTTCTTGTACCTTCTGCTACATTTCCAAGATCAAGCTTTTTGAAATTGTCTTTGGTTATCCTTATTGATCTCCATGACGACGACCCTGATGACGACGACCCTGAAGACCACACCAAAGAAGACCAGAAATATGACCCTAAATAATAAGACCAAGAGGACAAAGAACATGAAGACAACCACCAAGATACAGAACAAAAGACAGAAGAACAAGAAGCAGAAGAAGCAAAAGCAGAAGAACAGAAAGCAGAAGAACATTAAGCATAAGACTAAAAATCAGCATAGAAGAAATCAAAATTATAAGCAGAAGAAGACTAAGCAGTAAATGGGGGTGAGTCCGTTCCTCCTCGTGGTGCCCCTGGAAAATGCCTGCTGCTGCAGGCCAAACTGAACGCGGACAAATCCTGTTGTAAATCTTTAGTGACAGGCAGAACGTAAGGTGTAATCTTATAACTTTTATAGATAAGTACTATAGGAATGCCTGTCACCATAAGAAAATGAAGAAAAAGAAGAATAGGAAGAAGATGAAGAAATAGCATATTAAAATTAATAATAGCTGAATAAGAAGAATATGAAGAATGGAAAAAAAAAATTAATGGGAAGAAGATGAAGAAGAAGTAGATGAATAAGGTGAAGAAAAAGTTGATGAAAAAAATGCTACTGCTGTGGATCATGAAGGAGAAAGTGTGGGAGAAGTACAAAAGAAGGTGAAGAGCATGGAAGTTGTGAAACATACATATCTGACAAAATATAAAAAAGGTTAACATAGTCAATATCTTTTTAACTCCGAACGTCTTGAAAAAAAAAATTGGAATTAATGCTATGCCATGTGATTTTAATAAACCACTATGCCTTTAATGTCTCCTCCACCTCCCGCAATACATTCTTCATGATTCTTATTTGTTTTCAATTATGTAGAATTAGCCAACAAGGAAATAAAGGGCTTTTTTAAATTCCGATACCGGAAGTCCCATTGACTTGAATGGGACTTCCGGTATCGGAA
Organism: Dendrobates tinctorius; assembly: GCF_039654945.1. Classification (NCBI taxonomy): domain Eukaryota; kingdom Metazoa; phylum Chordata; class Amphibia; order Anura; family Dendrobatidae; genus Dendrobates; species Dendrobates tinctorius. The sequence continues at coordinate 16,846,535 of NW_027361814.1, read as the reverse complement.
TCGGCGATACCCGATATTTTTTTCGTATCCGGCGATACCATCCGATACGATTTTTTTGGGTATCGAACGGTATCGCTCAACACTACTAGGCACACCTGTTGATAAAATTTCACTGTGTATATGCACAGTCACACTATGTTCATTAACAGAAAAAAGCTAGAATACAAACAATAAATTGATACCCTACAGTAAGCAAATAAATAATAGTGATACATGTAATACCATAGGGTAATTAGTTAACACTCTTTTGATCAAAAGAGAATAAAAGCCTAAAAGTCATCCCATCACGACAAGGTGTACCCAATCAGGATGGTCCCTAATGCTAGTGTCTCACTTTGATATGTGTAGGGAACAGAGAAGGACTTGAACCTGACTGTGGAAAGCTAAATGTACAAGAGTGCACAGTCCATCTACTTTGGCACAATCTGATTGGCACATAATGAAGGGAATTACTAGAGTAGGAACCTTCCTGACTGGGTACACCCTGTGTAGACATGGGCCCCCAACCCCACTGTAACGGCACTTCTTGGCATAATTCACATGTTTTACTCTGTACAGAAAAAATCAGCATGTCATCATTCATTAACCAAACTACCTAGTTTATTATTATATAGAGATATAGGTAAATTTGTGAATGAGGGTAATGTAATATTTGCACGCAGGTGAAAAGTGGGCCCCCAAAGTCAGTTACTGGTGGGTCCTTGGCACCCCAGTCCGACACTGATAGAGGTCCAAATATGAACCCCACTTGCCACCGCCACAAGACAAGTGGAAAGAGATGGGCAAAGCGCCAAAATTGGTGCATCTAATAGATGCGCCTATTCTGGGCAGCTGTGGGCTGCTATTTTTAGGCTGGGAGGGGCCAATATCCATGGCTCTTTACCAGCCTGGGAATACCAGCCCCCAGCTGTCTGCTTTAGCTTGGCTGGGTGTCAAAAAATGGGGGTGACCCCATGAATTTTTTAAGTTATTTATTTAAATAATGAATGTAAAAAATTGAAGTGGGGACCCCTCTATTCTTGATAAAAAGCCTTGCTGAAACTGACTACTGAGGGTTACAGCCCCAGCTATCAGTTTTGCCTGGCTGGTTATCAAAACCCATGCAGTTATTTTTGTAATATTTATTTACAACGCGGGCGCCACGTCCAATAAATGCTTCCATCAGCCACTCCTGCTCTCACTGTTACTAGCGGGAGCAGGCATCAGCTGATGGGAGCATTAGTCGACACCAATGACTGTAGGTAAACTTCATACCTTCGATCACAGCTGCGGGCTCATGCTGTCATTTGACAATGTGGGAACCGTTGCTGTCTGACCGATGGTGATGATTTTACCGCCGATCACAAGCAGTGTTTGCCGCGCTGTCATGCATATGCACGAAAAACACCCGGTATTTGGGGGGGCAAACCCAAACAGTAACACAGACTTCCTGGTGAAGCTTGTGAAGTCCGTGTTCGGAGTCCATGCCCAAACCAGTAGGTATTCGGTACGGACTCTGAACTTTACTGTTCAGGTTCACCCACCTCTACTCTCCTCCATGGCCAAGAACAAAGAGCTAAGAACACCAGAAACAAAATTGTACACCTACACAATGCTGGAATGGGCTATAGGACAATAGGCAAGCTTCTTGGTGAGAAGCCAACTACTGTTGGCACAATTATTAGGAAATGGAAGAAGCACAAGATTACCGTCACTTTTCCTTGGTCTGGGGCTCTAGTGGGCTAAGGATGATTCTGAAAAACGTCAGGAATCAGCCCAGAACTACACGGGAGGACCTGAGCAATGACGCAAAGAGAGCTGGGACCACAGTCTCAAACATTACCGTTAGTAACATACTATGTCGTCATGAATTAAAATTCTACAGGGCATGCAAGGTCCCCCTACTCATTCCCTCACATGTGCAGGCCCACTTGAAGTTCGCCAATGACCAACTGGATGATTCAGAGAAGGCATAGGAGAAGTTCATGTGGTCAGATAAGACCAAAATAGTACTTTTTGGAATGAACGCCACTCGACATGTTTGGAGGAATAAGAAGGATGAGTACAACCCTAAGAACATTGTCCCAACCATGAAGCATGGTGGGGAAAACATCACATCTTGGGGGTGCTTTTCTGCAAAGGGAACAGGATGTCTGCACCATATTGAAGAGAGAATTGATGAGGTCATGAATCACAAGATTTTGGCCCACAACCCCCTTCCCTCAGTAAGAAGATTGAAGATGGGTTGTAGCTGGGTCTTCCAGCATGACAATGACCCAAAACACACAGCAAAGGCAACTAGGGAGTGACTCCGTAAGAAGTGTTTCAAGGTCCTGGAGTGGCCAAGCCAGTCTCCACACCTGAATACAATCTGAAAATCTTTGGAGGGAGCTGAAATTCATTGTTGCCCAGTGACAGCCCTTAAATCTGAAAGATCTGGAGAAGAGCTCTATGGAGGAGTGATCCAAAATCCCTGCTGCAGAGTGTGCGCAAATTTGGTCAAGAACTACAGGAAATTTCTAACATCTGTAATTGCAAAGGTTTCTGTATCAAATATTAAGTTCTATTTTTCTATTGTATCCAGTGGCTGAGGTTACTGTGCCCGCTACTAAAAAGATCAATGAATATTCCCTGCTCCACACGCCCATTGTCCTGGCGTGGAGAGCACTGAGTATTCCGGCAACTGTCCTCTGCTTGAAATCAGTGCATGATGTCACTACCATGCTTACAAGCATCAATCAGCTACTGGCATCAGAACAGGACACTGCGAGGGAGCACAGGGAAGGTAAGTAGAATGGTTTATGTTTTTTAATGTTTTTCTGATGAGGGGCCATGTATACCAGCATAGGTTTGAGGAGGCCATGCATACCAGGATAGGGATGAGGGGGCCATGCATACCTGGCTTATACTTGAGTCAATAAGTTTTCCCAGTTTTTTGTGGTAAAATTAGGTGTCTCAGCTTATATTCGGCTCAACTTATACTCGAGTAAGTAACACATATCTACAATATAGGTGGTAAGTGTCTGGTTGGTAGGTGGTGAGTTCCCCATTTGAATAATTTTGTAGTAAAGCTGTCACTCCATTCAAAATCAATGGGACTCTAATAGTTAGGCTGGCCATACACATTAAATGAGTTTTGGCAGTTTTCACAGGCAACACTCCCATTCACAAACGTGCTTGCTCGGCCAAGTGCTCCTGTGTGATAAAGTCACCAGGTTACACATAGTTCAGCTGCTCATCTCAGCTAGAGGAATGTGATTGTCAGTCCGAAACCATACATGCACAATTGTCATCTCTCTTGACTGTCAGCTGGCTCCATCATACACATTAGACCGTTGAAATTCGGAGTATTCCGTCCTCAGCTAAATGCACGGGGTTCATATAGCTTATACGGGTAGCTACACCGCTATACTGGGGGTCCAATAAGAAGGTTGAAGCTGTGGGTTTATTGAACGTGATGGTATATAGATGCACAAATAAGATATACAATACAATGAATCAGTATGGGTACATAAAAATACATATATACATTATACAGATTACCTGAGCTAATAGCTAACCAGGGGAGAGCTAACTAAGCGGGATGATCTAGGACAGGAATTAGATGAAGGAAGAGTGATTACTTACCGACGATGCTGATACAAGGGGAGGTAGAGAAATGAGATGTCCTCGTGAAGTAGGCTTGGCAGAAAATGGCAGACTGGACAGAGAAAGGGGGCTGTATTAGACCATGATGCCTTGTAACTTACCCAGGATACATTGGGAATTGGAGGGAATGAATCAGGAAGTACAATGCATAACATCCTGCAGTTATATCTTTTGGCCACTAAATGGAGCTGGAAACAATAAACGTTAACTAAGGAAGAACTGAACATCCAGTACATACAGCAATCATGGTATGTTATCAAATAGGCAGTTCAAGAGTCATTACTTGTCGGAGACAGAACACTCTCCATCTGGCATTGAACGGATGCCACCATTACTATCCTCTGAAGACAACAATAGGACCACCTCAGTCACTGGTCTGGAGAATGTCTTAGGTCCATCTCCTTTGGCCATCATGAGTTTGACTTTGCGGACATGGCCATCTTTACTCAGAAATGTAGTAGTCACTAGTCCAAGTGGCCACTGGTTCTGATGGGCTTGGCAGTCTTTAACAAGGACGAGGTCACCAATCCGAAGATTAGGCCTGGTAGATTGCCACATTGTCCGTGGCTGCAAGGTAGACAAATATTGTTTGCGCCACCTGTCCCAGAATGTATTGGCAAGACTTTGTACCTGCCTCCATTGGTGCTTGTAGAGGTCCTTAGCTTTTGAATCCTCCTGGAGGGGCACCGGATAGTCCTGTTTTCTGGGTTAGAAGAGTAGTTGGAGTCAATATAGCTGCGGCTTCTGCCATAAAGGTGGTTAGACTTTCGTGGGTAAGTCTCGCTGCTCCTTCCTGGAGAAGAGTAGAGTCAAGAATTCTTCGTACTAGACCAATCATTCGTTCCCAAGATCCACCCATGTGTGAGGAATGAGGTGTGTTGAATGACCAGATGCAACTTTGGTCACTGAGGAACCTCTCGAGAGTCTTATGGTCTAGATTTGAGGGTATGCCCAATTCCTTCGCTGCACCAATGAAGTTGGTACCTCTGTCTGAACGTATATTTGATAGGACCACGGATGGCAATGAAATGTCTCAAAGCGTTGAAGAAGCTTGAGGTGTCAAGTAACTCAATGAGCTCTTTGTGGATGGCTCTGATTGACAGACAGGTAAACATGATGGCCTAACGTTTACTATTGGCTTGTCCGCCTCTCGTGTGAGGAGTAACAACTGACCAAGGTCCAAACACATTGAGACCAACGTTAGTAAAAGGAGGGTCTGGTGTTATGATTGGGTCACCGAGGAGGATAGCCGGCCCAGGCTAAGCCACAGAAAACCAGAGAGGTTGGTAACTAAGCGGATTGCAGACCCCTGATCCTATCCACACAACTAGCAGTAGCCTTGGAGCATGCCAATGATGATCTTAGACACCTTGGCACAGCCAGAGAGCTAACTAAGCCTAAAGCAAGAAAGGAGAAATCTAAACTGCCCCAGAGCAGACCCCATAGGAATAGATAGCCCTCAAACATATATTGTCGGTGAGACAAGATGAAAACACAAACACAGGCAGGAAAATAGACTGAGCAAATGATGGGGCCCACACTGACTAGACAGGACAGGAAAGGAAAGACACTGTCTGCAATCATGCAAAAAACCCTGCAAAAAAGTCCAACACATCTAATGCAAAAAATACTGAAGTCGCACGACTTCGCCCACTATATCAGTACCAATGTCTCCACTCTTCAAATGCCTATTTCATGGCAAACAGTGCCCTTTTTGGTCAGATCAGTCAGTGGTTTGACAATACTAGAAACATTACTTATAAATTTATGGTAGAAATTAGCAAAACCCAAAAACTTCTGGAGAGCCTTCAAAGAAGTGGGCTGAACCCAATCATATATGGCCTGTATCTTGGCCGGGTCCATTTCAATAGCAGACGGGGACAAAATGAATCCCAAAATGAAATCCTCTGTACACCAAAGAGGCACTTCGATACCTTAACATACAGAGAATTTTCCCTCAAAATCTGGAACACAGTCCGGACGTGTTCCACATGAGAATCCCAATCACTGGAAAAGATCACAATATCATCCAGATAAATGATCAGAAACTTATCCACAAAGTCCCGGAAAATATCGTTCATAAAAGATTGGAAGACAGAGGGGGCATTACTGAGCCCAAAAGGCATTACCAGGTACTCAAAATGTCCTTCCGGAGTATTAAACGCTGTCTTCCATTCATCCCCGTGCTTGATGCAAATAAGATTATACGCCCCCCTGAGGTCAAGCTTGGTAAACCAACAGGCACTTTTAACTCTGGAAAATAAATCAGAATTCAGGGGTAATGGGTACTGATATTTAACAGTGATTTTGTTAAGGGAACGATAGTCAATACATGGCCTTAATGAACCATCTTTCTTGGCCACAAAAAAGACCCCAGCACCTAAAGGTGAAGAGGATGGTCTAATATGACCCTTCTCCAACGACTCCTTGATATAAGATCGCATAGCATCATGTTCGGGTACCGATAAGTTGAAAAGCCGACCCTTGGGAAATTTACACTGGGGCATTAACTCAATTGCACAGTCATAACTCCTATGAGGAGGCAAAGACGCAGACTTACTCTCACTAAATACATCAGAAAAATCAGCCAAATAGTCAGGAATATCATGAGACTGGGGAGAGGTGGAGAAAACAGGAGTGTCACTAAGAACACACTGACAACCCCAACTCACCACAGACACAGATTTCCAATCCAAAACAGGAATATCAGTTTGCAACCAAGGAAAACCCAGAACAATAGTATCATGCAAATTGTGAAACACCAAAAATTGACAATTTTCTTGGTGGTCCGGGGCGACCCGCATTATCACCTGGGTCCAAAACTGGGGTTTATTCTCCGCCAAAGGAGTAGTATCAATACCCCTCAAAGGGATAGGAGTCCGCAGGGGTATCATGGGAAAACCACAATGTTTAGCAAAGTCTAAATCCATCAGATTCAAAGCTGCTCCTGAATCTACAAAAGCCTTAGCGGAAAATGTAGAAAAGGAGCAGATCAGGGTAATTGCCAAAAGGAACTTAGGCTGTACACTGCCCACAGCAAATGTGTGAGCAAAACGTTTTTCTCATTTAGGGCAGACAGAAATAGTATAAGAGGCGTCCCCATAGAAAAAACACAGCTTATTACGCCTTCTAAACTCCTGACGTTGCGCCCTAGACAAAACCCTGTCTCATTGCATGGGTTCAGACGTTCGTTCAAAAGGCGGCAACACCTCTCGTGTAGTTTTACGTTCACGTAAACGCCGATCAACGTGAATGGCCAATGACATAGAATCGTCAAGACCAGAGGGAACAGAAAATCCCATCATAACATCTTTTACGGTTTCTGCCAAACCCTTCCGAAGGAGAGCTGCTAGGGCATCGTCATTCCATTTAGTAAGGACCGCCCACTTTCGGAATTTTTGACAATATAACTCTGCAGAATCCTGACCCTGATTCAATGCCAATAAGGTTTTCTCAGCTTGATCAATAGCATTAGGTTTGCAGCACAGTGGCTCAGTGGTTAGCTCCTGGGTTTGAATCCCACCAAGGACAACATCTGCAAGGTGTTTGTATGTTCTCCCCGTGTTTGCGTGGGTTCCCTCCCACACTCCAAAGACGTACTGATAGGGAATTTAGATTGTGAGCCCCATCAGGGACAGTGATGAAAATGTGTGCAAACTGTAAAGCGCTGCGGAATATGTTAGCGCTATATAAAGATTATTATTTAAAAAATAAAGATTATTACAACAACCCCAAGGCTTGAAAAAATGCATCCACATTAGCCAGAATAGGATCTCCAGGTGTCAGAGAAAAAGCCCAATCCTGGGGATCGCCGCACAGCAGGGAGATGACAATTTTAACCTGCTGCACAGAGCTCCCCGATGATTTAGGTTTCAAGGAAAGAAATAGTTTACAATTATTCTTAAAATTCAAAAATTTAGACCGATCCCCAGAAAACACATCAGGAGTAGGAATTTTTGGTTCAACAGCAGATGATTGTGCGAGATAGGCAGAAATTCCCTGCACTTCAGCAGCGAGCTGCTCAACACGATTGAACAATTGATTAATCTCCATTAAAGAAAAAATCCTCCTACGGCCCCTAGAGAAAAAGAGGAAAAAATATATTAAAAAAATGTTGACACCTTTTTTCTTTTTTTACAATTCTTTCCTTCTTTTGAGTACCCTAGAGTCTGCGCTTAGGCTGGTGATTCTGTTATGATTGGTTCACCGAGGAGGATAGCTGGCCCAGGCTAAGCCACAGAAAACCAGAGAGGTTGGTAACTAAGCGGATTGCAGACCCCTGATCCTATCCACACAACTAGCAGTAGCCGTGGAGCATGCCTACGATGATCCTAGACACTTCGGCACAGCCGGAGAGTTAACTAAGCCTAAAGCAAGAAAGGAGAAATCTAAACTGCCCTAGAGCAGACCCCATAGGAATAGATAGCCCCCAAACATATATTGTCGGTGAGACAAGATGAAAACACAAACGCAGGCAGGAAAATAGACTGAGCAAATGATGGGACCCACATGGATTAGACAGGACAGGAAAGGAAAGACACTGTCTGCAATCACACAAAAAACCCTGCAAAAAAGTCCAACACGTCTGATGCAAAAATACTGAAGTCGCACGACTTCGCCCACTATATCATCACTCTGGTATATTCTGAAAGCAGAGCAAAGAGAGGCCAATCTAATAAGGGACAAAAACAAACTGGCACAAGCAGTAACATATGGACGGTGATTCAGCACAGCCCCAGCCGGAGCTGACTGACCCACACAAAACTGAGATAGACAAAACCAGATCAAAAGTAAGCAGAATAGCAAATAAACACTTAGCTGAACATGCAGGGACTGAGCTGGAAACCAAGACCTCAGGAGGCAGGAAGAAAATCACCAGCAGGGATAGAGGGAGTTGACTGTCTTAAATCCCTGTCTGAAACCCCAGACCTCCAATCGTCGTCCTCATTATTAGGTGGCAAGCCACTGTTAATCAGATCAGCTCTATTACCTCCAGTAACCACCAGAGGGAGCCCAGAAAGAGAACTCGCAACCCCTCTGTCAATTTGACCAGCTCCACTACCTTCAGTAATAACAAGAGGGAGACCAGAAAGCAAATTCACAACAGTCTGGGCTGAGTCTATCTGCTGGTAGGCAGCCATCTTTTGGGTTTGAGTGGAACCACGAAGCTTACGGCAGGTAATACATTTGTAGATGACACTACAGATGAGTTTCTTTGCACCGACAATCCACAGGCCAGCAGTTCTGATGGCTCCTTCTGTGAATAGTCTTCCTTGGTGTTTTACCAAGTTGTGGTAGTGTTGTACGATTAAGTATGCAACGTGACATTTTCCAGGAATGATAAGAGGGAATTTCTCCTCAAACTCCATTTTAACTTCTTTGAGGTGACCTCCTACTCTCAGCAGGCCATTGTTGTCGATGAATGGGACAAGTTTTCTTAATGAGCTGCCCGAATGCATTGAAGCTTTGTTACTGAGACATTGGATTTCCACAGAGTAGGTTTCTCTCTGAACTGTATGATGATGTGAGATGATGTGGTTTCTGGAAGATTACAAGTCGGAGGTAACATAGGTGTTTTTACAGAGATGCCAACCTTTACATTTTTCTGTGTCACAAGCTCTGGTGGTCTTGAATGAGCAAGCTATATGAGTCAGGCAGGTAATGGCTCGAGTAAGTGACTTCCAACTTGAAAATTTGTCAAATCTGTGGGATCCAATCTGAATATCAGAAGTCATTGTATGAAGTGTGGACACCTGAGGGTGGATTTCAGCATCTGAGACCTCTCCTATCAGTTCAAAGGTGTCTGGACAACGTTCCTCGGTGTACAATAGTTTTGGTCCTGAGAGCCATGTTGTGCTATCTAGTCGACTTGCGTCAACTGCTCTAGTTGCATGATCTGCAGGGTTTTGGTCTGTGGGGAGTAACGCCACTGTTTTGGATGAACTGATCTCCTAATTCGTAGCACTCTGTGTTGACATAAATGTAGAATCGCCTGGTTTCATTGTGGATGTATCCCAGGACTACTTTTCTGTCTGAGTAGAACTTGGCTTGTGTCAGGTCAATATCCATCTCGGATGTGATGAACTCTGCTATCTTGACGGCTAAGACTGCAGCACAAAGTTCTAACCTTGGTATGGTGTGCTCTGGTTGTGGAGCAAGTTTGGCTTTCCCCATGACGAATCCAATGTGACTCTGACATTTGGAGTCCACAGTTTTGAGATAGGCAACAGCAGCAATTGCTTTGACAGAAGCATCTGCAAATACATACAGTCTTTGGCTCTGTATCTCTGTAGACGGTACAGGGGTGTATGGCCTTGACACATTCAGGTTGGAGAGGGCTGCTAAAGAGTTCTTCCATACTTCCCACTGGATTCTCTTGTCAGGTGGCAGAGGTTGCATCCCAGTCAGAAGTCTCCTTGGTTAAGTCTCTTACTATGGCTTTGCCTTGTATAGTAACAGGAGCTGCAAAACCCAAGGGATCGTACAGACTGTTGATGGTAGACAGGACACCTCTGCGTGTGAAAGGTTTTTGTTCCTGGCTGACCTGAAAGGTAAAAGTGTCTGATTGTAGATTCCAGAGAAGCCCGAGGCTGCATTGCATTGGTGTGGGGTCTGACCCCAGGTCCAGGTCTCTGAGACCGTTACACAAAGTCTTGTGAAGGGAATGCTTTCATGAGTTCGTGGCTGTTTGAGGCTATTTTGTGAAGTCTGAGGTTAGAGCAAGCAAGCATCTTCTGTGCTCTCCTGAGAAGACTGATGGCAGTCTCATTTGAAGGCATGGCTTTCAGACAGTCATCAACATAAAAGTCTTTCTCTCTGAATTGTCTGACATCTGACCCGTATTCTGTTTCTCCTTCTAGAGCTGACCTTTTGAGTTCATAGATGGCGACTGCAGGAGAAGAGCTATTGCCAAAGATGTGCACTCTCATGCGGTACTCTGTGACTTCTTTAGTAGGATCATTGTCTCTGTACCAGAAGAATCTTAGGAAGTTCCTGTCTCTCTCTCTCTCGGCAGGAAACAATGGAACATTTTCTGGATGTCAGCGATGACGGCGATGGAATCCTTACGGAGGCGCATAAGTACTCCCAGTATTTTGTTATTGAGATCTGGTCCTGTCAGTAGAACATCATTCAGGGAGACATCATCAAACTTACCACTGGAGTCAAACACCACTCTGATCTGGCCCGGTTTCTTAGGGTGGTATACTCCAAACATGGGTAGGAACCAGCATTCTTCAGAGTCTTTGAGAGTGGGAGCTAGTTCTGCATGGCAGTTCTCAAATATCTTTGACATGAAGGAGAAGTGATCTCTCATCTCTGGCTTCTTTTGCAGATTATGTTTGAGAGAGGAGAAACGTTTGAATGCCTGATCTCTGTTGTTTGCTAGACGTGGTCTGTGGGTTCTGAAGGGAAGAGGTGCGACCCACCTGTTGGTCTCATCTTTTACGAGTCCCTTGTCCATTACCTCCAGGAAAAACTTATCCTCTACTGACATTGCTACTTGGTTGTCTTGCTTAGTTCTCTGGAAGACTGTGCACCCCAACTCATCATCATAGCTTCCTGACATCATACTGCTGTCATGAGTAAAGTCTATTAAATGGTTGGGTAGTTGGATGCTGTTTGGCAGTTCCTTGACATGGAACTCATTGTTGCAAGGTTGAAACAGAGATGCACCCTTTCTCCAATGTATTTGTTAGCATACTTGTCACAGAAGATGGGGCGTGCATGTTTCCCAAGCATACGTTTCCTATTATGACCCATCCTAGGTCTAGCTTTTGGGCATAGGGAGCATTGTTGAGTCCATTGATATGACTTCTCACTTTATGAACCTGCAGGATGTCTCTTCCCAACAGCAGTACTATCTGTGCCTGAGGGTCGAGTTCCGGTATGAGATGTGCTATGCGTTTTAAGTGAGCGTGATGGATTGCCACATCTGGTGTAGGGATTTCAGACCTATTGTCTGGGATCTGATTACACTTGATTATTGTAGGTAGTGGCAGGCAGAATTGTCTGTCTGAGGAGTCAATTTGGTAGTCAGTGGCTTTCCTGACCGCTGTTGTCACAGTACCTGCACATGTCTTTAATGAGTAAGGAGTGCTTGGTCCTTTAATGTTGAATAGGTCAAAGAATGTTGATCTAGCCAGGGATCGATTACTTTGATCATCCAAGATAGCATACAGTTTCACAGCTTTGTCTGTATGGCCCTTTGGGTACACTCTGATGAGGCATATTTTTGAACAAGACCTACTGTCTATTGTCCCTTTACAGACTTCAGTACGTTGTGAAGTGATCTCTGGCGTAGCTGCATCAGTACTCTTTTCCTCCCCGTCATGCTCACTGTCAGCTGGCGTGTTCTGTGAACTCCATGGAGCTGGGCCAGGGTGTAGGGCAGTGTTATGATCTGTGGTACCACATTCTGTGCATTTTACACTGACCTTACAGTCCTTGGCGAAATGAGTGGTGGATGAGCAGCACTTGTAGCAGATACCATTCTCTTTCAGGAAGCTTCTGTGATCCGGCATAGATTTTCCTCTGAAGACTCTGCATTTTAGGAGAGGATGAGGCTTCCGATGAAGCGGGCACTGCTTGTCAGGTTCTTGTACCTTTGTCTCTGATTGAGAGCAGCCAAAAGACCGGTAATTGGAACTTGGAGAAGAAACATTAGTCTTGTGCACTGCCACAGATGTTCTGCGTGGGTTCGCAGCTGGTGGTGGTGCGGCATATGACATTGTAAAGTCAAAGCTGGGATCAATTCTGATTGCCGCTTGTTCATGTATAAAGTCTACAAAAACGGAGAAAGGAGGGAATGAAACACTGTTTGTATTTGTAGCTCTCTAAGTTTTGGGAGACCTTTGTTAGATATTTTAGGAAAGTCATCGATTCTTTTGAACAAGGCTCTCTCTATTACTTCTGCAGAGCCGTAACACTCATCTAGCCTCTTCCAGATCTCTTTAAGGCCTATTTGAGGGTGGTTTATATTAATGTCTCTGATCCTTACTGAGTGCTTGACTGACTCTTCTCCCAGGTATTTGACTAAGAGGTTTATCTCTTCCCTGTTTTTTAGCCCCAAGTCTCTAGTGACATTTTGGAAGGAAGCTTTCCAAACTCTGTAACCTTCAGCGTGGTCAGTGAATTTCATGAGTCCCTTGGCAACTAGATCACGGCGTGTGAAGATCCTAGCAAGTTCTGATGTGAACCGATTGTCAGCAGGGTATACTGGTGATGGGTCACCCTGAGAGTGATGTGAGGTGCGTTCATATCTGTTAGTATCCCCAGGGTGGTGCCAGCCGGTGTCATGTTACTTCGGTCTGACATGCGGTGTGTCAGCAAGGTGATTCACGTTGGTTACCTGGTGAGGGGCAAGGAAGACAGGAGAGTTGCTTTGCTTCACGTTTTCCTGGAGCTGAGCCTCATGATGACTCTCACTCGTTTCACTGGATGTGTCGTGATCTTGTTTATAGTTTGGATAAGGAAGTTCATTAACATATTGAGATGTGCCTTGTGGTGAATCTTGCAGCGGCAACTTCAGACTTGACGTACTGCTGCGACTACGCAGTTCAGGGTTGTGTGCGGCTGCCAGTGCTTCTGCCTCTGCGAGTGCTGCAGCCGCTTCCTTTTTTGCAGCTAGACTCTCTAAGGCAGCATCCACTTGTGCCTTTTCTATCTGTGACTTCTCTCTTGATCGGCTCTTTCTTCTTCTATGCGAGCCTTTTCTAACGGCACCTTTCTCTCTTGATCAGCGCTCTCATTATCTATGCGTGCTTTCTCTAGTTTAAGTTGCATCTCTTCTTCAGCATACCTTGCTCGCATTTTGTCGGCCTCAGCATTTGCGCGGGCAATGGCGACCATGCTGCTGATGGATACAGTCTTTGAGGAGACGGATGTAGCAGATTTTGTCCTGTGTGATTTATGGGACATGGTGTCTTAGAGGGATGCTTGGCTGTGCAGAGATTGCTGTAGCTGTATCAGTCTCTGTGTAGCTGGTGACTTGAATCTCACTAGATGAATTTCTGCAGCACCACTAGTTCCTGCAAACTGGATGAAGGCTCTTCTCTCTGTATTCCCACTAGATTGAGAGCCATCGTTTCACTATTCCGTCCTCAGCTAAATGCACAGGGTTCATATAGTTTACACAGGTAGCTAAACCGCTATACCGGGGGTCCAATAAGAAGACTGTAGGTTGAATCTGTGTTTTATTGAACGCGATGGTATATAAATGCACGGTGAAACTACAAATAAGACATACAATGCAATGAATCAGTATGGGTACATAAAAATACTGTTAGGGCTGGCGGAGCGCACCAGATTATTAAATAGTAGTGGGTGCGTTCGCGGCCCGGGGTCCACCGTGCAGAGGTGGTACACTGCTGCTAGGAAATGGCGGAAGAATAGAGCGGCATGAAAACAGTCACACGCAGGTTACGTCACCCAGTGTGAACAGGAGCGGACTCTGTTAAGTCACAGAACCGCACAGCCGCAGAACGTGGATGCCGGAGCCTGTTTAGCTCACAGAACCCGGCCAAAGAGCGCACAGCAAACGGCCACAGAACTCTACCCCAAGGACACGGGGTTAGAGTCCCTCTAGGCCACTGAGCGCGTGGCGTCGCTGCCACGAACGCCGCTATAGATGCTGGCTAAGGAGTGGGGAGCACTTGCACTGAGGCATGCCGAGTCACTGATGATGACTAATGCCTGACTTAGACTATGACCTACCTACACCTAAGCCTGGGCGCTAGCAGGCTAGGCTGCACAGCACATGCGTACCAAGGGTAGGGGTTTCATAATGAGTCAGTCACCAGAGACATTCATACATGCTTACATCACTCACTCCTTATAGTCTGCAAATACAGTCTATCCTAGCGCATGACCGAGCGGCCATGCGAACCTTTTATAGCCATGAGCATCCGGGACCTTCCTGGCTTCTCGGATGGGCCAATCCGAACAGGAGCAGGACCTGAGCACGTGATATTTGATCTCCAATGGGAGATCACTCCACGGGCATGCTCAGTGGCCCGACATGGGGACTTAGTCCCTGGAGGATCTCGCTGCTGAGCAGCATGTACTGCCATAGCTGTGCCAGAGGTGGCAGCAGCAAGCAAACCCACGGAGCTGGTCAGGGCAGAGAGCTGGGACTGACAAGTTTGCTGAGCTACCTCCTCTGTGGCCGGAGAGGAATGGGAGACCGCCGGAAGCAAGGCTTGGAATTCCCGCTGTGCAGCGACAGGAACCCAATGCCTAACAAATACATATATACATTATACAGATTACCTGAGCTAATAGCTAACTAAACGGGGTGATCTAGGACAGGAATTAGTTGAAGGAAGAGTGATTATGTACCGACGATGCTGACACAAGGGGAGGTAGAGAAATGAGATGTCCACATGAAGCAGGCTTGGCAGAAAATGGCAGACTGGGCAGAGAAAGGGGGCTGTATTATCCCATGTGGACTTGTAACTTACCCAGGATACATTGGGAATTGGAGGGAATGAATCAGGAAGTACAATGCATAACATCATGCAGTTATATCTTTTGGCCACTAGATGGAGCTGGAAACAATAAACATTAACTAAGGAAAAACAGAATATCCAGTACATACAGCAATCATGGTATGTTATCAAATAGGCAGTTCAAGAGTCATTACTTATGTCGGAGACAGAACAAGGAGGTTCAGACGATATTAGTTTAATGTGTATGGGGGCCCTAATCTTTAACTATGACACCGTGACACAAATATATTAGTTATTGTGGTGACCTTGTGGGAATTAGAACACTTGTGATTATGCCAGTGAGGAGGATGGTGCATGTGACAATGGATTTTTAAGTTGAAAGGCTGTATTGTCTGTTGTGTATTCTGGATACAACTGAACTTCTGACTTTTTCTGGTTAATAAAAGCCAACAAAGATTTCTGCTATTTTTTGGGACTAGTACAATTTCATGTCATGCATGCATGCATGTCATGTCATGGATTTCATGCAGTAATCCAGTACACGTGTTTCCATTTAGTGTGATTTACATTGTAAAGAAGAAGCCTCATCTCTGCCAGTAGCCTCAGGAGTCTTCTTCCATCTATTCAATAATATGTCATATCTAATGATGGATTTCCATAGATTTCATAAATAGGTGAATCCCCAATAATTATCAGATTTGCATATTGTGAAGAACCTTGCAAAACACATGCAAAAGATAAGTGTAATAAAATTCTTGTAACATAATAATCATTATCACAAAAATGAAGTATTCAATTCCTGCATAGGCAATTTTTTTTTCTTTTGTTTATTCTCTTGATCTTTCTAGAGCCTTTTTATTGATGTAGCCATATAATGCTTTCTTTTCTGTATGTAAATCTAGTCTTCATAACAAAGTTGGCATGATCATCATCCCTGTATAGATGTCTTCTCGAGGACCACACCCAATTGGCTAAAAAGACTAGTTTTAAAATTCAGAGAAGTGAGGGCCATATCTCAGGAATTCAGAAGTGTGGAACAAAAGTAAAACAACACTAGATTCCGGAGAACAGCGGCATTACACTGGGTAGAAGATGAAATATTTAAGGAAAGTAACAGGTTCTCTCTAAGATATCAGTTTATTGATTTTCTTTGCAGCATATCACAACGTATTAATTAACGAGAATATTCCTCATAGTGAACATTTAGACAATATTACATTCAGAATGTACTTATTGTCAGCTTTAAATCTATGCAGGACTTTAATTTACTACATATTTGTTCAGGCAACCCCTTGTCAGGAACTCCGCACTGCACTTGCTCACTGAGCCAGTGCGCGTGTCCTGAGTACAAAAACAGTGCTCAAAGATACCTGTGGAGCAGGGCAGCAGCAGTGATGATGCGTGCTTCAGACTATCAGGACCTGAAGCACGTGACTGCTGGGGGCGTGGCCTAAGCTCCACAGAGCTAGGAGCTGCAGGGAAACTCCTATAGAGGTAACTACGGGACAAGTTACCAAGGGGCATAGACAGGGACGTAAACCAGATCAAGCCGGGTCAAAGCACGAGATAGCAGGACACTACCAAAGGGTTAGACAGAGCGATTAGTCAGGATGTAGCAATAGATCAGAAAACCAGAACGGGCAATGGACGGTACAATAGGGACAAACTGTAACGGAGTAACAATAGCCAAGCCAGGAGGTCAGAACCAGAGAAGACAATAATACCAAAGCGTGAGACAGAGAACTGAGTGAGGGAACAGACCGGGTCATGCAGGGGAATCAAACAAGCAATGCAGTATCCACGCACACCAGGGGGGGTCAGACACACAGCCAGAATAACAGTATAGCGGACAGGGAATCCTAGTCTGGAGTGAGTATAAATACCCCTCCCAGATCCAAAGAGAGGCTGGCAAAAGTTAACCCTGTGAGAACAGGACATTAACCATGACCTAAGCATGACCGTTCCCCCCTCTTAATGGGAGGCCACTGGACCACCAGGTTTCTCAGGGTATCTGGCATGAAAAGCCCGCACCAGTCGATCAGCATGCACCGAACTGGCCGGAATCTATGACCGATCCTCAACGGAATATCCTTTCCAATGAAAAAGGTACTGAAGTCTCCGGCGCACCCACCGTGAATCAATGATGCGCCCTGCCTCGTACTCCAGTTAACCCTCTAGCAATACTGGTGGAGCCACAGATGAGAGATCTTCTCTAACTGTCCCCACAGGTTTTAATAGGGACCTGTGGAAGACGTTAGATATTTTGAAGGAGATGGGCAACTGTAATCTGTATGCCACCGGGTTGATCACCTCTAAAATCTTGTATGGGCCAATAAATTTTGGGCCCAACTTCATAGAGGGTATTTTAAGTTTGATGTTACAGGTGGACAACCAGACTTTTCCCCCCACTGTTAACGCAGGACCCAACCCCCTCCTCCTGTCTGCAAAATGTTTGTACTTCTTCTGGGCTTTGGAGATGTTCCCCTGCACCTCGAACCAGAGGGTTTTTAACTGTTGCACCATCCCCTCGGCACCAGGGCAATCCGAATCCATATGGGAAAATTCCCCAAACTGTGGAACAAACCCATAACTGACCTGAAAGGGAGACTTTCCGGTAGACTGATTAATACGACAGTTGAATGCAAATTCTGCCATGGGCAATACCTCACACCAGTCTTCCTGTCAGGAGGAGGCCAGGCATCTCAGAATCTGCTCCAACGACTGGTTGGTGCGTTCAGTCTGTCCATTGGATTCCGGGTGATAGGCAGAGGAGAATGACAACGTGACAAAACGCTCTCCAAAGCCTGGCCACAAATTGCACACCCCTGTCTGACACCACGTTCACGGGTACTCCATGCAATCGAGCAATGTGCTGTATAAACAAGCGGGCTAAGGTTTCAGCAGATGGTAACGCAGGTAATGGCACAAAGTGGGCTTGCTTAGAAAATCTATCAACCACTACCCATACCACTGAGATGCCCTTGGAAGATGGAAGATTAGTGATAAAGTCCATGGACAGGTGTGTCCATGGTTTACTGGAATTGGCAAAGGCACCAATTCCCCGGCCGGCCGGACCTGAGAGCTTTTAGAGCGCGCGCACACCCCACAAGTATTTACAAACCTTTTGATATCAGTACCCATAGAGGGCCACCAAAAACCCCTAGCTACTGCCCCCCTGGTAGCTGCAATACCAGGGTGTGCACTTAACACAGAATCATGAAATTCTTGAAGGAGTGTGAGACGGAATTGTTCGGGTACAAACAATATACCTGGGGGTTTATTCCTGGGAGCTTGTGCTTGTGCTTCCAGAATCTCTCTCTGTAACTCAGAGGAGGTTTCAGCTACAACCACTCCCGGTTGAAGAATGGAGGAAGGAGGTTCTGGAGGGGACACAGAATCAAATCTTCGGGATAAGGCATCCGCCTTTACATTTTTAGATCCTGGTCGAAACGTGATGGTAAAATGAAATCGAGAAAAAAAAGTGCCCACCGAGCCTGTCTGGGGGTCAATCTCTTAGCAGACTCGATATAGGCCCAGGTTTTTATGATCAGTGATGACCGTAATGGGATGAGCGGCCCCCTCCAAAAAATGACTCCATTCTTCGAAGGCCAATTTAACCGCTAACAATTCCCTGTTACCGACATCATAGTTTCTCTCGGCCGAAGAGACAGTCTTAGAGAAAAAGGCACAGGGTTTGAGGTTGGTCATGGTAGAGGGGCCCTGTGACAATACTGCCCCCACCCCCACCTCCGAAGCGTCGACCTCGACGATAAAAGGTCTTGACGAATCGGGTTGTACCAACACAGGGACTGTGGTAAAACACTTCTTTAATGTAAGGAAGGAATTTTTTGCAGCCACGGAGCAATTTTTTACATCTGCCCCTTTAAGAGTGAGGTCCATCAAGGGTTTCACCACCTGTGAGAACCCTTTAATGAACTTCCTATAATAATTAGCGAAGCCCAGAAATCGCTGCAACCCCTTCAGGTCATGAGGCTGCACCCAATCGGTAATGGCCTGAACCTTCCCTGGATCCATGTGGAATCCCTCCACGGATACAGTTACACCCAGAAAAGACAGTTCTTGCATAAAAAATGAGCACTTCTCCAGCTTAGCATACAAATGGTTCTCCCGGAGTCTCATAAGAACCGTACGTAAATGGTGTAAGTGTGACTGACTGTCCTCAGAGTATATCAAGATGTCATCCAAGTAGATGACTACATAACGCCCAATCAAGTCAGAAAAAACAACATTAATGAAGTTCTGAGAAACAGCAGGAGCGTTAGTGAGGCCGAAGGGCATAACCAGGTTTTCAAACAGCCCCTCAGTTGTCAGGAACGCTATTTTCCATTCGTCCCCCTCCCGGATCCTTATAAGGTTATAAGCCCCTCGTAGATCAAACTTAGAAAACCATTTGGCCCCCGTGAGTTGGTTGAATATATCAGGAATCAACGGGAGAGGGTACGTGTTCTTAACAGTAATTTTGCTCAGTTCCCGAAAGTCGAGGCACGGTCGCAACCCACCATCTTTTTTCTTTACAAAGAAAAACCCCGCTGCCATGGGTGAGACCGAGGGCCGAATATGCCCCTTGTGAAGGCTCTCTTTGATGTACTCTTTCATAGCGTGGCGCTCAGGCCCGGATAAATTAAACAAACGAGCCTTGGGTAATTTGGCTCCAGGTACTAAATCGATAGCACAATCAAATGGTCTATGTGGTGGGAGCGCCTCAGCCTCGCTTTCGGAAAACACGTCTTCAAAGTCTCTCAGGTACTCCGGAATACCCTCCAGACCGACAGACGACACAGATACAGATCTTATCGGATTGACAAAAGGAACCGGGTTACAACACAGGCCATTATCATTACATCCCCATCAGATGATCTCCCCCTTCACCCAATCAATGAGAGGATTGTGGCATTGCAACCAGGGTATCCCCAATACCAGTCCTGCAGGCAGATTATTCATAAGGAAACAACTTAACTTTTCCACATGAGTGGAACCCATTTTCATAGAAAAAACTTCAGACATAAAGCAAATTCCATCCCGGGTAAGAGGGGATGAATCCACAGCCACAATTTTAACAGGGTCTTTTAACCTGACTGTCCATATCTTATTAAGAGTCACAACTTGGGCATCAATCAGATTAATGGAGGAACCACAGCAAACAAAGGCGGTGGTCATAACAGGACCGCCAGCAAGTTCCAATTCAACCTGGAGCACCATCTTTGTACGTGAAAAAAATGTACCTGGGAGTCTGGACAACCTCCTCGATTGTTGCCCAGACTCAGTCGTTTCTCTGATGGTTTCTCTGAAGAAGGGCAGGAGGGGCAATTCCTTTTCCAATGTCTAGAGGCTCCACAGTAAAAGCATAGTAGATTGCCTCTACAGTGCCTTCTCTCTTTCTCCTTAACCGAGACTGACCCAACCTCCATGGGCTCAGATACAGGTGCAGTGTCACACAGTTTGGGGTACAAGGGAGACTCTTGTTGCATCATTCATCTAGCACGGAGTCTCCGGTCCATACGGACCGCCTGCATCATGGCATCCTCCAGGGTATCAGGGGGTGGATGCAATGCCAGAGCGTCCTGCAGATGGTCAGACAGGCCCCTGCGGAACAACCCCCTCAGGGCGGCGTCATTCCAGGATACTTCGGCGGTCCAACGTCTAAACTCTGAGCAGAACCATTCAGCAGAGTGCCTCCCCTGTGTCACACTCATCACCATATCCTCTGCTAGACGCACTCTATCAGGCTCATCATAAATGTGCCCCAGAGCCTCAAAGAACAAATTCACAGACATACGTTGTCATGATTTGCAGTCTTGCCCTGTCCTGTATTTTGTATAATATGTCATTTAACTTTCCTCTGGTTCATTTGCTGTAAATTAACCATGTCTCCTTCCCCCAATACTTGCAATGTCTTGTGATGTACCTGGACCATCTAATTTAGGCTTGTGTCAACAGCTAGTGGAACTTTGGCTATTGTTTTCCTAAGCAGAAGATAGCCTACAATACACATCCTGTAGACTAAGTGGAGCCCTTACATTTCTAGAATCTTCTGATGGACCAAACCATTGAATAGTAGGTGTGACCCCTACCCCCCTTCAGATGGACTGATCCCAGGAGCCCTGACAATACATTCTTGCTTTAAGATCAGATGTGAGTTGGATGCTAAAAGAGAAGGACGAGGCTGTCTGAGGAAGCTTCGGCCTCTGTGTGATCGTGGTGGATTTCTGGGACTCTTAAAGGACTATGGTTTTGTGATCTGGCACAAGGATTGTCGGGAGGTGCCCCCGAATCAGTTTCCTGTGGACTTATTTTGGGACTCTGCAAATTACCTTCGTGTTGTTCCTGTTTTTTTGGTCAATAAATCTGTTGGATTATTCCCAGGCCTGTTGTCCCTCCTTGCTCTGGAGAATACTCCCGTCACAAACTGGTGGCAGCGGTGGGATCAGAGCAGAAGGAATGGAGGACAACGGCCCATCAACATCTGGAACCAGCACCGCAGAGTACAAGAACTGGACTGCGGTGAACCTACAAACAAAGGCCCGTGAACTGGGAGTCAGCTACAAGGGACTCTCCAAGGAGCAGCTGATTGAGGCTTTGGAAGCAGTTCACCTGCAAGATGATGCTGAGGAAGGATCCTCACAGCAAAGAGAGGAAAGGCGGCAGTCGGAGGTAAATACCCAAAAAAGTCAGTGGGTTGTGTGGTACGAGGAGGAGATGTCCTTGCTGGGAGAAGAGGCTACCATAGAAGATAAGAGGGAGGTCATGCGCACAGCCAAGGAGAGGCAGCGCAGGATGGAGGAGAGGGCAATGCTGGAGAGGGAGATCACTTTGGAGGCAGCGAGAAGCTCCAGACAGACTGTACCCACAGCATCCCCCATGAGGGAACTCCCCAGAGTGTCCCGCAAAGACTTCAAGCCGTTTAATGAGGCTTCCGGTGACATTGAGGGCTTCTTCCTGGACTTTGAGCATCAGTGTCGATTAATGGAAGTCCCGGAAAGGGAGCGCGTCCGACATCTTGTGGGGCTCTTAGAGGGTGGAGCTGCCGCAGCCTATAGAGCTATGGACCCTCGGTTGAACTGTGAGTATGCGGAGATTAAACAGACTATTCTAGAACATTATGCTGTGACCCCAGACACTTACAGGACTCAGTTCCGTACTTTAGCCTGTGATGAGGAAGTGTCCTTCAAGATGTATGCTCACAAACTCAAACATATATGTCATCGCTGGCTGGAGGCAGAGGAGGCAATAACCTGGGAAACGTTCCTGCAGGTCATCCTAAAAGAGCAGTTTTATTTTAAGTGCCCCGCTGAGATCCGGGAATGGGTGCGTGAAAGGAGACCAGCAACAGTGGAGGAAGCTGCAGCTCTAGCTGATGAGGCTCTCACCATCAAGCCTCAGTGGAAAAAATTACTACTCAGGGAGAAAAACACTACCAGCCCCCCAACGCTGGCGGCCCCTGGTCCTTCTGCCTCCAATATTCACCATCCCACTAGACCATCAACTCATGGTGACCTTCGTGTGACTGTGCCTCGCATTACTCCTGCTCCACCTTTGGGACTACGACGTGGAGGAAGAATCCCAGAGCGCAGATGCTATGGATGTGGGCAGCCCGGGCATATGCAATTCCAATGTCCAGGTGTACGGAGGCAGAACACCTACAGACCGCCTTTGCCTGTTCATTATCTACAGACCCCCTCACCTGGAGAAGAGATGGATTCAGTGCCTGATGACTTGCCAAGTGACTCTGATATCCTGGCTTCCCTACCAGGAGTCTATGGGGTGCGAGCCCCAGCCACCTGTTCTTCTGATCTTCAGCACAAACATCTACAGGAGGTCGTGCTGGATGGTCAAAAAGTTGTTGGCTTCCGTGACACTGGGGCTTTTCTCACCATAGCCGATCCCCGAGTAATTCAACCAGAAGCAATTCAAAAGGGACCAGGAATTGCCATTGAATTGGCTGGAGGTACCCAGAGATATATTCCAAGAGCGAGTGTGACCCTGGATTATGGCTTTGGGGCCAAACAATGCATGGTTGGTGTGATGAGCGGCCTCCCTGCAGATGTTCTTCTAGGAAATGATGTGGGGAATCTTCATTGCCACTTTGTCGGTGCGGTAACCCGAAGTCAAGCCAAGAGAGCAGCAAATGTGGACGTGTACAACCCATCCATGGAAATGAGGCCACCAGAACTGCCGTCACAGCCGGTGAGTGATTCTTCTTGTGGGGATAATATGAATGTTACCTGGGATAAAGTTCAGTTTAGACAAGAAGTGGAGACTGACCCCACCCTAGCTAGTTTTAGAGCTCGAGCTGAAATAGGGCAGCTAGGGGAGAATGGAGAAAGAATTATCAGAGAAAATGGACTTCTGTATCGGGTTACCAATGCCGACTCCCTAGATAAGCCCTGGACTTATAGCAAACAGCTGATTGTTCCTCAGAAATACAGAATTCCCCTATTACACCTTGCTCATGATATTCCTACTGCTGGCCATCAAGGCAAAACCCGCACCGAGAGGCGATTGACTCAATCTTTCTATTGGCCTGGGATTTCCCAAGCAGTGGCGCATTTCTGCCGAACTTGCGACATATGTCAGCGTAGAGGGCGACCCGGAGATCACCCAAAGGCACCCCTGCAACCGCTCCCTATAATAGAAGAACCCTTTCAAAGAGTAGCTGTTGATATCGTTGGACCTCTGGCTAAACCAAGTAAATCTGGAAAGCAGTACATTCTCACTGTTGTGGACTATGCCACCCGATATCCAGAAGCGGTGGCCTTGTCAAGTATTTCTGCAGCCAAGGTGGCCGAGGCCCTGGTTACCATTTTCACCAGAGTAGGATTTCCCAGTGAGATCTTGTCGGACCAAGGCTCCCAGTTCATGTCAGAGCTGGTCCAGTGTCTGTGGCGCACCTGTGGAGTACGAGCGATCCGCACGACCCCGTATCATCCCCAAACAAATGGACTTTGTGAACGATTTAATGGCACTCTGAAGAATATGCTGAGGGCCTTCACTGACAGAGATTCAAACTGGGAGAAGTACCTACCCCATCTCTTGTTTGCCTATCGGGAAGTTCCCCAGGAGTCCACTGGGTTCTCCCCCTTTGAACTACTCTTTGGAAGAAAGGTCCGAGGACCCTTAACCCTGCTCAAGGAATACTGGGAGGGGCAAGTTGAAGATACAGGGGCCCCTGTTGTCCCTTATGTCCTAAAGCTGCGAGAAACCCTGGCCCAACTTGCTAGTTTTGCCCAGAGTCATGTGCGGATGGCTCAAACCAGACAGAAGACATGGTATGACCGTAAAGCACGCTACCAGGAGTTTGTAGAAGGACAACAGGTCTTAATGATTGTTCCCCATCGGCAGAATAAACTGCAGACAACATGGGAGGGTCCCTTCCGGGTTCTCAGAAAACTGAATGACACCAATTACCTTCTTGCTTTAGATGATCAGGGGCTAAGACAAAAGACTGTCCATGTGAATATGATTAAGGAGTACCATGACCGGACCCTTCCAATGATAGCAAGCTGTCGGCTAGCTTCAGAGGACGGTCAAGAGGATGAGGACTCCCTACCTGATCTCGTGGAAGCAGCGAGAGCCCCATCCACTGTGGAACAGGTTCCTCTGGGAGATCACCTGGATTCCTTACAGAAAAACCAGATGCTGGGAGTGCTTCAACAGAGACGTGCTGCTTTCTCATCCCAACCAGGTCGAACCACCGTCACCCAACATCATGTGGACACTCAGGGCATCCGTCCCATACAACAGGCTCCTTACCGGGTACCTGAATCAGTTCGAAACACCATGCAGCACGAACTGGAGGAGATGCTACAGCTTGGGGTAATCCAGGCCTCCCATAGCCCTTGGGCCTCTCCTGTGGTGTTAGTACCCAAGAAGGATGGGAGTACTCGATTTTGTGTGGACTATCGACGACTAAACGACCATACCGTCAGTGATCCTTACCCAATGCCTCGTATTGACGAACTTCTAGACCGACTGGCTGGATCCCGATATGTCACTATCTTTGATCTCAGTAAGGGATACTGGCAAATCCCTCTGACGGAGGAGGGGAGAGAACGGTCCGCTTTTATAACCCCCTTTGGTCTGTATGAATTCCTAAATATGCCCTTTGGAATGAAGAATGCCCCGGCCACCTTCCAGAGAATGGTGGACCAGATCCTCCGGGGATGTGGTGACTTTGCTTGTGCCTACTTGGATGATATCGCTATCTTCAGCCAGACGTGGGAGGAACATCTGAACCAAGTAGCCGTTATTCTTGACCTGCTTCTTGCAGCAGGCCTAACCATTCGACCAGATAAATGCCAATTGGGGATGGGTGAAGTCCAGTACCTAGGGCATAGAGTAGGAGGAGGGAAGCTCCGTCCCGAACCTGCCAAAATCCAGGCTATTAGAGACTGGCCTGTACCCCAAACTAAGAAACAAGTTATGGCTTTTTTGGGCACTGCCAGTTATTACCGAAAATTTGTTTCTCATTTCAGCACTGTGGCCAAGCCTCTTACCGACCTGACCAAGAAAACGATGCCCCGGCTGGTGATCTGGACTCCAGCCTGTGATGAGGCTTTTAACCAGCTGAAGGACGCTCTGGTCTGTGACCCTGTTCTGGCTGCTCCAGACTACAAGAGGAGATTCATTGTGCAGACGGACGCCTCTGCTTATGGACTGGGAGCTGTCCTCAGCCAGGTGAATGCAGCTGGGGACGAGCACCCCATTGCCTACCTCAGCCGGAAACTGCTGGACCGAGAAGTGGCCTATGCAACTGTTGAAAAAGAATGTCTGGCTGTAGTGTGGGCCCTTAGGAAACTAAGGCCGTATCTGTATGGACGAGAATTCACTGTGGTTACTGATCACAATCCCCTCACCTGGCTGAACAGAGTCTCTGGGGACAATGGACGCTTACTACGATGGAGCCTGGCACTGCAGCCCTATAACTTTACCATACAGTATAGAAGAGGCAGCCAACACCAAAATGCAGATGGACTGTCCAGGCAAGAGGAGCCCTGAGTCCTGTCAGCCATGCCTGTGTGTACTTAACCAGTGACCTGTAGAGGTCCCTAGTACGTACACAAATTGGGAGGGGAAGGGATTGTCATGATTTGCAGTCTTGCCCTGTCCTGTATTTTGTATAATATGTCATTTAACTTTCCTCTGGTTCATTTGCTGTAAATTAACCATGTCTCCTTCCCCCAATACTTGCAATGTCTTGTGATGTACCTGGACCATAATCTAATTTAGGCTTGTGTCAACAGCTAGTGGAACTTTGGCTATTGTTTTCCTAAGCAGAAGATAGCCTACAATACACATCCTGTAGACTAAGTGGAGCCCTTACATTTCTAGAATCTTCTGATGGGCCAAACCATTGAATAGTAGGTGTGACCCCTACCCCCCTTCAGATGGACTGATCCCAGGAGCCCTGACAATACATTCTTGCTTTAAGATCAGATGTGAGTTGGATGCTAAAAGAGAAGGACGAGGCTGTCTGAGGAAGCTTCGGCCTCTGTGTGATCGTGGTGGATTTCTGGGACTCTTAAAGGACTATGGTTTTGTGATCTGGCACAAGGATTGTCGGGAGGTGCCCCCGAATCAGTTTCCTGTGGACTTATTTTGGGACTCTGCAAATTACCTTCGTGTTGTTCCTGTTTTTTTGGTCAATAAATCTGTTGGATTATTCCCAGGCCTGTTGTCCCTCCTTGCTCTGGAGAATACTCCCGTCACATACGTTCAGGAGCAGAGGAAGAGAGAGAGAAAGCCCATGGCTGTGGCACCCCCCAAAGTAGGGAAATGACAACCCCCACCCTCTGGAACTCATGCCCGGAGGAGCGGGGCCTCAGAGAAAAAAAAAGCTTGCATCATTCTCTGAACGACCTGAACTCCCTTTTATCCACTGAGAAAGGGTCTGGCAATTTGACCGGAGATTCGGGGGGATGCCAATGACACATCTCTATCCCCAGCACTAGGTGCCCCTGCAGCGACAGCCTCCTGCACAGTATCCACCAACTGTTGCTGCGTCTGGGCCATCGTGCGCTGTTCCACATTAAGTTTGTGGAACATTTGGGTCAGGTGCTTGACCTGATCAGCCAAAGCTTGCATGGGATCCATTAGGATAACACACACTTTTTTTTTTTCCTTCAGAGGAAAAAAACCCCGAAAGGGTCAGATATAATGTCAGGAACACCGCAGTGCACTTGCTCACTGAGTCAGTGCGCCTGTCCTGAGTACAAAAACAGTGCTCAAAGATACCTGTGGAGCGGGGCAGCAGCGGTGATGATGCGTGCTTCAGACTATCAGGACCTGAAGCACATGACTGCTGGGGGCATGGCCTAAGCTCCACAGAGCTAGGAGCTGCAGGGAAACTCCTAGAAAGGTAACTACGAGACAAGCTACCAAGGGGCATAGACAGGGATGTAAACCAGATCAAGCCAGGTCAAAGCACGAGATAGCAGGACACTACCAAAGGGTTAGACAGAGCGAATAGTCAGGACATAGCAATAGATCAGAAAACCAGAATGGGCAATGGACGGTACAATAGGGACAAACTGTAACGGAGTAACAATAGCCAAGCCAGGAGGTCAGAACCGGAGAAGACAATAATACCAAAGCATGAGACAGAGAACTGAGTGAGGGGACAGACCGGGTCATACACGGGAATCAAACAAGCAATGCAGTATCCACGCACACCAGGGGGGTCAGACACACTGCCAGAATAACAGTATAGCTGACAGGGAATCCTAGTCTGGAGTGAGTATAAATATCCCTCCCAGATCCAAAGAGAGGCCGGCAAAAGTTAACCCTGTGAGAACAGCACATTAACCATGTCCTAACCATGACACCCCTTTAATGACTCAGTTTACAGGTTTTTAAAAGAAGAGACGTTTCTCAATAAAGGAAAATCTTTGGAGGGAGCTGAAATTCATTGTTGCCCAGTGACAGCCCTGAAACCTGAAAGATCTGGAGAAGAGCTCTATGGAGGAGTGATCCAAAATCCCTGCTGCAGAGTGTGTGCAAATTTGGTCAAGAACTACAGGAAATTTCTAACATCTGTAATTGCAAAGGTTTCTGTATCAAATATTAAGTTCTGTTTTTCTATTGTATCCAGTGGCTGAGGTTACTGTGCCCGCTACTAAAATGATCAATGAATATTCCCTGCTCCACATGCCCATTGTTCTGGTGTGGAGAGCACTGAGTATTCCGGCAACTGTCCTCTGCTTGAAATCAGTGCATGATGTCACTACCATGCTTACAAGCATCAATCAGCTACTGGCATCAGAACAGGACACTGCGAGGGAGCACAGGGAAGGTAAGTAGAATGGTTTATGTTTTTTAATGTTTTTCTGATGAGGGGCCATGTATACCAGCATAGGGTTGAGGAGGCCATGCATACCAGGATAGGGATGAGGGGGCCATGCATACCTGGCTTATACTTGAGTCAATAAGTTTTCCCTGTTTTCTGTGGTAAAATTAGGTGTCTCAGCTTATATTCGGCTCGACTTATACTCGAGTAAGTAACACATATCTACAATATAGGTGGTAAGTGTCTGGTTGGTAGGTGGTGAGTTCCCCCATTTGAATAATTTTGTAGTAAAGCTGTCACTCCATTCAAAATCAATGGGACTCTGATAGCTCTGCTGGCCATACACATTAAATGACTTTTGGCAGTTTTCACAGGCAACACTCCCATTCACAGACGTGCTTGCTCGGCCAAGTGCTCCTGTGTGACAAAGTCAGCAGGTTACACATAGTTCAGCTGCTCATCTCAGCTAGAGGAATGTGATCGTCAGTCCGAAAACATACATGCACAATTGTCATCTCTCTTGACTGTCAGTCAGCTGGCTCCATCATACACATTAGACCGTTGAAATTCGGAGTATTCCATCCTCAGCTAAATGCACGGGGTTCATATAGCTTATACGGGTAGCTACACCGCTATATATATAGATGCACAAATAAGACATACAATACAATGAATCAGTATGGGTACATAAAAATACATATATACATTACACAGATTACCTGAGCTAATAGCTAACCAGGGGAGAGCTAACTAAGCGGGATGATCTAGGACAGGAATTAGATGAAGGAAGAGTGATTATGTACCGACGATGCTGACACAAGGGGAGGTAGAGAAATGAGATGTCCTCATGAAGCAGGCTTGGCAGAAAATGGCAGACTGGACAGAGAAAGGGGGCTGTATTAGACCATGATGCCTTGTAACTTACCCAGGATACATTGGGAATTGGAGGGAATGAATCAGGAAGTACAATGCATAACATCATGCAGTTATATCTTTTGGCCACTAGATGGAGCTGGAAACAAAAAACATTAACTAAGGAAAAACTGAACATCCAGTACATACAGCAATCATGGTATGTTATCAAATAGGCAGTTCAAGAGTCATTACTTATGTCGGAGACAGAACACTCCCCGTCTGGCATTGAACAGATGCCACCATTACTATCCTCTGAAGACAACAATAGGACCACCTCAGTCACTGGTCTGGAGAATGTCTTAGGTCCATCTCCTTTGGCCATCATGAGTTTGACTTTGCGGACATGGCCATCTTTACTCGGAAATGTAGTAGTCACTAGTCCAAGTGGCCACTGGTTCTGATGGGCTTGCCAGTCTTTAACAAGGACGAGGTCACCAATCCGAAGATTAGGCCTGGTAGATTGCCACTTTGTCCGTGGCTGCAAGGTAGACAAATATTGTTTGCTCCACCTGTCCCAGAATGTTTTGGCAAGACTTTGTACCTGCCTCCATTGGCGCTTGTAGAGGTCCTTAGTGTCAAATCCTCCTGGAGAGGCACCAGATAGTCCTGATTTCTGGGTTAGAAGAGTAGTTGGAGTCAATAACAAGGGCTCCTCAGGGTCATTGGGAACTGGAACCAAGGGCCTTGCGTTGATTATAGCTGTGGCTTCTGCCATGAAGGTGGTTAGACTTTTGTGGGTAAGTCTCACTGCTCCTTCCTGGAGAAGAGTAGAGTCAAGAATTCTTCGTACTAGACCAATCATTCGTTCCCAAGATCCACCCATGTGTGAGGAATGAGGTGGGTTGAATGACCATGTGCAACTTTGGTCACTGAGGAACCTCTCGAGAGTCTTATGGTCTAGATTTGAGGGTATGCCCAATTCCTTCGCTGCACCAATGAAGTTGGTACCTCTGTCTGAACGCATATGTTTGATAGGACCACTGATGGCAATGAAACGTCTCAAAGCGTTGAAGAAGCTTGAGGTGTCAAGTAACTCAATGAGCTCTTTGTGGACGGCTCATTGACAGACAGGTAAACATGATGGCCCAACTTTTACTATTGGCTTGTCCGCCTCTTGTGTGACGAGTAACAGCTGACCAAGGTCCAAACACATCGAGACGAACGTTGGTAAAAGTAGGGTCTGGTGTTGTGATTGGGTCAACGAGGAGGATAACCAGCCCAGGCTAAGCCACAGAAAACCAGAGAGGTTGGTAACTAAGTGGATTGCAGACCCCTGATCCTATCCACACAACTAGCAGTAGCCGTGGAGCATGCCTACGATGATCCTAGACTCCTCGGCACACCCGGAGAGCTAACTAAGCCTAAAGCAAGAAAGGGGACATCTAAACTGCCCCAGAGCAGACCCCAATGGAATAGATAGCCCTCAAACATATATTGTTGGTGAGACAAGATGAAAACACAAAATAGAAAGAAAATAGACTGAGCAAATGATGGGGCCCACACTGACTAGACAGGACAGGAAAGACACTGTCTGCATTCACGCAAAAAACCCTGCAAAAAAGTCCAACACGTCTGATGCAAAAAATACTGAAGTCACACGACTTCACCCACTATATCAGCACTCTGGTATATTCTGAAAGCAGAGCAAAGAGAAGCCAATCTAATAAGGGACAAAAACAAACTGGCACAAGCAGTAACATATGGACGGTGATTCAGAACAGCCCCAGCCGGAGCTTGCTGACCCACACAAAACTGAGATAGACAAAGCCAGATCAAAAGTAAGCAGAATAGCAAATGAACAATTAACTGAACATGCAGAGACTGAGCTGGAAACCAAGACCTCAGGAGGCAGGATGAAAATCACCCGCAGAGATAGAGGGAGTTGGCTGTCTTAAATCCCAGTCTGAAACCCCAGATCTCCAATCGTCATCCTCATTATCAGGTGGCAAGCCACTGTTAATCAGATCAGCTCCATTACCTCCAGTAACCACCAGAGGGAGCCCAGAAAGAGAACTCACAACCCCTCTGTCAATTTGACCAGCTTCACGACCTTCAGTAATAACAAGAGGGAGGCCAGAAAGCAAATTCACAACAGTCTGGGCTGAGTCTATCTGCTGGAAGGTCAGCCATCTTTTGGGTTTGAGTGGAACCATGAAGCTTACGGCAGATAATACATTTGTAGATGACACTACAGACAATCCACAGGCCAGCAGTTCTGACGGCTCCTTCTGTGAATAGTCTTCCTTGGTGTTTGACCAAATTGTGGTAGTGTTGTACGATTAAGTATGCAACGTGACATTTTCCAGGAATGATAAGAGGGAATTTCTCCTCAAACTCCATTTTAGCTTCTTTGAGGCGACCTCCTACTCTCAGCAGGCCGTTGTTGTCGATGAATGGGTCAAGTTTTCTCAATGAGCTGCTCGCAGGCATTGAAGCTTTGTTGAGACATTGGATTTCCACAGAGTAGGTTTCTCTCTGAACTGTAAAGATGATGTGGTTTCTGGAAGATTACAAGTCGGAGGTAATATAGGTGTTTTTACAGATGCCAACCTTTACATTTTTCTGTGTCACAAGCTCTGGTGGTCTTGAATGAGTGAGCTATATGAGTCAGACTGGTAATGGCTCGAGTAAGTGACTTCCAACTTGAAAATTTGTCAAATCTGTGGGATTCAAGCTGAATATCAGAAGTCATTGTATGAAGTGTGGATACCTGAGGGCGGATTTCAGCATCTGAGTCCTCTCCTATTAGTTCAAAGGTGTCTGGACAACACTACTCGGTGTACAATAGTTTTGGTCCTGAGAGCCATGTTGTGCTATCTAGTCGACTTGCGTCAACTGCTCTAGTTGCATGATCTGCAGGGTTGTGGTCCATGGGGACGTAATGCCACTGTTTTGGATGAACCGATCTCCTAATTCGTAGCACTCTGTTGTGGACATAAACGTAGAATCGCCTGGTTTCATTGTGAATGTATCCCAGGGCTACTTTGCTGTCTGAGTAGAACTTAGCTTGTGTCAGGTCGATATCCATCTCGGATGTGATGAACTCTGATAACTCGACGGCTAAGACTGCAGCACAAAGTTCTAACCTTGGTATGGTGTGCTCTGGTTTTGGAGCAAGTTTGGCTTTCCCCATGATGAATCCAATGTGACGCTGACATTTGGAGTCCACAGTTTTGAGATAGGCAACAGCAGCAACTGCTTTGACAGAAGCATCTGCAAATACATACAGTCTTTGGCTCTGTAGCTCTGTAGACGGTACAGGGGTGTATGGCCTTGACACATTCAGGTTGGAGAGGGCTGCTAAAGAGTTCTTCCATACTTCCCACTGGATTCTCTTGTCAGGTGGCAGAGGTGCATCCCAGTCAGAAGTCTCCTTGGTTAAGTCTCTTAGTATGGCTTTGCCTTGTATAGTAACAGGAGCTGCAAAACCCAAGGGATCGTACAGACTGTTGATGGTAGACAGGACACCTCAGTGTGTGAAAGGCTTTTCTTCCTGGCTGACCTGAAAGGTAAAAGTGTCTGACTGTAGATTCCTGAGAAGCCCGAGGCTGCGTTGCAGTGGTGTGGGGTCTGACCCCAGGTCCAGGTCTCCAAGACCGTTACACAAGTCTTGTGAAGGGAATGCTTTCATGAGTTCTTGGCTGTTTGAGGCTATTTTGTGAAGCCTGAGGTTAGAGCAAGCAAGCGTCTTCTGTGCTCTCCTGAGAAGACTGATGGAAGTCTCATTTGAAGGCATGGCTTTCAGACAGTCATCAACATAAAAGACTTTCTCTATGAATTGTCTGAAATCTGACCCGTATTCTGTTTCTCCTTCTAGAGCTGACTTTTTGAGTTCATAGATGGCGACTAC
Organism: Dendrobates tinctorius; assembly: GCF_039654945.1. Classification (NCBI taxonomy): domain Eukaryota; kingdom Metazoa; phylum Chordata; class Amphibia; order Anura; family Dendrobatidae; genus Dendrobates; species Dendrobates tinctorius. The sequence goes on along the minus strand of NW_027361814.1, from coordinate 16,813,393 downwards.
AGGAGAAGGGCTATTGCTAAAGATGTGCACTCTCATGCGGTACTCTGTGACTTCTTTAGTAGGATCATTGTTTCTGTACCAGAATAATCTTAGGAAGTTCCTGTCTCTCTCTCTCACAAGGAAACAATGGAACATTTGCTGGATGTCAGCGATGAAGGTGATGGAATCCTTATGGAAACGCATAAGTACTCCCAGTAGTTTGTTATTGAGATCTGGTCCTGTCAGTAGAACATCATTCAGGGAGACATCATCAAACTTAGCACTGGAGTCGAACACCACTCTGATCTGGCCCGGTTTCTTAGTCCTCTTTCACACTTCCGTTTTTGACCATCAGTCAAAATCCGCCAGGTTTTGAAAAAAACGGATCCGCCATTTTTTTTGCGCATCCGTTTTTTTCCCCATTGAGTTGTATTACTGACGGATCTTGACGGATGGCCATCCGTTGGATCTGTTTTTGTGAGGATCCGCCAAATATTTTGCGTCCGACGGCATGCCTGGACGAACCTTGCAACTTTTTTTTGTTGTTGGATCCGCATTTTCCATTGCGCATGCCCGGAGAAAGGAAGTCAGGGAGAAAATTAACCCTGAAATCCTTTCTGGCGGACGAAAAAAATATTCTCTCTCTCTCCCGGCCAGCGGTTCCTTTAAAATTCTTCATTCTGCGGATCCGTCACAAAACGGATCCTGTGGCATCCGTTCACATCAGTTAGGAACGGATCCGCTTTTCCGCCTTTTTGGCGGATTTTAACTGACACAAAAAACTGAAGTGTGAAAGAGGCCTTAGGGTGGTATACTCCAAACATGGGTAGGAACCAGCATTCTTCAGAGTCTTTGAGAGTGGGAGCTAGTTCTGCATGGCAGTTCTCAAATATCTTTGACATGAAGGAGAAGTGATCTCTCATCTCTGGTTTCTTTTGCAGATTATGTTTGAGAGAGGAGAAACGTTTGAATGCCTGATCTCTGTTGTTTGCTAGACGTGGTCTGTGGGTTCTGAAGGGAAGAGGTGCAACCCAGCTGTTCGTCTCATCTTTTACGAGTCCCTTGTCCATTACCTCCAGGAAAAACTTATCCTCTACTGACATTGCTACTTGGTTGTCTTGCTTAGTTCTCTGGAAGACTGTGCACCCCAACTGATCATCATAGCTTCCTGACATCATACTGCTGTCATGAGTAATGTCTGTTAAATGGTTGGGTAGTTGGATGCTGTGTGGCAGTTCCTTGACATGGAACTCGCTGTTGCAAGGTTGAAACAGAGATGGGTGCCCTTTCTCCAATGTATTTGTTAGTATACTTGTCACAGAAGATGGGGCGTGCATGTGTCCCAAGCATATGTTTCCTATTATGACCCATCCTAGGTCTTGCTTTTGGGCATAGGGAGCATTGTTGAGTCCATTGATATGACTTCTCACTTTATGAACCTGCCGGATATCTCTTCCCAACAGCAGTATTATCTGTGCCTGAGGGTCGAGTTCCGGTATGAGCTGTGCTATTCGTTTTAAGTGAGCATGATGGATTGCCACATCTGGTGTAGGGATTTCAGACCTGTTGTCTGGGATCTGATTACACTCGATGATTGTAGGTAGTGGCAGGCAGAATTAACATAGTTTTGAAGGCTGAAGGAAGACCTTATGTTCAGCCTATTTTTAGTGCAGCTGTTCTGCATTGTTGATCCTGGGGAAGGCAAAAAACCCACAGAGTAGAAGCCAATTTTTTCCATAGGGAAAAAATTTCCTTCCCGACTCCTAAGCTGGGTCAACCATTTACCTATAATATTATGTTATTTGTAACCTTCTATACTGTTACTCACAAGAAAAGCATCCATTCCTTTCTTAAATTCGTTCAGTGAGTTGGCCTTCACCACTTCCTCAGGAAGAGAATTCCAGAGCCTTACTGCTCTTACCGTGAAGAACCCTCTTTTATGCTGGTGCAGAAATTGTCTTTCCTCCAAATGAAGAGAATGCCCCCTTGTTCTTGTCACAGTCCTTGGTACAAACAGTTCATTGGAGAGATCTCTGTATTGCCCTCTGATATACTTGTACATATATATTAAGTCTCCCCTAAGTCTTCTCTTTTCTAGAGTAAATAGACCTAATTTTGATAAACTTTCTGGGTATTGTAGTGAACCAACTCCATTTATCATTTTAGTAGCCCGCCTTTGAACCATTTCAAGTTCAGTAATGTCGTTCTTGAGCACCGGCGTCCAAAATTGCACACAATACTCCAAGTGTGGTCTGACGAGTGATTTGTACAGAGGGAGAATTATGTTTTCATCTGGTGTCCCCAGACCTCTTCTAATGCATCCTATGACCCTATTTGCTTTGGTGTCAGCTGCCTGACACTCGTCACTCTAATTTAGCTTCTTATTGACTATGATGCCTAAGTCTTTTTCCATATCTGATTTCCCCAGCAGTTTCCCATTTAGTAAGTAATTGTAGCCTCTGTTTCTCCTTCCCATGTGCATAACCTTACACTTATCTGTGGTAAACCTCATTTGCCATTTTTCAGCCCAATTCTCCAATTTACTCAAATCTGTCTGTAGTTGCAAACTGTCCTCCTTTGTGTTAACTACCTTACATAGTTTTGTATCATCTGCAAATACTGATATTTTACTGTGTAAAACATCCACTAGATCATTAAAAAATATATTAAATAGTAGGGGGCCCAATACAGAACCCTGTGGTACCCCACTAGTAACCCTGGCCCAATCTGAGTATGCCCCATTAATAAACACTCTTTGTTTTCTATCACTAAGCCAGCTACCTACCCATCTACACACATTTTCCCCTAGCCCAAGCTTTCTCATCTTACTTACCAATCTTTTATGTGGGACAGTGTCAAATGCTTTAGAGAAGTCGAGATAAATGACATCCAATGATTCTCCTTGGTCCATTTGAGAGCTTACATCCTAATAGAAACTGATCAGGGTAGTTTGACAGGAGCGATCCTTCATAAATCCATGTTGATATGGAATTAAACATTTATTAACATTGAGATATTCCATAATGGTATCCCTTAGAAACCCTTCAAAAACTTTACCCACAACAGATGTTAAGCTTACCGGCCTATAGTTTCCAGGTTCCCTTTTACACCCCTTTTTGAATATTGGTACCACATTTGCTTGCCGCCAATCAAAAGGAACAGACCCGGTTTCTATACAGTCTGGCGTAGCTGCATCAGTACTCTTTTCCTCCCCGTCATGCTCACTGTCAGCTGGCGTGTTCTGTGAACTCCATGGAGCTGGGCCAGGGTGTAGAGCAGTGTTGTGATCTGTGGTACCACATTCTGTGCATTTTACACTGACCTTACATTCCTTGGCGAAATGAGTGGTGGATGAGCAGCACTTGTAGCAGATACCATTCTCTCTCAGGAAGCTTCTGCGATCCGGCATAGATTTCCTCTGAAGGCTCTGCATTTCAGGAGAGGATGAGGCTTCCGATGAAGCGGGCACTGCTTGTCAGGTTCTTGTACCTTTGTCTCTGATTGAGAGCAGCCAGCAGACCTGTAATTGGAACTTGGAGAAGAAGCATTAGTCTTGTGCACTGCCACAGATGTTCTGCGTGGGTTCACAGCTGGTGGTGGTGCGGCATATGACATTGTAAAGTCAAAGCTGGGATCATTTCTGATTGCCGCTTGTTCATGTATAAAGTCTACAAAAACGGAGAAAGGAGGGAATGAAACACTGTTTGTATTTGTGGCTCTCTAAGTTTTGGGAGACCTTTGTTAGATATTTTAGGAAAGTCATCGATTCTTTTGAACAAGGCTCTCTCTATTACTTCTGCAGACCCGAAACACTCATCTAGTCTCTTCCAGATCTCTTTAAGGCCTATTTGAGGGTGGTTTATATTAATGTCTCTGATCCTTACTGTGTGCTTGACTGACTCTTCTCCCAGGTATTTGACTAAGAGGTTATCTCTTCCCTGTTTTTTAGCCCCAAGTCTCTTGTGACATTTTGGAAGGAAGCTTTCCAAGTTCTGTAATCTTCAGCGTGGTCAGTGAATTTCATGAGTCGCTTGGCAACTAGATCACGGCGTGTGAAGATTCTAGCAAGTTCTGATGTGAACCGATTGTCAGCAGGGTATACTGGTGATAGGTCACCCTGAGAGTGATGTGAGGTGCATTCATACCTGTTAGTATCCCCAGGGTGGTGCCAGCCGGTGTCATGTTACTTCGGTCTGACATGCGGTGTGTCAGGAAGGTGATTCACGTTGGTTACCTGGTGAGGGGCAGGGAAGACAAGAGAGTTGCTTTGTTTCACGTTTTCCTGGAGCTGAGCCTCATGATGACTCTCACTCGTTTTACTGGATGTGTCATGATCTTGGTTATAGTTTGGATCAGGAAATTCATTAACATATTGAGATGTGCCTTGTGGTGAATCTTGCAGCGGCAACTTCAGACTTGACGTACTGCTGCGACTACGCAGTTCAGGGTTGTGTGCGGTTTCCAGTGCTTCTGCCTCTGCGAGTGCTGCAGCCGCTTCCTTTTTTGTAGCTAGGCTCTCTAAGGCAGCATCCACTTGTGCCTTTTCTATCTGTGACCTTCTCCCTTGATCGGCTCTTTCTTCTTCTATGCGTGCCTTCTCTAACTGCGCCTTTCTCTCTTGATCAGCTCTCTCATTATCTATGCGTGCTTTCTCTAGTTTAAGTTGCATCTCTTCTTCAGCATACCTTGCTTGTATTTTGGCGGCCTCAGCATTTGCACGGGCAATGGCGACCGCGCTGCTGATGGATACAGTCTTTGGGGAGATGGATGTAGCAGATTTTGTCCTGTGTGATTTATGGGACATGGTGTCTTAGAGGGATGCTTGGCTGTGCAGAGATTGCTGTAGCTGTATCAGTCTCTGTGTAGCCGGTGACTTGAATCTCACTAGATGGATTTCTGCAGCACCACTAGTTCCTGCAAACTGGATGAAGGCTCTTCTCTCTGTATTCCCACTAGCTGGAGAGCCGTCATTTCACTATTCCGTCCTCAGCTAAATGCACGGGGTTCATATAGGTTATACGGGTAGCTGAACTGCTATACCGGGGGTCCAATAAGAAGACTGTAGGTTTAATCTGTGTTTTATTGAACGCGAAGGTATATAGATGCACGGTGAAACTACAAATAAGACATACAATACAATGAATCAGTATGGGTACATAAATATACATATATACAGTACATTATACAGATTACCTGAGCTAATAGCTAACCAGGGGAGAGCTAACTAAGCGGGGTGATCTAGGACAGGAATTAGATGAAGGAAGAGTGATTACGTACCGATGATGCTGACACAAGGGGAGGTAGAGAAATGAGATGTCCACATGAAGCAGGCTTACATCACTAAACAATCACTCAGGGAGACCAGTCAAAGAAAACACTGCGGCAGCCGGCAAAGGCGCTCAGTCACAGTGAAATCCTAGGTGCATTGCTCCCTGGGAAATACGAATATGCAAATAAAGTCAGTGGAGCCTCATTTAAGAGTCTCAAACACGGGACTAGCCAGATCTTCCTCCAGGGAAGGACCCAGCCAGATTTGACAAGATATGACACAAAGCTAGGAGGGATAGCTAATACTTGAGAAGAGAGAGAGAGGATTAAAAAAGATATAAATAAAATGGAGCAGTGGGCAGCAACTAACAGAATGGAGGGAATGAATCAGGAAGTACAATGCATAACATCATGCAGTTATATCTTTTGGCCACTAGATGGAGCTGGAAACAATAAACATTAACTAAGGAAAAACTGAACATCCAGTACATACAGCAATCATGGTATGTTATCAAATAGGCAGTTCAAGAGTAGAATTGAGCGATACCGTCCGATACTTCAAAGTATCGGATCGGAATGGATCGGCCGATCTTTAAAAAAAGCATCGGTATCGCCGATTCCGATACCGGAAGTCCCATTCAAGTCTATGGGACTTCCGGTATCGGAATAAGAAAAACCCTGTTTTTGCCTTGTACAGCCTCTCTGGGGTCTGTACGGGCCTTTCGGGGGGCTGTGCCGGCCTGCCAGGGGGTCTGTGCAGGCTCCGGTGGTCTGTGCCGGCCTGCCGGGGGGCTGTGCCGGCCTGCCGGTGGTCTGTGCAGGCTCCGGTGGGCTGTGCCGGCCTGCCGGGGGGCTGTGCCGGCCTGCCGGTGGTCTGTGCAGGCTCCGGGGGGCTGTGCCGGCCTGCCGGGGGGCTGTGCCGGCCTGCCGGTGGTCTGTGCAGGCTTCGGGGGTCTGTGCAGGCATCGTCCGATGGGACTACAAGTCCCATCGGGCGATGCCTGCTACCATGACAGTGATTGACACATTAGCCAATGATGGGACAGTAGTAGTCCCATCATCCGGCTAATGTGTTAAATGTTAAAAAAAAAAAAAAAAAAAAAATACTACATACATACTACATGCATGCTACATACATACTACATGCTACATACATACTACATGCTACATACATACTACATATATACTACATGCATGCTACATACATACTACATGCTACATACATACTACATGCTACATACATACTACATATATACTACATACATACTACATACATGCTACATACATACTGCATGCTACATACATACTACATACATACTGCATGCTACATACATACTACATACATACTACATACATACTACATGCATGCTACATGCATGCTACATACATGCTACATGCATGCTACATACATACTACATGCTACATACATACCACATACATACTACATACATACTACATACATACTACATGCATGCTACATGCATACTACATACATACTACATGCATGCTACATACATACTACATGCTACATACATACCACATACATACTACATACATACTACATGCTACATACATACCACATATATACTACATACATACTACATGCATGCTACATACATACTACATGCATGCTACATGCATGCTACATACATACTACATGCTACATACATACCACATACATACTACATACATGCTACATGCTACATACATACTACATATATACTACATGCATGCTACATACATACTGCATGCTACATACATACTACATATATACTACATGCATGCTACATACATACTACATGCTACATACATACCACATACATACTACATACATGCTACATGCTACATACATACTACATATATACTACATGCATGCTACATACATACTGCATGCTACATGCATGCTACATACATACTACATACATACTACATGCTACATACATACCACATATATACTACATACATACAATACATTCATACAATACATACATAGACATACAGTACATATAACATAGAGTAACATACTTACCAATACTTGTCACATTGTTCCCCGAAGCCATTGTCTTTTCCGGAATAAATATTAACATAACAAACCACAAAAATACTCACCCACGATCCGAAGCAGTCCACGAGTGTGTCCCACGACGATCTTGGGTGGAGAACTGCAGCATCAGATGATGCTGCCGTTCTCTACGGGCTGCAGGAATCCAATGACGGAAGGTAGGTATCCTTCCGCACTGTATTCCTCCGCCACTTAAAAAAAAAAAGTCCCTAGTCTCACTTTATGCCATTGCTGCGTGGGAAATTCCCACAGTCCACACAGAGACCCCCGGAAGGCCCGAAATGACGGCGCATCATGATGCGCACACACCGCGCATCATGATGACGTCAGGCCGTCAATCAACTTTGAACTTCCGATTCCGATGCCGAATTCCGATATTGAAAAAATATCGGAAGTCGGTATCGGAATTCCGATACAGCAAGTATCGGCCGATACCCGATACTTGCGGTATCGGAATGCTCAACACTATTCAAGAGTCATTAGTTATGTCGGAGACAGAATACAGAGGTTCAGACGATATTAGTTTAATGTGTATGGGGGCCCTAATCTTTAACTATGACACAAATATATTAGTTATTGTGGTGACCTTTGGGGAATTAGAACACTTGTGATTATCTCTTGTGGTCCTCTCTCCTCCTGTACCAGTTATGACTTGTATTGTTTAAGATTATTGTACTTGTTTTTATGTATACCCCCCTCACATGTAAAGCGCCATGGAATAAATGGCGCTATAACAATAAATAATAATAATAATAATAATTATGCCAGTGAGGAGGATGGTGTATGCGACAATGGATTTTTAAGTTGAAAGGCTGTATTGTCTATTGTGTATTCTGGATACAACTGAACTTCTCACTTTTTCTGTTTAACAAAGGCCAACAAACATTTCTGCAACTTTTTGGGACTAGTACAATTTCATGTCACGTGTTGCAGTAATCCAGTACACGTGTTTCCATTTAGTGTGATTTACATTGTAAAGAAGAAGCCTCATCTCTGCCAGTAGCCTCAGGAGTCTTCTTCCATCTATTCAATAATATGTCATATCTAATGATGGATTTCCATAGATTTAATAAATAGGTGAATCCCCAATAATTATCAGATTTGCATATTGTGAAGAACCTTGCAAAACACATGCAAAAGATAAGTGTAATAAAATTCTTGTAACATAATAATCATTATCACAAAAATGAAGTATTCAATTCCTGCATAGGCAATTTTTTTTTCTTTTGTTTATTCTCTTGATCTTTCTAGAGCCTTTTTATTGATGTAGCCATATAATGCTTTCTTTTCTGTATGTAAATCTAGTCTTCATAACAAAGTTGGCATGATCATCATCCCTGTATAGATGTCTTCTCGAGGACTACACCCAATTGGCTAAAAAGACTAGTTTTAAAATGCAGAGAAGTGAGGGCCATATCTCAGGAATTCAGAAGTGTGGAACAAAAGTAAAACAGCACTAGATTCCGGAGAACAGCGGCATTACACCGGGTAGAAGATGAAATATTTAAGGAAAGTAACAGGTTCTCTCTAAGATATCAATTTATTGATTTTCTTTGCAGCATATCACAACGTATTAATTAACGAGAATATTCCTCATAGTGAACATTTAGACAATATTACATTCAGAATGTACTTATTGTCAGCTTTAAATCTATGCAGGACTTTAATTTACTACATATTTGTGTATGTAACCCCTTTATTGACTCAGTTGACAGGTTTTTTTTTTTAAAAGAAGTGACGTTTCTCAATAAAGGAAATATTTGTGATTTATTGAAACGCTGACAGGTGTTAGCAATTCCTTAGGAGCTTCACGTGACTTCAGATGACTGTTATGTTCAAAGGTCTTTTCCTTTTGTTAAAAAAAAAAGAAATTTGTCAGTCAAAAATTATATCATGAGCAAATAGCAATCAATTATATACATGGCTACAATTTCCTGGTAGTGGACTGAATGCCTTGTCTGAACCTCCTTCACCAGGGGTAAACAGTCCACAAGATGTTTGATGGTACAACCACCACTGTGGACTCCTTGACCTACTGTTCCTCAATATCTGGAGACTGCAGGTATGACGATCATCAGGAAATGCAACTTATAAGAAATGATAATTACGAAGAGACAGTATGGTTACTAGCTAATTATCTGATGGACACAGTTTTCAATTCTATTTCATATAGAAGGCCATTAGTGACTTTATCACTTCTTGCCTCAAGTGCCGCTCCCTTTTCTGCTATCTTTACAGAGATCAGAAAGAATAGGAGGATGTATGAAAATAACAAATTACTTATACTCACCTGGTTAATCCCCCCTCTTTCACACGCTATAGCAACAAGGGGCCGGACTATCTTTGTTGGTTGTCCTGCGGTGATGACGTTTCTACTCCCTGCATGTGTCAGTCAATCACTGTGAACAGCAATGATGGTAGCACAGTTGGCACATGACCACCGAGGCTTGCAGGTATTCGGCATATCATCCTTGGCGGTCAGGTGCCCAGTGGAAGGTAGTGTTTTCTCATCCTTTACTATTCTTGCAGAATTCTTGCTGACATCTCCAGGTAAAAAAAAGTTTGGGATATCTAAGGACAGCTAGGAATATCCGAATCAGATTACTAATTATAAAGGACTGACCTGTCCCGTACAGCAGGGTTCCCCAACTCCAGTCCTCAAGGCCCACCAACAGATCATGTTTTCTGGATTTCCTTAGTATTGCTCAGGTGATAATTGATTCACCTGTGCAATACAAAGGAAATCCTGAAAACATGACCTGTTGGTGGGCCTTGAGGACTGTAGTTGGGGAACCCTGCCGTACAGGATGGACAGTTGATTTGCTGATGTTCACTGCTGGTAGAGCAGCTGCCTTTCTTACATGTGAGGTTTCTTACGCAGTGACGGGGCATCTTTGCTGGGGTTGGTGAGGCATTTAATATGCACACTCAATGGTGGACTTAGCCATAGCTTGGCTTGGCAGCCACATCCTAAGTTGTCCCTTTTATAGGATTCCAAACTCCATTGGATTTCCCTTTGCTGGAGAAAGATGACTCCTTGTAATTACTAAGCCATATATAGAAACGTGAGTCCATCCCCACTTCTTGCACTGTCTACAGCTCCAATGAATGGGGGTGCTTTTCATTTCCCAAACTCTGTGAGCACATGCAAGGAGACAAGAGCGCCTACATAGCCCCTGTTATAGCATATCATCCTGCTCTTGGACACTTGCATAATTGGTGACATTAACCCCTCAGATTACTTAGATCAACAGGAAAGTTTTAATCGGCATGAAATATTTTTTTATTCTGTTGACTACAGCCAAAATGTGCCCTATGAGGCTGTGCATCTTACAGTTTGAAAAAAAAAAAAAGAATGAATATATCTGAGGCATCAAAATAGTCCCATGTGAGGCACCCTATATCCTAAAGGCTTCCCTGTGCGCAATGATCTATCACTTACAGAAAAACATACTGCAGATTAGATTCAAAGAATTGTTGTTATGTACCTGTACTGCAGGGGGAATTGTATTCAGTCATGGCATGTTCATCTAAAATCGGAAGAAACATAGTAAGACGCAGATGACCAAAGGTAAAAAAAACATGATACAAGCTCAAGAGGTTGTCCGGTCACAAGATATGGATTTACTACTCTTAGGATAGGTCATCAGTGTTAGATCAGTGAAGGTATGACAGAACGCCCCCCACCAGTCACCGGCTAGCAGTTCAGCACTGTCCGGAATAAAAAATTGACTGGAGCTACAGAGGCTGTAGAGGCCATTGCTGCTGGGCACTGCAGCTTCATGCAATGTGCATATCTGGTGACCGGCAACTGATCACTGATGGTACGACTGTTTGGGAACCGCAGTGAACTGCACAATGTGTGCTGTCAGGACTCTGAGGTACCCGGAGTGGGCAGGCGCTTGATCGCAGGTATGCGATTTGTATACCCGTGCGCGCAGTTTCGCTCAAATCAAGCGTATTGAGAGATGCCAAAAACAATTGAGTCAAAATGTGAAGTATGCATATCCATGCTTGTGATCACATGACCATCCGCTTCCTGCACCAGCACCGAGAATCCTCACAGTGCGCAGTGTGCGCGATGTGAGTATTCATAAGTTTGCAGTCACAGAGAGTGACTGCAAACCTATACCCCAAGGCAAGACTACCCTTTTAAGGAAGGGAGAAAAAAAAAGAGTGGACAAATAAATTGAGTTCAATTTTCACAAAAATTAAAAAAAACTGCGAGTATAGGCATTGTTCTTAAAATGTTTAATTTAGGCCTAATTTACTACACACCTGGGACAAAGCAGTCATAAATCTTCACTTTTGCAGCTTGCAGATTGCTTATGTTTATTTCTTGCTTGATGGAGAATCTTAAATGCTCAACTTCATGGGTGAGCTGTGGATGAAAGCAAAACTGAAAGAACTGGACATGGGCACAGAAGTATAATTGATGTGGCCACAATTGTATTAGAACTTTTATTATCTTATCAAAAACTAAAAATACATAACTAATGTCCGATAACTCTACCCAACTTAGGTCAATAATTTGGCTGCTAAGATGCTGATACTGTTCAAGAAAATCAGATGTAATATACATTGTGTTGAAAATCTGACATTGAAGAGGAAAAAGTTAAGATCTGACAACTTGCTGCACAGCTGAGGGGATCTACACGGAGGAAATTCAGGTGGTGCTCCAAGACCCTAACCTAGATCCTGCTAACTGTGGTCAACTTTAATGTGGCATTCAGTGATAAGCCAGGGCATTTAGGAAACTTTAAAGGGGTTGCGTATCCAAAATTTTTACCATATCCAAAGAATCAGTGGGGACAGATTCCTGGGGTCTCAACTACTCCTAAGAAACGAGAACTGTTTCTTCTGTGTCAAAGTGAGCATGCGTGATTACAACCTTATTCAATGTCTATGGGAGTTGAGTTAATGCATGTGCACTACTGCTCCCATGGATCTATAAAACTGAAAGAATGAGTGATCATGTATCCACACTCCAGAGACTTTGGAACCACATTTTTGGGATTTATAGGTGGCCCAGAGCTCAAACTTCTATTGATTATACAACCCCAAATTCCAAAAAAGTTTGGATGCTGTGTGAGACAACATTCCTCTCCCAAAACCCCAGTAATTGGTCTCCTCGCTTCCCAGACTTTTACAGACTGTTGTAAAAAGAAAATGAGGCGCTACACATTGGTGGACATTTTTTAAATGTGTTGCTGAATCAATTTCTAAATTAGTTTTTTCTTTCAAATGAAAAGGAAAAATAACTAACGCTCACCTTCTGATCTGTATTCTCTGTTATGTTGTGAATGAACTATGGTTTTCCATCTATTTGCATCCATGTTTTCTTTATATTTTACACAGCGTCCCTAGTTGTTTGGAAATTAAATTGTACATCTATTTCCTATTTTGTGGATAAGTGATAATGCTGGTGAGATAACTTCTTAAATGTTTTAGATAGTGATGAGTGTCTTGGTATGCTAATACTGTATAAATATTAATGCAACTACTTGAAGGTGGCTCTCAAAAATATTGAGGATATTATCAGAAGAACATGAACATCCATGGTTTTTGAAATTACATGATTAAAAACTGACTAGTTGAATCCTTCTATACTCTATGTAGAAACAGGAGGTAAATTTTCCCTGTATGAGTCATAAGTCACTGCAAAAGTGCATGGCAGATGAGGAGGGTGAGTAGATGGGTCAGGAGGTGAAGAGGGGAATGATAAATGCAGGAAAAAAGAGACTTCATGTTTCTTCATAGATCAGAAAAAAAAGAGAAGAATTAGCTGGGTAGAAAGGCAAAATGAGCAATTGGAAGTACACAGTGCTATATAAAATGATGACTGCAATATAATAAGAGAGTAAAGACTTTGATGGTAGGAGGCTATGAACATAGAAAATTAGAGAAAACATCTGTTACTTTTTTAGAATGTTGTGATTGTGCATTGTCATGAAAAGGAATTCAAATTATAGTCTGAATACAGTGAGATAGACAATTGATTAAAAAAATGAATTTTCCTTATTAGTGAAAGACCTCATAAAATAAGAAAAAACTATGAGTCACATTACCTTCTCCAAGTAAATTATAACTTTATCAGGTGTGATCTCTGTTCTTTCAACAATAGGATTGTTTTTCACCTAAAATAAATAACATAAATGGCTGAGAAATAATTATAAAATTATAATTCCATTGTGTCAAACTTTTATAAACCAAAAATAATGCAATTATATAAAATGTAAGATTAAAATAACAATATAACATTATAAATAAAAAGCAAACAAACAAAATGTATTTCTTATTTTTTAAAGTATGGCAGGTGGCTGAGGCAATAGGCTTGAATGGAGGTATTCAGCAAGTATATTGCACCAAGGTAACACTTGCAAAATTTTTCTCGTAGTTGCAATTGTCTGCTGGGCAATCACTTTCACGTGTACAGCCTCGCATTGCCGTACAGCACATATCTACAGTTCTGGTCAGAGATAGTCACCTCATTTGACAGTAGCTCTTGCCTGGCAAATTGCACACTTTTGCAACAACCTATTGACTAGACTTCTTGCCTGGCTGCCAGTCTGCATGTGTCTCCTCTTTTCTTGTTCTCTGTAACATGAGTGGCATAGACAAGCATACATCCTAGCTCCATATACCTCATGACTCACATAGCAAACAGTTTTTTTTAATCTTTTCTGCTCTCCATTAATCAAGTTCAAAATTTGCCTGAGATTTTTCGAGCAGAAGCATTTCTTCTACATAATGTATTAATTCATGCCACACAAACCCCTCGTATAATACATGCCGCACTTCAAGTTCATTAAATCTTAATCAAGTTGGAACATCTTTCAACTGCCATGTGCCACCACAAGAAATGTTACTCCAGACAGGAGATAACTTATCGGATGCAATGTAAACTTTGCCTGATTTTCTAAAAGTTGGTGGAGTTAGCCAGGACTGATGTTAAAATGTCAAAAGTGGCAAAATATTTGTGTGATGAACCCGCACCTCGCCACTTCGCCTGATGTCACTATTACATCAGAAGAATCACGTAATGCAGTCTCCCCACTTTCACTATTGTGATGTTCTGATTGCCCCCTCGAGACACGTAAGGTCAGCTTAGTACAGTTTTACACAGACATCCCCTGTCCACATGGGCCAAGGAAGCATGAGGAGTGAGAGGATGTGGCTGACATAGTCACTGACGTGGCACCACACTCGCCCACAAACCTGATAGGCTGAGAGGCGCCTTTAACAAGCACCAGAGGAACAGCATCTGGTCAATCCAGTAGGACTGCCCCTCAGTACCTTGTTACATATAAGCCCGGTCCATTAACGGGATTATATTGGGCCAGAAACCAGTCTCGGTAGCATAAAAAAAGTTAAACCGAGAAATAGAAGTGTGAATTCATTGATTGAGATAAAAGAACAGCCTAAGGTTAAATTATATATTTAATCACCTTAAGGGTACAGTAGAGAGTCCACTATATACACAATGGTTATGAATATACAATAGACAGATATGCAAAAGGGGTGAAGTACAATAGATATAAGTAGATGGATCATGTAAACTACCGGTTTGATTTTCGACCATGTGTGTGCTGTGCAGCAGGGGGCATGGGCTGCCACCTAGTTTCTAGCCCCTTAATAGCATGTTACTCGACGTGGCCCCTACTTTTGAGAGATCAGCAAGCATACCAGAGAACGTACACTAGCCTTTATTCCTTTTGGGTCACTACCCTCCTGCCCTTTGGGCTGAACCAAAATCCCCTTCCCTTGCTTCTAGCAGCTTAAAATTCCAAAACTTAAGATGGGTCATAACTACTTAATGGACGATCCTAGGGAGACAGATTTGGCACTATCGGTTTCGGCTAGGCCCCTGTAACAGGTAGAGACTAAATACATCTTTTCTACCTGATTCTTACTAGAAATCCATGTAGCTTTCCACCATTTGGCGCTAGAACGGATTGACACCCTGAGAGACGTTCGGTCTGGTCCAGAGATCTCGAAAATATAACCGGTGTGTGACCAGGATGTACAAAAAGTCCATATTCTCCTTATGAAATCATAGCTGAACTCAACAAAGCAGTTAGACCGCATGGTATCTATTTTTCAAGCAATCATTTTGTTCTGAGCTTAGCTAGCTCAGGGTGTGAGATCTGTCACCACCTGGTGTCCTGTTATAGCAGCACATGGAAGGGGGGTATTATAATCCCCTGACAAATATGATACAAATGGTTAAGATGCAATTATATTTCCAATATTCTACACAATTTGCTTAACTTTGCATTGCACCAATATTTTTGCAACATTTCAGGTAGTTTTACGTCAAAAAGTTGTTGAAAACTGCTTGGAGCAAAAGTGTCCACTTCACTGCATATAGTTGATGAGCGATGTTTGGATGAAGCTTCTTACATAATGGAAATACATTCCCCTTACCTTTTTCACACTTCTTTTACTAGGAAGAAATCCTGATAGAAGTTGCACCTCTATTATTACTGTATTGGTTACGGTTCTTTTGCCTAAATACCTAAAACAGAAGAATCCAAGCTCAAAACCAATAATAGGAACGAGGACATAAACTATGGATACGGCTGATTTGTTCCAAAGAGCCTAGAAAACAGTACACACCACACAGGCTACATTATACTCTGTATGTATGAAAATTGTATCCCTAGAATCTGTACTTTATAGGGGAATAACTCAGTATAAGGTAGGTAGGGTCACAAGACTGATTTTCTCTGATCCAACAAAATCAGTCCAATTATGCTAATCACACTGATAGGAGTTTGATCAGAGTATTAACAAAGTGTAAGCATAGCGTCATCCAATTTTCTCACATCTTGATAATTGAAAAAAGCAATTCTCCATCTCCTCCATTCAGTGTGTCTGTGATATCATCCAAGGGCAGTCCGATTGTTTTCACTGACCCATAGAATTGAATGGGCGAGTGCCATTTTTGATCAGAGGCAACTCATGCTTGCTGGTATTTTTTTCATGGACCTGCTTGGTCCAAGTAAAAAAATGGATACATGCATAGCCCCTGTGAATAACATGTGGATGAGTACTCTGATTTCTGCAATCGTGTGCACCAGCCATTAGATCTGGCAATCTGTCAGTGCCGGATCGAGGGTAAAGATGCCGCTCATTATGAGTAGTGACTAAAGCCAGACCAGCTGCACCTCTGTGACTGAAAGCTTGGGAAAAATAAAGTTAATTTCCTTCCGGTAACAGGGCTCTCAATTTGGCAGGCACTTGGCTTCAGAGCACAATTAACCTGCAGATTATTAATAATAATAATAATAATAATGATAAATTTTATTTCTATAGCGCCGACATATTACGCAGCACTTTACATTTCAGAGGGGATTTGTACAGACAATAGACATTACAGCATAACAATAATCACATAGATTATAGCAAATACCAAGAGGAATGAGGGCCCTGCTCGCAAGCTTACAGTCTATGAGGAAAGAGGTAGACACGAAAGGTGGGTGGTAACAGTAGCCCTGATTGTATGGACCAGCCATAATGTTAAGTGTGTGACAGTACAGACAGAGGGCTAATGGATGCATAAAGCATGTGGGAACATGATGCGGGAAATCTGGTTATGGTAAAACTTTTGGCTGTGCCACACAGGGATAGATTAGGTTAATGTGTTGAGGTGGTAGGCCTGTCTGAATAAATGCGTTTTCAGGGCACGCTTAAAATTGTGGGGATTGGGGACTAATCGTATTGACCTGGGAAGTGCATTCCAAAGAATTGGCACGGCACGTGTAAAGTCTTGGAGATGGGAGTGGGAGGTTCTGACTATTGAGGATGCTAACCTCAGGTCATCAGCAGATTGGAGGGCACGGGTAGGGTGGTATACTGAAACAAGGGAGGAGATGTAGGGTGGTGCTGAGCCATGGAGTGCTTTGTGGGTGAGGGTAATAAGTTTATACTGAATTCTGGAGTGGATGGGTAGCCAGTGTAATGACTGGCACAAGGTAGAGGCATCGGTGTTACGATTGGTGAGGAATATGATCCTGGCTGCAGCATTCAAGACAGATTGGAGAGGGGAGAGTTACAATAGTCGAGACGAGAATGAATAAGAGAAACAGTAAGAGTTTTTGCAGAGTCAAAAGTAAGAAAAGGTCGAATTCTAGAAATGTTTTTGAGGTGCAGATGACAAGAGCGAGCCAGTGATCGAATGTGGGGGGCAAAGGAAAGCTCGGAATCAAGTATGACCCCAAGACAGCGGGCCTGTTGCTGGGGAGTAATAGTGGAACCACACACAGAAATAGCAATGTCGGGTATAGGTACATTAGTAGAGGGAGGAAACACCAGGAGTTCAGTCTTTGACAGGTTCAGATTAACCCTATATCTGCAAATTAATAGCGTTTGTTCACATGACAGGTAACCTTTAAAATTAATTTTATATCAATTGAGTAATGAGCCACATAAAGGAGCTTGTTAGAATATGGGAAAAGGTTTATGGGGCTTATGTAGCTGACAGATTCCCTTTAAGAGAATTTACTGCAGGTTTCAGATTTTAAAGAGAACTTTCAGTCATATCATGCTGTGCAAACCACGGGCAGCATGAATCAGAGCCTGGATGCATGATTGACATTTCAAAGAAAGCACAGTTTAATGATCCGGCCAGAGACTGTAGGGAGAGATGAGGGCTGTCCTGTGCGGTCTTTGGCTGACTGCTCCCTACACCGATCTACTTGATTGACAGGTCTCTCCATATGCACGTGAGACACTTGTCAGTCCACTGAAGTTGAGAGAAGGGAAGAGCAGTACTGGACTGGTCTCATCTCTGGCTATAGTCCCAAATATTTAAACTTTGCTTTCTTTGAAATGCTTGAGTGTTTCAGAAAAAAAAATTTGCTAGCTGCAATCCGGCAGTGAGAATCGGATTCATGCTGCACGCACCACGGCCATCATGAATTCTGCGACAGCTTCCCTTTCAGGGGTTTCTTTCAGTATGAAGAGCCAGTCTCCTTTTTAATAAGCTCTTTCTTACCTGGCTTCCACTAATATTTCCAATCTTGTCTTTGCTTCATAGGTGCAGACAGATGGCTCAGTGCTCGCAGTGAGTGCGAAGAAGGCATCAGACTTGATCAGAGGGGTATGATATTTCAAATGTGTCTGCATGTAGGAGGACAATATAATTGCATGGATTTAGTATCCAAGAATGACAGGAATGCAAAATATCTGACAAGCGTATCATGGTCTTTAAGTATTGTGTTGAACGCAGTAATGAAAATCATATATGAGGACAGATTACCTCATTGCTAATATACAATTTATGTTTTACAAAACCTACAAAAAACAAAACAAAATAAGAAGAAAAACCCTGCTGTAATCTCTATATATAAATCTGAATGTGTGTGTGTGTGTATCACCAACCAATCACGAAGCAGCAGAGTGGGACACCAACCAATCACCAATCACGAAGCAGCAGAGTGGGACGTGGTTGGAGAGCAGGGCTGAGGACAGATACAGCAGGACAGTGCATGGAGAATGGGGCTGTGAGGAAGACAGTCTTCAGGACAGGGGCCAAATAGTGCCAGCACCCTCCCAGCCCTGTCCCAGCTCAGTCGGCACTCCCCGTCACCAACTGCGCTATCGCCCCTCTCCCCTGCAGCTTCCCGGCCTAAATTTAGTCCCCGGCTTCTACTTGGGCCTACTACAGCGCTAGGCCACGCCCCCGCAGGCTGCCCAATCACACGCGCTGCAGCTCCGCTCTAGCTCCGCCTACTCCAGCAAGCTCTGCCCACTCCGGCTGCCTGCATTAGGCCACGCCCCCCACACGCCACCCAATCACATGCGCTGCAGCTCCGCCCAGCTCCGCTCACAATCTGCGCACCTCTCTCTCCTGGTCCCGGCATCACCGCGTGTGGTGCATGGAGAGCGGGGCTGTGGAGGAAGGAAGACAGCGGGGCTGTAGACAGAGGGAAAGAGTGGGAGAGCAGAGCTGTGAAGGAAGAGAACGGGGCTGTGGATGGAGAGAGCGGGAGAGCAGGGCTGTGAAGGAAGAGAACGGGGCTGTGGCCGGGGAGAGCAGGGCTGTGAAGGAAAAGAATGGGGCTGTGGACGGAGAGAGCGGGAGAGCAGGGATGTGAAGGAAGAGAACGGGGCTGTGGACAGGGAGAGAAGGGCTGTGGAGGGACACCGGGACATGGATGTAGAGCATGGCTGCGGAGGGATAGAACGGGACGGCGGGTGGAGAGCGGGGATGTTAAGGAAGACAGCGGGACCCACAGTTACGCCCCCTTTACATTTAGCGATGCACCAGCGATCCCGACCACGATATGATCTGGTCAGGATCGCTGGTGCATCGCTAAATGGTCGCTAGTGAGCTGCCAAACAGGCAGATCTCACAGCGATGCAGCGACGCAGCAGCGGTCGTTACTTACCTTTCAGATGCGGCAATGATGATGTCCTCCCGCCCACGTCCACGCGTCGCGAGAAATGGACGTGGACGATCTCGCGGAATCAGCGATAGCCAGCGGGGGAGCTGGTCGGAGGTAAGTATCATGTAGCGATATCGCTAGCAATATCGCTGCTGCATCACAAAATCGGTGACGCTTTAGCGATATTACTAGCGATATCGCTATGTGTAAAGCCCCCTTTAGGTATTATGCCCGGGCAATGCCGGGCTCTTCAGCTAGTTAAATAATTAAAAAGCAAAAGTGCATTTAAATGATTCAGAGTTCTTAGTAATACTGTATTTGATCAAATATAGCATAAAAGCCGTCCCACCATCGACAAGGTGACTCTGTGGTCGGGGCGGTCCTACACTGTCTAATATTAAAAACCTTATCATGTGTCAAAGTTGATGTCAGTGTGTGAATAAGGGCAGACCAAAGGACCGGGTCCCAACCAGTGGACATCAGTCAGGGGAAACCTTTAAATACAATTTACAGCTCAGGAGAGGGAGGCCACACCCCGGCTTGCACAGAATGCAAAAATACAAAGAAAAAAAAACACAAAAATTGAGCTTGGTTTAAGTTGGTACACATGCAGCACATAAACGCGTGTTCACATTGGCCAATGTAAAAGCAGTTCTGGCGTTTATTTAACCTTTCCCTTGACTTCTATTGTAAACTATTTTTCTTAGCAGAAAACAGCTGAAGATTGTTTAGGTCTATTCTTTTAATCATTTGGTGTCCTAGAACGTCTAAAGTATTTAAAAGACGCAGAAAAGCCTGAATATTTGAACAGCACATCACTTTTCATTAGAAATGAAAAGGAAGATTATATGGAGCATTTTGTAAGTGCTTTTTTGACGTTTTTTGGAACAGATCAACTTAAAAAAGCACCATATTAAAATGTAGTGTGAACATGCACTTAGGGTATGTGGGTATAGCTTTTTTGAAGCAGGTCCTTTTAGAAAAACAGTTGGAAAATCTCTATAAGGGCTCAGTCAGATGGCAGTATAAATCGTAACGAGATCGGAATGGCAGGAACTTACCCTAATCCAGTGGCCTTCCCTTACCTGTATATACGCACAGCCGATCCCTGTAGCCGTCAGTGTGTACTCTCCTGGGATTTCTGGTAACTTCTCTCTTTGGGTAAGCAGGCTGTTCTTTGCGTCCACATGGAACTGCCTATGAAACCCAGACAGCGACCTGACTGTCACCGTCACCTCCAGATCATCTTTGTACGTTGCCTTTGTATATTTTGTCAATGCTTGAAGCGCCAATGCCGTATCCTGTAAGAGAGGAAACATGTTCAGGTCAACCTAGGACTAATGAAAGAGCTATTATATATTACAAGATATTAACATTATGAAGGCTGATAATTATTATTATTGTTTTCATATAGTAATAGTTCAACCTGAGGGGATCGGAAGCCGCCCCATGGGCCCTGCTGTTTGATAATCCAGTTGACTATAAGAGAAGCCTCCTCGACATCTCTGTCTGAAGTTGTTTGATAGGAGAGTAATGCAAGGAGAACATAGGAGGAGATCTCAACATCTCCATTATCATATTCATCTGCTGCCCAATGCTTGGTCCCATCTGTCAAAAATAATAATACATGTGAGATAAGAAAACAAGTATGGATCTATCTATCTATCTAATACCTATCTATCTGTCTATCCATCCATATATCCTTTTATCTATCCATCTATCGGTCTAGCTAGCCATCTATCTATACATCTACAGAAGGGAAAAAAAGTATTTAGTCTCCCACCAATTGTGCAAGTTCTTCCACTATAAAAGATGAGAGAGGCCTGTAATTGACATCATAGGTAGACCACAACTATGAGAGTCAAAATGAGAAAACAAATCCAGAAAATCACCTTGTCTGATTTGGCAAGATTTATTTTTCAAATTATGGTAGAAAATAATTTGGTCATCTAAAAACATGCAAGATTTCTGGCTCTCACAGACCTGTAACTTTTTCTTTAAGAGGCTCCTCTGTCCACCACTCATTACCTGTAGTAATGGCAAATGTTTGAACGTGTTATCAGTATAAAAGACACCTGTCCACAACCTCAAACAGTCATATTCCAAACTCCACTATGGTGAAGACCAAAGAGCTGTTGAAGGAAACCAGAAACAAAATTGTAGCCATGCACCAGGCTGGGAAGACTGAATCTGGAATAGGCAAGCAGCTTGGTGTGTTGAAATCAACTGTGGGAGTAATAGTATGAAAATGGAAGACATACAAGACCACTGTTAATCTCCCTCGATCTGGGTCTCCACGCAAGATCTCACCCCGTGTGGTCAAAATGATCACAAGAACGGTGAGCAAAAATCCCAGAACCACATGGGGTGACCTAGTGAATGACCTGCATAGAGCTGGAACCACTGAAACAAAGGCTACCATCAGTAACACACTACGCCACCAGGGACTCAGATCATGCAGCACCAGATGTGTCCCCCTGTTTAAACCAGTACATGACCGGGCCTGTCTGAAGTTTGCTAGAGAGCATTCTGATTATCCAGGAGAGTATTGGGAGACGGTCATATGGTCTGATGAAACCAAAGTAGAACTTTTTGGTAGAAACAAAACTTGTGGTGTTTGGAGGAGACAGAATGCTGAGTTGCATTCAAAGAACACCACACCTACTGTGAAGCATGGGGGTGGCAAAATCATGCTTTGAGGCCTTTTTCTCTGCAAAGGGACGAGGATGACTGATCCGAGTACATGAAAGAATGAATGGGGCCATGTATTGTGAGATTTTGAGTTCCAGCCTCCTTCCATCAGCAAGGGCATTGAAGATGAAGCAAGGATGGGTCTTTCAGCATGATAATGATCCCAAGGGCAACAAAGGAATGGCTTTGTAAGAAGCATATGAAGGTCCTGGAGTGGCCTAGCCAGTCTCGAGATAACAACCCAATAGAAAATCTTTGGAGGGATTTGAAAGTCTGTGTTGCCCAGTGACAGGCCCAAAACATCACTGCTCTAGAGGAGATCTGCATGGAGGAATGGGCCAACATGCCACCAACAGTGTGTGCCAACCTTGTGAAGACTTACAGAAAACGTTTGACCTCTGTCATTGCCAACAAAGGATATATAACAAAATATTCAGATGAACTTTATTAATGACCAAAAACTTATTTTCCACCAATAATTGGAAAAATAAATCTTGCCAAATCAGACAAGGTGATTTTCTGGATTTGTTTTCTCATTTTGACTCTCATAGTTGTGGTCTACCTATGATGTCAATTACAGGCTGCTCTCATCTTTTTTAGTGGGAGAACTTGCACAATTGGTGGCTGACTAAATCCTTTTTTCCCCACTGTATCTAGCCATATATCTAGCCATCTGTCCATCTAGCCATCTATCTATTTGTCCGTCCGTCCATCCAGCCATCTATCTAGCCAACTATCCATCCGTCTATTTTACATTACACGTGTTCTGCAGCTCTGTTCATATGTCCAGCTGTATTTAAAAGTAAAACAAAAAAACAATAAAACTGGATCCTTTACAAATAGAGCTAAATTGAATGCACACCTTCGATCTTCATGTGTTTTTGCTCCATTTGCAAAAAAAGGTGTCTGTCTTTTGTTCTGGACATGCGCTGTGCTTAACAAACTAATCCATCAACAGATGACATAAATGATGACCACCCATTACAACCAGTATACCATAGCCTTCAATATTTTTTTTTTAAATTATCGTGTTGCTAATCATTTTTTATTTGGACGGACAAAAAAGTTTTCCAGACTACGTTTTTTGAACCAGCTAAAAAAAAAAACAGATTGCAGCCTAAGGCTAGGTTCACATTAGCGTTTCTGTGTGCAGCGTATCATCTGCATGCGCAAACGCATGCAAACGCATGTTTACACAGCATTTTTTATCCGCATCATCTTACACATGGCGGCATAAAAACGCTGCAAGTGCATGCGTTTGTATACGTTTTTGCATGCGTTTGCGTTGTTTATGCGCATGCGTTCGATAGGACAATGCATTTCCATGAGAATTTCCTTGACACAAGAAACACACAGTGTCTCATGGGATTTCTATATATCGACATACTGCACCAGCCTAAGAAAAGATATTTTAGGACATTTCCATCCCCGCTCAAATAAATAGACCCTGAACTGGATTATTTTATTTCCATTTTTCTCATCCTTAAATGGAGATGGCAATAGACATGCCTACACGGCCTTATAAAGGTGGAGATGTATGGCGCCAGATGTTAAAAAAAAAAACTTACACCTTCAGTCATCTATGCTAGAGACTGTATGTGACAGCGCTCATGTTAAAAACATTTTTACTTGTAATGTTCTTTTTTTTTTTTTTTTACACAGAACTGAGCTTGGGGACAACAGTTTGCTGAAACCCGAAAACCCTTTTAAGGCTACTTTCACACATCAGGTTTTCGGCGTCAGGCGCGATCCGGCGTCGTGCCGGAACGCCGGATCCGGCAAATGTTTAGTAAAACCTGATGTGCCGGATCCGGTTTTCTGCCGGATCCGTCTTTTTCTTGACAGACAAAACCGGATCCGTCTCATCCGGTTCATCCGTTTTTCTATCCGTTTTTCGACGGATTACGCCGGATCCGGTTTTTAAAATTGACCCTTGTGGCCTTCCGAACGGGATTGGCTACTGGAAAACTAGATATAGCATGTTCCTACAGCCCTTCTTTGACAGGTTGTAGAGAAGAAAGTGCAGGTTGGAGAGAAGAGCAAGTTACTGGCGAAGATGGATGTTGTCATTGGAAATATTACCACTAGAAGTTCTGTGACGGTTTCAGGGACAATTTTCCACTATACTTTATGTCACCTCAAGGCAGAGTACACTGGGATGACAGAGTGTGAAAGATTTGTGCCCTAAACTTGTGTACCTTCTGTACCAACAGTATATACCTTTGCCAACCAAAGTTGGCTATCTTGTCATGGTCTCTATTTTTACCTTTAGGCCACAGGTGTGTACCTGGTTGTGTTTTATGCAAAGTATTTCACCTTTTAACAAAAGTTGTGTACATTGGTAGGAAATCACCAACAATAAACACAACTTTTTAGGTGAAATACTTTGCTTCAAACACAACCAGGAACACAACTGTGGCAAAAAGCTAAAATTTACCCACAGTTATATACCTGGTTTTGAATACCTTTTTACCTTTGAAATACCCTGTATTTAACCTTTTTTTAAAACATAGTTCGCCGCAGAAAGAAATGACAGACAACCATTGTGAAACGATAATTTAACTTTTATTTAAATTTTTTTTTTTTTTATGTTTTTAAAGTGCAAAAAACTTTTTTAATAAAGGTTTTAAACCCAATGGGCATTTTTATTACAACAAAAAAAGATTACAAATCTGTGTAGTGTGTGGTTGAAATACTGCTGGAGGGGCTGCGGGACACTTCGACACTGGGTGTGTGGAGAGAGGACTGGGATCGTGGTGGGGAAGGAACAGTTAGAGGTGAAGGTGTGGAAAAAGCTACAGAATGGGTGGACATGTGGGAGGCAGAAGAGGTGGTGGGCGGTGGAGTGGAGGGTTGGGCAGGGACTGTAGGAGCAGATGATGTTGATGGAAAGTTGTGTGGGGAAGGAGTTTGGTACAGGGAAGGAGTTTGGTACGGGGAAGGAGTTTGATACGGGGCAGGTTGCTGGAAGAGGGGAGATGACTGGTACTGGGGAGGTTGCTGGTACTGGTGAGGTTGCTGGTATGTAATAGGAGGGGGAGGATGGAAAGTGGCTGGAGGGGGTGCAGATGTAATAGGAGGGGGAGGATGGAAAGTGGCTGGAGGGGGTGCAGATGTAATAGGAGGGGGAGGATGGAAAGTGGCTGGAGGGGGTGCAGGTGGAGGAACTACAGTGGTGGGAGGTGGAGGTTGGGAGGTAACCTGCTGTAGAGCACCGTGGCACGAATGCATTACATGCATCTGCTGGGTAGGAGATAGTGTTGCCATGCGCTCCACAACAGACCTGAAAAAGGTGTGGTTTGGCGAAGATCTTGCTTCTGAATGCATGGTTTGCAGAAGTGTCTTCACCTCCAGAATGCTGGAGTTGATCTGCTGAAAGCCTGCGGAGATTTGCTCTGACAAGACTTTGAGACAGTTCTGGAAAGATGCATTCAGATGCAATAACTCTTGCGCATAACTCTTTTCCTGACCCCTCTCCCGCTGCCGCCCAGTACCCGCAGGTGTACTAGAGGCGGCAGGGGCAGAAGGGTGGGGTAAAGGGAAAGCGATCTCCTCACCAGCAGCTTCATGTAATGTAGACGGCCAAGATGCTCCTGTGCTGGTGGATGGGACAGATGGGTCGAATGTGTGGGAAGGCTGGGAAGGTGCAGATGTACCGGAGCGGTCGAAGTGTCCCTCGGTGCCGGTCTCCTCAGGGATCGCCTCAGAAGGGTCCAATCGTGCAGGCTCCCGAGTGCTGCTCACCGTGCTGTGTAATAAAGAGAAAAAAAAACAATTAAAATACTGACATGGTATGGCCCTGGCTGAAAAAAAAAAGTAACATCTAACATTTTTTTCACATGTGGTGTGTAATATTTACCTTCTGGTGAGCATTGTTTCCCGGAGGAACGACAGGGCTTGTGCGTACTTGTACTTGCTCCTGCGTCCTCCAGATCCACTCGGGGCCCGCATCTCTTTATTGAACTCCTTCTTGAAACGATCCCTCACAGACCGCCACCGATTCACAATTCTGTTCCCTGAAACGAGAAAGGAGTGGTTAGTATACAACATCAGTGTTTCACAAACTCCAGTCCTCATGGTCCCCAGGGGTCATGTTTTCAGGATTTCCATAGTAAATAGAAATCCTGAACACATGATCCGTGGTGACCACGAGGACTGGAGTTCGGGAAACACTGGTTACATCAAGCAACCGTTACTGTATATACTTACGCTCTTTAATCTGGGCCCGAGCTTCGAGGTCCTCCCAGCGGCCCACAAGGAGAGAACAGATTTCCTCCCAGAGTCGTCGGGTAATGATCAGGTCAGCGTGGCAGCGGTCAGCCATATTCCAGAGCGGCTCCCTTTCTCTGACGAGATCGATGAGGCGGTCCACATCGAGTCCTCCATCCTCACCGTCAGAGTCGGGAGCACGCTGTGAAGGCTGTTAAAGAAAAAGACAAAAATAACATAATTAGCCTCCACAAAAGAAATGAAATAAAAAGTGCAAAAAAACAAAGCAAAAATATTTATACTTACATGCTGGTGACCGCCGCGTTGCTGTCGCCGACGACCCTGGGAGGCACTGCGAGGACCTCTTGGCCAAGCACCAGATTGGGAAGACTAGAGAAGAAAACAAAAAATGTTATGTCTTTGGATGTAAGCATTTGTTTGCTGTGTGTGGTCTGCAGAACATTGTTTTCTATGTGTTGTGTGTAGTGTGATGTTGTGTTTCTGCGTTTGATGCAAAAAACTTACCAATTGTGAGCCCACTCCAGTTGTCTGTCCACCCCTTCCTTCTTCTTCTGGGAGCTCCTCTTCATCTTGTGATTCCTGTTTTGAAATAAAAGGCAATGAATAGACATATATTACAGAGATGATGGATTTTGGAAATAAAAACTTACCGTCAAACGCTGACGATGCGAGGGAGGGCTCCCAGAAGAAGATGTGCTGTCCTGTTGATGGCCAGACTCCATGGCTGTGGGTATTGCTGCTGCCAGTGATGCCATTTCTGCTGCTGCTGCTGCATCTGTTTGGCGGCTGTTGAATAAAGAGAAACAAAGGGCCAATGAATATCTTGATATTCCATGGCCCTAGTTTGGAGGAATGGGGGATTTGATAATTACCGTCTCTCATCTGCTTCTGGACTCCCCTCCCGTTCAGCATGCTGCTCCATTTGGGGTGGTGCTGATGGTGCTGCTGCTGCAGATGTCTGCTGCCTTCTCCTGCGCCTGGTTGCTGTCTTGGGTGGCATGTTGGGTGTGGCTGTGGGTCCCACTGTCTTGCTTTTATATATGTCTTGTGGGCAGAGCTACTGAGCATGCTCAGACCAAAAAAACCGGATCCGGCCGCCGGATCCGGCGCATTGCGGCGCTCATAGGCTTTCATTGTGTGGAAAAGCCGGACGCGCCGGATCCGGCGGGTACGGCTTTTTCGCCGGAGACAAAAAACGTTACAGTAGACGTTTTTTCCAGACGCCGGATCGCGACACATTGCGACACATTGCCGGATCCGGCGAAAACCGGATGAAACGCATGGCCATCCGGCGCGATCCGGCGCAAATGCAAGTCAATGGGGGGGAAACCGGATCCGGCATTGCATTTCGCCGGATCCAGTTTCTGTCAAAAGCGCCGGATCGCGCCTGAAGGCGAACACCTGATGTGTGAAAGAGGCCTAAGGATGAACACATGTCTACCTTTCCTTATGGCAGCTTTATCCAGGATTTCCAACATTTGGTTTCTTAAGTCGCTGTCTCTTGACAATGTAAATGCATAGGCGAGAAGAGCCTGAGCGTAGGTCGTCCTCACATCATCGACTGCATTCTTCAGGCACTTTAGAGCGTTCTCAACAACTGAACCCTGTAAGTGTGATATGTAATTAGGGCAAAGTATCACCTATAAGTGTTCCCAAGTCAGAAGAAGATTACCAAAAAAATAAGCCAGACAACCCTAAAGGCATAAAAATAAGAATATTATTGGTTACTAAGCAGTAGGCCGGGGTCACACTAACAGACGCAAAATACGGTCCGTAGTTTACAGGCGTAATACGGATGAATGACCCCTAAATAGTGCTCCGTATGTCATCCGTAAGCCAGGTGCGGTCGCGTATTTTGCGCATGTCAGCATCCGTATGCCATCCGTATGCAATCCGTATGCTGAAATTTTCTTGCAGGCTTGCAAAATGGACATATAATGGAGCCCTATGACAGGTTTTATAACACAAACGAAAGAATAGATATAGACACATAGAATAAGTCATGGCCAAAAGTTTAGAGAATTACACAAATATTATATTTTCACATGATCTGCTGCCCTCTGGTTTTTATGTGTTTGTCAGATTTTTTTATCACATACAGAAATATAATTGCAATCATATTATGAGTAACAAAAGGTTATATTGACAGTTAGAATGAGTTAATGCAGCAAGTCAATATTTGCAGTGTTGACCCTTCTTCTTCAGGACCTCAGCAATTCTCCCTGGCATCCTCTCAATCAACTTCTGGATCAAATCCTGGCTGATAGCAGTCCATTCTTGCAAAATCAATGCTTTTATTTTGTCTGAATTTGAAGGTTTTTGTTTGTCCACCCGTCTCTTGATGATTGACCACAAGTTCTCAATGGGATTAAGATCTGGGGAGTTTCCAGGCCATGGTCCCAAAATCTCTATGTTTTGTTCACTGAGCCATTTAGTTATCACCTTTGCTTTATGGCAAGGTGCTCCATCATGTTGAAAAAGGCATTGTTGATCGCCAAACTGCTCTTGGATGGTTGGGAGAAGTTGCTCTTGGAGGACATTCTGGTACCATTCTTTATTCATGGCTGTGTTTTTAGGCAAGACTGAGAGAGAGCCCATTCCCTTGGCTGAGAAGCAACCCCAGACATGAATGGTTTCAGGATGCTTGACAGTTGGCATGAGACAAGACTGGTGGTAGCGCTCACCTGGTCTTCTCCGAATAAGCCGTTTTCCAGATGTCCCAAACAATCGAAAAGGGGATTCATCAGAGAAAATGACTTTACCCCAGTCCTCAGCAGTCCACTCCCTGTACCTCTTGCAGAATATCAGTCTGTCCATGATGTTTTTTCTGGAGAGAAGTGGCTTCTTTGCTGCCCTCCTTGAGACCAGGCCTTGCTCCAAGAGTCTCCGCCTCACAGTGCGTGCAGATGCACTCACACCTGCCTGCTGCCATTCCTGAGCAAGCTTGCACTGCTGGTAGCCCGATCCCGCAGCTGAAACACTTTTAAGAAACGGTCCTGGCGCTTGCTGGTCTTTCTTGGGCGCCCTAGAGCCTTTTTGGCAACAAGGGAACCTCTCTCCTTGAAGTTCTTGATGATGCGATAGATTGTTGACTGAGGTGCAATCTTTCTAGCTGCGATACTCTTCCCTGTTAGGCCATTTTTGTGCAGTGCAATGATGACTGCACGTGTTTCTTTAGAGATAACCATGGTTAACAGAAGAGAAACAATGATGCCAAGCACCAGCCTCCTTTTAAAGTGTCCAGTGGTGTCATTCTTACTTAATCATGACAGATTGATCTCCAGCCCTGTCCTCATCAACACCCACACCTGTGTTAATGGAGCAATCACTGAAACGATGTTAGCTGGTCCTTTTAAGGCAGGGCTGCAGTGATGTTGAAATGTGTTTTGGGGGATGAAGTTAATTTTCTAGGCAAATATTGACTTTGCAAGTAATTGCTGTTAAGCTGATCACTCTTTATAACATTCTGGAGTATATGCAAATTGCCATTAGAAAAAATGAAGCAGTAGACTTTGTAAAAATTAATATTTGTGTCATTCTCTAAACTTTTGGCCATGACGTACATATATATATATATATATATATATATACACATGTCATTGAGACACATATATATATATATTTATATTTCACAGAGTTCTTCATAGCAGAATAGCCGCTAATTCAATTGCCGGCTTTTGTGAAATCATTCCCCAACCCGACATGAAATGACACATGGTTTACATACAGTAAACCATTTCATTTCATGTTTTGTTTTGTATGTCTTTCATTAGTAATTAGATGAGGGTTGATGTGTAAAATTTGGGAGGTGTAGGTGTTAATTTAAGGGGTTAATTCGTTGTAAAAAAAATGTGTGGGCTCCCGCGGTAATTTGTCAATGAACATGTATAGGGGGGTGGTCCTCATTAGGCAAACTCGCCCTGGGAGGGTTGGTGCCTCGACCCAGAGGGTCCACTCCAGGAGTTGTCACATTTACATTGTCAGCAATCTGCCAATCAGCGGTTTGGGTGGGCGGGATTGCACAGATTAGCTGGACTGACTGGCACATGGCACCTAGTCTGGCTACACTGATAATCTCCTGCTGATAAAACACAGATTGTATGGAAACTACAACAAGCTGCTAAGCAAGTGACAAACCCCTGCAATCAGGTTCTCTGACCCTACTTTATGTTGCTCTCAGATTAAATAGCTAAAACCTGCTGACAGACTTCATTTCATTATTTGAAATTTAGTTTGAAGGAAAAAGTAAATTATCTAGGGTAAAACAGAGTGAAAAACAGTGAACAAAAGAACAAGAAAATAAACTTTGTAAGTTGATATATAAATTAGGGCCCTTTAGTTATGATTCAGGGCACAATAACAAATCCCAGTAAAAAGTCCATAAGGAAACAGTGACTTACATTATACACTTGGCCATGTTCCAGCAGAGCTATTGCTATGTATGCTGTAAGTGTCACATTGTCATCAGATTCTCTCTACAATAAAAAGCAATGACTTCAAATGTCAAAATTAAAATCATCAACCATGTTCAAACAGTTAGAGTTTTTCTGGATATAGTGACGTTTTAATATGTGCTTATTTCCATACTGTACTGATAGCAAGCTCCGGTAGAGTGTCACTTTATAATGGAGGACTATAAGCTATATTACTGCGATTTGTGGCTCTAAAGGACTTCGGCCTCCATATAGATTAACGGATGTCCTGCTTTAGGAGAGATATGCTTCGCAAAAAAAAGTAGCAAACATATGGTAATGTTTGATTTATGTCCAAGCAGCTGGATATTTTTTACACTAAAGTCTATAGTGTGCAATTGAAAATGTAAAGAAAAACTAATGTAATATTGTACATTAACTTTATGAGCTATTTATAGACTTGAGTAAAAGAAAAAAGTCATATTTTTTCTTAAAACCCTAAAGGTCTATATTTGGAATACTTTATTAAATAAATAATCTGTAAAATTATCCTGAAGAAATTTTAAGGTGTTGCAATAATAAAATTCTTACTACCTGCGTCCTCCACTAGGGGGAGCTTCTGATCTTACTGTATATACAGTGCAGTGATTGGTGCCTGCAAGTGGTGACTGCAGACAGCCAGAATTGCATTAACTCTACCACTGTGCAGGGTCTTTGGAGCGCCGTCTTATAAAAGTGAAGCTCAGTCTAAGATAGTTTTTTTCAAATTAAAGCAATTACGAAAT
Organism: Dendrobates tinctorius; assembly: GCF_039654945.1. Lineage (NCBI taxonomy): Eukaryota > Metazoa > Chordata > Amphibia > Anura > Dendrobatidae > Dendrobates > Dendrobates tinctorius. The sequence continues at coordinate 16,781,574 of NW_027361814.1, read as the reverse complement.
TCATGTTGAGCCGCATTAACTTGTGATTATGTACGAGTATAGGCAAAGTACTGTATATACTCGTATGTATTGAGTGCATTTAAATATATGGTATTCATCAGTGGCATAGCATGTGTGGGCAGAACTTGGGGCTAGGCAAGAATATTGCCGCCATTAATCTGTGGACCTTCAGCACTCCCTGAGTCTCCTCTGTCAGTCCAGTATTGAACTATCTTACGTTCCGAGCACGTGTTGTATTTTTTAAAACTTTCTGAGCTATTCCAGTTTGCCTTTTTGAGCCTCTACTTTATTTTTAGCTTGAAATTCGGCATAAAATTTAAAAATAAAGTTAGCTTTAAATTGTTTTTTACTTTTTTTTTATACGTTTTTTATGTAACTTTTTCATTTCCCTAGCCATATCTCTGAACCTATCTCTAAACCTATCCTGAGACTGAACACTAGCCTTACCAGTGTCATAAGACTTATTTCACCTTTGACCTCCTAACCTTAGTCCTAGTTCTAACCCTAGCTAGGATTAGAAAAGATGGGGGCGCAAACCATGAAAACAGTTATTATTAATGAAGAAAGATAATACTGTATCATTTATGGTGCACTTGATTCAATACTGTCTTTATTCATTAGCTGCTCTGCCTCTGGCATCTCAATTGCTGCCTATGCAGAGTGCAGCAGTCAAGATGAGCATGTCATCAGATGCTGCAGTCTGCATAGGCAGTGAATGAGATGACAAAGAACTGCTTTTTTTAAATGGAGGTATTTTCTAATATTAATATTGATAAAATATATATACAATATACCAACGGCGCTAGAGTGCAGGGTTGATTCAGCAGCGAGTAAGGAAGTGCAAGGTACATATATAGCACTTTATGGTTCCCCCAGTGTGTTTGTTTCTGTTTTTATTTATGTTTGTATAGTTATATGGTAGTTATATGGTAGGTGTTTTTAATTAACTATTAGAACTCAATACCGACCATGCTCTTTGTTACTAGAGTCTAACCCGGACACTTCACACTTTTTTTTTTTTTTGTATGACTTTGCATTTTCAGATTTAAAACTCATGCTTTGCTTTGTCTTTTTGTAGTTTGATCCATCAATACTCAGTATCCTCTAACATCTAATGCTTATGAGTTTGCTGCCTTGATCCTAAAGGTAACTATATATATATATATTTTTATTCTCCATTGATTCATAGCGCGAGTATCATTTTGTTTAAATAATATTAATATTGTTAGAGCAGATGTTGTCCTGTGGCATCTGAACCCAGGGCCCCAGCGCTGAGCACTAGGGCAGCATGGTGGATCAGTGGTTAGCACTGCAGCCTTGCAGCACTGAGGTCCTGGATTCAAATCCAAGGACAAACATCTGCAAGGAGTTTGTATGTTCTCCACTTGTTTGCGTGGGTTTTCCTCTAGGTTCTCAGGATTCCTCCCACATTCCAAAGACATACTGATAGGGAATGTAGATTGTGAGGTCCAAATCTGCTTACAAATATCCTAATAGTGGTTTGTGGTCTCCACAATAAGAAAAAGTACCCCCATGTTTTAAACGCCAGACTTAATTTCCTTCTATTACAGAATCACTGATTGCGTGGATCAGGGAAATGCTGTAGATATAGTATATCTTCACTTCAGCAAAGCATTTGGTAAAGTATCTCACACAATTCTTATTGAAAAAATGACTAAGTATGGAATGGAAAATTATTCCAGACTTACATAATAGCATTTGCCGAAAAAAGATGAAGAGATCCAGAAAAATTATATTGGTATTATGGACTTAGACTTAGTTGTTATGTTACCGTTGTACCTTATTATTTAGCCTAGGTGGTTCACTTTTATTGGTATAGGGACTTTGACTTAGTTGTCATGTTGCCGCTGTACCTTATTATTTAAACACATTGGCTTTTTTTCACCTTTTTTTCTGTGAAGATTTATAGAGTTAATTATGGCTCTTTAATTGCTTTTTAGATCCATTACCTATACATGCATTATGAATATTATTGTTAGGGCATGTGTGCGCCTCCTACTGGGCATTTCTCTTGATTTTTTCTTTATTTTATGTGTAATTAATAAACATGTCATTTTTAATATAATTTTTCTGGATCTCTTCATCTTTTTTCGGCAAATGCTATTACGTAAGTCAGGAATAATTTTCTGATTACATGTATCTTGGAAGTGCCAGATCCTAATTATTTATTGGACAATTTTAGTGTAATTTTAAGTATGGAATGGAGAAGGCAACTGTTAGGTGGATTCATAACTTTCTTAGTGATCGGACCCAAAGAGTGGCCGTAAATGGCTGCACATCCAGTTAGAAAAATGTCTGAAGTGGGGTACCACAGGGCTCTGTCCTGGGCCCTGTATTGTTCAACATCTTTATCAATGATTTAGATGAAGGAATTGAGGGTAAACTGATTAAATTTGGTGACGACACAAAGCTAGGAGGGATAGCTAATATGAGAGAAGAGAGAGGATTCAAATAGATTTAAATAAACTGGAGAAGTGGGCAGCAACTAACAGACTGGTTTTTATCAGGGAAAAATGCAAAGTACTACATCTTGGCAATAAAAATGAAAAAATCATAAACAGAATGGGAGGAATAGGGCTAAGCAACAGCACATGTGAAAAAGACTTTGATATACTAATAGATCACAGACTGAACATGAGTCAACAGTGCAATGCAGCAGCAAAAAAGGCAAATACAATTCTAGGATGTATTAACAGAAGCATACAGTCTAGATCACGTGAAGTCATTATCCCCCTCTACTCCTCTTTGGTCAGACCTCATCTGGAATACTCTGTCCAGTTTTGGGCATCACATTTTAAAAAAGACATCAACGAACTGGATCAAGTTCAGAAAAGAGCGACCAGAATGGTGACCGGTCTGCAAACCATGTCCTATGAGAAACGGTTGCAGGATTTGGGAATGTTTAGCTTGCAAAAGAGAAGATTGAGATTAGACTTAATAGATGTCTTCAAATATCTCAAGGGCTGTCACATTGTAGAAGGATCATTTTTATTCTCATTTGCACAATTAAAGACTAGAACCAATGGGATGAAACTGAAAGGGCGAAGACACAGATTAGATATTAGAAAAAACTTTTTGACAGTGAGGGTGATCAATGAGTGGAACAGGCTGCCACCAGAGATGGAGAGTTCTTCTTCCACGGAATTCTTCAAACAGAAGCTGGACAGACATCTGTCTGGGATGATTTAGCGAATCCTGCATTGAGCAGGGGGTTGGACCAGATGACCCTGGAGGTCCCTTCCAACTCTACCATTCTATGATACATACCATTAAGTAGTTGTTAAAGATTTTTCCAACTTCTTCGAAGCATCCACTAGGCAATTGCAAACTACTGAGCCACTTTACAGCATCCTGAACATGCTTTTCCTGGATGTAGATAAGGTCTTGAGCATGACCGAAGGACCTCAATGTGAAGGCCGTGAGCCTAAAATAAGAGACCATCTTACACATCTAGCAACTGATTGTTACATCATATTTCACTTTTTTTCACCATCAAGAACAGTGATAATCTTTCCCATGGGCGGATACTGCAGCTCAGCACAATTTGCAACCTCTTAAAGGGGTTGTTCATGTTTTCAAAAAATATGCAATACCGACCTGTGAAATTCAACCCCGCTCCGTCGCCAACACTCTGGTGTTACCAGACAAACGTTATTTTTACATTGGATTGACCACATGTAATACAGGCATGTGACCACTGCAGCCAGTCAATGGCCTCACTAGTGATGTTGTATGTACAGCAGAGCCCAGTGATTGGCTGCAGCGGTTGGGTATACAATACATAAATCATGCTTTTGGTGCAACAAACAAAACAGTAACTAATGAGGACCATTAGAGGATATACTGTATAGTGTGCTGATTTTGGGGGGATTTAAGAGGTGAGCATTAATTTTTTTATTTTTACCATTACCAACTAAAAAAAAAAATGAATCATGGACAAAACTGTTAAATTGCAGACGATGCTTTTTGCCAGTTGTTTCCAAAATCAGAATGTTTAACGATTACATTGCACATGGCTGGTTGCTCATGATGAGACCCCATATTTACTATACACCCATCAAGTCACAAACAGTCACATTTATGCAGAAATATCTTTCTCTGAGAGTCCTAACTCTTGGCTTCAGTACGTACCATGTGCTACTGTTCGTACCATGGTAGACGCTGTAAGAGCCGTCATCTTTCTTAAATAACAGTTGTCTAAGATAACCTGCATAGCAAAATACGTTACAAATTAGGACTTGTTCACAGCTCTCCATATCATCAGCACAACAGAAAAAAATAACCTAAAACACACCACAACCTGGAAATGGCCAGATGTGATTGCAATTATGCATAATATGCCATCCCAGTGATGTCACCCGGATAAATAATAATGTCCGTTCCTTGATGTTACTGACTGACCTAGATAAGTTCTTCTTTGGAGCAAAAGTGTTGGGTTCCTTGCTTTCCAGCAACTAATTTGTCATGATTAGAATGATCATGTAACGATTTGTTCGACGGCTGCTAATTTGTGTTGCTGGGGACAGACCGTGGACAGAATCAGTCTCCTCCCCCCTCTGGCAGCTAACAATATACGATGCATGGATTGATGAAGTATATGTCCACCATAGGGATACATTACAAAGAAAAATATATAACAAGGTATATGCTTTTTTTGTGGCAGAACTCTGTACAGAAAAAGCACATTTAGCATTGATTTCCTATAAATAAATGGAATGAGGATGCACGTTAGCCATGTTGAGACCAAAAAACTTACTAATGGCCTCCTTATCGTAAATGGTTGCCTATGAGAACGTTAACATACTGTATACTTTGGGAAATGCTGCAGATACAGTAAACTTTAGATTAAAGACTCTCATAAATCTTAGATTGCTTGGCTGTCACCCAGGTACGGACTGGGGCTGAAATTCATCCCTGGCATTTGAAATCATTCAGGCCAATGCTGTCCCTATCACTAAGCACCAGATGGGATATATTACTAATATTAGCCTGGATGGAGGAAAGCAAGATTTACTACAAGACCAATATTTCTAATGATACTTGTGGCCTGCTGGGGTAAGTGACTGAGTCAGCCACTTTGTGCTCCGCCACAATTCTTAACAGTATGGGTGTCTTGAGGACACTGATTCTGTTAACAATGTAGCAGACAAGGCTGCCCACAACCAGACAGGCCCTTCTGGCATTTGCCAGAATTGCCAGATGGCCAGTCTGGCCCTGCTGTCAGCTATCTCTTCCAATTCTTCCTACTCTTCTTGGCTTCGCTTCTTGTTCCTGTTATCTCTAGAGTATCTACAAACACTTCTGGAAGCAACTTATCTCCTCGCCGAACAAGAGCATCAGCCAATGAAATTCCAGTGACTCTTCTTCGACAACATCTGAGTGAAATGTCAGGGGATGACCATGCACATCCCGCTGATACCAGTCGGTTTGTCCAACAATAGACCAATGTGTATGGGGTCTTTAAGTGCACAAATGCAGCATTCATTCATAGCCTAAGATCAAATGTACCATCAACATTTTGAGTAAAATTACTTGTAAAATTGCCAAACAGTTCACACATCTGTGCACCTTTTTTGAAGTTTCAGGCATCAAACTTATTGTTCCACACCTATAAATATAACTCACCTTTGGTTAGATAAGTGAAAGCCTTCTCTTTTATTTTTGGTGTTAGTTTTTTGGTGCTCTCCAAATATTTTACAATATGAGAAATTGGAATAAAATTCACCATATTCTGTACCCCAGATCCAGAGGGAAGTTCAAGCGACTCTCCAATGTTAGAAATGGCACTGCCCATTAAGTTACCTACCAAAACAAAACCAATCTAAACCATGGCTGACCCACTGATTTCATATGGCATTGGACAATTTCATAATCATTTAGGCAAGATTATATAACTATTTCTTTACTTATTTCTTTTGTTCTCACCTAAAACAGTGATATGGGCTCGGTCTGAATCTGACACCATCTTCTCTGGAACTTCCAGCGTAACCGTTTTCCTTATACTGTCACCTAAGAGAATAGGAAATACCGGTAATACCTCTGTGAAGTGGACTTGGATGAGAATGTATCCTGATAACGTCTTTATTATTTTTATTTTATAATTATTTCTGTTTTTGCCTTAGTTATTATGTTGTTTAGAAGGAAAAGACATCAAAATTTCTTTAGCTTTATTATGACGTCTTTTTTTTCCCCTGAAAAGCAAAATGTGACTAAATTCATGTCAGAGAATAAGGTGTGAATTCCATGTTAAAGAGTAGATGTGAGTAGAGGAACTTTTACAATTGCAATCTGGCGGGCAATATTGGTTTGTCTATAACTTTAAAATAAATGCTGCTCCATTTATTTACATTTCTTTTTTTATTACTGTATATACTCGAGTATAAGCTGACCCGAGTATAAGCCGAGGCACCTAATTTTGACATAGAAAGCTGGGTAAGCTTATTGATTCGAGTATGCATTCTCCCCTCATCCCTATCCTGGTATGTGTGGCTCCCCCTGTTGTATGCATGGCTCCCCCGGTCCCATCGCTGTATGTCTTCCCCCGGCCCCATCGCTGTATGCATTGCTCCCCCAGTCCCATCGCTGTATGCATGTCTCCCCCAGTCCCATCGCTGTATGCGTGTCTCCCCCGGTCCCATCGCTGTATGCGTGGCTCCCCCGGTCCCATCGCTGTATGCTTGGCTCCCCCGGTCCCATCGCTGTATGCGTGGCTCCCCCGGTCCCATCGCTGTATGCGTGGCTCCCCCGGTCCCATCGCTGTATGCGTGGCTCCCCCGGTCCCATCGCTGTATGCGTGGCTCCCCCGGTCCCATCGCTGTATGCGTGGCTCCCCCGGTCCCATCGCTGTATGCATGGCTCCCCCGGTCCCATCGCTGTATGCATGGCTCCCCCGGTCCCATCGCTGTATGCATGGCTCCCCCGGTCCCATCGCTGTATGCATGGCTCCCCCGGTCCCATCGCTGTATGCATGGCTCCCCCGGTCCCATCGCTGTATGCATGGCTCCCCCGGTCCCATCGCTGTATGCATGGCTCCCCCGGTCCCATCGCTGTATGCATGGCTCCCCCGGTCCCATCGCTGTATGCATGGCTCCCCCGGTCCCATCGCTGTATGCATGGCTCCCCCGGTCCCATCGCTGTATGCATGGCTCCCCCGGTCCCATCGCTGTATGCATGGCTCCCCCGGTCCCATCGCTGTATGCATGGCTCCCCCGATCCCATCGCTGCATGCATGGCTCCCCCGGTCCCATCGCTGTATGCATGGCTCCCCTGGTCCCATCGCTGTTTGCATGTCTTCCACGGTGCCATCGCTGTATGCATGACTCCCCCGGTCCCATTTCTGTATGCATGGCTCCCCCGGTCCCATTTCTGTATGCATGGCTCCCCCGGTCCCATCGCTGTATGCATGACTCCCCCGGTCCCATTTCTGTATGCATGGCTCCCCCGGTCCCATCGCTGTATGCATGGCTCCCCCGGTCCCATCGCTGTATGCATGGCTCCCCCGGTCCCATCGCTGCATGCATGGCTCCCCCGGTCCCATCGCTGTATGCATGGCTCCCCTGGTCCCATCGCTGTTTGCATGTCTTCCACGGTGCCATCGCTGTATGCATGACTCCCCCGGTCCCATTTCTGTATGCATGGCTCCCCCGGTCCCATTTCTGTATGCATGGCTCCCCCGGTCCCATCGCTGTATGACTGGCTCCCCTGGTTTCATCCCATCCTTGTATGCAGGGCTCACCACTTCCCCGTCCTACTCACCCTCTTAAGGCCCTGTCACACACAGCGAGATCGCTAGCGAGATTGCTGATTTTGTCACGCCACAGCGATCTTGCCAGTGATATCGCTGCGTGTGACAGCGAGAGACCAACAATCAGCGATGCTGGGAACTGATTTACAAGGTAAACAGCAGGTATCTAAGAGCCGCGCGGATCTTAGATACCCGCTGTTTACCTTGGAAACCAGCTTATTCGCTGGTCCTGATCGCTGATAAGCCTGTCTATGTGACAGCTCACCAGTGATCAACTAACTATGTCCCAGCGATCCCATCCACGTCGGATCGTTGGTGGGATCGCTGGGACATTGAAGCTGGTAACAGGGCCCTTAGAGCTGTTGCTGCATCTCCGTTGTCCCGGGGCAGCAGCTCTTCCTGTGCTGAGTGGTCACATGGTACCGTTCATTAATGTAATGAATATGCGCTCCATGCCTATGGAGACGCGTGCATATTCATTACCTTAATGAGCGGTACCTCGTGAATGCTCAGCACAGTAATAGCTGCTGTCGCTGAGACCATCAGAGATGGAGCGACGGAGCGAGGAGGGTGAGTATGATATCTTCACAGCCACCAGCTCCTGACGCTGCTCCGCTGCTCCCCCTCCCCTGCCAGATTCCTGGACAATGACTCGTGTATAAGCCGAGGGGGGCGTTTTCAGCACAAAAAAATGTGCTGAAAATCTCGGCTTATACATGAGTTTATACAGTATATTATACTCAGGCTTGGACTGGCCCATAGGAGAGCAGGTGAATTCTCTGGGGACTACTATTTGTGAAGTGTTAATGGGTGGGGCTAAAACACCTGATTTTTATATTTAAAAAGAAAGGCATCAACTAATGATTCATTAAACAAACAACCCAGTTTAATATTATATAGCAGCACAAGTAAATTCATGTACTAGGATCAAGTTATTTTTGCATGTAGCTGAACAGTGGGCCCCTAGATTAAATGTTACTGGTGGGTCCTTGTCACTCCAGACCTGCACTGTTTATACAGCACTTATCTATTTTTTTCTTTTACAAAAGTCATGATTAGAGCTTTCATTTTCTTATCAAGAGCTCCAAATCTCCTACATAGGCTTAATGTTAAAAAACAAAATTCTGTCTTCTTGCAACTGACACCAGCGGGATGTTTAGACCTTCCTGCACGTTGTGTTTTTAGTTAAAAGTGTTGAGAAAATTTACCAAACTCGTATATACAGTATATCTTAAACATAATCCCAAAAACAATTTTTTACCTGATGGGCACAGGAGAAATGACTGCATGTTTTCTTCTAAAATTCCAGAGGGCTGGTGAAAGAAAAGAAAAAAGAAAAAAAAACTACCATATATCAATATCATGAATTAAAGTCCAAATATAAATAACATTGCAACAACGTACAGTTCCGGTGCTGTTTGTGTTTTCATAATCATAACAAGAGAATGTTGTCATCTAATAATAATTCAAAATAACATAAAAGATATTTTTTTCAATATAAAATGATTGTTACTTTGGTTGTAATGTTCTTACCTATGTTTTTATTGGTGTCTTCCAATGCAAATAATGTCCTGTAATGATCACATGCACTGAAGTGCTTTTCTATACTGGAGAGGCCCATAGCACCCTGCATAGTCACGTTTTTTGGTAACATAATGTCAGTGAAGAGCTAGGCAATTGGGATTTATAGGCGGTTTTCTATGCTGCTGGTGAAGTTCCTGGATGAACCAAAACACACAAGATGAAGGGAAAAAGTGGTTTTAATTATCTACGATTTTCACTGTTATCCAACTCCTTCCTCCGGATGTAACCACAGTAAAAGCTCCGCAGACAAACAACCCATCTTATATGGTCATCTAGTGGACCATGGCAAAGACAAGTGGACCATAGCAAAGCCTAGTGTACCATATAAGACTGGTTGTTAATCTTTTTACTGTGGTGATACCCTGAGATAGACGTTGAATAGCATCGAAACGCATAGATATAAAAAAGTGTATGTTCTTTTATCCTGTATGTTCTGGTTAATCCGTGGTACTTTACCGGCAGCGCAGAAAACCACCTATAAATCCCAAGAGAATATTATCCTGGTTTTTAACCCTCAGCTTGTAGCAGCTTGTTCAATTTGTTCATAAAAGCGTTGCGGGATCACAAACTCACTAGGTAAGCAAGGCTTCTATATTCTTTTCATGTGTACCATCGGCTAAAACCCTGTTGTTCCCCAGTTTTACGCCTGATAGTAAAAAGCTATGGAGATACCTTGTTGTGAGGAGATATTTGGGGCTTATGACTAGTTAGGTGACAACTGTCAGTAGTTGTCAGTAGTTACCAAGTCTGAGATCAGTGGCAAAGATGTGTTTCAGTGGTGTATACAGAAATTATGGGGCCCCTCAGCAAAAATACAAATTGAGCCCTTCCTCCAAATAAAATCAGCGTACAGTAATTTGCAGACTAGAGGCAACATTGGCTGACTGATGGCGCATCGGCAAGGTCAGACAGAATCATGGTACATAGGTCCAGTCACCGAAGAGGTTAGCCAAAAATGTCTGAAGACTTGACTAGCCAGTAAGAGCCTCTCTTTGTTTATTGGCTAAACAATTCAGCTGATGTTTTTGGGGCCCAGGAGTCGGGACCAGATTCTGAAAAGTGTACGGACGCTTCTCAAGGGAGAGGCAGATTGGTACGAAACTGAATGTTAGTGTTTAATCTAAATCTATGTGATATGTTAATATAAAAAAGAGATTTGATGCTTAGACCGCGCCGCTGTATGAAGGAAGCAGTTCCAGAGTTGAATAGCAATTTCGTAGTTTTTATTTTTACGCGTTTCATGCTCACACCAACTTTTTTTTTTTAAAACAAAGTAAATAGCACACCTATGTTGACATATATGAGAAGTATATAAAAATTTCTACCACCCCATAGTAACAGAGGACAGTGAGTTCTACTTGCCATGTTTGAGGGATGAGCTTCCAAGAGATTACTGGTTACTGCAAAATTTTTCATGACCCTGCCTTTTTTCAGACTACATCCCTCCTCGCCGATCTCACGTCCTGATACATGCTCCCTAAATATACATTTGGATACTGGGGCTCCTCCTGATGAAACACTGCCTTCCTGAAGGTTTCAGTGGTACCAATAAGATTTTCGAACTCCTGGGTATTTTGAGAAAATTGTCTAGCATGCAATATATTAACATGGTCTAAACATGTATAAATAATCTAGCTATAATAAGTTCTCTGGTGGAAAAAGATTAATCCTTACTTTAAGGCTGTGGGTGCCCATCAGAGGCTAAATGGCTCTGCTGTGTATATGTTTTATACTGGGAAATATGGGCACACATGTAAAACCATACTTATTTGCAGTAGGGCAACTTTAGGTTGAAGATATGCTCCTCCATAAGGCTGGTTTCACACTAGCGTTTTTTTGCGCTGCTTGCGCATACATGCGCCCCTATGTTTAACATGGGTGCGCATTGTCTAGCGTTTGTATGCGTTTTTGTGCGCATGCGTTTTTTGCAGTGTGCGCCTATGCGCTCCGGACGCACCCTGTTGCATTTTCTGTGTGCCCAACCTGTGTCAAAAAAACTCATGCGCACAAATGTGCACGGAATGCGCAAAAAAACCCACATTACAGTCTATGGGAACGCTGAGGTGCGCATGTTAGTGTTTAAAAACACATGCGTTTTAAGAGTCAAACTGGTTAAAACGCATGCGCAAAAAATAAGCAAAAGCATGCAAAACGCTTGATGCGTGTTTTGTATGCGTTTGGACTGCGCACGCAGTGCAGCGCAAGAAAACGCTAGTGTGAAAGTAGCCCAAGCGCTTCATGGGAGAAAACCTCTGTATTACAGAATCATTCATATGCACTCAAATAGAAAAAATTGTGAGCCTCTGTATATAAATCAGGCAAGTAAAGTATAGTAGGGCCCAATATCCATAGGTTGTATGCAGCTGTCATAAGTCTCATGTATGATGCTAGGTATAATTTGAAAATATTAAATGATACTCCACACACCTTTACTAAGATACTTCTCTCGACAATGTCTTCTTTTTCATTCTTTCCCACAGTTTGCACGTAGTCTGTGCATCCACCTTCAAGCTCTAGAGCAGTACTTCTCACACTGACCTGAATGTTACCTTACAGTAGAAGAAGATTAGGTTCAGATTTTAATTGATCAAGTAGAAACCATAAACCTGCCTTAAAGCACCACTTCAGCATTTTTTCTTATTTCGGGTCTCTCTCCTGCCTGTAGTAAAATACAGTGAAGGCCGGAGCTGGAGCCGGGTCCCCCTCCCACCCAGGCGTGGGTGGAGGCCGGAATGACAATGGGGGGTGATTAGAGGGGATGCTAATTATGGGGCATTTTGGTGGGGGCTGTTATTAGGCCAGGATTGGGGGTGTGACCTACCATTTCCCTCTCTCCCTGGAGGAATTCGGTCCTCATCGCCACCATGTCGGACGTCGACTGGCTCCTGGAGAGTTTGCGGGCTGCTGCCACATCGCAGCCGCAAGACTGGCTAGAAGAGCAGATTGCTGGTATTTTACGATTATCTCGTCCAGCGGGAGAGTCCCCTGCCCGCAAGCGGCCTTCTCGCCGCGCGAGGCCTCCGGAAAGGCTGTCACCCGATGTCGCCCCTCAGTCTCGGCGGAGGCGCAGGAGCCCCTCCAGGGACCCTCCAGCCCAGGCGCCAACAAATACACGGGTCAGCCGGCCCTGGGCTGGGAGGAATCCTACAGCCAGGCCGAGTGCAGCGGCGGCAGTGCCCAGGCCTTCATTGCGTGGTGGCTGGGGGCGGAGCTTACACGCGCCAGGTCTTATGGGAGCCCTGACGTCAGCGGGGGATGCCGCTGCGTCGCTCCAGCGTCGAACGGCTGCGACGCCGTCGGGAACAGGAGGAGATCCGGGTCAAGTGCCTGTCGTGGGTGAGCCGCAATTGGATGCGGCGGTTTTGGCCCTGACTTCCGCAGCAGCGGGCTGCCTTACCGCTTCAAGGGGACCGTGCTGTGGATAGTTCAGCGCAGGCACGGTTTGATTGTCCGTCTCAGCATTATGGGGCTACCCTGGCCCAGTCGGATCATTTGCCTGGAACACGCTCTGTGGTGCCATCATCTGGCGATGGGCCTTCGGATGCCAAGACAGATGGTCATCAGGACTCCATTCTTCCAGCTGAAGGGGTCACAGCCCCCTCGCAGCCTGGTGAGTTCAGCTCCATGTTTTGTTCGTCTCAGCAGTTACGGGGGTCGCCGATTCTAAGTACAGGTCAGAGTATTGGGGTGGAGGACAGGGGTGTAGAAGTTTTGGGTACTGGTTCAAATGCGTCTGTAGGGGAACTGTTAGCAAGCGTGCGGGATTTACTTGGTCGTTTAGAGAGGGGATTGGCGGCGCCAGGGCATTTATCAGCATGGATGGCTCAGTCCGTTGGGGTTTTTTTTGTCAGAACGGGCCGGTTGCGGTTTCTAGTAGCCTTCCGGCCCTGGTGTCTGTGTCGGTACAGACGGAAAAGGAAAAGGAGTGCCAGATTCATTTAGATGATAGGGCCCATGGAGAAGTGTATGTATGTTTTGAGGGGCCTTTGGGGGCACATTTAAAGAAGGAAGTACGGGAGAAGATATGGAAGGATGAGTATGTGGACATTTTTTCGTTGCTTCTTTTAGAAAAATTCAACTTAGACAAGGGGAAAAAAGATGAGAGTAAAAAGGATGAAGAGGAGAAGCGCAGGTGGCATTTGATCCCTCAAACATTTGTTAATTGGCTTCAGGCATTTGCCATATTGGTGAGTGTTATTGGGCAGCGGGCGCCGGAGTGTTGTTCTCCCCTTTTCTGTTACATGGATTCCATCGGTGAAGCTCATAGGTGCTATGGCGGTCAGGCATGGCTCCGTTACGATGAGCAGTTTCGCCAGCGTAAGTCAATAAGGCCGGCAATTCGGTGGGATTAGAAGGATATAGGCCTGTGGTTAAAGATTACGGCAGCTAATAAAACTGGTAATTCCTTTCAGAGGGAGGCCGGGCATTCCCGCCTTGGCAGCGGTCAATCTTCCACTTCAGGGACTGGAAGTCAGGCGGGGGGTCAAAAGTCAGGTATGTGCTGGCAGTTCAATGATGGGCAGTGTAGGTTTGGGGCCAATTGCAAGTTTAAGCACATCTGCTCCCACTGCAATGGTACCTCACACGGGGCTGCAAAATGTTTCAAGAAAGGAAAGCTTAAGTCTGGGGGGGGGGCAATTCTCAAGTGGGTGACTCCAGTGAAGTTAGCAAAGATGGTCCCCTATCTAAATAGGTACCCGGTTAAGGACAAAGCGGCATTGTTGTTTTCTGGTTTTTCAGTTGGTTTTGAAATTCCCCCTCCGCCTTTTGTTATACCTCGGGTTCTTAAGAATCTGCGTTCTGCTATGGTTCATGGGGATGTGGTTTCGGAAAAATTGGGAAAAGAGGTCGCTTTGCGCTGCATGGCTGGTCCGTTTAGTGCTCCCCCATTTGAAGACTTAGTGGTTTCGCCGTTAGGAGTGGTGCCCAAAAAGGAGCCGAATAAATTTCGTCTCATCCATCATCTTTCTTTTCCTCGGGGATGTCAATAAACGATGGTATTGATCCCGAGCTTTGCTCAGTGGTTTACACATCCTTCGATGAGGCGGCGAGGGTTAGGGCATGCGGAAAAGGGGCCCTTATGGCGAAGACGGACATTGAATCTGCCTATCGTTTGTTGCCGGTTCACCCAGATAACTCAAAATTGCTCTGTTGTTTTTAGAATGGAGGGTTTTATGTTGATCGATGTTTGCCTATGGGCTGTTCCCTGTCATGTGCGTACTTTGAGGCATTTAGTTCGTTTCTGGAATGGGTAGTTCGTGACGTTTCTGGTTTTGAGTCAGTCATCCACTATTTGGATGATTTTTTGTCATTGTTAGGACATGGTTAATGTCCTGGTTTCTCAGGGTTAATTTTGCTGGCCTCCCTTTGGATCTGGGAGGGGTATTTATACTCACTCCAGACTAGGATTCCCTGTCAGCTATACTGTTATTCTGGCTGTGTGTCTGACCCCCCTGGTATGCGTGGATACTGCATTGCTTGTTTGATTCCCATGTATGACCCGGTCTGTCCCCTCACTCAGTTCTCGGTCTCACGTTTTGGTATTATTGTCGTCTCCAAATCTGACCTCCTGGCTTGGCTATTGTTACTCTGTTACAGTTTGTCCCTATTGTACCGTCCATTGCCCATTCTGGTATTCTGATCTATTGCTACGTCCTGACTATTCGCTCTGTCTAACCCTTTGGTACTGTCCTGCTATCTCGTGCTTTGACCTGGCTTGATCTGGTTTACGTCCCTGTCTATGCCCCTTGGTAACTTGTCCCGTACTTACCTTTCTAGGAGTTTCCCTGCAGCTCCTAGCTCTGTGGAGCTTAGGTCACACCCCCAGCAGTCACGTGCTTCAGGTCCTGATAGTCTGAAGCACGCATCATCACCGCTGCTGTCCCGCTCCACAGGTATCTTTGAGCACTGTTTTTGTACTCAGGACACGCGCACTGGCTCAGTGAGCAAGTGCAGTGCGGTGTTCCTGACATTTTTTATGCGTGGGCCCAGGTGAGTCGTCCAGTTGTTTGAGCATTTTTAAGACATTGGAGTGGGTAATGGCGAAGTTTGGGGTGCCCTTGGCCCCAGAGAAAACGGAAGGCCCGAGTACTTGTTTGCGTTTTCTGGGCATTGTTATCGATTCCGTTAAGTGGGAATTCTGTTTGCCTGAAGTTAAAGGAGCTGCGTTACGGCAGGAGGTGGCAAGGGTGTGGCGTTTGAAGAAATTGACTTTGAGGGACTTGCAGTCATTGCTGGGGAAATTGAACTTTGCCTGTCGTATCATTTCTATGGGGCGAGTTTTTTCTCGACGTTTGGCTGGTGCTACTGCAGGCGTCTGGGCGCCACATCATTTTGTTCGGCTTTCAGTGAATCACAGAGCTGATCTGGCTGTGTGGCAGTCCTTTTTAGAGCAGTATAATGGACGTTCATTGATTATGGAGGAGACGGTGGGCAATGAGGTTTTGGAGTTGTTTACGGATGCGGCTGGCGGTGTCGGTTTTGGTGCTTACTTTAAAGGCCAATGGTGTTCGGCAAGGTGGCCTGCTGACTGATTCTCGTTTGGTTTGGTTCGGAACATCGCTTTGTTGGAGATCTTTCTGATCTTGGTGGCTGTCAATTTATGGAAGGAGGAGTTTCGGAATAGGCGGGTACATTTCAATTGCGACAATCAGGGAGTGGTGTGTGCTATTAACAGCATTTCGGCATCCTCGCCGCCAGTAGTTCAGGTGCTTCGCCAATTGGTTTTGTCTTGTCTGTCTGTTAATTCTCAAGTAACAGCGTCGCATGTGCCTGGGGTCAAGAATGAGATTGCTGATTCTCTTTCTCGTTCACAGTGAGAACGTTTCCGTGCGTTGGCGCCTGTGGCGGAATCCGAGGGTCTGGATTGCCCAGAAGCACTTTGGAATGTGGTATCCATGCCACCGATTCTTTAATCAGGGCCTCGCTCGCTCCTAAGACTTGGGCTGTATATCAGGTGGTATGGGATTGTTGGGAGGGTTTGCTGGATGCTAGTTTGGGTCCGGTGCCACCTGAGCATCAGGTGGGCACTTTGCTTTCATGGTTAGGACATGGGTCGGTGGCTGGTTGGTCCTCGGCAAAGGTCTTGCGCATGATGGCCGCCCTCGCTTTTGTTTTCAGGCTGCGGGGCCAACCTGATTTGACAAAACAGCTCCTAGTATGACAGGCAGTAAAAGGTTTTAGAAGAAGTAGGAGCCGAGGGGATACGAGGTGTCCGGTCACTTTTGGCCTTTTGTTAAGGTTGGGGGGGTTTTGGAATACTGTTGTAGTCCCTTTTCTTGAAATTTGTCTTTTTAGGTTGGCCTTTTCGTTGGCATTTTTTGGGGCGCTTAGGGTGGGGGAGTTGGTAGCGCCTAGTAAAACCTTGTGTGGGGGTCTTTTGGCTAGGGACGTGGTTCACACTGAGAATGGGGTGGAATTTTGGTTGCGGAGGTCAAAAACAGATCAGGAAGGCAAAGGCACGTGAGTGTTTTTGGGCCCGGTTCGGGATTCTTTAATGTGTCTGGTGGCTTGTTTACTAAGTTTTCGTGCTTTGCGGCCCCGCTCGTATGGTCCGTTGTTATGCCATGAGGATGGTTCCTTTTTGTCCAGGTACCAATTTACTGCTGTTTTCAGACATGCTTTGCGAAAGTTGGGATTGGACGAATCGCGTTTCGCTGCTCATTCTTTTCGGATTGGGGCGGCAACGGAGGCGGCTGTAGGTGGGCTTGGTGCTGAAGCAGTGCAGCGTATTGGCAGATGGCGGTCGAGGTGTTTTCGTGGTTATGTCAGGCCTGATTAGGCGTTCTCAGGAGCGGGTCCGTAACGTTTATTTCATTATGTTTAATTGCGGTTTTTGATAAGGTTGTTTTTGTCCATTTTCAGGTCCCACGCAATTGCTGGTTTGGATATTTGGTCATTCGTACGTCCATTGGGGAGCGGTGTGGGCCGATGTGAGGAAGGAGGGCAGGCAGCTCGGTTTTCCCAGGAGTGCAGCAGTCGTCAGGTGGCTTGGCATTCGGGGGAGATGTGGGCCAGAGTGCTGCGAGAGATTCATAACAGCACTCATTTGGACAAGGCTCCCGACATTTTGGTTCTTCATGTGGGCGGGAATGATTTGGGGGTCAGGCCTTTTAGGGAATTGGTCAGGGATGTGAAACACGATTTGTTAAGGTTGTGGGTGTCTTATCCTGGGATTACCATTGTGTGGTCTGAGATCGTGCCGCAAAAGAGTTGTCGATGTGCCAGGTCGGTGGAAAAAAATTAACAAGGCCAGGATCAAGGTTAACAGAATGGTTTCTGCGTTTATTGTTCGGAATGGCGGTCTGGTGGTCAGACATTTTGATTTGGAGAAGGGGGCTGATGACTATTGGTTGGCCGATGGCGTGCATTTGAATGGTTTGGGTAGTGACATATGGGCACTTGGTTTGCAAGATGGTATTGAAATGGCCATAGCTTTTCATTGTGGTGGGGTCTTGGGCCTTTGAGGTGTTCAAAGGCCCGCGTTGCGGCGGTTGGGGGGAGTCCTTGGAGTTGGTTTAAAATTGGTACGGGGGTCCATGGGCTTCATGGTTTCCTCCATTTGGAATTAAATTTATTTTGGATCTGGTAAAATGGGGAGGGGAAGTCGGCTAAGTAGTCGAATCCCCAGGACTGGTTGGAGTGAACATTGGTATACTTGTGGTTATGGTACTCTCGAGCCAGTGGGGTAACGGCTGGGGGTAACACATTTTGGTGGTTGTTCACTTCATATTTGGTATTTACCAGATTTTTGGAGCTTCAAGGACTACTCCCAGCTAGTTTAAAGAAAATGTTATTTATTGACAGTTTTATCATTTTTGTTATTTAAATAAATAAAAGGCTGCTGTGGCCATAATTATTCCAAAGAATATCTCTTGTCAATGTGTTTTATTTAAAGGTTTGGACTGGGAGTTTGGAGTGGGTTTCATCCCCTAAAGAATTCACCAGTACCAGTGTCAAGTGAAGGCCGGAGCTGGAGCCGGGTCCCCCTCCAACCCAGGCGTGGGCGGAAGTCGGCATGACAATGGGGGGTGATGAGAAGGGATGCTAAGTAGGGGGCGTTTTGGTGGGGGCCGTTATTAGGCCAGGATTGGGGGTCTGACCTACCATTTCCCGCTCTCCCAGGAGGAATTCGGTCCCGCCCGCCCTTTATTTTCCTTTGTTGGTCCTGAGTTTTAATGTATCCAGGTCATGGTGGCTGGTGGTGGTTGGGGGGAGTCCTTGGAGTTGGTTTAAAATTGGTACGGAGGTTCATGGGTTTCATGGTTTCCTCCATTTGGAATTAAATTTATTTTGGATCTGGTAAAATGGAGTGGGGAAGTCGGCTAAGTGGTCGAATCCCCAGGACTGGTTGGAGTGAACATTGGTATACTTGTGGTTATGGTGCTCCCGAGCCAGCGGGGTAACGGCTGGGGGTAACACATTTTGGTGGTTGTTCACTTCATATTTGGTATTTACCAGATTTTCAGAGCTTCACGGAATCCTCCCAGCTAGTTTAAAGGAAATGTTATTTATTGAGAGTTTTATCATTTTTGTTATTTAAATAAATAAAAGGCTGCTGTGGCCAAATTATTCCAAAGAATATCTGTTGTCAATGTGTTTTATTTAAAGGTTTGGACTGGGAGTTTGGAGTGGGTTTCATCCCCTAAAGAATTCACCAGTACCAGTGTCATTACCAACCGCCTTCTTCCGCTGTTCTCGGTGATGCTCCGATCATCTTCTACCAACTGTGGCCTGTTGTATCACACCAGGGTTTGCTGGGCGCACCGGAAGTCACTTCTCAGTGTAAGTGTATGAGAGCCAGAACAAGGTATACCATAGAGATTCTCTGTTAGCATTTGATTTTTATCCCGTGACCTATTGGCCAATCAAAACACGGCTGCACCCACAGAGAAGTTCTGTGGTACACGCCCAGTCGCTTGAATGGAAAATTTGCACTATATATACAATGTGGGGGAGGGGGGCCTAAATTTGGAACAGAGTGGCCCAGAAGAAAAAGAGAAACTGTTCCAGAATCAGTGGAGCAGCAGCAATTAGAGGAGGCATTCAGTTAATATCCAGTGAAAGATCCTCTTTAAAGGGGCTGTTTAGAATTAGAAAAACATGGCTACTTTTTCCTTAAACGAGCACCACACCTAACTTTCAATTGTGTGGTTATGCAACTCAGATTAAGGCTGGAGTCACACTTACCGTATAAAAAAATCGGTCCGATTTTGACGGCTGAGAATCGCACAAATGTTCCCTGAACAGTGATCTGTATGTAATCCGTTTGCAATGCGAAGATACGATTTCCTCACATCTAGTAACAGTGTGACATCCGTATGGCATCGGTTTGCAATGCAATTATAACATGAGCTTTTACATTCAGCAGTTCTGTTCAGATGTGCATGTTGCATACTTACTCACACCCACTGGTGTCTCTTAATTAGTGCATGCTGTACACTTGCTGACACCTACTGGTGTCTTTTGCACTCGCACTTTACTTTTTTCACATTACATTGTAATTTCTATTTATACATGCACATTTAATTATTTAATCATTTAACTTTTTATCCACTCATTGTTTACATCATATGTGCAATTCATATGTGATTTTTTTTTTAAGTACATCGTTGTACTGTGATTGTATATTCTTAATAGTAGTGCCCTTTATTTTTTTTACTCTGTACATTGATTCTTTTTTCATTATTAATTTCCTGTAATACTAATAAATTGTGTTATCAGCATGGACTTTTGGTCGGTTTTGATTTTTGCTTGTTTTGTTTTTGGTATGGTATATTGTTGTTTTTTTATTTTTTATTACAGAAGATCGTGGGCACCATTTGGATTAGCAGAGGAATAAAGATAGCAAAACTGTGTGTTCTTTCATTTCATTAAAATACTTTATTCTGAATGTGTGTGTGTTTATTTAACCCTTTACAAACTTTAGGATTAGTAAGGGATAGGTGTCTATTGACACCTCGCCTTTACTAAGCCAGGCTTATTGTCACCTTACAGTACAAAGGTGACATTAACCCCTTATTACACCATATGCCATCCCTATAGGGCAATGGGAGAGGCTAAGTGCTGGAATTGGCACATCTTACAGTTGTGCCTTTTCTGGGGTGGCTGGGGGCAGATTTTTTTTAGCCAGGGGGGCCTATAACAATGGTCCCTCTTTAGGCTACTAATATCAGCCCTCAGTCACTGGCTTTCCTGGTGCAGAAAATTGTGCGGGAGCCCACGACAGTTTTTTCCGTGAATACATTCTTTTATTAAATACATACAGGGCCCAAATTTTACACACACATACTGCTAACAGTATTAGACACTGACATATAAAAAATCTAACTGTTCTGCAATGGTTTGCTGTATGTAAACCATGTCTCCTATCCTGTCGGGTTCTGCAATGATTTTACAGAATCCGACAAATGAATTATTGGCTATTCTGCTATCTATCTCTCTATGAAATATAAATATATATATATATATACACACACTAGATGTGGGTCCGATGCTATCGCATCAGGAGGGCAGTGTTATGTGTGAGCCGTGTCCCGCCGCTGCCTGCTCACCCACCTCCGTGCAGTCACAGCTGGCAGGAAAGATGGTGGTTGGCGGCCTGTGCTGGAGATGGGTTGCGGCACCACCAGAGGGAGCCCGCACCCCAACTCCAGCACAGGCCGCAAGCCATGGTCTTTCGTGCTGGCTGTGACTGCACGGAGGTGGGTGAGCAGGCAGCGGCGGGATCTGGTGCGTGTGGTCAGGCGGCGGTGGGTCCTAGCAGGGGTCCGGCAGCAGGTCTTGACGGCGGCGGAGGGGTACGGCGTGGGTGTCCTGGCGGTGTCCCGCTGGTGGTACTGTGGAAGGGCCTGGTACCACAAGCGGGTGCGATATTGGAATACTCATCACTTGGGTATTCCAATATGGCGGTCGGCATACTGCCAGTGCAGCGCGCTGGATTGTGGGATTCGAGGACGTCCGGACGGAAGTGGATGATGGACAATTTTAGGTTTAAGTATATAACAGATATGTGTGTCACTGACATATATATATATATAAATATATATACATACATATATATATACATACTATGTGTATATTTCTATTCTATTGTAAGCTGTCAGTGTGATTTTACTGTACACCGCACTGAATTGCCGGTATTTCAAAGGACACCAGTGCGTATTTCTCGCAAGTCACACTGATGGTCCATGTGGTGTGCGAGTTTTTCTCGGACCCATAGACTTGCATTGTCGAGTCTCAGCTGATATATGCTGCAAATTAACATATGTACATTGTGTTACACCATATATCAGCATTATCAGACATATGAGGTAAAATATATATACGGCCGAGAAAAAATACGGTGATGGGAGCTGCCCCATAGATTAACATTGGTCCGAGTACTATGCGATTTTTTATCGCATAGCACTCGTCCGTATTCCTCTCTAGTGTGACTCCGGCCTAATTCAAGATAACGGAGCTGAACTGCAATACCAGACACAACCCATACACAGGTGTAGGACTGTTCTAGAAGAAAGCAGTCATGCATTTTTAATCATAGCCTATTTGATTTCTTTTCATTCTTCCCTCCTTTTCCAATAATTTACAGCTAATAAATCAACTGCTTGAATAGCTATCAATATCGTACAATTTGTACATTTGACAACTCCATTGTACCTGGTTCTGAAGCCGATATGTTCCATGTAAAACTCGCAAACTGATCTTCACAGAGGCATTTTGACTGCTCCTTGTTCCCGACTGATGGGTAATTCTTCAAGGCAGAAAGAGACACAGATACCTGGTCCATGCAGATAAAAAAGGGAAGCATGATTTCTGTGACGTATGGAAAATGATAATTCTACGGTATTACCTTGAAAATATGACAGGGTCTTATCTTATTTTTTACTCTGAAAAATGGGTTGGAGCCTATTTTCAGAGGATGTCTTTTTTTATACAAATGAACAACAATCCACATAAATTATTGAACAAAGAAATCAACATTTATTCAAATATAATTATGTCATCACACATACACTGCACGTGTATACACACACATACACTGCACAAAAAACCTACACACACATACACTGCACATACATGTAATGGGGGACAGGGCTGTAGTCTTAGCTTATCCCCAGTTGCCCCCTCCTAACTAACTAGTTCCTATCTTAACTCATCATGCCCCCTCTAGTGGGCTAATCTGATTCCTACACTTACCCTACATATTAACATATGTACATTGTGTTACACCATATAGCAGTATTATCAGACATATGAGGTAAAACATATATATACACAACACATTGTAGGACATACCAACAAGTCAGATATACCAGCACTGACAGAGGCATAGAAGCATGTGCAGGGTAAAAACTGTCCTCTGTACCCCCTTACACACCTCCCTCCTTTCAATATGGTTGTCCCGGACCATGTAGTGCTGGTAGAATGCAACTTTAATTTTTTCTGTAAAAATACTCCACACAGGGAGGTAAACAATTAAATCAGGTAGGAAGTCTTTGGCTCAACACGAGAGAGTCCGTAAAACACGCATTTAATTCCTGTAAAAGATTTTACAGCCGGAGACAGTCTTTTTGGCTCCACATAAGAAAGAGTCTGCTTACTATTCAACAGCCTAAAAAAACAGGTGCCTGGTTACAGTCCTCCAGCTAGCACCTTGAGTCCAATTGGCTCCAGTCCCTTTTATTCTCATGACCCGAGCACGTACACATTAACTCAACACAGTCCATGTTAAATTGTCCTGACCTGCTCACCAGGTCTTCAGTCCTTTGGGGGTCTGCCACCTTCCTCCTTTGGACGGAGTACAGCTCTTAAAACACATGTGTGCTACGCTCTCCTAGGAATAAAATGCAAGTTACACATAACAACGTTAAAATAGTCCTTTACAGCAGCCACAAACAGTCTGTTTTCAGTTCCGGGGTGTGTAACTTTGCAGGGCTAAAGTCCTGCAATCCAGCAGGGGATGCGCAATGTGCACAAAAGAACTGGGAAAAACAACAACAAAGTTCAACTTTCAACAGTGGTCCGTACCGGCCACACTGCACCCGACTTTGTTGCTTCAGGGATCCTTTGCATACAGAGACGCAAAACAATCCACTGCAGTGCAACAAGCACCACTCCTCCTGCAAATGCCATCCACTTTTCAGCGACTCATTTCCCGTGCCGCTCTATTCCACATCGAGCTCCGCGCCCGTGCTCCAGTAATTGGTGACAGCTCTGCAGCCGCAGATGTCATGTGCTCCTGCCGCAATGACAGGAGAGGGGCAGGACTTGGTCATTCAGCAACCAGGGAACAGGGGGTCGACTGTGCCTGTTACGGGCCGGCATAGAGCTTCAGGTCATCCTCCTGGCACAGGCTAATGGCCACGGCAAAATACCACCGAGGACCATCCTCTTTGAAAAAGAAGACCCAATCTCCTTTCCTCAGGGGCCGAATCTGACCAAACTGGAGTTAACGTAGACTTTGATGTTAGTGTCTACCTCATGGCTGAAGCCATACTCATGGGATGAGTCTGTGTAGACCAGCTGCCCACTGGTACGCCGTCCGGCCATTGTGCCCCCTCCTGGTTGGTGCAACTCTGCCCATATCTCCCTTTCCCGCTGTTTTTTCTTTTCAACTACCCCCGCGATCCATGCGGCCTGCCCGGGAGATGGGAAGGGACCCTCTGCTTCCTGGTAATAACATGACGGGCCGAGGGACGAGGTGCTGCCGAGCATGGACCTGGGTTCTGGGGCCTGGGACTGAAGCTCACTCACCACCATCTGCTCCAGCATCTCGACTGCGATCTCTCCGTGACTGTCGGATCCTTCCGCCACATCGGCTGCGCCCTCCGTCTCAGACTCCTCCACTTCCGGCTCTGGCTCCTCCAGGGCCGACTCTCCTTCCGGTTCACTGCAGTATCGTGTACAGGAGTGGTCCATTGCTGCCAGTGCCGTGCTTCGCAATGGCGCTGCGCAGCTGCACATGGGGTCTTCTTCTGGACTCCACCTGTTCCAGGATGGATCCGCTTCCAGCTGCTCCGTCCGTTCTTCATCGGACCCCGCCCATTCTTCTGGGATCTGTTGTAAGGGCTGAGGCTTTCTTCTCTTCCATCGAATCCACCACTGTTCACTGGGGTATGCATCTCCAGCTTAAACCGCTGACTCTGCCAGATAGAATTTCACACCATTTTCAAGTCAGGACGCCCACGAGGGGTGGGATTGGAGTTGTCCTCAGTCACCATGCCATTTTCAGCCACCTTTGCCATATTCAGTGTCGCCAACTTTGTCACATTCAAGGCATATTCGTTTGTCACATTCAAGGTAGCTGTCACATTCCTGGTGTTAGGGTTGGCGGATCGCAGAGATGATAACCTGCTGCTAGTGAGTAATGGCGGAGTAGTGCAGCAAGCGATCAGAAAGAACACACAGGATTAAACGTCACCCTGTGTGGACTGAGTGCAGATTACCCTACTCTGATAACTTCTCAGAGGGGTGAACACAGAAATAGAACTGCCTCTAAACAGACCAGCACTGCTTGGCGCAAAGTTTAGAGGATTGGCGCTAGATACTAACCCCTGTTAGCTTCACAGGAAAAGTAACCCACTCATGGATATAAGCTACTGTGATCACATACAGTCAGGGAGTGCACACAAAGAACACCTCTCCGGAGGTGCCCGAATTCTAATGGCTCGAAGCCAGCCCTGAATCCACACAAGCAAACTCCTCTCCGGATAAGCCGGAATTCCTAATGGTGTACTGCTGGCCCTGAGCACATGCTGACAAGGATCAAACAGATGCTGTGTTCACACAGACACATGAAACATGAGTGATATTAGTGCACGGGAGTGCGCACCAGAGGACCTTTCATACGTCATGCTCATGTCCATTCAGACCGGACCTGGTGCAAGGACCAATTCGGAACTGCATCAGGACCTGAGCAGCTGACAACTGACCACCAATGAGAGGTCGCCACCTCACGAGCTTGCTCAGTAGGGTGATTCCTGAACTTAGCCTCAGGAACATCTGTTTGCCGCTGCCTATTACTAGTTACTATCGCTGTAGCTGGAAAGCCAGCAGTAACTAAACGAACAGCACGATTCTGAGCAAGAAGCTGAGACCGAAGTCTTTGCTGAGAAGGCTCCACTGCAGTCGAAACAGAATGGGAGACCGCAGAGGCAGCCAAGGCTTGGAATCTAGCCCGTGCAGTTGGAGAATCTCGGCTCCTAACACCCGGCGTCTGTCACATTAGAGGCATCTTCACATTTCAGGGTATATGTCACATTCAATGCGCGTTTCTTTATCAGATTAAAGGCATCCTCACATTGCAAGGTTACTGGATCCTGTCAAACTACACCAAGTGTAACAGGGGCCAGGGCTGTAGTCATGCCAGGCATTTGCGGTTCTGGCACACCCTGGTCCTCCGTCACATAAATATATTGTCCAGTTTGTCGGGTAGTGCACTTGGTGATTCACTTACTTGCACATCCGAGTCTTCTCTGGTCTGCTGGAGGTGTGGCGCCCCTGAGGCTTCAGTCGCCACATAGGTACTGCACCTTCTCCTAAGGTGTAGTGCCCCACCATCCAGGTAAGGTGGGAACTCCTTCCACATTCCAACACCTGCACCCCACACACAGGATAGTTCAGCAGGGACCCATCCATGCTTTATGCTGGAAAGGTCATAGGGTGCCTTTTGTGGTCCCTGGCTTCGTAACACGAGAGGTGTTGTGGAGGCGGGTGGAGTTAGATATAAAAGAGAGGGAAGGTGTAGGATTTCGGGTCAGTCTGGGGTGAGTCCCAGAGAAAGGAGGTCAGTCAGACGAGGGTCAGAGAAAGGGAGAGAGCAGGCTGACAGCAGGTCAGCCTGAGAGGAGCTCAAGGCGGAGGAGGGCAGTCAGTCAGGAGAGGCTGAGGACTGGTCTTAGTGGAACGAGCTCCCTAAGGAAGGAAGAGGAGAAAGAGAGGTAGAGCGGAGACTACAGATTCCATAAGAGAGATAGCAGAGATCGGAACGAAGGAGAATAGAAGGACGGTGGGAAGCTGGTTGAAGAAAGATAGAGAACCCTTCCAGTCCAGAGAGCGCAAAGGCCGGGGCCCGGTCCCAGAGGTTGATTGGATCTTTATGTCCGGCAACAGACACCGGAGGAGTAGTGAGCCGCTAACGCCTTGCTCCCATCATAGACTTGGGACACAACAGCAACTGAATAGAGAGCCGGGACGCAGTGAGGAGTCCCCGAAGCAGGCTACAGCTGTCTGTCATACAAGTAAAGACTAGGAACACCTAGAGAGAGGCATTCCAGGGTAACTAAGTACTGGAGTGCTTCGCACCTAAAGGCGCATTGGAGGAGTTGTTCAGTAAGGTACATGTTGGCGGAGTGTGGAAGGGAGAATCCTATCCTGCCTGGAGGTTGGCTGGAGCCCTGACCTGGAGAACACAGTACGGAGGCAGGCAGTTGAGTGAACTGCGAACAGTGAGTAAAGCTTTGGAACCGCATACTCGGGTGTCCTCCAGTTATTCCCGCACCACTACACCTGGGCACCAGCCTCCATACCATTCTGCGCCTCTCCTCATCCATTGCACCTACACTGCCCTGGGACTACAGCTCCACCTGTGGGGAGCTACACCATCTTTGCTGCACCACACCATCAGTCCCAGCGGATCTGCATGCAGCGTTGGCTCAACATCTTACTTGCTAAACACCACGGGTGGCGTCACAAACTATTCTAATATACTTTAACACCATTAACATCACCGCCATTGATATTGGGCGCCCAGGGCCATGGACCGGGTCACCGCTGCTGTGACACATTCCCGCCTTGACACCGGCCCGGTACCGAGTACCCCGCTGCCCTTGGTGTGCGAGGGCAACCCAGAGGCTTCTTTCTTTAAGTACCATGCAAAGACAGGCAGAGTTCAAGTCCAATTTTAAACAACTTTACTCAGTTCTTTTCTCATCTCGTCCAGATTAATCACAGGTTCAACACAGGATTCTTCACACAATAGAACCTTTCCTTTCGCTATGTTGTCTCTTACGCCACCAGGAATATCGCAGGGTCGTACTGTTGTCTCTGGTGCCACAGCACTCTGTCTGGTCAGCCCAACTTGCTTCAGGAGTTCCCTATCCGTTTTGCCCTGGACATTTGGGGTTGATCCCACGTAATTAGCAGTCATCATGCTGCCCTGTATTCCTCCACCTCTCAAGTGACCGTTAGCGCCTAGCCCCTGGATGAGCTGGGCTCTTCTGCTTCAATGTTGCGGGGCACAACTGCCCTGGCTGGGCTTCCATCCCCTACTATCCTGAACCCAGGAAACTCTTCTAGCTTATCCACAGTTGGCCCCTCCTAACTAACTAGTTTGTATCTTAACCTATTATCGTGCCCCCTCTAGTGGGCTAATCTGATTTCTACATTTACCCTACATATTAACATACGTACATTGTGTTACACCATATTTCAGCATTATCAGACATATGAGATAAAACATATACTGTATATATACACAACACATTGTAGGACATACCAACATGTCAGATATACCAGCACTGGCAGAGGCATAGAAGCATGTGCAGGATATAAACTGTCCTCTGTACCCCCTTACATACACATACACCCACACAGACACACACACAGCAGAGCACATATGGCACCTACCAGCCTGTATCCTTTTCAGTTCCTCTAGACTCCTGCATCTAAAAGACATTTGGTGACATCGTTGTCATATGACCATGATGTCACCAAAGGTACTTAAGCAGTTTAAACATCAGAATAGAAAATCTAGGTGCCCAAGGCCCTGGGCAATTGCACACCTTGCTGCCCTCTCCCCATAACGCTGGCTCTGACGGGAACCAGGGCTTATTTTTGCAGTAGGCCTTATGTTTCAAGCATATTTCAAAAATCGGGTAAAATCATGCTAGGTTTTATTTTTGGGGAAACTCGGTAACTACCAAAACTGTGGTTGTATTTCTTTAAAGGTAAACATACAGAAGAAACCAAAAAAATTTCAAAGACTTTGCCTTTAATATTGACCTGCTACTTTTTTTCATACTGTCTCATATAAAAATAAATTCTTGAAATATATAAAGAATTCTCTCCATTTATCCCTTTTGTCTACTCAAATTCAGACCACTTTTGACACTGGATTTTAGGCAAATGACTTGAGCAGAACTACCAATCCAGCCCCTGATTACTCCTAGTTCTGTTGTCATGTACTGTTCAGAATTAAATAATCTGGAGGAAATGAATCCTGAGACCTCAGTTCAGGTCGGTCAAAGCTTTTTTTTTCTGAACCAAGCAGGAATTCCTGCTGACTGAAAAGCAGTATTATTTAGTTCCTTTTTATTTTTATCATTAATCTATGAAAGTGTTTTTTTTAAGCTATTCTCAACGTAGCATGTAATTGGCATTGTCTATTTGTGTACGAATGTAGGAAGCAGGCTCGGGAATTGAACCTGTACCATACCAGTATATGCTGCAATATGGTGATCTAAAAAAATAAAGTAAGAAATAAAAAAAATAAATAAAAAAATACAAACAAAATGTAACAGTTTAAAAAACCTCCTTTTCAAAGTTTAGAAATAATAAAAAAAAAAAACATAATTAGTATTTGAGCATCATTTGAGCAAATGTCTGGTCTATCAAAATATAAGGTGAATTACCCCGTGCGATTCTGCAATTATTAAGCCATCAAGCTTTGTAAACCGAAAAATAAAGTTAATGGCTTAGAAGAAGGGAAGTAAAAAACAAATATGCAAAAAGAAACATTAGTCATAGAGGAAAGAGTTAATGCAACATCACCATCTGATTTTCCGTACCATCATACAGGCCTTTATGTAGCTGAAGACGTGGGCAGTGATGGTGAATTCCTCTCCTTGTACCACAGAGTAAGGGGAAATCAGGTCAATGAAATATGGCTGAAAACTTTTGAGTCCAACACCACTGGCCTCCCCAAAACCAGACTTGCCCAGGCAGAATGCATCCGTCTCCCATGTGGTGATACTATGTGGGGTAGTCAGGTTTAATGTAATATGTCCTTGTGGACTGAAAAGCAAGAAAAAACATTATGTTCAAATTGCTTTAAAATAAAAATACATACAGGATATATCACTGAGCTTTTTAGGTCTCAATGTCTAATTTTCTTACTCCCATAATAGAAAGTTTGATGTCCAGGAGTAAGGATGTATATGGTATACCATTATTGTGGAATCACTCATATCCTGCAGTTTTCTCCATGTATCTTGCAGTTTTGTGCTATGCAGGCTTTATCTGTAGTTATCCCTAAGCTCGGCTCCTGGGAGGTGTGGATTAGCTGCTACGATGCCTTACATTGGCTGCACACACAGAAGAGGAGGTCCTGTTCTATCTATACATCTGCTCCATGTTCCTTACCCTCTCCTATCCATAGATATCTTTGGGCTGCAGGCTGTAACCTGATCTTTTGTGGATGAATTTCATCAGCAAATTAATCATAAGTAATCAGTTAAAGGGAATGATATGGTCTTAAAAGAAAAATCTACAGTTAATTTATGTGACTGCAGAATCATGACAGTGTGCTGTGTTACTCTTGTAGGTGGGCGGTCAATTGGTCGCATGTTTGCGATTTCAATACTTGTGGTCACATGCTGACTAGTCTCATAGAAGAGAATAGAGTCAAATGAGACGTGTCAGCATGTGACCACGCGTATCCAAATCACATATGTGAAATATCATGACAACCTACCTGCTTGGGTAATACATGGGAATCATTACAGTGTGCACATCATTACAGATTCCTGAATGTATACTTTCCTATGAAATATCTAGATTAATTGCCTATATGAGTGTTATCTAATGATCAAACTTATATTATCAGTTGCTTTCCCTGAATACTGATTATGAGAAAATAAAGACATAGTCTGGGTCTTTTCTAGAAATCCTTAAAATCTACAGAAAACATAGACATGTCCTCACCCCACAGAAACTAAGTCAAAGAGCCATGTTTCCGGGAAAATTTTTCTTTTCATAGGCTTTTTCTTCTCTTCTTTACTTTTTGAATCTGTAGAGAAGCAATGACATCGCAAGAT
This sequence comes from Dendrobates tinctorius, assembly GCF_039654945.1. NCBI lineage: Eukaryota > Metazoa > Chordata > Amphibia > Anura > Dendrobatidae > Dendrobates > Dendrobates tinctorius. Next base: position 16,751,190 of record NW_027361814.1, on the reverse strand, counting down.
ATTAAACATGAATGAAAACGCAGCACAATCAAAAAAAGAGAATGTGCAAATCGTAAACATGGAGTTATCAATCTCTTTCTGTAAAAAGTGTCCCTTGATGATAAACAGATCAGTGATCACCTGTGTGAGATCTGCGGGGAAATCCTTGAGCGAGTATTTTGTTATCCTGCAGCACCACTACTGGAGAAATTAAGAACTACACTCTCCTCCCCAAACAATGAGCTGCCAGTGTAATACGCGGATGTGAACGTTCTCCAGAGAGAGAAATTCTTTAGTTTTTATTCCTCACTCCCATCAAGAGAATGTCTGGAACAAGGGAACCCTTTCCTTAATTAGAAAAGCCCTAAAAACTATTAGAAAATAAGTGGTTTTCCTTAACCTGACAACTAGAAATGAGCAAATTTTTTAAAATTCAAATTCTCCAATTTTGCCAAATTTTCCCAGAAAATTCGATTAGTGACAAATCAAAAGTGCTCTAAAGTCTCTAATTGCCATTAAAAAGGTTTAGGTCACTATTCTCTTTTTCTTTGGCACATTAATCTACTGTACTTTAGTGCTGCGCTGTCGCACACCTTATGTACAGTTTATTCAGTATTTATGCATATCTCTCCCCTGATTTGCATCAAATCCATTTGCTCATCTCTGTGAACAATCCTTCTCCTTTATCATCAACTGGAGTTTTGGCAGACAACCAAATCAACGACAAAGACTCCAAAACTGAGATCCACCTCTTTTTGTTAAATAGACCTAACCAATGGCTGTCAGAGGACCCTTCTTTTACATCAACCTAGAAACTCAAACTACCACCATAAATAGTGACTGCTGGGAACATAACTAGAATAGCTGAATAGGGAACATTGGAAGAACAACTTTACCAGAAAATGTGGTGAAGGTGTAGAGGCTCCAGGGTTCTTGCCCCATGTACCATCTCCATAATCCCACCCTAGTATTTTCTTTGATTGGGTTGAGAATGATCTTGTGATTTAGTCTTTGTAATGGATAGGCACATAGGTGAAAACTAACAGGAGTCAAGTAAAAACAACTTTCCCTACAAGTAGAGGATAGTACAGTAAATTCTTATAGGTGAAAGATATATACTGTACATACCGGGAGAACTCTGTGACACGACTTTCTTACGCTGATTGGAGATGCGCCTTGTGACGGTCGGAGCAGCGCACGTCACGGGTTTTCTTATCTTAGTATTTGTAAAAATCTTCAGATTGCTTTGCTGTTATTAATAAAGAATACACATGTGAATAATGATGTTTCCTCCTTTCAGAGCTGCTGGGGGTCATTTATCATTCCCCCTATGGCAGTTTTTTGTAAGTGATATTTGTGAAAAATTTTACTATAAAAACACAAAACATAAACAAGGGAGTATTCCACAATATTAGGTAAAGTCAATAATTATTATTAATCTAGGATTCACAAAGAAAAGAAAAATATTAAAAACATAGAAAATCCATGCAGAAAAAGGTGCTGTTGTTCTCCTGGTTATTCTGAACTTCAAACCTATAAAGCGAATACTGCTGTAATCAATCAGTAAAACAATACCTGAAATCTTCTTATGTTCCAATTATCCAAGTGGAAACCTTTGTAATTTAGGCGTGTCTATTTCTTATTCCTTTCTCATTACTTTTGCCTCTGTCTAGCTTGGTTAACTGTAGTTGTGCAAAAATTTTGCATCTTTTTTTCCCATTTGTGCCAAACATGAAATTTTTCCAAAAAGTGTATAGAGCTTAGCGAAGGGTAGCATGACTTATCAAAGCAAGTTTACTATAAAAAAGAAACTTACAAACAAGGGAGTAGTTCACAACATTGTGTAAAGTCACTAATCTGTATAGGGCCTAACTTCGGGGGCCCCAATCTCATGATGGGGGACGCTAGCGTAATGTAACGTGTGCAGTATTCTGCTCCTGTGGGTGGAGAGGGGGCGTGCCAAATTTCACCTAAATCAGGTGAGAACTGTGGATTTGAATAGAGCGGGCTACTACAGATTTTGAGTTTTATATATACACTGCTCAAAAAAATAAAGGAAACATTCAAATAATACATCCAAGATCTGAATGAATGAACTATTCTCATTGAACACTTTGTTCTGTACAAAACTGAATGTGCCGACAACAAAATCACACAAAAATCATCAATGGAAATCAAATTTATTAACCAATGAAGGCCTGGATTTGGAGCCACACACAAAATTAAAGTTGAATGTTGAGAGTGTGTGGATCCCATCTGGAATGTAACATCCTTAAAACAAGTCAAAATGATGCTCAGTATTGTGTGTGGCCTCCACGTGCCTGAATGACCTCTCTACAACACCTGGGCATGCTCCTGATGAGGCTGTAAAAACCTGCAGGAAAGTGGGATGCAGTCACGCACGTGGAGGCAGAGCAAGGGTTAAACAGTTTTATTTACAGGGGGATGTGCTCCACGCAGTGAGTGAGGGATTGTAGGGTGACGACGAGGAATGGGGCAGAACTGGAAAGTTGGCAGAGTAGGTGGGGGACGAACGAAAGTTCAGTAATGAAGAGGTTAAACTTATCAGACTGTAGTCTTCTGTTGTGAGGGAGTACAGGGTTCCAACGGTGGCACCGGCAACAGCGGTGCGGGTTGTCTCGTCGCAGTCTCTGACAGGTGGGAATCCAATGGTGGCACCGACAACAGCGGCACATGCAGTCTCAAGTCTCTGTAAACGATAAAGAAACAGCCTCCGGGGAAAACAACAGGATGCTGGGTGGTGAGCAGAGGTCCTGCTCTCACCACTCTTAGTCACAAGTCTACACAGTGCCGCGCTCCTTGGTCAGTCCAGCTACTATTCTCAGGGGCTCAGATCAGTCTCTGCGCATGCCGGCCTGCATGCACTAGCGACTGTCTCAGGCTTGTCAAGGGAGTCTCCTATGGTGACAGAGGTTGGCGGCACCACATTTACACAGAGGGCAATCACCGCGTACTGTCGGTCTGTCTCAATCCTCAGCAGCAGGTCTCTTGAGTATGCGGTCACTCTTGGGGAGAGCGGGTGTGGTACTCACTGTCTCCTATTGTATGGTACCTGGCTTAGCTCCGCACGCTCCGCTCTGCTGACACAGCTCCACACAATCCGCTCTGCTGACACGGCTCTGCACACTCTGCTCTGCTGACACAGCTAATTCCCCCAGCAACACAGCTCCTATTCTGGGCAGCAGCATCACAGCCTGTCACAGGGCCAGCACTCTCTGGAGGGGGAAGCAGAGCGCGCTCTCCTCTGCGTGTTGCACTTACTTGGCACCAACTCCTGCTGTAGCGTGCGCTTTTCCTTCTTATACCCTTGTGTCAGTGTGCTCTCTCTGGGCTCTCCCTACCCTCCTCTGTCAGCAGGAAACTCTGTCTCTCCTCTCCTTCCCTCCTGCAGTAGGGGAAGGTCCGCCTCCCTCAGGCTTCCCCCCAGAAACAGAGGATGCAGCCTCTTCAGTTCCAGACCAGTTATGCAGGTACCCACGGTCTGGTCCACCTCCTTACAAGGTGGCGGATGGTCTCCTGAGGGATCTCCTCCCAGACCTGGACTAAAGCATCCGCCAACTCCTGGACAGTCTGTGGTGCAATGTGACGTTGGTGGATGAAGCGAGACATGATGTCCCAGATGTGCTCAATTGGATTCAGGTCTGGGGAACGGGCGGCCAGTCCATAGCTTCAATGTTTTCATCTTGCAGGAACTGTTGACACACTCCAGCCTCATGAAGTCTGGCATTGTCCTGCAATAGGAGGAATCCAGGGCCAACCGCACCAGCATATGGCCTCACAAGGGGTCTGAGGATCTCATCTCGGTACCTAATGGCAGTCAGGCTACCTTTGGCAAGCACATGGAGGGCTGTTCGGCCCCACACCATTACTGACCCACTGCCAAACCGGTCATGCTGAAGAATGTTGCAGGCAGCAGATCATTCTCCATGGCATCTCCAGACTCTGTCACGTCTGTCACATGTGCTCAGTGTGAACCTGCTTTCATCTGTGAAGAGCACAGGGTGCCAGTGGCGAATTTGCCAATCCTGGTGTTCTGTGGCAAATGCCAAGTATCCTGCATGGTGTTGGGCTGTGAGCACAACCCCATCTGTGGAAGTCAGGCACTCAGACCATCCTCTGTTGTGAGTTCATTTTCCCCTTCACTACTGAGGCCCGAGGAACTCCCTCTTCTGGTGAAGAAAGGTAGTGAGCCTGATTGTCAAACACCTGGGGCTGATGATGATGACTGGCTGAGTGGAGTTAATGACTGGATATAAGGCTGCCGACGCCCTTCTGGCCTGCGGGTGATTTCTCTGTGGACTTCTAGGAAACCAGTCTGATTCCTGCTCATCTAAAGCTAAGATTTCTGCTTTGCCTTTTTGCATTAGTGTTTTGTTTTCCTTGCTTTTCTGGATTCTGCCATTCCCTGCTGGGGTGAGCTGAATCTCCTTTTGCCTGTTGCTCTGTCTTCAGAATATTCCTGAGTACTGTCATAGCCTTTTTTGAAGCCTAGCGTCTTCAGGGCCTTTTTTACTGTCAGTTTGTTGGCTCTTATTTTCATAGGGTTTTTTCACGGATTGCAGAGAGCAGCCTTCCTGTCCTTTCCTATCTAAGCTAGCTTGGGCCCCATCTTTGCTCAGTCTATCTTTCTGTCTGTGTTTTGTTCTTTCTTCTTGCTTCACTGCCATTATATGTGGGGGGCTGCCTTTTGCTTTGGGGTCTGCTCTGGGGCAGTTTAGATTTCCCTTTCTGTCTTTAGGCTATGTAGTCCTCCGGCTGTGATCGAGGGGCCTAGGGCATCGTAGGAGCCCCCCACGGCTACTGCTAGTTGTGTTGATAGTTTCAGGGGTCTGCAATCCGATAGCTGCCAACTTCTCTGGTTTTCTGGACTTAGCTAGCATTTCTATTTTTGCCTCCTACGGTGACTCAATCATAACAGAATCACCCGCCATACCGCAGATCCTAGGGTACTCAATTGCAGGAAAGAATTGTATATAAAAAAAAAAAAAGGTGTGTATATTTTTTCCTCTATATCTCCGAGGCCGTAGGGGGAATTTTTTTTTCTCTCAATGGAGATAAAGCAATTGTCTGATCGTGTGGAGCAGCTCGCTGCGGAAGTGCGGGGAATTTCCGCCTACCTTGCTCATTCACATGCTGCTGAATCAAAGATTCCTACACCTGATGTATTTTTTGGGGATCGGTCTAAATTTTTGAATTTCAAAAATAATTGTAAATTATTTTTTGCCTTGAAGCCTAACTCGTCAGGGAGCTCCGCGCAGCAGGTTAAAATTGTTATCTCTTTGCTGCGTGGCGATCCCCAGGATTGGGCGTTTTCTTTGAAACCAGATGATCCTATTCTGACTAATGTGAACTCATTTTTTCAGGCCTTGGGGTTGTTGTATGACGAACCTAATGCCATTGATCAGGCTGAAAAGACCCTGCTGGCATTGAACCAGGGTCGTGATTCTGCAGAATTGTACTGTCAAAAATTCCGAAAGTGGGCAGTACTTACTACCTGGAATGATAATGCCTTGGCTGCTCTCTTTCGGAAGGGGTTGTCAGAAGCCGTAAAAGATACTATGGTGGGATTTCCTGTTCCCTCTGGTCTTGACGATTCTATGTCTTTAGCCATTCAGGTTGATCGGCGTTTGCGCGAACGCAGAGCTGCACGAGAGGTGTTGCCACCTGTTGAACAGATGTCTGAACCTATGCAATGTGATAGAGTTTTTTCCAGAGAGCAGCGTCAGGAGTTCAGAAGGCGTAATAAGTTGTGTTTTTTCTGTGGAGATGCCTCACATATTATTTCTGTCTGTCCTAAACGCGAGAAACGCCTTGCACACACGTTTTCTGTTGGTGGTGTTCAACCTAAGTTTCTTCTGGCTATTACTCTGATCTGCTCCCTGTCCACATTTTCCGCCAAGGCTTTTGTGGATTCGGGAGCAGCTCTAAACCTAATGGACTTGGATTTTGCTAAACGTTGTGGATTTCCGATGACACCTCTGCAGACGCCTATCCCTTTGAGGGGGATTGATGCTACTCCTTTGGCTAAAAATAAACCTCAGTTTTGGACCCAAGTGGTAATGCGGGTCGCCCCAGACCATCAAGAAAATTGCAGGTTTTTGGTGTTACATAATCTGCATGATATTATTGTTCTGGGGTTTCCCTGGTTACAAATTCATAATCCAGTTTTGGATTGGAAATCTGTGTCTGTGGTGAGTTGGGGTTGTCGGTGTGCCTTTAGTGAGGCTCCGGTGTTTTCCACCTCTCTTCAGTCGCATGATGTTCCTGATTATTTGGCGGACTTTTATGATGTATTTAGTGAGAATGAGTCTGCGTCTCTGCCTCCTCATAGGAGTTATGACTGTGCAATTGAACTGAGCCCGGGGTGTAAATTTCCCAAGGGTCGGCTCTTCAATTTATCTGTACCCGAGCATGAGGCTATGCGATCCTATATTAACCCCTTCACCCCCAAGGGTGGTTTGCACGTTCATGACCGGGCCAATTTTTACAATTCTGACCACTGTACCTTTATGAGGTCATAACTCTGGAACGCTTCCATGGATCCCGGTGATTCTGACACTGTTTTCTCGTGACATATTGTACTTCATGTTAGTGGTAAAATTTCATTCAAATAACTTGCGTTTATTTGTGAGAAAAACGGAAATTTGGCGAAAATTTTGAAAATTTCGCAATTTTCCAACTTTGAATTTTTATGCCCTTAAATCACAGAGATACAGCACACAAAAAACTTGATATCTAACATTTCCCACATGTTTACTTTACATCAGCACAATTTTGGAACCAAAATTTTTTTTTGTTAGGAAGTTATAAGGGTTAAAAGTTGACCAGCGATTTCTCATTTTTACAACACCATTTTATTTTTAGGACCACATCACATTTGAAGCCACTTTGAGGGGTCTATATGATAGAAAATACCCAAAAGTGACACCATTCTAAAAACTGCACCCCTTAAAGTGCTCAAAACCACATTCAAGAAGTTTATTAACCCTTTAGGTGCGTCACAGGAATTTTTTTGAATATTTAAAAAAAAATGAACATCTAACTTTTTTTCATAAAAAAAATACTTCAGGTTCAATTTTTTTTATTTTACCAAGGGTAACAGGAGAAATTGGACTGCAAAAGTTATTGTGCAATTTGTCCTGAGTACGCAGATACCTGATATGTGGGGGGAACCACTGTTTCGGTGCATGGCAGAGCTCAGAATGGAAGGAGCGCCGTTTGACTTTTTCAATGCAAAATTGGCTGGAATTCAGATTGGACGCCATGTCACGTTTGGAGAGTCCCTGATGTACCTAAACAGTGGAAACCCCCTACAAGTGACCCCATTTTGGAAACTAGACCCCCCAAGGAACTTATCTAGATATGTGGTGAGAACTTTGAACCCACAAGGGCTTTACAGAAGTTTATAACGTACAGCGGTACAATTAAAAAATCATATTTTTTCCACAAAAATGATCTTTTCACCCCAATTTTTATTTTTCCAAGGGTAACAGGACCCTAAAAGTTATTGTGCAATTTGTCCTGAGTACGCTGATACCCCACATGTGGGGGTAAACCACTATTTGGGCGCATGGCAGAGCTCGGAAGGGAAGCAGTGCCATTTAACGTTTTTGGCTGGAATTGAGATCGGACACCATGTCGCGTTTGGAAAACCCCTGATGTACCAAAACAGTGGAAACCCCCCACAAATGACACCATTTTGGAAACTAGACCCCCTAAGGAACTTATCTAGATGTGTGGTGAGAACTTTGAACCCCCATGGGCTTCACAGAAGTTTATAACATAAAGCCATACAATTAAAAAATCATATTTTTTCCACAAAAATGATCTTTTCACCCTCAATTCTTATTTTTCCAAGGGTAACAGGACCCTAAAAGTTATTGTGCAATTTGTCCTGAGTACGCTGATACCCCACATGTGGGGGTAAACCACTATTTGGGTGCATGGCAGAGCTCGGAAGGGAAGCAGCACCATTTGACGTTTTTGGCTGGAATTGAGATCGGACACCATGTCGCATTTGGAAAACCCCTGATGTACCAAAACAGTGGAAATCCCCCACAAATGACACCATTTTGGAAACTAGACCCCCTAAGGAACTTATCTAGATGTGTGGTGAGAACTTTGAACCCCCATGGGCTTCACAGAAGTTTATAACATAAAGCCATACAATTAAAAAATCATATTTTTTCCACAAAAATGATCTTTTCACCCTCAATTCTTATTTTTCCAAGGGTAACAGGACCATAAAAGTTATTGTGCAATTTGTTCTGAGTACGCTGATACCCCACATGTGGGGGTAAACCACTATTTGGGCGCATGGCAGAGCTCGGAAGGGAAGCAGCGCCATTTGACGTTTTTGGCTGGAATTGAGATCGGACACCATGTCGCGTTTGGAAAACTCCTGATGTACCAAAACAGTGGAAACCCCCACAAATGACACCATTTTGGAAACTAGACCCCCTAAGGAACTTATCTAGATGTGTGGTGAGCACTTTGACCCCCCCAGTGCTTCACAGAAGTTTATAATGCCCGGGCGTGAAAATAAATAATTCGTATTTTTTCCACAAACATGATCTTTTAGTCACCATTTTTTTATTTTCCCAAGGGTACCAAGAGAAATTGGACCGCAAAGTTGTTGTCCAATTTGTCCTGAGTATGCTGATACCCCATATGTGGGAGAAAACTACTGTATGGGCACACGTCGGGGCTCGGAAGGGAAGTAGTGACGTTTTGGAATGCAGACTTTGATGGAATGGTCTGCGGGTGTCATGTTGCCTTTGGAGAGCCCCTAATGTACCTAAACAGTGGAAACCCCCCACAAATGACACCATTTTGTAAACTAGACCCCCCAAGGAACTTATCTAGATGTTTGGTGAGCACTTTGAACCCCCCAGTGCTTCACAGAAGTTTATAACGCCCGGGCGTGAAAATAAAAAATTTGTATTTTTTCCACAAACATGATCTTTTAGTCACCATTTTTTTATTTTCCCAAGGGTACCAGGAGAAATTGGACCCCAAAAGTTGTTGTCCAATTTGTCCTGAGTATGCTGATACCCCATATGTGGGAGAAAACTACTGTATGGGCACACGTCGGTGCTCGGAAGGGAAGTAGTGACGTTTTGGAATGCAGACTTTGATGGAATGGTCTGCGGGTGTCATGTGCGTTTGGAGAGCTCCTGATGTACCTAAACTATTGAAACTCCCCACAAGTGACCCCATTTTCGACACTAGACCCCCCACGGAACTTATCTAGATGTGTGGTGAGCACTTTGAACCCCCAAGTGCTTCACAGAAGTTTATAACACTCGGACGTGAAAATAAAAAAATCATTTTTTTCCACAAAAATGATATTTTTGCCCCCAATTTTTTATTTTCCTAAGGGTAACAGGAGAAATTGGACCCAAAAAATTGTTTTGCAATTTGTCCTGAGTAGGCTGATACCCTACATGTGGGGGTAAAACACTGTTTGGGCGCATGGCAGAGCTTGGAAGGGAAGGAGCACCATTTGACTTTTTCAACTCAGAATTGGCTGGAATTGAGATCAGACGCCATGTTGCATTTGGAGAGCCCCTGATGTGCCCAAACAGTGGAAACCCCCAATTATAACTCCAACCCTAACCCCAACACACCCCTAATCTGAGCCCTAACCCTAGCCCTAACCCTAGCCCGAACCCTAACCCTAGCCCTAACCCTAGCCCTAACCCTAGCCCTAACCCTAAGGCTGTGTGCACACGCTGCGGATTTTGCTGCGGTTCCGCAGCGGTTTTGGCTGCTGCGGACCCGCAGCAGTTTCTGCTGCGGTGTACAGTACCATGATTCCCTATGGGAATCAAAAACCGCAGTGCAGACGGTGCGGAATTTTCCGCGCGGATTATCTGCGGTTTTCAATCCACAGAAAGAATTGACATGTCAATTCTTTCTGCAGATTCTCCTGCGGTTTGCCATCTCCTCTATTGAGGAGATGAAAAACCGCAGGACAAAACCGCAGAGCAATCCGCAGGTAAAACCGCAGGTCTTTTGACCTGCGGTTTCACCTGCGGATTTTACAAAATCTGCGCGGATGAATCCGCACCTAATCCGCAGCGTGTGCACACAGCCTTACCCTAACGGGAAAATGGAGATAAATACTTTTTTTTAAATTTTATTATTTTTCCCTACCTAAGGGGGTGATATCGGGGGGGTTTGATTTACTATTTATGGCGGTTTTTATGTTTGGCGGCTGTCGCACGCTAAAAGACGCTTTTTATTGTAAAATAGTTTTTGCATCACCACATATTGAGAGCTATAATTTTTCCGTATTTTGACCCACCGAGTCATGTGAGGTCTTATTTTTTGCGGGACGAGTTGACGTTTTTATTGGTACCATTTTCGGGCACGTGACATTTTTTGATCGCTTTTTATTCCTATTTTTGGGACGCAGAATGAACAAAAACCAGCGTTTCATGAATTTCTTTTGGGGGGGCGTTTACACCGTTCCGCGTGCGGTAAAATTGATAAAGCGGTTTTATTCTTCGGGTCAGTACGGTTACAGCGATACCTCATTTGGGTCGTTTTTTTATGTTTTTGTCGGTTTTATGCAATGAAAACTATTTTATATAAAAAATAATTATTTTTGCATCGCTTTATTCTGCGAGCTATAACTTTTTTATTTTTTCGCTGATGATGCTGTATGGCAGCTTGTTTTTTGCGGGACAAGATGACGTTTTCAGCGGTACCATGGATATTTATATGCGTCTTTTTTGATCGCGCGTTATTACACTTTTTGTTTGGCGGTATGATAATAAATCATTATTTTTTGCTTCGTTTTTTATTTTTATTTTTTAAGGGGTTCGCTAAAAGGGTTAACTAATGGGACAGTTTTATAGGGCGGGTCGTTACGGACGCGGCGATACCTAATATGTGTACTTTTATTGTTTTTTTTATTATTATTTCCAAAAAATGGATTTATTGGGGGAATATTTTTTTTTTTTTTTCTAATTTATTTGGCGATTTTTTATTAATTATTTTTACACTTTTTTTATTTTTTTTTTACTTTATTAAATAGTCCCAGGTGGGACATCACTGTCCTGTGACAGATCGCTGATCTGTCACATCACAGATCACTGTGACAGATCAGCGATCTGACACAGGCACTGCAGAAGGCTTCCTCATGCCTGCGCTTTGCAGGCACTGAGGAAGCCAGCTTCCTCAGGCCCCCGAAGGCCCCCGTCGCCATCTTGGATTCGGGGGCCTGGAGGAAAGGAGTCCCCCGTAGCAGCGCTGCACATTGCGCTGCCGTGGGGGGCTCAGGGAAGCACGGAGGGAGCCCCCTCCCTGCCGATGCTTCCCTTTAACTCCCGGTACACCGCGATCATTTTGAGTACCTGGTGATGCCTTTTGGGCTCACTAATGCCCCTTCTGTCTTCCAGTGCTTCATGAACGATATTTTCCGAGATTTTGTCGATAAATTTTTGATTATCTATATGGATGATATTTTGATCTTCTCCAAGGATTGGGATTCTCATGTGGAACATATTCGGACTGTGTTCCGGATCTTGAGGGAGAATTCCCTGTATGTCAAAGGATCTAAATGCCTTTTTGGAGTACAGAGGATTTCTTTTTTGGGATTTATTTTGTCCCCGTCAACTATTGAAATGGACCCGGCCAAGGTACAGGCCATTTACGATTGGGTTCAGCCCACTTCTTTGAAGGCCCTCCAGAAGTTTTTGGGTTTTGCTAATTTTTATCGGAAATTTATAGCAAAATTTTCTAGTATTGCCAAGCCATTGACTGATTTGACTAAGAAGGGTGCTGATGTGTTAAATTGGTCTCCGGAGGCTGTTTCTTCCTTTCAGGAGCTGAAGCGAAGATTCACCTCCGCCCCAGTTTTGCGGCAACCTGATGTCTCACTTCCGTTCCAGGTAGAGGTGGATGCTTCTGAGATTGGTGCAGGAGCTGTTTTGTCCCAAAAGGATCCTGTAACATCTAAAATGAATCCCTGTGCTTTCTTTTCCCGAAAGTTCTCTCCATCTGAACGTAACTATGATGTGGGGAATCGGGAACTGTTAGCCATGAAATGGGCATTTGAGGAGTGGAGACATTGGTTGGAGGGAGCTAAGTATCAAGTCGTGGTCCTCACTGACCACAAGAATTTGATTTACCTAGAGTCGGCTAAGTGCTTGAACCCTAGACAGGCTAGGTGGGCCTTGTTTTTTACACGTTTTGATTTTGTGGTTTCTTTTCTTCCTGGAACTAAGAATGTCAAGGCTGACGCCCTTCTCTAGGAGCTTCTTTGCTGATTCTCCTGTGGTGACCAAGCCTGCTACCATCTTAGGCGAAGGGGTAGTTCTTTCTGCCATCTCGCCCGATTTGAGACGTGCTCTGGAAGAGTTCCAGGAGGACAAACCTGAGCGTTGTCCCAGTGGAAAGTTGTATGTTCCTGACCAGTGGAAGAAGAGAGTGATGTCTGAAGTTCATTGCTCTGCTTTGGCTGGTCATCCAGGTATTTTTGGTACTAGAGATCTGGTGAGTCGGTCTTTTTGGTGGCCCTCCTTGTCTCGTGATGTCAGGAATTTTGTGCAGTCCTGTGGGACGTGCTCCCGGTCTAAATCGTGTTCTCGCTCTAGTGGGTTGTTGATGCCTTTGCCTGTCCCCAAGAGGCCATGGACCCATATTTCAATGGATTTCATATCTGATATGCCTGTCTCTCAAAGGATGACTGTTATTTGGGTGATTTGTGATAGGTTCTCTAAGATGGTTCATCTTGTACCATTCCCTAAGTTGCCGTCCTCCTCTGAATTGGTGCCCCTGTTTTTACAACAGGTGGTTCGCTTGCACGGGATTCCTGAGAACATTGTATCTGACAGAGGAGTCGAGTTTGTGTCTAGATTTTGGAGAACTTTCTGTTCCAAGCTGGGAATTCAGTTGTCCTTCTCCTCTGCTTTTCACCCTCAGACCAATGGGCAGACAGAGAGAACAAACCAGACCTTGGAGTCATATTTGAGATGTTTTATTTCTGCTGATCAGGATGATTGGGTTTCATTTTTGCCCTTGGCCGAATTTGCTTTAAATAATAGAGTTAGTTCTGCCACTTTGATGTCACCTTTTTTTTGTAACTTTGGGTTTCATCCTCGATTTTCTTCAGGGCAGGTGGAGCCCTCTGCCTGCCCAGGTGTTGACACTGTGGTGGAGAGAATGCACCAGATCTGGGACCAAGTGGTGGATAAGTTATCTCTCTCTCAGGAAAAGGCCCAGCGGTTTTCCAACCAACATAGGATCATTGGTCCCCAGTTTAAGGTTGGTGATGTGGTGTGGTTATCATCAAAAAATATTGCTATGAAGGTGGCTTCTCCTAAGTTTAAGCCTAGATTTATGGACCTTACAAGATTTTGGAGATTATTAATCCGATCTCTTTTCGTTTGGCTCTTCCTGTCACATTTAAAATCCATAATGTGTTCCATAAATCTTTGTTGAAGAGGTATGTTGAACCTGTTGTTCCGGGGGTTGCACCTCCAGACCCTGTATTGGTTGAAGGTAACATGGAATATGAGGTAGAGAAAGTACTGGATTCCCGTCTGGCTAGACGGAGACTCCAGTATTTGGTTAAGTGGAAGGGTTATGGTCAGGAGGATAATTCCTGGGTCTCTGCCTCTGATATTCATGCCAAAAGATTGGTGCGTGCCTTTCATCGGGCTCACCCTGATCGCCCTGGTGGCGTGGTTGAGGGTTCGGTGACCCCTCCTCAAGGGGGAGGTACTGTTGTGAGTTCATTTTCCCCTTCACTACTGAGGCCCGAGGAACTCCCTCTTCTGGTGAAGAAAGGTAGTGAGCCTGATTGTCAAACACCTGGGGCTGATGATGATGACTGGCTGAGTGGAGTTAATGACTGGATATAAGGCTGCCGACGCCCTTCTGGCCTGCAGGTGATTTCTCTGTGGACTTCTAGGAAACCAGTCTGATTCCTGCTCATCTAAAGCTAAGATTTCTGCTTTGCCTTTTTGCATTAGTGTTTTGTTTTCCTTGCTTTTCTGGATTCTGCCATTCCCTGCTGGGGTGAGCTGAATCTCCTTTTGCCTGTTGCTCTGTCTTCAGAATATTCCTGAGTACTGTCATAGCCTTTTTTGAAGCCTAGCGTCTTCAGGGCCTTTTTTACTGTCAGTTTGTTGGCTCTTATTTTCATAGGGTTTTTTCTCGGATTGCAGAGAGCAGCCTTCCTGTCCTTTCCTATCTAAGCTAGCTTGGGCCCCATCTTTGCTCAGTCTATCTTTCTGTCTATGTTTTGTTCTTTCTTCTTGCTTCACTGTCATTATATGTGGGGGCTGCCTTTTGCTTTGGGGTCTGCTCTGGGGCAGTTTAGATTTCCCTTTCTGTCTTTAGGCTATGTAGTCCTCCGGCTGTGATCGAGGGGCCTAGGGCATCGTAGGAGCCCCCCACGGCTACTGCTAGTTGTGTTGATAGGTTCAGGGGTCTGCAATCCGATAGCTGCCAACTTCTCTGGTTTTCTGGACTTAGCTAGCATTTCTATTTTTGCCTCCTACGGTGACTCAATCATAACAATCCTCATGGAGTTTCTAACTGTTTGTGCAGACACATGCACATTTGTGGACTGCTGGAGGTCATTTTGCAGGGCTCTGGCAGTGCTCCTCTTGTTCCTCCTTGCAAAAAGGCTGAGGTAACGGTCCTGCTGCTGGGTTTTTGCCCTCCTACAGCCCTCTCCACATCTCTTGGTGTACTGGCCTGTCTCCTTGTAGCGCCTCCAGCTTCTGGACACTACGCTGACAAACACAGCAAACCTTTTTGCCACAGCTTGCATTGATGAGCCATCCTGGATGAGCTGCACTACCTGAGCCACTTGTGTGGGTTGTAGAGTCCGTCTTTGCTACCACGAGTGTGAAAGCACAACCAACATTCAAAACTGACCAAAACATCAGCCAGAAAGCATTGGTACTGAGATATGGTCTATAGTCCCCACCTGCAGAACCACTCCTATATTGAGTGTGTCTTCATAATTGCCAATAATCTCAATCTGTTGTCTATTCCATTTGCACAAGAGCATGTGAAATTGATTGTCAATCAGTGTTGCTCCCTAAGTAGATAGTTTGATTTCACAGAAGGTTGATTTACTTGGAGTTATATTCCGTTGTTTAAGTGTTCCATTTATTTTTTTGAGCAGTGTATATAAACAAATGTATTGCCAAAGAATTTTAGACCTTAAGGCCTCAGTCAGATGATCCTTTTCTGTCAAAAAAGGACAGATTTTTATCAGCGAATCTGATTTTTCATCAGTGTTTGGTCAGTGTGTTTGTTTTAATCAGCAGGTTACATCCCCATGGTCAGTAACGGGCAGTGCTTTGAATGAAGCACATGTCCGCTCCGTCCATAGCGCTGCCGGCTTTTGAACACAGGTGATTCCGCATGTTTTCATTGAACCGTGCGTAATCACCGCATCCTATACATTGCACTGGTGATATTTATCTTGCAGAGATTCGCATCTCTGCAAGATAAATAGACATGCTGCTGTCTGGAAAGACGCGCCGCATATCCATCTCCGCAGGGAAGCCGCGGGCGCCAGTGCATGTGCAATAAAGTGCAGGAGTTGCGTATGTCACCACGGAACAGACGGACCACCAGTTAAAGAGGAGGTTTATTTACAGGGATTAATACAGGAAAAATAACAGTGCAGTATTGATATTATTAGAACCAACTCTGAAAACAGTCAAAGAGGAATAAACAGGATTTAACAATCTTATAAGGGGTTTTCCTATGAAGGCACTTATCAGTCTGAAGAGGGAGGTCTTGATTGAAGGGTCGAGCTTCTCCCACGCTGGCGCCAAATCACCAACAGAGCTTGTCGCCTGTAGTCCTTCTGTACTTTTTGTCTTCACATTCCTCCACGGGGTCCCCGCTGCTTTGAGTCTTTTGTCTAAGCACAACAGCCTCTCGCAGGGGAAACAACACTCTGTCCCCTGTTAGATCTCTCAGCAGGAATCAGGGGCTCTGCACCAGCATTGCGGGTACCGGAGCTAAGCGCGGGGGTCACGGTCCCTGCACGGATCACTGTCTCTGCACGTGCTGCTGTCTCCACACTAGCTGCTGTCTCTGCACTGGCGGGTGTCTGCACTAGCTGCTGTCTCTGCACTGGACAGACTTCACATGGGGGTCAGGACACACCTCATCTGTCACTTCAAGCTCCAGCTTCATGTAGTCATGGGCTACGGTCTCTGCTCTGGCCTCCGTCTCTATACAGGCCTCTGCCTCTGCACGGGTCTCAGTCTCTCCACAGGGATCAGGATGCACCTTTGCTGTCACTGCAGTACCCGGCCTCACGTACTCACGGTCTGCATGTGCACTGTACCCCGGTCTTTACTCTGTCAACGGGAGCTCTGTCTCTCTCCCCATCTGTGTCAGCGTCCTCTACTGACGCCTTTCCCGGCTGCTCTGAGGAAAGTGTGCGCTCTTTTCCTGCTCTCTGCTCGGCTGTCTTCCTGGGCCCAGCCCCTTCTGTCCCCCGAGGAACATGCTGCCCTGCACATTTTAAATGCCGTTTTTCTTGTCAAGAGGTGTGTTTTTTTATTTTGCCCAAAGAAGTCCTCAATGTGTGAACATACCCTGAATGATTTTCTCATATGCCATTAATAAAAAAACAAAAATACATTTCCGTGTCTTTTCCACCCATTACAGTGATGAAAATAGACAATATATAGATGGCATTGTGTGCTGGCTGGGATTTTTCTAGACCCATACAAATGTATGGGTGATTTTTTATCCATGACTCAGATGAAAAACAGACAATGGACCTACTAAGAATACGCCTTCTATTCATGAAAATCAGAGAGAACATGTGCGTGAAAACTGACATCTGTATGGAGATTAAAACAACATAGTAACATAGTTTTGAAGACTGAAGGAAGACTTTATGTCCACCTAGTTCAGCTTATTTTTAGTGCAGCTGTTCTGCATTGTTGATCCTGGGGAAGGCAAAAAACCCACAGAGTAGAAGCCAATTTTCTCCATAGGGAAAAAAATTCCTTCCCCTAAGCTGGGTCAACCATCTACCTATAATATTATGTTATTTGTAACCTTCTATACTGTTACTCACAAGAAAAGCATCCATTCCTTTCTTAAATTCATTCAGTGAGTTGGCCATCACCACTTCCTCAGGAAGAGAATTCCAGAGTCTCAATGCTCTTACCGTGAAGAACCCTCTTCTATGCTGGTGCAGAAATTGTCTTTCCTCCAAATGAAGAGAATGCCCCCTTGTTCTTGTCACAGTCCTTGGTACAAACAGTTCATTGGAGAGACCTCTGTATTGCCCTCTGATATACTTGTACATATATATTAGGTCTCCCCTAAGTCTTCTCTTTTCTAGAGTAAATAGACCTAATTTTGATAACCTTTCTGGGTATTGTAGTGAACCAACTCCATTTATCATTTTAGTAGCCCGCCTTTGAACCCTTTCAAGTTCAGTAATGTCTTTCTTGAGCACCGGCGTCCAAAATTGCACACAATACTCCAAGTGTGGTCTGACGAGTAATAGGTACAGAGGGAGAATTATGTTTTCATCTCGTGTCCCCAGACCTCTTCTAATGCATCCCATGACCCTATTTGCTTTGGTGGCAGCTGCCTGACACTGGGCACTCCAATTTAGCTTCTTATTGACTAAGATGCCTAAGTCTTTTTCCATGTCTGATTTCCCCAGCAGTTTCCCATTTAGTAAGTAATTGTAGCATCTGTTTCTCCTTCCCATGTGCATAACTTTACACTTATCTGTGTTAAACCTCATTTGCCATTTTTCAGCCCAATTCTCCAATTTTCTCAAATCTGTCTGTAGTTGCAAACTGTCCTCCTTTGTGTTAACTACCTTACATAGTTTTGTATCATCTGCAAATACTGATATTTTACTGTGTAAGACATCCACTAGATCATTAATAAATATATTAAAGAGTAGGGGGCCCAATACAGAACCCTGTGGTACCCCACTAGTAACCCTGGCCCACTACTGTAATACAGTACGTTCACCAGATTTTGCAGCAAGTAAGACATTTGCTCAGACTTTATTACCTTGAGCATCATGTACACATCAGCGTCCCCATGGTACCATGCTGCCTCTT
This sequence comes from Dendrobates tinctorius, assembly GCF_039654945.1. Taxonomy (NCBI): domain Eukaryota; kingdom Metazoa; phylum Chordata; class Amphibia; order Anura; family Dendrobatidae; genus Dendrobates; species Dendrobates tinctorius. The sequence goes on along the minus strand of NW_027361814.1, from coordinate 16,733,101 downwards.
GGATTCCAGCTTGAGGATCCTTCTCATTTCTCAAACAGGGATATTTTTCAAAATCTTCAATTGAGTAAGGAAAACCTCGCTTGTTCACCATTATCCAATATTTAATGGTTCTAAGCTTTGTGAAAGAAAAAAAATAGTTCCATGGTGAGTAGGATTTTTTAAATCAGATGATGGGAACAATTTTTTCTGCCAAGGGCCATTTACATATTTATACCTTCCTTCGGGTGTCATACAAATCGCGCTCTATTTCCTCACACAAAGTATGTCCTGACATTGGAACTGGTGCCAGAACGAAATCTTTCATTGCACGCATCTCAGCATTAATGTGAAAAGCTATGGTGGTCTACAACCCTGGGCCTCTAGTTGTCGCAAAAAACATAACTCCCAACATACCAAAAAGTCAGAGACTTTCATTGCATGCTGGGACGTGGAGTATTGCAAAATCTGGAGAGCTAATGCATAAATATTATTCTGATCTACTAAACTAATCTCCTGCATGATTAGAAAGTGCTGGGAGTACAGCATTGATGACTTGCACCTTTCAGATAAGGTCTCTGTAGGGAATAGGTCAGCACAGCATAGTTTAGCTGGGTCACATTACAAACCATTTTATCCTCTTTTCTTCTCTCATAGCACTGTCAGATCTGTTGTGCTACCCTCCCCCCCACTGCTTGTCTGGAGATGAGTCACACTTGTGTCTATTGTGCTCAAAGTAACTTTTGAACACAATAGATATATCTGATTACTGACACAATGGACAAGCAGTATGGGGAGATGGGCAGTACAGTAGACCTGACAGTACTATGAGAGTAGGAGAGCTGATATAATTGTTTGTAATGTGGCACATCTATACTCAGCTGTGCTGCCCTTTAAACCTCAGGGATCTTATCTGAAAGGTGTGATCCATCTGCTCTCTAAGTTCCCAGCACTTTCTAATCCTGCAGGAGGTTAGATCAAGATATCAGATCTGTATCTTTACATCTCACACACTGAGAAATCTAAGCTTTTGTGAGAGTGTATTCTTTTTCTGCTGTGTTGCTGCTTGATTATGACTGGGCAACTTATACAGGTACAATAATTACATGCCTCCAATGAAAACTATATGATAACACCCACTTGGACTTAACAAAAGTTAACTTTTTGGGTGCCAGGTCATTTGACTTCTAATATCTCTGCAACAGAGAGAAAATATTGTATTGGGCTCTAAAGCTACAATTACATTTCATGTCCAGTTCAGGATAAAGAATTTGGTGAAAGGTCCCCTTTAACTAATTTATCAGTTTTATAATATTAGAATTGCCATTTTTTGCCTGTGGATAAAAAGTGATTTAGACATCAGTATCCGAAAAGATTCTTTACAGTTAGAGTAATCAGATTGTGAAAACATCCATGTATATATCTGAGATTTTATCTATACTTTATCATATATTCTAACCAGGCTGCTTCTGAAGTAATCACCATGTACGGTATAAGAGAATGCTAGGTATTGATTTATTGACAGCTAAGGAACATTGAATCTTACCAAGGAACTGATTGCATCAAATGTTTTTCGCTTCCTATTGATTAATACTCCTGTATCCACTGAGCGCACAGAACACAGTGATCCAGAATCTGCTTGAACTTCCAGATTTACTTTTTCTCCCGGGTGCACCTCTTCTTTAGAGAACTTAAGCAGAACCTTCAAAGAAACAATATGATGTACATGCTAAAAATTCAGCGATCATTGTTAAACAACCTTTTCTTGGAATAGAAAATCAGGGGGTTGTCCACTTTAACAATATTAAAAAGGATAGAATGGATTAAAAAAAAATAAAAGCTGTACTCTGATTTTACTTTAATTCTGATGCTATCTGGTGCTGTGACGTTCTCTAATCTGCAGCAACGCTGACATCTAGTCACACATAGTAGACATTTGATCAATGCAGCCAATCGCTTGCAGAGTCCAGTGTTTGACTTAGTGGTCATTACTAGAGATGAGCAAATCCAAACTTAAAAGTTCGGGGTTTGTACCAGACAGTTAGTGTCTGGTGCTAAATGCCAAACATGGAATTTCCCCAAAAGTCTGTTGCAATGTTCAGAGTTCCGGGGGAAGTCTAAGAGAGAGAGAGAGAGAGAAAAATGTTGTGGTTCAAAAGTCCAGGTCACCATTATTTTCAATGGGTTTGGGTTCTGGTTCAAGTTTTGGTGTCCAAACCGAACTTTGGGTTGGGGTCGGGTTCCAGAACTCGAACTTCCACAGGTCCACTCATCCCTAGTCATTTCTTGTCTTTGGAGAAGTACCAGAAAGTAGCAAGGGATTCGGAAGCAGTGGGTGATTAATCAGGTTTAGTATTTCTTCTCTTTAATGAAATTCTGAGCTTTTTTTATGCTGAAGTGAACAACCCCTTTGAATGGGCTGCTTTTTTTCCTCTACAGTGCCGCGCAATTTCATTTTTTCATCCCCTTCTTCCAAAAGCCAAAGTTTTTAATTTTACTGTAAAATTAGACTTTTGAGGGCTTGTTTTTTTTGCAGGATGACTTGTAATTTGATTGACATCATTCATTTTACTATACAATGTGTTAGGGTTTGCGGATCACACCAAATCTAAATTATGAGAAGGTGCGATCGCAACCTGGGGTCCACCGTGCAGTGATGGAGGAATCGCGGCTAGGAAACAATGGTGGAGGGTAGCTGCGAACAAGCACTGAGTTAAACGTCACTCGGTGTGAACAGAGTGCTAAGTACCTGACTCTGTTACTCCACAGAGCAGCACACAAACAGAGAGCACTCTAAGTTATGCCCTGTTAGATGTCACAGGAGTATAGAAGAAATTACGCTAGTTGGGGACCCTATGACTTAACCCGCAAGGAAGACTAAGCTGGTGGTTGAGCCTGCTCTAACACACAGTTTTGTGCAAGTCAGCACATGCAACGACGACGCAGATGCTAAGCTCAAGCGGGAGTTCCCACCCTACACTGCCTGTCTAGACACTCACCCAAGAGCTAGTAGCAGGACACGTGCACACAGGGTGGTAACGCTTCCACCAACACACCAAACGCATGTTATCTTAGCGTGCCAATGCACACACCAGAGAACCTTTTATACCTTCCTGTTCATGTCCAGTCTGACAGGACCTTGCTCGTGGGTCAATCAGGAACTGCCGCGTCACCTGAGCAGCTGAAAACCGATCACCAATGAGAGGTCGCCTCACGAGCTTTCTCAGTGGAGTGATTTCTGGACTTAGACCCAGGAACATCTGTTCGCTGCTGCCTATTGCTGGATGCTATAGCTTTGACTGGGGAGCCAACAGTAACCAAGCGAACAGCATGAGTCTGAGCAAGACGCTGGCACCAACGAATTTGCTGAGAAGTAGCCACAGTGGCTGAAGCTGAATGGGAGACTGCAGAGGATGACACAGCTTGGGATCCACCCTGTGCAGCGGGAGAATCCTGGTGCCTATCATTACCCCCCTGCCAAGCCTTGCTCCTCTCGAAGGTTGCAATGAGCTGGGGAGCATGAATGTGCTTCTGGGTCCTATCCTCCGGTACATGACCCTTTCAATGGACACAAAAATATTTTTGCCATGCACCACCTTGGACTCGATAATCGTGTTCATATGGACTCTACATGCAGCTTTATATTACAAGCTGAGAACCACACTAAATCGCTGGGCGCGAAGACATGAGCGGGGCGGCGATGAGCATCAGAGGAGCCCCTATCTCTCTCCTTAGAGGCCTTGATGGCATCCTGTGTGCAGTCCCAGATGTTACGAGCCTCCACAGCCCAGTCCACCACCCTAGAGTTGGAAGACGAAATGGGCATGGGCATGGAAACACGCGGATGCTGACCGTAATTATGAAGGAACGGTGTCTGTTCTGTAGAATCGGCGACGGCATTATTATGGGCAAACTCTACCCATGGTAGTAAGGATGCCCAGTCATCATGCCTGGCAGAGACAAAGTGCCGTAAATACGTGACCAGAGACTGATTGGCTTTCTCCACCAATCCGTTCATCTCAGGATGATATGCTGAAGAGAGATTAAGCTCACTACTGAGCAGCCGACAGAGCTCTATCCAGAACAGAGAAGCGAACTGGGGACCCCAGTCACTGACTATTTTATCAGGCATCCTGTGGAGATCGAAGACATGTTTCACGGAAAACATGGCCAGAGCCCATGCCGATGGTACACGCGCAACTGGAACTAGATGTACCATTTTGGAGAAATGATCGATGACTACCTAGATGACAGTATTGTTACGGGACTTGGACCAGCCCACAATGAACTCCATCCAGATCATTTCTAAGGGTATATCTGTCACCGGTAAGGGATGTACAGTAACAAGCCCGCGGGCCTCTGCCGGGAAGGCCGGTTCTTGGCACAAGAAACACATGCCTGAACGTAGTTCCTGATGTCATGTGCCATCCGCGGCCACCAATATGACTTCGCCAGAAGCTCAGTAGTCCTCTTGGTCTCGAAGTGCCCACTCAACTTAGATGTGTGAGCCCAAGAGAGGACCTCCGGCTGCAGGTTCGGTGGTACAAGAGTCTTGTCCGGAGGCACTGACTCTAGTGAAACTGAAGCCACCATTCGCAGACTCTCCGACAGAACAATTAGCCGTGGCTCATCCCCTTCTTCGGAAGAGATGACGGAACAGAACAAGGCGTCAGCCCATAAATTCTTCTCCCTTGAGAGAAAGCGTATGGTAAACTTAAATCAGAAGAAGAATAGAGACCACCTGGCCTGGCGAGAATTTAGCCGTTGGGCCGTCTGCAGATAGAGCAGATTCTTATGGTCTGTGACCACTTGGAAGGGATGCCGAGCTCCCTCCAGGAGACATCTCCATTCGCAGAAGGCCAACGTCATGGCCAGTAGCTCCCTGTCCACAATGGAATAATTCTTCTCTGCCGGTGAAAATGACTTAGAGAAGAAGAAGCAGGGCCGTTTCTGACCGTTAGCATCCTTTTGGTATAACACAGCTCCCGCACTGACGGAAGAGGCATCGACTTCCAGAATAAAGGACTTATCCACATATGGCTGATGTAACACAGGAGCCCTAGCAAAATGGGACTTTAAGGAGACAAAGGCCTCAGAGACCTTCTTAGACCATAGCTTAGGGTTAGCTCACTTCTTGGTGAAGGCGACCAAGGGAGCCGCCAGAGTAGAGAAGTGGGGAATGAACTGGCGGTAGTAGTTAATAAATCCCATAAAGCACTGCACCGCTTTAAGGGAATGTGGCTCCTGCCAGTTCAACGCCGTTTACATCTTGGCAAGATCCATAGCCAAACCCGTGGCTGAGATGATATAGCCAAGGAATGGTAGGGACACCTGCTCAAAAACACACTTCTCAAGTTTGGTGTAGAGAGAGTTGGCACACAAGAGTTCAAAGACTTTGGCAACATCTCTACGATGAGCATCCAGATCGGAAGAGAAAATAAGGATGTCATCCAAATAGACAAATACCAAAGTGGATAACATCTCCCGAATGATGTCATTGACAAAGTCCTGGAAGATGGCAGGGGCATTACAGAGACCGAATGGCATTACCAAGTATTCGCAATGCCCATCCCGAGTGTTAAAGGCAGTCTTCCATTTGTCACCCTCTCGAATACGTATTAGATTATAGGCGCCACGCAGATCTAATTTGGTAAATATCCTCGCACCGCGCAGTCTGTCGAACAGCTCAGAGATAAGTGGCAGAGGATATTTATTTTTAAGGGTAATGGCATTCAGACCCCTATAATCTATGCAAGGATCGAGTTCCCTGTTGTTCTTTTTGACGAAGAAGAACCCAGCTCCAGCAGGAGACACTGACTTCCTAATAAATCCCCTCACTAGATTCTCCTTTATATACTCCGACATCGCCTCAGTCTTCAGGAGCGACAAAGGGTAAACACGCCCGTGAGGGTTCTCTGCCCCTGGCATGAGGTCAATCGGGCAATCATAGGGACGATGAGGAGTAAGAGTCTCCGTGACCTTCTTAGAAAACACGTCCGCATACTGCTAGTAGTGCTTGGGAAGCGAGGTTAGATCAGCAGTAACCAAGTGAACAGCACGAGTCTGAGAAAGACGCTGGGACCAATGTCTTTGCTGAGCAGCATCCACTGAAGCTGAATGGGAGACCGCAGAGGATGATACAGCTTGGGATCCACGCTGTGCAGTGGGAGAATCCCAGCGCCTAACACAATGTACCTGAAAAATTAGAAAAAAAACTCCAAGTGCATTGAAGATGCACAAAAAACTTCAATTTCTGATGTTAGTTTTGGGTTTCGTTTTTATTCAAAATTTCCACCTTAACCAGGTTCCTTGTATCATGTTCTAACATGCTTTATGCATGTAATAGCCCTCTGTGTCTGTACTGTTACGTCCTTAGGCTGATAACCGGTTCATGCAGCATTACATGAACACCCGATTGTTACACTATGGCTGGTCCCAACAGTGAGAGCAATTGTTACCATCCACCTTCGTGTCTCCCTCATTCCTCTTGTTATCTGTTTTGATCTATGTGTTTATTGTTATTCTGTAATGTCTTTTATTGTCTGTTCAAGTTCCCTCTAAAATGTAATGTGCTGCGGAATATGTTGGCGCTATAGAAAAAAAATATTATTATAATAATCTTTATATAGCGCTAACATATTCCGCAGCGCTTTACAGTTTGCACACATTATCATCACTGTCCCCGATGGGGCTCACAATCTAAATTCCCTATCAGTATGTCTTTGGAATGTGGGAGGAAACAAAGAGTACCCGGAGGAAACCCACGCAAACACGGGGAGAACATACAAACTCCTTGCAGATGTTGTCCTTGGTGGAATTTGAACCCAGGACTCCAGCGCTGCAATGCTATCCAATGAGCCACCGTGCTGCCCTATTGTGTGTATTTTGTTGTATAATTGACTTAGGAACATTATTCTTCATCTTCAGGTCAATATGACTACAGCTAGAAAATGGCAAATCTTTGCTGGTCGCGCCGTTTCCTACAAAAATTTGATAGCTGGAAAAGAAAAGTAGAGATAGATGTACAGAGAGCGAAAGAAAGATCTGTGCCCAACTGTCCTCTACTGGGAACTGCTGATCTCTAATGACCCAGATAATGACAGATAACGTACAAAGTATGATAATATGGTAACCAGACACTATGTCAAAGCTGCAGGGGCCGGGCGTTATGGGGAAGGCAGCGCAGTTACTTCAGCTTCAGTAGTGTTGGTAATGGTGCCAAGTAAGTCTTTTTTTGCAAATTTGCTTGAAATCGTGAATTTCAGGAAATTCCAGTCAAACTCGATCCTACATTGATTGATTTGCCCATTGCTGATCCAATACCAAAGTTATATATTTTTATTTTTCTTATTAATGTTGAATTTTTTTTTTGAAATTTGTAAAGAAAAGAATTTGGTTGTGTGACCATTTAATGAAACCTTAGGCGTGGCAACTAGTGTTGACCATTCCGATACCGCAAGTATCGGGTATCGGCCGATATTAGCGGTATCGGAATTCCGATACTTAGTTCCGATACTTTTGTCATATCGGATTCCGGAATCGGAATCGGAATAGGAAGTTCCCATCATGCTATGAGCCTGCTTGCTTTGATTAAGCCAATGGGAATCCTCCGAAGTGTGGGCACATCCTGTTAGGCATGTAGGCATGTTAACTATTGGCATGGCTGTGATTGGCTGCCGAAATGATGTCATGATGCACTATAAAAGCCACCGCAGCCGCCATTTCTGGTCACTCTGCTGTGAATTCAGTTAGGGACAGGCTGCTGTAGAAGACTGTGAGGGACAGTTAGAAATAGCGATTCCACCAAACATCTAGTGCTTTACCCAGGCTACATAAACCACCACTGTAGCCTTCTTTGCCCTAGCAGCAGTGTTCACAGCTGTCTGCAAGGGCTGTGTGAGTGCAGCTCACGCTGTGGAGTGGGTCCTGCAGCCACGTCAGGCTGTAGGCCACCCAGTGTGATCACTGCTGCCTCATACATCTTTTATTTTTTGAGCTGCATTTTTTACATAATTTCAATCTAGTGTGCTTCCATCCGTATCCATATACGTTGGTTGCAAACACTAGTAGTAGACAGCGGAGCCTTTCTGCAGCCTTTCAGTGCTAGTGTCCACTTTGCTGCACTGTTCACGGCTGTCTGAGAGGTCTCTGACTGTGTGTGAGTGCAGCTCACGCTGAGTAGTGTGTCCTGCAGCTACGTCTGGCTGTAGGACGCTCAGCGTGCGTCAGTGCCTCACACATATTTTTATTTGAGTGCAGCTCATTTTTTCTTCTATTAGTGTGCATCCATCCGTCTCCATCTACGGTGGTTGCAAACACTATAAAGGAGTACACAGCGGAGCCTTTCTGCAGCCTGTCAGTGCCAGTGCCCACTTAGCTGCACTGTTGACGGCTGTCTGAGAGGCCTCTGACTGTGTGTGAGTGCAGCTCACGCTGAGTAGAGTGTCCTGCAGCTACGTCTGGTTGTAGGACGCTCAACGTGCGTCACTGCCTCACACATATTTGTCTTTGAGTGCAGCTCATTTTTTCTTCTCCTATTAGTGTGCATCCATCCGTATCCATCAACATTGGTTGGTTGCAAACACTATATAGGAGTAGATAGAGGAGCCTTTTTTTCTGGCTTGTGCCCTGCCGGCGCAGCCAGATTAGTATTACCCAATTTTTTTGGAGCCTCATCTTTTGCATTGTAGGTTACCTGCCTGCATTGTAATAGCTCCAAAAAGTTGGTGATACTATCAGTTTCAATTCTTTGTTCACATACTTTGAGTTTGTTTCCAACAAAGAAACCACAAAAAAAGTTCACCAAACACTACATTTTGAACTTGTGTAGGCCACATCAGCTCCTATTAAAGTCTAGTCCACACACACACACACTTCATAAAATTAGTGTTTCTTGTACCTGTAACCAGCTGTTCAGGAATAAGCACACTAAGGCCCCCCTTTGTACTTTTTTGCCTATCTTAAGCAGTCTTGCAAGATGAAGAAGGCAGGGAGTAAGGCGCGTGGGCGTGGGCGTGGGCGTGGAGTTTCAGCAGGGAGAGGACGTGGGGATTCTGCAGGGAGAGGACGTGGGGATTCTACAGGTAGAGGACGTGGGGATTCTGGGCCTGCTGCGGGCACCAGTGGATCAGCATCCCCCAGTTTTAGCAGGCAACAGTCCTTTATGCGCAGCTTTGTAGGACCTCAACGTACCCCACTGCTGCGGGAGGAACAAATTGAAGCCGTTGTCGGATGGATGGCAGCTAACGCATCGACTTCAATTACTTCCGCATCCTCTCAGGGTCAGAGCACCGAAGAGCAACCATCTGTCTCTTCACCACCTGCCAAAGTGCCCAGGCAGTCAGAGAGACATGGACAGGAGCCATCACAGTCTCTACTTCTGTTCTCGGAATCTGTTGGCTTGGAAAGAGGGGGCCAGCCAAGCAGCATTCCTGAATGTGAAGAAGAGGGAGTATGCAGTGATGCGCAACTTCTTTGTCCCTCTGAATCTGAAGAGGCGAGTGGGCCAGTGCCTATGGTCAGCACACCTCAGTACGCATCAGATGATGACGAGACTCAGTTGCCACTTTCTGGTGCGTACGGTGCTGGCGAGACAACCCCGGAGAAGCAGCTGTTTGAAGAGGGGAGGGAAGATGATGAGGTCCTTGACCCATCATGGCGTGAGCAACAGGAAGGTGGTAGGAGCAGCTCAGAGGAAGTGATTCCCCTACCGGCCAAAACAGGAGGCAGAGGGAGGGGGAAGACTTGGTTGCCTGTACCCTCCACTTCGGCACCCGTTAGGAGCATTCCTCCTTCCAAAGGCAAACCGGGCGCTCACAAGAGTTGCAGTGCGTGGTCCTTTTTTGACACAGTTGCAGATGACATTTGCTTTGTCAAATGCAAGCTGTGTCATCAGAGAGTCAAAAGAGGGAGAAATGTCAGCAACCTCAATACCACAAATATGTGGAAACATGTGCGCACCAAGCACGAGTTGGAGTTGCAGAGACACCCTGAAGACGTAGGCCAACGTACAGCACCACCTACCACCTCTTCAGTTCGTGTTGGGCCCTCTTCCTCCAGCTCACACACTGCTGGTTCGGCTTCCTCACAGGATCGCCAAGGAAGAACCTCTGCCACTGTTGTCCGGAGACCCTGTCAGATTACACCCATAGCAGCACGTTCCCATCCATCACAGCCATCGGTAGCACAGGCATGGGATAAAAGGCGCCCTTACTCGGCAAACCATCCCCGAGCACAGTCTCTGAATGCTGGCATTACCAAACTTCTGGCAGTTGAAATGCTGTCATTCAGGCTGGTGGACACTGACACCTTCCGGGACTTAATGGCATTGGCAGTCCCCCAATACAACGTGCCCAGCCGCTTTTATTTCAGCAGGCGAGCCGTCCCTGCCCTGCAGAAACATGTTGAGGGCAAAATAAAACATGCGCTACTAAACGCCGTTAGTAGCAAGGTCCACCTGACCACCGATGCGTGGACCAGTAACCATGGACAGGGACGATACCTTTCCCTCACTGCCCACTGGGTCAATGTTGTGGAGCCGGGTACGGATCTGGAGAGTGGCGCTGTACGTGTTCTTCCAACGCCACGGATTGCAGGACTCCAGTCTGTACACATAGACTCCTCCTCCTACTCAAGTTCCTCAGAAACAGCAGAGCAGGAGCCTGTTACGACCGATATGAGCACAGCCGTGGCCAAACGTCAGCAGGCTGTACTCAAATTAATTTCTTTGGGGAATCGAAGCCACACAGCGCAGGAGCTCTGGAATGCTATCAAGCTGGAGAGCGATGTGTGGTTTGGGCCAGCGAATCTCCAGCCGGGCTTGGTAGTGTGTGACAATGGCCGAAATCTGGTGGCAGCTCTTGGCCTAGGCAACCTCACACACATCCCATGTCTGGCACATGTTCTTAACTTGGTCGTGCAGAGCTTTCTGAGGGACTATCCGGATCTTGCTGCACTGTTGCACAAGGTCCGCATAGAGTGCGCTCACTTGCGACGTTCCAGCACGGCAAGATCGCGCCTCGCTGCTCTGCAGCGACGATTTGGCCTTCCGGAACATCGCATCATATGTGACCTACCCACCCGGTGGAATTCAACGTTACATATGTTGGAGCGGTTGTGTGAGCAGCAGGCAGCAGTCATGGAGTACCAGCTGCATCAGGCGCAAACAAGTCGCACTGTGCGCCGTTCACTCTTCAGCACCATTGAGTGGGCCTCTATGAAGGACATCTGCCTCGTTTTGCGTGCCTTCGATGAATCCACGCGGATGGCGAGTGCAGATGATGCACTAGTCAGCATGACTGTCCCCCTTATCTGCCTGCTTCAACAAACACTGCAAGCACTAAGGGATGAGGTTTCAGAAGAGGTGGAGGATGAGGAGTCCCAAATGCCATCTGCTTCTGGACAGTCTGCGCTACGTGTTTCCTCACAAAGGCCTAGGCAGGGGACACTTTGTGAGGAGGATGAGGAGGAGTCGATGGAGGAGGAAGACATCTCTCCAGAGGAGGGAGGTACACAAACCTCTACTCAGTATGTACAGCGAGGGTGGGGTGATGCAGAGCAGGCCGAGGTCACGCCTCAAACAGGGGACAGCGGTTCTTTGGCAGTTGGGAGTCTGCAGCACATGGTTGATTTCATGCTGCAGTGCCTGAGAAACGACCGCCGCATCGCCCACATTCTCGTCTCGGCTGATTATTGGGTGTACACCCTCCTAGATCCTCGCTACCGGGACAGCGTACAAAGGCTCATACCAACGTTGAACCGGGAGCGTAAAATGCGGGAGTACGAAGAGTCACTGGTGCAGTCCATAATGTTTTCCATTCCACCCGACAGCATTGTTGCTAGTGCTTTACAAAGCAGCTCTGTGCGTCGAGGCAGTGGAGGAAACTCTGCACAAAGAGGGAGCAGAGGCAGCGCCGCAGCACAAGGCAAGACCACTATGGCCCAAATGTGGCAAAGTTTTGTGTGTCCACCACAATTGTCTACACCATCAGCGACGCCTCGAGTCAGCAGGAGGCAACGCTTCCGTCAGATGGTGTCAGACTACATGTCTTGCCCTGTCGCTGTACTCCCAGATGGCTCTTCCCCCTTCAAGTTTTGGGTCTCTAAGCTGGATACATGGCCAGAGCTTAGCCAGTATGCATTGGAGGTGCTGGCTTGCCCTGCTGCCAGTGTATTATCGGAACGTGTCTTTAGTGCCGCAGGTGGTGTACTAACAGACCGTCGCACGCGACTATCTTCCGATAATGTTGACCGGCTGACTTTTCTGAAAATGAACAAGGCCTGGATCTCCAAAGACTTTGCCATTCCTCTTACAGACTAAATTAGTGGTTGGCAACTGTATCCAGGTCTGCTGGTGTGTTCATTTTTCTACCACCTGAACTATAATCCCTTTGCTTCAACACAGCCAGTTGTCGCTCAGATGTGTCGTCTGCACAGAGAAACACACTAGCTCCTGTGTTAGTGGGGTTCAGTAATGCCAGCTGATCCCCTGCTGTGTGGACGGCAAAGTCACCAGCTCCATCAACATTCAAACCACTACTGATTTTTAACCGTGCCCAACTTAGGTCTCTGGCTCCACTGTCTCTACTATTTCCCCTGACCTCCAACCCCGCCATCTACATCTCTGAAGTGGCGTCAGCACAATCTACACTTGTTCCTGTGGCTCAGTCCCATCAGTTTATCCCCTGATGTGTGTCCGGCAAGGTCTCCTGCTCTGTCCACATTCCCATAACCAGTAGTGGGAATGAGGACAGAGCTGGCGAACTTGCCGGACAAACATCAGGGGATCAACTGACGGGACTGAGCACCAGTAACACAGGAACAAGTGTAGATTGTGCTGACGCCACTTCAGAGATGTAGCTGGCGGGGTTGGAGGCCAGGGTAAATAGTAGAGACAGTGGAGCCAGAGGCCTAAGTGGAGCATGGTTAGAATCAGTAGTAGTCCACAACCTCCATAAAAACCGCTGCCCATTGGCCTCTGCATGCGGCATGCGTAATCCTGGGCTCCAACAGCTTCAGTTGGTGTTCAGAAGTGTCGTCTCCACAGAGCCAAACACATTCGTTAGAGTGTTAGTGGGGTTCAGCACTGCCAGCTGTTCCCCTGCTGTGGAGATGGCAAGTCTCCTGCTGCCTTCACCTGCCAAAATCCAGTAGGCCACAGCCTGCTCCTCGCCTAATCCTGGGCTCCAACAGCGTCAGTTGGTGTTCAGAAGTGTCGTCTCCACAGAGCCAAACACATCCGTTAGAGTGTTAGTGGGGTTCAGCACTGCCAGCTGTTCCCCTGCTGTGGAGATGGCAAGTCTCCTGCTGCCTTCACCTGCCAAAATCCAGTAGGCCCCAGCCTGCTCCTCGCCTAATCCTGGGCTCCAACAGCGTCATTTGGTGTTCAGAAGTGTCGTCTCCACAGAGCCAAACACCTTCGTTAGAGTGTTAGTGGGGTTCAGCACTGCCAGCTGTTCCCCTGCTGTGGAGATGGCAAGTCTCCTGCTGCCTTCACCTGCCAAAATCCAGTAGGCCCCAGCCTGCTCCTCGCCTAATCCTGGGCTCCAACAGCGTCAGTTGGTGTTCAGAAGTGTCGTCTCCACAGAGCCAAACACCTTCGTTAGAGTGTTAGTGGGGTTCAGCACTGCCAGCTGTTCCCCTGCTGTGGAGATGGCAAGTCTCCTGCTGCCTTCACCTGCCAAAATCCAGTAGGCCCCAGCCTGCTCCTCGCCTAATCCTGGGCTCCAACAGCGTCAGTTGGTGTTCAGAAGTGTCGTCTCCACAGAGCCAAACACCTTCGTTAGAGTGTTAGTGGGGTTCAGCACTGCCAGCTGTTCCCCTGCTGTGGAGATGGCAAGTCTCCTGCTGCCTTCACCTGCCAAAATCCAGTAGGCCCCAGCCTGCTCCTCGCCTAATCCTGGGCTCCAACAGCGTCATTTGGTGTTCAGAAGTGTCGTCTCCACAGAGCCAAACACCTTCGTTAGAGTGTTAGTGGGGTTCAGCACTGCCAGCTGTTCCCCTGCTGTGGAGATGGCAAGTCTCCTGCTGCCTTCACCTGCCAAAATCCAGTAGGCCCCAGCCTGCTCCTCGCCTAATCCTGGGCTCCAACAGCGTCAGTTGGTGTTCAGAAGTGTCGTCTCCACAGAGCCAAACACCTTCGTTAGAGTGTTAGTGGGGTTCAGCACTGCCAGCTGTTCCCCTGCTGTGGAGATGGCAAGTCTCCTGCTGCCTTCACCTGCCAAAATCCAGTAGGCCCCAGCCTGCTCCTCGCCTAATCCTGGGCTCCAACAGCGTCAGTTGGTGTTCAGAAGTGTCGTCTCCACAGAGCCAAACACCTTCGTTAGAGTGTTAGTGGGGTTCAGCACTGCCAGCTGTTCCCCTGCTGTGGAGATGGCAAGTCTCCTGCTGCCTTCACCTGCCAAAATCCAGTAGGCCCCAGCCTGCTCCTCGCCTAATCCTGGGCTCCAACAGCGTCAGTTGGTGTTCAGAAGTGTCGTCTCCACAGAGCCAAACACATTCGTTAGAGTGTTAGTGGGGTTCAGCACTGCCAGCTGTTCCCCTGCTGTGGAGATGGCAAGTCTCCTGCTGCCTTCACCTGCCAAAATCCAGTAGGCCCCAGCCTGCTCCTCGCCTAATCCTGGGCTCCAACAGCGTCAGTTGGTGTTCAGAAGTGTCGTCTCCACAGAGCCAAACACCTTCGTTAGAGTGTTAGTGGGGTTCAGCACTGCCAGCTGTTCCCCTGCTGTGGAGATGGCAAGTCTCCTGCTGCCTTCACCTGCCAAAATCCAGTAGGCCCCAGCCTGCTCCTCGCCTAATCCTGGGCTCCAACAGCGTCAGTTGGTGTTCAGAAGTGTCGTCTCCACAGAGCCAAACACATTCGTTAGAGTGTTAGTGGGGTTCAGCACTGCCAGCTGTTCCCCTGCTGTGGAGATGGCAAGTCTCCTGCTGCCTTCACCTGCCAAAATCCAGTAGGCCCCAGCCTGCTCCTCGCCTAATCCTGGGCTCCAACAGCGTCAGTTGGTGTTCAGAAGTGTCGTCTCCACAGAGCCAAACACCTTCGTTAGAGTGTTAGTGGGGTTCAGCACTGCCAGCTGTTCCCCTGCTGTGGAGATGGCAAGTCTCCTGCTGCCTTCACCTGCCAAAATCCAGTAGGCCACAGCCTGCTCCTCGCCTAATCCTGGGCTCCAACAGCGTCAGTTGGTGTTCAGAAGTGTCGTCTCCACAGAGCCAAACACATTCGTTCAAGTGTTAGTGGGGTTCATCATTGCCAGCTGATCCCCTGCTGTGGAGATGGCAGTCTCTCCTGCTGTCTCCGCATTACAAATACAGTAGGCCTCTGCCTACACCCTCCTATTTCCTGGGCTTCAACACAGCCAGTTGTAGTTCGGAAGTGCCGTCCACACGGAAAGAGATACTTGCTCCCGTGTCTCAGTGGGGTTCAGTAATGTCAGCTGATCCCCTGCTGTGTGGATGGCAGTCTCTTCTGCTGTCACCTCATTCAAAATACAGTAGGCCTCTGCCTATACCCTCCTATTTCCTGGGCTTCAACACAGCCAGTTGTAGTTCGGAAGTGCCGTCCACACGGAAAGAGATGCTTGCTCCCGTGTCTCAGTGGGGTTCAGTAACGTCAGCTGATCCCCTGCTGTGTGGATGGCAGTCTCTCCTGCTGTAAACTCATTCAAAATACAGTAGGCCTCTGCCTACACCCTCCTATTTCCTGGGCTTCAACACAGCCAGTTGTAGTTCGGAAGTGCCGTCCACACGGAAAGAGATACTTGCTCCCGTGTCTCAGTGGGGTTCAGTAACGTCAGCTGATCCCCTGCTGTGTGGATGGCAGTCTCTCCTGCTGTAAACTCATTCAAAATACAGTAGGCCTCTGCCTACACCCTCCTATTTCCTGGGCTTCAACACAGCCAGTTGTAGTTCGGAAGTGCCGTCCACACGGAAAGAGATACTTGCTCCCGTGTCTCAGTGGGGTTCAGTAATGTCAGCTGATCCCCTGCTGTGTGGATGGCAGTCTCTCCTGCTGTCACCTCATTCAAAATACAGTAGGCCTCTGCCTACACCCTCCTATTTCCTGGGCTTCAACACAGCCAGTTGTAGTTCGGAAGTGCCGTCCACACGGAAAGAGATACTTGCTCCCGTGTCTCAGTGGGGTTCAGTAACGTCAGCTGATCCCCTGCTGTGTGGATGGCAGTCTCTCCTGCTGTCACCTCATTCAAAATACAGTAGGCCTCTGCCTACACCCTCCTATTTCCTGGGCTTCAACACAGCCAGTTGTAGTTCGGAAGTGCCGTCCACACGGAAAGAGATACTTGCTCCCGTGTCTCAGTGGGGTTCAGTAATGTCAGCTGATCCCCTGCTGTGTGGATGGCAGTCTCTCCTGCTGTCACCTCATTCAAAATACAGTAGGCCTCTGCCTACACCCT
Source organism: Dendrobates tinctorius (assembly GCF_039654945.1). Classification (NCBI taxonomy): domain Eukaryota; kingdom Metazoa; phylum Chordata; class Amphibia; order Anura; family Dendrobatidae; genus Dendrobates; species Dendrobates tinctorius. The sequence goes on along the minus strand of NW_027361814.1, from coordinate 16,716,716 downwards.
CCTATTTCCTGGGCTTCAACACAGCCAGTTGTAGTTCGGAAGTGCCGTCCACACGGAAAGAGATACTTGCTCCCGTGTCTCAGTGGGGTTCAGTAATGTCAGCTGATCCCCTGCTGTGTGGATGGCAGTCTCTCCTGCTGTCACCTCATTCAAAATACAGTAGGCCTCTGCCTACACCCTCCTATTTCCTGGGCTTCAACACAGCCAGTTGTAGTTCGGAAGTGCCGTCCACACGGAAAGAGATACTTGCTCCCGTGTCTCAGTGGGGTTCAGTAATGTCAGCTGATCCCCTGCTGTGTGGATGGCAGTCTCTCCTGCTGTCACCTCATTCAAAATACAGTAGGCCTCTGCTTACACCCTCCTATTTCCTGGGCTTCAACACAGCCAGTTGTAGTTCGGAAGTGCCGTCCACACGGAAAGAGATACTTGCTCCCGTGTCTCAGTGGGGTTCAGTAATGTCAGCTGATCCCCTGCTGTGTGGATGGCAAAGTCTCCTGCTGCCTACACAGTCATACCACTACTGATTTTTAACCGTGCTCCAATTAGGCCTGTGGCTCCACTGTCTCTCGTATTTCCCCTGTCCTCCAACCCTGCCAGTTACAGCTCCGAAGTGGCGTCTGCACAATCCACACTTGTTCCTGTGTTACAGGTGTTCAGTCCGGTCAGTTAATCCCCTGATGTGTGTCCGGCAATGTCGCCTGCTCTGTCCACATTCCCATTATGGGAATGTGGACAGAGCAGGCGACATTGCCGGACACACATCAGGGGATTAACTGACCGGACTGAACACCTGTAACACAGGAACAAGTGTGGATTGTGCAGACGCCACTTCGGAGCTGTAACTGGCGGGGTTGGAGGACAGGGGAAATACGAAAATCAGTGAAGCCACAGGCCTAAGTGGAGCTTGGTTCAAATTAGTAGTCTACAACCGATCTTAAAATTTCTTCAATGCAGCCTCAGCCTGCTCCGTGCTTGTCCCTGGGCTTCAACACAGCCAGTTGTTGCTCGGAAGTGCCGTCTTCACAGAGTAAAACACTAGCTCCTGTGTTTGTGGGGTTCAGTAACGTCAGCTGTTCCCCTGCTGTTTTGATGGCAATCTGTCCTGCTGCCTCCCAATTGACAGCACATCAGGCCTCAGCCTGCTAAGTGCTTGTCCTGGGCTCCAACATCGCCAGTTGCTGCTCATAACTGACTTTGGCACGGGTACTCCCTCCTGCCCAGCTTGGTTCCAGCCCTGCCTGCTGTTTCCGGGAAGTGTCAATGTCAGTTTGCCACCCCAAGTTGCCATGTCGTGTTGCGGTTGGGTTAGCCGAGGCTAGGGTGCCAGCAGTTTAGGTGCTTCCTATGTGGACTGCGGGTTCTGGTAAGAAAGGTTTGTTCCATAGTGCCAGTAGGACAAGCACCCCCTGTAGGACTGTGTGATTCGGTAACTGCGGCCAGCTTGCGGCATGCCAACTTTGCTTTTCAGGGGTAACTTCTGATACCCCTCCGGGTTCCAGCACCGTCAGCTGGTTCTCATCAGAGCCTTTGGCCTAGGTGCCTCCATCTCGGTATCCGAGTTCCGGCAACGTCTGCTGGTCCTTGGTAGTGCTTTGTAGCACAGGTACCTCCTGCTTAGTAACCGGGTTCCAGCACCGTCAGCTGGTCCTCGGTTGTGCCATTGGCTCTTATTCCTTCTGCTGCCCCTCCGGGTGCCAGCACTGTCAGCTGGTCCTCGCTATTTCCATTTGCTCTTGCAGCTTATGCTACCCCTCCAGGTTCCAGCACCGTCAGCTGGTTCTCGTCAGAGCCTTTGGCCTAGGTGCCTCCATCTCGGTATCCGAGTTCCGGCAACGTCTGCAGGTCCTTGGTAGTGCTTTGTAGCACAGGTACCTCCTGCTTAGTAACCGGGTTCCAGCACCGTCAGCTGGTCCTCGGTTGTGCCATTGGCTCTTATTCCTTCTGCTGCCCCTCCGGGTGCCAGCACTGTCAGCTGGTCCTCGCTATTTCCATTTGCTCTTGCAGCTTATGCTACCCCTCCGGGTTCCAGCACCGTCAGCTGGTTCTCGTCAGAGCCTTTGGCCTAGGTGCCTCCATCTCGGTATCCGAGTTCCGGCAACGTCTGCTGGTCCTTGGTAGTGCTTTGTAGCACAGGTACCTCCTGCTTAGTAACCGGGTTCCAGCACCGTCAGCTGGTCCTCGGTTGTGCCATTGGCTCTTATTCCTTCTGCTGCCCCTCCGGGTGCCAGCACTGTCAGCTGGTCCTCGCTATTTCCATTTGCTCTTGCAGCTTATGCTACCCCTCCGGGTTCCAGCACCGTCAGCTGGTTCTCGTCAGAGCATTTGGCCTAGGTGCCTCCATCTCGGTATCCGAGTTCCGGCAACGTCTGCTGGTCCTTGGTAGTGCTTTGTAGCACAGGTACCTCCTGCTTAGTAACCGGGTTCCAGCACCGTCAGCTGGTCCTCGGTAGTGCCATTGGCTCTTGTTCCTTCTGCTGCCCCTCCGGGTGCCAGTACCGTCAGCTGGTTCAAGAGGACAAAGAACAGGAAGACAACCACCAAGATGCAGAACAACAAGAGAGAGAAGACAAAGAAGCATAAAAAAAACAAAGCAGAAGAACATTAAGCATAAGACTAATACACTGAGCAAATGATATTATCTTATTTATAAGCAGAAGAAGACTAAGCAGTGTATGGGGGTGAGTCCGTTCCTCCTCGTGGTGCCCCTGGAAAAGGCCTGCTGCTGCAGGCCAAACTGAACGCGGACAAATCCTGTTGTAAATCTTTTGTGACAGGCAGAACGGAAGGTGTAAACTTCTAACTTTTCTAGATAACAACTACAGGAATGCCTGACACAAACAAGAATATGATGAAGAAGAATAGGAAGAAGATGAAGAAGCTGAATATGTAGAATAATAATTGTTGAATAAGAAGAATATGAAGAATGTAAGAAAAGGAAGAAGAAGAAGAAGAAGAAGAAGAAGAAGAAGAAGAATGTAAAAAAAGGAAGTAGAAGAAGAAGAAGAAGAATGTAAAAAAAGGAATAAGAAGAAGAATGTAAAAAAAGGAAGTAGAAGAAGAAGAAGAAGAATGTAAAAAAAGGAAGTAGAAGAAGAAGAAGAAGAATGTAAAAAAAGGAAGTAGAAGAAGAAGAAGAAGAAGAATGTAAAAAAAGGAAGTAGAAGAAGAAGAAGAATGTAAAAAAAGGAAGTAGAAAAAGAAGAAGAAGAAGAATGTAAAAAAAGGAAGTAGAAGAAGAAGAAGAAGAAAGAAGAAAGAAGAAGAAGACATACATGTCTGGCAAAATATAAATGAGGCTAACATAGTCAATATCTTTGTAACTCCTAACATCTTTAAAAAAAAAGTTTAATTCCTGCTATTCCATTTGATTGGGCTAAACCTCTATGGCTTTAATGTCTCCTCCACCTCCCACAATACATTCTACATTATTCTTAGTTGTTTTTCTTCATGTAGAATTAACCTACAAGGAAAGAAAGGGTTTTTTTTAATTCCGATATTTTGGCCCCATTGACTTGCATTGGTTCCCGGTATCGGAATCGGCGATACCGATACTTTTTTTTAAGATCGGCCGATCCATTCCGATCCGATATTTTCAAGTATCGGCTGGTATCGCTCAACTCTAGTGGCAACTAAAAGATGGCAATTCTGATTATTTTTGCTTTACGGCATTTACCATATTGGTTAAATAATTTTATATTTTTATATATTAAGGCTGCAATATCACTTATGTTCATATTTTTTTATTTATGTGTTTTTAAACTGGGAAAAGGGAAGTGTATTTTTATATTTTTTAAAACTTTTTCTACTTTATTTTTAAGTCTAGTTAGGGGACTTGAACCTGCAATCAAATACAGTAGTCACTTGTTCTTTATACTTCAATATCACATTATTACAGTTTATAAATACAATGAAGGTCTCTATAAAGCCCAGTGTGTATCTTGGCTTTACAACAGTACCAACATTGCAGCCATGAGGACCTTCACCAGGTCCCCATCTGCCATGACAACCCAATGGCACCCCATAATCAATTTTCAGTAAGGTGGGACCAATAGGTATCTGAAATGGCAAAATTCTGGAATTACGTACCTTAAAAACTCATGTCAGAAATTGACTGCAGTATTTAAGGGGTTATCGGCAGCATTCAGATTTTGCTCCATGTGCAGCTCTTAAAGTCAGATACTGGCTGTAGCTCGTATAAGACAGCCAGCAAAAACCCAGTATGGAGCAGCTTCAGCCTTTGAGTCTGGCATCCAGTGTGTTGGGAAGTAATTAAATGGGACTGAGCTGCAAGACCAGAAACAACTCACCAACAGACGTGGCACTATTTTTTAAACTGGGTGCAACTGCTACCTCTGCATCCTTATAGCTATGGTCTGGTTGTGTACATATAATATTAACATAAAATATTAATAATAACAATAATATCCTTAATTAATTTGTGGTTGCACCTTATTCTTCAGGCATAAAGTCGTTGTGAACTCTTTTGTATAGAATGGGATATCACCATTGTCCAATATTGTGTGGACAACAAAAATGAATTCAGGATAATATTCAACACCAATCGGGATCTTCAGGTCGTACTTTCCTTGAAGAACTAGAATAAAAAAATATTAAATTAATATTAATATTCATTACATCTCTAGTCAAAAGAAGCTATTAAATTCTCAATATTTGCTGCACCTTAGTTACTGCTCATCCATCCTTGCATCTACTTTCTTCTTCTGGCTATTAAAGACCCCAGTAGAGAAGATGACATCCCCTTTAACAAATTTGCTTTCAAAGACTCTAATCTGCATTTTAATGTACTTAAGTGCATCTGTCTCTAAAGTTCACAATACAGACTACACAAATAAGTCAATATTTCTCTTAGACCTAATGAGATTGGTGTATACACTTAAAAAAAATCACATCTGAATAGATGTATAATGCTGATATTAAAATCAGGATTTTATGAGTCCAGTTAAAGCATGAGAGCCCATGAGTCCATATGTATTCAGTCTCTGCCATGACTGACAGTGGCAGCTTGTACTGGGCAGTGTGAGATCTCAGCAGGGAGGAGGGACAATGAGGAGCTGTCAATTTATGTTTCTCATACCCTATTATGTAGTCAGTGCTTGTTTTAATGTCAAATAGCTCCTGCATCTGTCATTGATGCTGAGAAGAACACAGGGCTATTCTCACAATTTTCAGACGGGCCATGTCCGTGCATACAGACCTTTGTTTGAACCTAGACTTAGGGTAGCTGCTTACAGATTAAATTAGAAAATGCATACAGATTATTTTATTTTATATACATTATGTATGGATGAGCATCATTCTGTTTATGGGGGTGCTGCGGATGGAGCATAATATGTATGAGAAGCATTGTAGGGCATCCTTATGTGTGTGTAGGTGGTACTGCGTGAGAGCCATAAAAGTGGTATCAAACTATGGATTAACACTAAGGGGCTTCACACTAAGGTTACTATTTTTGCATGGGTGCTCTCAGACCAATGTTTTTCGATATGGCTGTGCACATGCCACATTAGAAAATATCGCAGCATGCCCAACTTTCATCCGATTTTCGAATCGAACTTGGCCGTGCAAGCCAATTAGTAAATGGAAACCATCAGACTGCACTTGGAGCTAACAGAATGGAGGGTGATGGAGACATTTTTTCTCCTCAGCCAAGTGAATTGGATTACACTATGGTGACTCTCTGATCAAACTCTGTGATTTGCATAATTGCCCCCATTCTCTCGGAAGAGAGAATACATGGTTGCCTGCACCTAACCTAACTGTTCCTAAAGAGTAGGTTCATTAAACCCCCTTCTTCAACAATAAACATGTTCCACATACTTCATAATTTGAATTAGTATACTCACCGGAACCCAGGGGCTGTCCTCTTATATCCACATCATATTCACCATGAGATAAAATGACCCCTTTTGACACATACTACATGACCACAAATAAACAAATATATTAAATCAGTGCACTTTTGGTGAGATGCAGGACAAAACAGGATCTTAGAAGTGAAATGTATTTAGTCATTTTTTTGTTTTTATTTGACCTTTTTTACTTGTAAACTAGATGATTTTAACGATACATTATTTGCCCTAGTTATATAGAAGATTGCATCTACCACAGCAGACTGGCCAACTGTCCAGAAATTTGTGGACAGTCCTAAAAAAATAAGTTTTTTACAAGTTTTTTGCAAACGGTGGTGCTGATATAAGAGGAAAGGACCAGCTGCAAAATAGGACCACAACCACAGTGGTCTCAATTATAAAGCTGACCCTAGTGCAAATAAGCACATTTACAGTCCTTAAAAATTGGGCACTTAAAATTGATGCATCTGTTTTTTTTTGTCAGTTGAAAAAACTTGGGTACATTATTAAGACTGTAATTATTATCATTTTACAATTCACAATGAATATGGCTAATATCTTCAAATCAGATTATGGAAAGTAGATATAGATCACTTATCTTAATGATTTAATATGATTTTCTAGCGTGCTAATAAAAAATGTTGTCTGTCTGTGATTTTTTAAGACACTGCCTAGAAAAAAATGAAAAATAAAGTAATCCTGCATCACAAATAGAGATGCAGAGATGAGAATCCTTGTCATCACATTTCCATTACATTTTTGGGGTCCGAGACAATTCACTCTCATTAGTTGACTTTTATGTCATGAATTTTTGACCTATAGGATACTCACAAAGTAGAAGAAGTGGAGTTGTTCAACTGCAAGATCCAGCTGGGACGTACTGATGAAGTATTGTACTGTTAGATACTGGTCAGAGTCACACGACAATTCACTTGTATTTGCTTCTACCGTCAGGTAGCTGTTACTTTCAGAGTAGAACGGATACAGCCAGTAATAAGAACTTGTAATCTTGGACTTTATTTCTTCCGTATGTTCTAGAGAGAATTTTCCCTGGATACAGAAGTAGAGCATTAAATTTATTTTTTATGCAGAAAATGCTTCTATGAAAGGAGACACGTAAGGAAGTCCTGGGCAAAAATACTTGTGGCATTATTGGTTCTCCTGTACCAGCCTTGTATTGGAAGAAGGATCCTCAAGGGATGGAGATAGAGAGGCTACAGAAAAGGAAAACGAAGATGGGCTACTGGATCAGGAGCTCTTAAGTAAGACAGAATTGTTGTTGCAATAAAACAACTTTTTGCATTGAATAATTATGGCACAACTCTTTTCCTTGGTCCTTTAACCTCTTAGCTCCACAAAAGTCCACTCCAAGTTAAACTATTTCTACAGTTCCAACCTAGGTATCTATGGTGCTCTGCCGCAGCCTGCCTGAACAAACACTATTTTCGAACATCAACCATCTTCTCTCCATGGATCACAGTTCCCAATGTGTCATTACCTTTTACCTTTTGTCATTTGTGATCGTTGCATATGGGTAGCCCTCCCAGGGCTGGCAGGGTACTCGGTACCGGGCCCGATGAGCTTCATTGGGAGATGTCACGGTAGCTGGGACCCGGCCCGTGGCCCTGGGCGCCCATTGTAAAAGGGGAAAAGTTCAGCGTGCTTATGTTGATTAAAGTTTATGAATGATTCGTGACGCCACCTGTGTTGTTCGGCAATGAAGATGTTAAGCCGACGCTGCAGACAGATCCTCTGGGACAGATGGTGTGGTGCAGCAAGGATGTTATAGCCCTCCACAGGCAGGGCTGTAGTCCCAGGGCAGTGTAGGTGAAGTGACAGGTAGATGGTGCAGTGTCAGGCGTGGGGGGATGTAGCAGTGCTGAGTAGGTTGACGCAGGAATAAGTGGAGGACACCAGGGCATGTAGCTCCAAAGCTTTACTCACAGTCTGTTGTGGTACAATGGCACGCATCCGTGCCGTGTCCTCCGGGTCAGGAGCTCAGCCAACTTCCAGGCAAGATGAAGTACTCCTTTCCAACACTCCGCCAACATATGTGCCTTTTCGGAACGTCTCCCTCTTATAGCGCCTAGAGTGAAGTACTCACAGTACTGCGTTACACTGGAGTTCCTCTTGTCAGATGTTCCTATGAACTCCACTTGTACGGCAGACAGCTGTAGCCTGCTTCAGGGACTCCTTATTACCTAGTCCTGGCTCACTCATGATGCTGTTGTGCCCCCAAGTCTGGTGTGGGAATAAAGTGGTGACAACTTCTATTCCTCCGATGTCTGCTGCAGGACCATTAGTATCCATACAACCTCGGGGACCGGACCCCGGCCTTGCGTTGTGAACTGGGGAAGGGTTCTGCTCTAACCCTAGTCCTTAGTTCCTTTCTTCTCCTCACATTCCGTACAAATCCTTTCCTTCTTATAGAGAGAGTCAGGCTTTCTATCAATGTCCCTTTCCTGTGTCAGCGGACCCAGGTCACTGATGTCGGCTGCAGCACTTCCTTCCCTCCATCCCACTCAGGGGATCTTCTCTCCTCCTCTGACTCCGTCAGACTGCCTCACTCCTAAACTCTTCCCGCTTTTTTGGTGCAAACTAAACTCCACCCACCTCCCAGCACACTTTGTGTTCCAAGCAGGGAGCCACCAAAGGGTGCTTTGCTACACTACTGTGTTGTGTGGGATGCAGGTGTTGGAGCGTGGTCAGGTGTCTCCACCTTACCTGGATGGTGGGGTACCACACCTCAGGAGGAGGTGCAGTACCTCTGTGGCGACTGAACCCTCAGGGGCGCCACACATAAACTCTCCCAACAACTCAAAGAGCTACACAAGGATAGACTTTAGAGACAATTCTGAGGGCAGATGTTTCCTCTATGCACAGAACAGGAATCTCTTAAAGGGAATCTGTCACCCCTTTTTTGAGATATCATATAATGATGATATCATTCAATTGTGTGTCACATAAGGATTCTCTTAGTACTTTTGCTTCCCCCTGACCACGCACCTTTCATGCATAAATACCTTTTCTATATAGGCTCAGATGTATGTAAACTGCCGCTGTCCGGTTCGCTGGGCGGGGTGTATTCACCTGCTCCCCCCCTCCCTGTCTTGCTCTACGTATTTCTTCTTGTGTAGAGCAAGACAGGGAGGGGGGGAGCTGTTGAATAAGCCCCGCCCAGCGGACTGGACCGTGGCAGTTTACACACATCTGAACTGATATACAAAAGGTATTTATGCATGAAAGGTGCGGGGTCAGGGGGAAGCAAAAGTACTAAGAGAATCCTTATATGACACACAATTGAATGATATCATTATATGATATCTCAAAAAAGGGGTGACAGATTCCCTTTAACTGTCAAGTCATTTGACTGTTACTTCTCAAATGCTTCAGACCACCAGATTTTCTCATAGCAGGTATTTCTGACTCCACATGATGTTACAGACGCTCTCTTCATCTTTTATGTTGCCTCTTACTTTTATCACTTTCTAAAACCTCCATTCCATGGCAGCACCATAGCACAATTCTAAGTCGTGACACTATCTTTTCCTGTACACATTCTTTATATTGATTTCCTCTTGAAAACTATAAGGCATATATCATAGCTAGAGTTAAGCGACTTTTGGTTTTTTAGGGTCGAGTTTCGTTTCATGAAACCCGACTTTTCCAAAAGTCGGGTCGAGCAAAATCGGCCAACTATAGGGAAAAGTCGGGGGTCCGACCGAAACACGAAACCCAATGTAAGTCAATGGGGAATTAAAGTCGGCAGTGAGAGGAGGACAGGAAACACACCTACAGTGCTCATTTGAATGCCAAAAGCATCAATTCTTATTACTTAAGCTTGTCAACCTTAATTTACTTCATAATACTAGTTACCCACTGAAAACTGGGGGTTATTTGGCTACAGTTGTGGGGGGGTAGGGCTGGCTCCAGGTTTTCGTGGGCCCAGGGCCAAAGAGGGCCCCTTTAACACATACCACAACTCATGATGCTCCGATACGGCAGCGAAATAGCAGTATAGTACAATGAAAAATACTTCACTTCTTACATCTCATGACTGATATCCATTTTAAATTCTCCAATACCTCCAAAAACGGACAGTATATAACTCCATACAGTATTATGGCCAGCGCTTAGTGCGTAATGAGGCCCATATATTTCTCCATATGGAATCATTGATCCCATATAATGTTTGAAACCGTATATGATGAGCTCCACATAATGCTATAGTATATGTTGGTCCCAATGGATGAAGCTCCACTGTCTTATGGGCCCAAATAATGCGCCATATATAATGGGCCCCATTTCTACTGCTCTAGTGTATAATGGGCCCTGTAAATGCTGCTCCAGTGTCTGATGTCCACCTTTGGAATGCTCCAGTGTATGGTGGGCCCCATATATTATTCACCAGAGTATAGTGCTCCCCAAAAATTGCTGTCCCAACATTGAAAACAATTACATAAATCTCCTTGCTAGGGAATCCCAGCACTACTCTGAATTCCTTGTCGTCCCCATCTTCCATCTCACTGCACTTGGCTGTTTATGCCCTCCCACCGGCAGAGACACTTTTGCGTACTATGCGGTGCCCTGTGCCAGTGCCATCGCCCATGAGTATGCCCCCCCACCTGCTCAAGGAACCTGCACTTTCATCTGCACCTTCCTCTTTGTCACCGTGTAAGGTGGTATAGTATGTGGGAAGGGGAACCTGAGTTTCCTCTGGGTCAGATTCTGGCAGTGTAGAGTGCGAGGGCAATGAGTGGTCTGGGTCAATGTACCAGCAGCATCATCCAGCAGTGGCTGGGCCTCAGTGCACTTGTGGCATCCCCAAGAGTATGGTCGCCACTGTGGCATTACCTTCCTCCTAGGGAGTGTGTTGTCAAGCTTGGGAGCAACGAAGGATCTCTCTAGCAGTGAAACCAACACACAACACATTTCCCACTCCAGGCTAGCAGGGAGACCTCTGAACCTGACTGCTGAGGAGTTGCTCTCTGTGGTCGGGAGGAGGTAAGTTAGGGCACTCTGTGCAGGGAAGGGGAAGTGTGTGGACGTGAGAAGGGGAGCTGGAGGATGAGCAGAGTTAAGGCTCACTCCTAGCTGGAGCGCATGGTCCCAATTCCGGTCTCCGAGTTTGTAGGGACACTGACGTTCCTGCAGCAGAAACCGGGGGAAGTAGCAGCTATAAATGCTCTGTACCCAACTAAGGCTCAGAGGCCCCAGCATTGACGTGTGGGAGCCAGAAGGAAAAGGCTACAGCTGTCTGCCATACAAGTAAAGTCTGAGGAACACCTGTTAGACAGGAGGCGCTTCAGTGAACCACGGTCCTGTGAGTGCTTCCCCCACAAGCGCTAGAAAGGAGATGTTCAGGAAGGTACATGTTGGCGGAGTGTTGGAAGGGAGCTTTCCATTTTGGCCCCGGAGGTTGGCTGAGGTCCTGACCTGGAGGACACAGCACGGAGGCAAGCATCTGTGTAACCTGCAGACTGTGAGTAAAGCTTTGGAACTGCACGCTCTGGTGTCCTACAGTTATTCCAGCACCGCTACATCTGGGTACCAGCACCTACACCGCCTGTGCCCCCATCACTACATCTACACTTCCCTGGGACTCCAGCTCCACCTGTGGGGAGCTTCACCATCTTTGCTGCACAACACCATCAGTCCCAGAGGATCTGCATGCAGCGTCGGCCTAACATCTATGTTGCCGAACACCACAGGTGGTGTCAAACTATCTATATAAACTCTTTACCATTATACCACGCCATTTACATGGGCGCCCAGGGCCACCGTCCGGGTCACCGCTGCTGTGACACATCCCACTGACACCGGCCCGGTACCGAGTACCCCACAGCCCTGGGAGGGCAACCCATATGCCGACTGCTGATCGGGCGGCGTTATTCCAACGAACCTCCAAACAGCGTCCATGAAGGCAAAGTTTTTGGTTTCCGGGGGCAGTATGATTGCAAAGCTGAACCTTAAAGGAATGTCCAAAAGGGCACCACCAGGAGTGGAGCCTGTGGCTTAATTGGACTCCACCCGGGAAACCACAACCATGCCACCTAAAGAAAAGATGCACACTTTGAAAGCTTTGTCGATTTTGTGTGTGGTGTGGTATGTGTGTTTGTAGTTGTGCTAGCGATTTCTCAGCTTTATTCCGTTAACAACCGAGACTCCGGCATGCCCCCGCAGTACGCGTCAAGCTTACTAGAGGGATAAGAGAGGCTCTGGCACGTGAGATCGAGCAATAACAGGTCTAGCATTCCCGTACATGTCCAGGGCTGCATGCACGCTACACTGAAAGGACCAGCTTTTGTCGCTTACAGGTGCAGATAACCTGCTGAACTCTGTTAGTGATGGGAATCTGGGATTCAGATTATTCCCCGCGAACGATGATTTCCCAGTAAGTTCAGGTCAACAGCAATTCCGGAGTTAGGCCTAACCGTCATTCCTGAAAAAATTACGTGTCCAAACCACAGGTGCTGTAGCTTGCTTAACAGCTCGGCAGCCGTTCTCAGGCCCAGTATGGATTCAACAACATTGTAGAAAGTTGATAAAGGGTACAGTTTCACCGGATAGCACGTATATATGTAGCCTAGTTTACACATTAAAAATATATGTCTATAGATCAGGAGGCAGACTCAGATGTTCTCAGGCCCAGTATGGATTTGACCAGATTGTACCTGGATAGCAGGTATATATAGCATAGTTTAAACATGTAAAATTTCCGTGTTCTCAGTATGGATTACATAGCAATCTAAAAAGTGGAAAAAAGGAAATGCATTTGAGGCGTACACAACTATATACTTTTGGTGCTATTTTTAAATCTTCATATATATTTCTGTCTCAGTAATACAGCCCAGCCTCTCCGCAATAGGAAATGAGATGCATACAATTACTGACATAAAGGCTAGTGATTGCAGAAATCTAGGAATTACTATTCACGGGAAAAACTTCCATCACAATTCTCATAGGCGATGCTGACCCTCAATTAATTTGTGTGTTGAGACAGTGACAACATTTTTTTGTGAATAAAGTCTTGCTGTATCGCACTTCCGTTGATTCCATCACTGTTACTCATCTCAATCAAATTTTCATCACAGGGAGCGATGTAAACATGGTGCTCACTGGCTATCATGATCTGTCACGTAACTTTGGAGTGCAAAAGACAGAAGCAACAGGCTGTATGCGATTCTATTTGATTGGCATGAGAGGGCACATTTTAAAATGTGCACCGGAATGTCACACGTTTGTGAGTAGGAAAACTGTGAAAGCTGATGATAAACCACCACTGCATGTCATTGTGAGTCGACGTCCAAAAGAAATGGAAGCCATTGATCATCTGGAGCTAGAGCCCGGCCAGCAGGACAGGGCATAGCTACATCTTAACCATCATCTTTCAGTTCAATCAATTTGTAGTGGCACTCCCAGTGAAGGATTTGACAGCCCAGACTACACAGCAGAGGAGCAGGGAGAGGTAAACAATGCAAATGCTGGGGCCCTGCCCAAGCAAGGGGGGCAAACTCGTGGGCGTCTGTACTGGCACTGGGCCCCTCATAGTACGGCGGTGTGTCTGACGGCGGGTGTGCACCACCACCATCAGAGACACTTGATTGCACTATGAGGGACCCTGTGCCAGTGCCCACGCCCAAGAGTTGGCCTACCCACCTGTCCAGGGCAACGGAACTCGCACGGTTTCATGCGCTAGGTGGTGACCCCGGCCATGGGGGGGGGCAGCCCAGTTAGGGCGGTTTACAAAGTGGCATATGTTGATGTGGGACATTCAGCTGCTGCAAAAGGCGAAATAGGTCAAGTTCGTGGAATAGGAGGAGGACCAAAGCAAGCCATTTTTCTGGCAACCTATGTGTCATCAAGGGAAGGTGGGACAAAATCCTTGGAAACCCATGCATGGTTCATTTTAATGAAGGTTAGATCATCCACATTTTGGGTTGACAGACGGGTCCTTTTTTCTGTCAGGATTGATCCAGCTGCACTGAAGACTCTTTCCGATAGCACACTTGCAGCTGGGCAAGCGAGCTCCTGTAAGGCATATTGTGCCAATTCAGGCCAGGTGTCCAGTTTAGCGGCCCAATAGTCAAAGGGGAATGACCTGTGAGGGAGAACATCGATATGGGAGAAAAAGTAGTTTGTAACCATAGTTGACAACTGCTGTCTCCTGTCACTTTCCATCGATGCAGTATTACCAGTTGTGTGAGCAGTACTTGAAAAATCAGTCCACAACATTGTCATGAAACCCCTGTCTCCAACATCACTTCTGCTGTGTGCACCACGAACACCTCTGCCAAGCTGCCCCCGGCCCGTACGGCTCGTGTGAGAACCATCACCGCTGCTGTGTACTGGGAATGCCTCAACCAACCGGTTTACCAGAGTTGCTTGTTTATTAGCCAATATTAGGTCAAGGTTCTCCTGTGGCATGATGTTTTGTAATTTGTCTTTATAGCGTGGATCCAGGATGCTGGCCAACCAGTAGTCGTCATCGTTCATCATTTTGGGAATGCGGGGGTCCCTTTTTAGGATCTGCAAGGCATAATCTGACATGTGGGCCAATGTTCCCGGTGTCAATGATGCACTGCGAGTGGTGGTTGGAGGAGCACTTTCTGGCAAATCCACATCCCTCCAGTCATGCACAAACCTTGAACCAGACCTTGCCACGCCAACATTTTCACTTGCCCCACGAGATGCATCCTCCTCCCCTAAGTAATCATCCCCATCATCATCCTCCTCCTCCTCTTCTTCCTCCACCTCGTCCAGGAGAGATCCCTGAGCAGACAATGGCTGAATGTCATCAAGGATTCCCTCCTCCTCTTCCTCCTCGTCAACATTGGCTGCAGACGCCTGCTCCTTAAGGTGCGTCAAAGTTTGCATGAGCAGACGCATAAGTGGGATGCTCATGCTTAGGATGGCGTCGTCTGCGCTTACCAGCCGTGTGCATTCCTCAAAACACTGAAGGACTTTACAGAGGTCTTTCAGCTTCGACTACTGCACACCTGTCAACTCCATGTCTGCTCTCAAAGTGCCTGGCCGTGTATCCTCCCACAAATGCATTATGGCCTGCCTCTGTTCGCACAGCCGCTCAACCATGTGCAGGGTGGAGTTCCACCTTGTTGCAATGTCGATAATGAGGCGGTGGTTGGGAAGGTGGAGCAATCGCTGCAGCTTCTGCATACGAATGGAGTGTACAGGCGACCGGCGGATGTGCGCGCACAGTCTTCGCACCTTCTGGAGCAGGGCTGTTAACTCTGGATAATTGTTGAGGAAGCACTGCACCACCAGGTTCAAGGTGTGAGCCAAGCAAGGTATGTGGCTGAGTTTTGAAAGGGCTATGGCTGCCACAAAATTACAGCCGTTATCACTAACTACCTTGCCTGCTTCAAGATGTATACTGCCCAGCCTTGACTCAGTTTGTCGCTGAAAGTACTCGGCCAGCACCTCCGCGGTGTGTCTGTCGCCCAAACACATCATCTGCAACACAGCCTGCTGACGCTTTCCACTAGCTGCTCGATAGGGGGACACCTTGTGTGCAACAGTGGCAGCTGCAGATGGAGTGCTCGTACGACTGCTCTCTGTGGACGAGCTTTCGCTTCTGGAGGAGGAGAGGGAGGAGGAGGAGGGTCGAACGCCTGCAGCCAACTGTTTCCTATACCGTGGGCTAGGCAGCACTGTCCCACCACCGCTGTCCCCTGTGGACCCTGCATCCACCACATTAACCCAGTGCGCAGTGATGGACACGTAACGGCCCTGGCCATGCCGACTGGACCATGCATCTGTTGTGAGGTGCACCTTTCCACTCACTGACTGCTTGAGTGCATGGACAATGCGGTCTTTCACATGATGGTGGAGGGCTGGGATAGCTTTGCGAGAGAAGAAGTGGCGACTGGGTAGGTCATAGCGTGGTACTGCATAGGTCATGAGTTCGCGGAAAGCTGCGCTTTCCACCAACCGATAGGACATCATCTCTAACGAGATTAGTTTGGCAATGTGGGCGTTCAAACCCAGTGTACGCGGATGAGAGACTGAGTACTTTCTTGACCTACTCATAGTCTCTGGGAGGGTGAGCTGGACTTGAGAGCTGCATATGGTGGAACTAGCGGTGGACAGGGCGGACTGAGAGAGGGTTGATGATGGTGATGGAGTTGGTGTTCTTTCTGATGGCCTAGATTCAGTCTTTCGTTGATATAACAGTGGGATTCCCTGACTGCTTTGGCCTTGCAACGACACCTCAACATTTGCTGCTGTGCTAACAGGTAGGCTTACAGTGGGGGAAACAATGTAGCGTTGCAGACTACCTTCTTTGTGATCAGTTGCATATGTGGTACTTGAGGTTTAGTGTTGTGTCCATGCTTGCAAGTGCATGCTGGTTAAATGTCTAAGTATGCAACTGGTATTCAAATTTTTCAGATTTTTCCCTCGGCTAAAGGTCTTTGCGCACTTCTTACAGATAACCTTGGCCTGATCATGAGGATTTTGTTCAAAAAAGTGCCACACTGCACTCTTCCTACTTTGGAAGACATTTTGCGGCCTAGCACGCTGTGCTATTTTGACTGTCTGGACAAGCTGTCCAGCAACTCTTTTGATTTTTTAACCTGTCTTTGGAGTGCTCCGAGCCTGCCAGATAACAGCTGTTGCAATGTTGATGTCTGCTGTGGATGCTCCTCCTCCTCATCTGAGCTATGGGAAGCAGCACCCTCTTCCCCCAATGGATGCCAATCTGGGTCAACAACTGGGTCATCCATCACCTCCTCTTCAATGTCATGTGCACCTTCCTCTGTGTCACCGTGTATGGTGGTATAGTATGCGGGAAGGGGCACCTGAGTCTCATCAGGGTCAGAATCTGGCTCATTACACTGCGAGGACAATGTAGTGCTCTGAGTGAATGTACCAGCAGAATCATCTATCAGTGGCTGTGCATCAGTGCACTCCATGTCAGATTCATCTTGGCCTGGGTAATTCACCATTTCACTTGATAACCCAGGCATTGTATGTGAAATCAGCTCCTTGGAGTAATCAGTTGTATGGCCTGCGTCATCCTTCAATCTTGGTTGGGGTGAAGGACACAAGGAAAGGTGTGGTTCATGAACATGAGCCTCCAATGGCGACTCAGTGCTTTTATTTTTTACAACTTCAGAAGAGGAGGCGATAGAGCTGGAGGCTGAGTCAGCAATGTAAGACAAAACGTTTTCCTGAAGCTCTGGCTTTAAAAGCGGTTTGCCAACTCCTAGAAAACTAAGCCTTCGAGGCCTTGTGGAGCCAGACGATGACGCAGGCTTAAAACAAGGTAGAAGGTGTATATAGGACAGGGGAGATGTAGAATTTCTGAACACACTTGTGGACACTGTTGGATTATGTGAGGCCCAGTGAATATCACACCGCTATGTCAAAGTCTCAATGTCGCAGGTGTGAAAAATGTCACTATAGGACAGGGGAGATGTAGAATTTCTGAACACACTTGTGGACACTGTTGGATTGTGTGAGGCGCAGTGAATATCACACCGCTATGTCACAGGCTCAATGTCGTTGGTGTGAAAAATGTCACTATAGGACAGGGGAGATGTAGAATTTCTGAACACACTTGTGGACACTGTTGGATTGTGTGAGGCCCAGTGAATATCACACCGCTATGTCGCAGGTGTGAAAAATGTCACTATAGGACAGGGGAGATGTAGAATTTCTGAACACACTTGTGGACACTGTTGGATTGTGTGAGGCCCAGATATATATCACACCGCTATGTCACAGTCTCAATGTCGCAGGTGTGAAAAATGTCACTATAGGACAGGGGAGATGTAGAATTTCTGAACACACTTGTGGACACTGTTGGATTGTGTGAGGCCCAGTGAATATTACACCGCTATGTCACAGGCTCAATGTCGTTGGAGTTAAAAATGTCACTATAGGATAGGAGAGATGTAGAATTTCTGAACACACTTGTGGACACTGTTTGATTGTGTGAGGCCCAGTGGATATCACACCGCTATGTCGCAGGTGTGAAAAATGTCACTATAGGACAGGGGAGATGTAGAATTTCTGAACACACTTGTGGACACTGTTGGATTGTGTGAGGCCCAGTGAATATCACACCGCTATGTCACAGGATCAATGTCGTAGGTGTGAAAAATGTCACTATAGGACAGGGGAGATGTAGAATTTCTGAACACACTTGTGGACACTGTTGGATTGTGTGAGGCGCAGTGAATATCACACCGCTATGTCACAGGCTCAATGTCGTTGGTGTGAAAAATGTCACTATAGGACAGGGGAGATGTAGAATTTCTGAACACACTTGTGGACACTGTTTGATTGTGTGAGGCCCAGTGAATATCACACCGCTATGTCGCAGGTGTGAAAAATGTCACTATAGGACAGGGGAGATGTAGAATTTCTGAACACACTTGTGGACACTGTTGGATTGTGTGAGGCCCAGTGAATATCACACCGCTATGTCACAGGATCAATGTCGTAGGTGTGAAAAATGTCACTATAGGACAGGGAAGATGTAGAATTTCTGAACACACTTGTGGACACTGTTGGATTGTGTGAGGCCCAGTGAATATCACACCGCTATGTCACAGTCTCAATGTCGCAGGTGTGAAAAATGTCACTATAGGACAGGGGAGATGTAGAATTTCTGAACACACTTGTGGACACTGTTGGATTGTGTGAGGCCCAGTGAATATCACACTGCTATGTCACAGTCTCAATGTCGCAGGTGTGAAAAATGTCACTATAGGACAGGGGAGATGTAGAATTTCTGAACACACTTGTGGACACTGTTGGATTGTGTGAGGCCCAGTGAATATTACACCGCTATGTCACAGTCTCAATGTCGCAGGTGTGAAAAATGTCACTATAGGACAGGGGAGATGTAGAATTTCTGAACACACTTGTGGACACTGTTGGATTGTGTGAGGCCCAGTGAATATCACACCGCTATGTCACAGTCTCAATGTCGCAGGTGTGAAAAATGTCACTATAGGACAGGGGAGATGTAGAATTTCTGAACACACTTGTGGACACTGTTGGATTGTGTGAGACCCAGTGAATATCACACTGCTATGTCACAGTCTCAATGTCGCAGGTGTGAAAAATGTCACTATAGGACAGGGGAGATGTAGAATTTCTGAACACACTTGTGGACACTGTTGGATTGTGTGAGGCCCAGTGAATATCACACCGCTATGTCACAGTCTCAATGTCGCAGGTGTGAAAAATGTCACTATAGGACAGGGGAGATGTAGAATTTCTGAACACACTTGTGGACACTGTTGGATTGTGTGAGACCCAGTGAATATCACACTGCTATGTCACAGTCTCAATGTCGCAGGTGTGAAAAATGTCACTATAGGACAGGGGAGATGTAGAATTTCTGAACACACTTGTGGACACTGTTGGATTGTGTGAGGCCCAGTGAATATTACACCGCTATGTCACAGTCTCAATGTCGCAGGTGTGAAAAATGTCACTATAGGACAGGGGAGATGTAGAATTTCTGAACACACTTGTGGACACTGTTGGATTGTGTGAGGCCCAGTGAATATCACACCGCTATGTCACAGTCTCAATGTCGCAGGTGTGAAAAATGTCACTATAGGACAGGGGAGATGTAGAATTTCTGAACACACTTGTGGACACTGTTGGATTGTGTGAGACCCAGTGAATATCACACTGCTATGTCACAGTCTCAATGTCGCAGGTGTGAAAAATGTCACTATAGGACAGGGGAGATGTAGAATTTCTGAACACAATTGTGGACACTGTTGGATTGTGTGAGGCCCAGTGAATATCACACCGCTATGTCACAGGATCAATGTCGTAGGTGTGAAAAATGTCACTATAGGACAGGGGAGATGTAGAATTTCTGAACACACTTGTGGACACTGTTGGATTGTGTGAGGCGCAGTGAATATCACACCGCTATGTCACAGGCTCAATGTCGTTGGTGTGAAAAATGTCACTATAGGACAGGGGAGATGTAGAATTTCTGAACACACTTGTGGACACTGTTTGATTGTGTGAGGCCCAGTGAATATCACACCGCTATGTCGCAGGTGTGAAAAATGTCACTATAGGACAGGGGAGATGTAGAATTTCTGAACACACTTGTGGACACTGTTGGATTGTGTGAGGCCCAGTGAATATCACACCGCTATGTCACAGGATCAATGTCGTAGGTGTGAAAAATGTCACTATAGGACAGGGAAGATGTAGAATTTCTGAACACACTTGTGGACACTGTTGGATTGTGTGAGGCCCAGTGAATATCACACCGCTATGTCAGTCTCAATGTCGCAGGTGTGAAAAATGTCACTATAGGACAGGGGAGATGTAGAATTTCTGAACACACTTGTGGACACTGTTGGATTGTGTGAGGCCCAGTGAATATCACACTGCTATGTCACAGTCTCAATGTCGCAGGTGTGAAAAATGTCACTATAGGACAGGGGAGATGTAGAATTTCTGAACACACTTGTGGACACTGTTGGATTGTGTGAGACCCAGTGAATATCACACTGCTATGTCACAGTCTCAATGTCGCAGGTGTGAAAAATGTCACTATAGGACAGGGGAGATGTAGAATTTCTGAACACACTTGTGGACACTGTTGGATTGTGTGAGGCCCAGTGAATATCACACCGCTATGTCACAGTCTCAATGTCGCAGGTGTGAAAAATGTCACTATAGGACAGGGGAGATGTAGAATTTCTGAACACACTTGTGGACACTGTTGGATTGTGTGAGGCCCAGTGAATATTACACCGCTATGTCACAGGCTCAATGTTGTTGGTGTGAAAAATGTCACTATAGGACAGGTGAGATGTAGAATTTCTGAACACACTTGTGGACACTGTTTGATTGTGTGAGGCCCAGTGAATATCACACCGCTATGTCGCAGGTGTGAAAAATGTCACTATAGGACAGGGGAGATGTAGAATTTCTGAACACACTTGTGGACACTGATGGATTGTGTGAGGCCCAGTGAATATCACACCGCTATGTCACAGGATCAATGTCATAGGTGTGAAAAATGTCACTATAGGACAGGGGAGATGTAGAATTTCTGAACACACTTGTGGACACTGTTGGATTGTGTGAGACCCAGTGAATATCACACTGCTATGTCACAGTCTCAATGTCGCAGGTGTGAAAAATGTCACTATAGGACAGGGGAGATGTAGAATTTCTGAACACACTTGTGGACACTGTTGGATTGTGTGAGGCCCAGTGAATATTACACCGCTATGTCACAGTCTCAATGTCGCAGGTGTGAAAAATGTCACTATAGGACAGGGGAGATGTAGAATTTCTGAACACACTTGTGGACACTGTTGGATTGTGTGAGGCCCAGTGATTATCACACCGCTATGTCACAGTCTCAATGTCGCAGGTGTGAAAAATGTCACTATAGGACAGGGGAGATGTAGAATTTCTGAACACACTTGTGGACACTGTTGGATTGTGTGAGACCCAGTGAATATCACACTGCTATGTCACATTCTCAATGTCGCAGGTGTGAAAAATGTCACTATAGGACAGGGGAGATGTAGAATTTCTGAACACACTTGTGGACACTGTTGGATTGTGTGAGGCCCAGTGAATATCACACCGCTATGTCACAGTCTCAATGTCGCAGGTGTGAAAAATGTCACTATAGGACAGGGGAGATGTAGAATTTCTGAACACACTTGTGGACACTGTTGGATTGTGTGAGGCCCAGTGAATATTACACCGCTATGTCACAGGCTCAATGTCGTTGGTGTGAAAAATGTCACTATAGGACAGGGGAGATGTAGAATTTCTGAACACACTTGTGGACACTGTTTGATTGTGTGAGGCCCAGTGAATATCACACCGCTATGTCGCAGGTGTGAAAAATGTCACTATAGGACAGGGGAGATGTAGAATTTCTGAACACACTTGTGGACACTGATGGATTGTGTGAGGCCCAGTGAATATCACACCGCTATGTCACAGGATCAATGTCATAGGTGTGAAAAATGTCACTATAGGACAGGGGAGATGTAGAATTTCTGAACACACTTGTGGACACTGTTGGATTGTGTGAGGCCCAGTGAATATCACACCGCTATGTCACAGGCTCAATGTCGCAGGTGTGAAAAATGTCACTATAGGACAGGGGAGATGTAGAATTTTTGAACACACTTGTGAACACTGTTGGATTGTGTGGGGCCCAGTGAATATCACACCGCTATGTCACAGTCTCAATGTCGCAGGTGTGAAAAATGTCACTATAGGACAGGGGAGATGTAGAATTTCTGAACACACTTGTGGACACTGTTGGATTGTGTGAGGCCCAGTGAATATCACAATGCTATGTCACAGGCAGAAATTGGCTAGTGTATGACAAACTACAAGGTGTATATAGAATTGGGCAGAATAGTAATCTCCCTAGAGTGTAGGTCTGTAAGAATGGAACAAGTCCTCGACTTATCCTTACAGAGTCACACACAGATAGCTTCACTGTGGCCGTGATAACAGCCGTTACACGGTACTGAGAGAGGAGCGTGCACGTACACCGCTGTCCGGTGTCCGTAAAATTGTCAAACTCTGTGTTTTTTAAGTATACGGACTGACACACGCTGTCTCTCTATAGTTTTGAATGTGATCAAACAGCAAATATACTTAACTGTTTGAAAACCAGACAAAACTAGAAGTTGCAGGTCTGTAAGAACGGAACATGTCCTCGACTTATCCTTACAGAGTGACACACAGATAGCTTCACTGTGGCTGTGATAACAGCCGTTACATGGTACTGTGTGAGGAGTGTGCACCGCTGTATGGTGTGAAAAAATGCACGCTCAGTACCTCACCAGGACAAAAAAAAAATTTGGATTGCTTTTAAAAAAGCAGTTTGCAGAGCAGTGGGAAAACAGCAATGCAGCTATCAGGAAGCCTTATAAGGCAGCCTAACAACCAACACAGCTGGTCCAGCAAAATATAGCCTCCACTTGCACTGCACACACAGTGACTGGTGTGTTGTACAGGCAAAATCGCTAGCAGCTGAAGCAGTTTTTGGTGTCTTCTTCCCTGCCTAACGCTCTCCCTACAGAATCAGCAGCAGCAGCAGCAGCTCTCCCTATTCTGAGATCAGCATGAGTAACATGGTGGTCGGCGTGCACGCCCTTTTATACCCCCTGTGATGCCCCCCAAAGCAAGCCAATCACTTGCATGCCCTTCTCAAAGATGGTGGTGACCCCTGCCTGTGTCATCATGTTGCCCACAGTGTCCGTGGATCCTGATTGGCTGAAAAAGGGCGGAAAACAAACTTTTGAAACGCGACTTTGGTGCTAAAAAGTCGCCGAGCTCGTGGCCGACCTCACCCTAGGGTCGGGTTTCGTTTCATGAAACCCGACTTTACCAAAAGTCGGCGACTTTTGAAATTTTTCGACCCGTTTCGCTCAACTCTAATCATAGCTGAAACATCCCTACGTCAGTGTCAAGTTCTCCCAAGGCTGGTATAGACACTGGATTCTGATGCTCCTTTATTGACACATCAGACTTTGTAGCTACCAAGGGTGGATATATCATAGACTGAGTCATTTTGCTGCTATGTGGCACCTGCAATGGAGTATGACTATTCTAGATTGGCAGCATCCTTTATAGTAATTACTAATGACCTATACAAGATTTCCTTCTCCATATGTTTTAAAACATAGTAGATAAGGATTGGAGAGTCAACCCATGAATACACAGCAAGCTACGAATAGTCCTGCCATGGGTTACTTGGGTCCTGCTGTTTTCTATAGTTCTATGTGTAGTGTATAGTGTCACTTACATGCACAGACACCATGTCATCCCACGTTGAGGTGTCCACAGTAAAAACTGCAACTCCATCTTCATTTGTCACTGTTGTCATGTTTAAATCTTCTTCCTCAAAGCCCAATACTAAGTAGACTGTTTCATTCGCTTTAGGCTTAACATTTTCTACAATGTTCATCTGTGAAAGAAAAAGACACATATTTTACTAATAGTCATTGCCTCCGGAGGCAAACACAAACCGGTGGCGACCTATTGAACTGCTAGTGCTAGACTGGTGGGGATTATTTCATGTATCCATTAAAAGGCTCCAGAGTAGGTAGGGTACTCATGGTCACAGGGGGTAATTTATCATGGGGGGAACATTATGAAGTCAGATTAGCTTGTGGCTGCTTTGTCTTAATTTGCCTCAAATTCATTAAAGGAGACCTATCACGTCTAATACTGTAAATATGTAATTTATCTACTTAGTGTAAATGTCACTGTTCTCCTCAATCTGGAATGATATTTAAATTGTTCCTGCTTCTCTTAGTTCCTGAGCTTTGGCATTTCTAACCAGCACATAAATATCGCCTTGTTAGTTAAGTGGGCATGGTCTGGAACCCTTATGGGCGTTTTCTTGAAGACTATGCCCCTTATCGTCTCAGAAGACTTTATTTACATAGATGGAAGAGAGGGCTATTTCTCAGGAATCAAGAGGCGAACAAACCAAAAAACTACAATGCCAAATTAAGGAAAACAGTGACTTTTAATTTCCATGTAAAAATTATGGAAAGTGACAAGTTCTCTTTAAAGTATCACACATTGTCAAATTTTTCTATATCTTTAGATATAATGTTTCTGTCTACAACCAATTTCCGACATTTTACAACATCCCCAACTGGAGGGACAACTCCAACTTTTTTTTTTTAAAAAGTCCTAATTTTAAATCTCTGTTAAACCATATTTGCATAGGTAACTCTGTCCCCCCACACTTTTTAAAAGTGGCAAGTGTGGCATGAAATTGCAAAAAATCACAAAAGTTACATAAATGACTCATCTCATGTGAAGCCAAGAGGAACGGTAAAGCATAAATTTATAAATTAAAATTTATTTCATTATTCTGGTGTAAATATCCATGTGATAAATTTACAGGTCCGATTCATCATTTACATTTTTCTTAAGTCACTTTTCTTTTCTGTCTTGTAAAAATTCAAAGGTGGGGAAAAAAAAAGAAAATGAAAGCACAGGAAGGTGTTAAGAGGTTAATTTCATATGGAGGCATGCACAGTTATTTTTATTTTGAATTTCACTGTAAAAAAAAAATTGTGGCATATCCCATTGAAGTCTTATGTATGGATTATTTTCCTCTAAATAACTTTGCACATGCGGCATCTAAGGTATTGTATAGTAGCTCTCGCTCTGTGTGTTGGTATGCATTCTCCATGCCATTTTCTGTTTTTTCCAAAAACAATTCTTCCTATACTTATATCATCACCTTAACAGTTAACGGGATTCCTTTCTGGTAAAAATTAGGAATGTTCTCAATCTTCATCTGCAGGTGCCTGGTAACAAATGTAATTGCAAACATTCTTTCAATGTAACCTAAGAATACACAAACATAAAGATTATGTCTCTGATACATCGTGCTGTTTACATCAGAAATTTGGAGTTAAATAACTTTAAATGTCACAGATTTTTGTGTGAAATACGAAGTTGCGCAAAAATTTGGTGACTTTTTCCATGTATGCACCAGCTTTGGGCAAAATGGTCAAACTGGGGGAGAGCTGAAGATGGAGCGGGGTATTCAAAGCAGTGGTGTGCCTTACACCAAAATTTTTACTCGAGTTTCTGACTGCTTCATTCATTCTCAGTGAGGCTTCTGGAAAAAGCTGAGTGCAACGCTCGAAAGCCACAGAGAGAATGAAAAGAGTTGCAATCAAGTGTGTGCACTGCCTGCCGCTATATTCCAAAAGTTCCCCATTCTGCGAACTGGTGTAGGTGTCACAGGTTAATGCCTCACAGATTAACAAGTTATTACAACCTTTTTATATATTGTATATGTTTGTACAGAATGTAACTCACCAGAAACGTCCTCTGTTAGAGAAGCAATGATTAATAAAGACTTAAATTGAGTTTTAGTGGAGATATTGAAAAAAGCAAGGTCAATCTCTCTTGATAGGCACCCCTTGTCATCAGTCTGATGAAAAAAAAATATAAAAGAAGATGAAAAATAGAAAAAAAAACAAAAATAAAAATATCTCAGCATTTTTTGGATATGAATATTTGGAATAATATAGATTGTCTAATAGGTTGGTCCCACCTTTGTTATCACCAATTAGTCGAAGATTTCAAATGTAGGGGTCGTACCATACTCATTGTTTTTGAGAGGATGACCTACAGTTTACCATTTCCATACATTCCTCCCCATATATATATCTAGAGTAAGTCCAATAAAGTAGGACTTTGAGGAAAGAAGGAATTTTGGATGCTTAGGCAACGAAAAGAAAGGCTACCATCTGACCATCTCAAACTGAATAAAATAAAATCATCACTTTAATTCAGACTTTTAAAACCCATGTAAAAGTGGTGAAAGAAAAATATTCATCTACGCGTTTCATATGCCATGTGTGTTCTTAATCATAAAGAGGCATGCACACAGTGTTTGAAACTATTTTAATATTTTTCACTCACCACTCTTTCATGGATTTTAAAAGTTTGAGTAAACGTGATACAGGAGAAATATATCTTTGTACCTTGTTAGCCAGTAGATAGAAAAATATTACAATTCAAGAGTCATCAGTGGTTGAAACCTTTTAATGGCTAAATGAAACTTGGCACAGTTATTAGTCCTTCTCTACGTAGTTGCCACCAAGTGACACACACATCTCCTATCTCTTTAAACAACTGTAAACACCTCGCTTGTAGAAGTCAACAGGTTGCTCCAAAAGCCACAATGTGACTTCGGAAATCCGAGTCTCATCACCTGGGAAATGCTTGCCCTTCAAATATAACTTCATTGTTGGAAAGAGGTGGAAGTCTGATGGTGCGAGGATGTTTAAATAAGGGGGATGTGATAGAATTTCATAGCCACAGGAGCATGCTTCCATTTGGGCAACATGTGAGTTGTGAACTGACACATTGTTTTGCAAAAGGCAGACACCATTGGTGAGCATGCTACGTCACGTCTCTTTGTTTTGATGGCCTCCTGCAATTTCTGCAGCAGTCAAGCATTGTATGGCTCAATAATCATGGTTCCCTTTGCTAGCAAATCCTTCTATACTACTCTGTGCTGGTCGCAAAATACTGTGAGCATGAACTTGTCTGCCGAGGGTTGGGCATGTGCCACCTTTGGAGGCGGGGAGTCTTGATCCTTCCATTGCATTGACTGGACATTAGTCTCAGGATCATAGTGTTGGACCCAGCTTTCATCCTGTGTGATCAGTCTGTTGAAAAAGTCCTCCTGGTTTCCATGGCACATCATCAATAGAGCTTGAGAACATTCAACTCGTTCCTGCTTCTGGAAAGGTGTGAACAGCCGAGAAACCCAGCGAGTGGATACCTTATGCATGAGAAGATGGTCTTGGTTGATTTTTTCCGCGAACCCTACACTAATCTTGTCATTTTGAGCTAGATGGTGAATGATTATGCGGTGATTTTCCAAAATGGCGACCTCCACTTGCTGGATGGTGTGTTCAATAATAGCAGAATGAGGTCGCCCTGGAATAGGAGCTATTTGCACTGAAGTCTGACCACATTTGAATTGACTATGCCAGTTCTTGATTACATCATATGATGGGGAAAGAGCACCGTAAACCTCTTTCATCCCATCTAATGTCTCCTTTGGTGTGCGGCCTTTCAAGTAAAGGAACTTGATGACTGCTCTGTATTCCACTGGGTCCATTATAAAACCTCGCACTACTTCAGTAGAGATGAGCAAAAATTTCAATATTCGGTTTGGATCACGAACTCCGAATTTTCAATATTCACCAATGTAATCGTCAATTTAATCGCCAAATGTAACCGAACAAACACAGCACAAAAGGCGGTGTTTCTCACGCTGTGTGACAGCGTGGGAAACACCAGCGTAGTGCTTCTGATCAGTGGTGAAATCATCCCTGCTGGTCAGAGAGCCAAGGTTCCCACACTGTCAAGAGACAGCGTGAGCACTCAGCTGTGATCGGAGCATAAAGTCTACCTCTGGTCACTGGGGTCAGTTGATGAGACTACAGCTCCCTTCAGCTGATACCTGTTGCCACTAATAACAGTAAGCAGGAGCGGCAGATGGGAGTATTCATCCATCACTGACTTTTTCCCAACCCTGCTGGGAACGCAGCCTCAGTGACCGGAGGTAACCTCAATGATGTCACCGCTAGTCACTGAGGCTGTGCTCACAGCAGCTCATTCAGTAGTGGTTCTCAGCCTGGATGGTCTCATCTTGGCATCGTCCAGGTTGAAAACTATTAATCACGCAGACATGGATTACGGCAGGAAAGAATGACAGATATGGTATATTCTTGTTATTTTATATTTTTGTTTTATTACAGGAGAACAAGGGCTTTGGTGGAGTTAGGCGTTAAGTGAGTATAAATGTGTTTGTTATTTTTAAATAAAATGGAAAACTGTGTTAAGTCTTATTTCTAATACAGGACTTTATTCTGGCTGTGTCTTTATTTACCATGTAACTATAGTATTAGTGGTGGATAGGTATCTTATAGATACCTCTCCATTACTAAGCTGAGGGCTTGATGTCACCTGACAATACAAAGGTGACATGAACCCCAGAAATATGAACCCCACTTGCCACTGCTACAGGACAAGTGGGAAGAGCTGGGCAAAGTGCCAGAATTGGCGCATCTAATAGATGTGCCTTTCTTGGGTGGCTGCGGGCTACTATTTTTAGACTGGTGGGCCAATATCCATGGCCCCTTAGCAGCCTGAGAATACCAGCCCCCAGTTGTCTGCTTTAGCAAGGCTGGTTGTCAAAAATGGGGAGGACCACATGCCATTTTTTAAATCATTTATTTAAATATTTAAAAAATACGATGTGGGGACCCCTCTTTTCTTGTTAACCAACCTTGCTGAAGCTGACAGCTGAGGGATGCAGCTCCCAGCTGTGAGTTTTGCCTGGCTTGTTATAAAAAATACAGGGGAAGCCACACAGGGAATTCTTAATATTATTTATTTACAGCGCATGAGTGGCTGATGAAGGCCGGCGTCATACTACTCTAGAATACTGGTGAGTGCTATGCAAGAAAACATTGAATAGCTCTCGGCCCAGTGTTAATCTATGGAGCATCTCACATCAGCGTTTATTTTCTCAGCTGTATTCGTCATGCATGTAAAATTGCAGCATGTTGAGATTGTCACCGAGACTCTGCCGAGACTCACCAATGCAAGCCTATGAGTGCGAGAAAAAATCACACAGCACTTGGACCTTGCAAGTGCTGTCTGACTTTTATCCTTTGAAAAGCTAGCAATTCATGTGCCTCGTACAGTAAAATCACACTGACAGGTTAGAATAGATAGAAAAGATATATACACATAGAATACACACACGTATATACACTCACTGGCCACTTTATTAGGTACACCATGCTAGTAACGGGTTGGACCCCCTTTTGCCTTCAGAACTGCCTCATTTCTTCGTGGCAGAGATTCAACAAGGTGCTGGAAGCATTCCTCAGAGATTTTGGACCATATTGACATGATGGCATCACACAGTTGGCGCACATTTGTCGGCTGCACATCCCTGATGCGAATCTCCCGTTCCACCACATCCCAAAGATGCTCTATTGGATTGAGATCTGGTGACTGAGGAGGCCATTTGAGTACAGTGAACTCATTGTCATGTTCAAGAAACCAATCTGAGATGATTCGAGCTTTATGACATGGCGCATTATCCTGCTGAAAGTAGCCATCAGATGTTGGGTACATTGTGGTCATAAAGGGATGGACATGGTCAGCAACAATACTCAGGTAGGCTATGGCGTTGCAACGATGCTCAATTGGTACCAAGGGGCCCAAAGAGTGCCAAGAAAAAATTCCCCACACCATGACACCACCACCACCAGCCTGAACCGTTGATACAAGGCTGGATGGATCCATGCTTTCATGTTGTTTACGCCAAATTCTGACCCTACCATCCGAATGTCGCAGCAGAAATCGAGACTCATCAGACCAGGCAACGTTTTTCAAATCTTCTACTGTCCAATTTCGATGAGCTTGTGCAAATTGTAGCCTCAGTTTCCTGTTCTTAGCTGAGAGGAGTGGTACCCAGTGTGGTCTTCTGCTGCTGTAGCCCATCTGCCTCAAAGTTCGACGCACTGTGCGTTCAGAGATGCTCTTCTGCCTACCTTGGTTGTAACGGGTGGCAATTTGAGTCACTGTTGCCTTTCTATCAGCTCGAACCAGTATGCCCATTCTCCTCTGACCTCTGGCATCAACAAGGCATTTCCGGCCACAGAACTGCCGCTCACTGGATTTTTTTTCTTTTTCGGACCATTCTCTGTAAACCCTAGAGATGGTTGTGCGTGAAAATCCCAGTAGATCAGCAGTTTCTGAAATACTCAGACCAGCCCTTCTGGCACCAACAATCATGCCACGTTCAAAGGCACTCAAATCACCTTTCTTCCCCATACTGATGCTCGGTTTGAACTGCAGGAGATTGTCTTGACCATGTCTACATGCCTAAATGCACTGAGTTGCCGCCATGTGATTGGCTGATTAGAAATTAAGTCTTAACACACAGTTGGACAGGTGTACCTAATAAAGTGGCCAGTGAGTGTATATATATATACATATATATATATATATATACTGTATATATACAGTACAGACCAAAAGTTTGGACACACCTTCTCATTCAAAGAGTTTTCTTTATTTTCAGGACTATGAAAATTGTACTATGAATTAACACATGTGAAATTATATAATTAACAAAAAGGTGTGAATCAACTGAAAATACTGTATGTCTTATATTCTAGGTTCTTCGAAGAAGCCACCTTTTGCTTTGATTACTGCATTGCACACTCTTGGCATTCTCTTGATGAGCGTCAAGAGGTAGTCACCGGAAATGGTTTTCACTTCACAGGTGTGCCCTGCCAGGTTTAATAAGTGGGATTTCTTGCCTTAAAAATGGGGTTGGGACCATCAGTTGTGTTGTGCAGAAGTCTGGTGGATACACAGCTGATAGTCCTACTGAATAGACTGTTAGAATTTGTATTATGGCAAGAAATACGAGTGGCCATCATTACTTTAAGAAATGAAGGACAGTCAGTCTGAAAAATTGGGAAAACTTTGAAAGTGTCCCCAAGTGCAGTGGCAAAAACCATCAAGCGCTACAGGCTTACATGAGGACCGGCCCAGGAAAGGAAGGCCAAGAGTCACCTCTGCTGCGGAGGATAAGTTCATCCGAGTCACCAGCCTCAGAAATTGCAGGTTAACAGCAGCTCAGATTAGAGACCAGGTCAATGCCACACAGAGTTCTAGCAGCAGACACATCTCTACAATAACTGTTAAGAGGAGACTTTGTGCAGCAGGCCTGCATGGTAAAATAGCTGCTAGGAAACCACTGCTAAGGACAGGCAACAAGCAGAAGATACTTGCTTGGGCTAAAGAACACAAGGAATGGACATTAGATCAGTGGGAATCTGTGCTTTGCTCTGATGAGTCCAAATTTGAGATCTTTGGTTCCAACCACCGTGTCTTTATGCGACGCAGAAAAGGTGAACGGATGCTCCACATGCCTGGTTCCCACCATGAAGCATGGAGGAGGAGGTGTGATGGTGTGGGGGTGTTTTGCTAGTGATACTGTTCGGGACTTATTAAAAATTGAAGGCATTCTGAACCAGCATGGCTACCACAGCATCTTGCATCGGCATGCTATTCCATCCGGTTTGCACTTAGTTGGACCATCATTTATTTTTCAACAGGATAATGACCCCAAACACACCTCCAGGCTGTGTAAGGGCTATTCGACCAAGAAGGAGAGTAATGGGGTGCTGCTAGGGCCGGCGTTAGGGGCAGGCAGACCAGGCAGCAGCCTAGGGCCCCCAGCCAGCGGCACATCACACAGCCACTATGGGGCCCCTGTGAGGCAGGGGGGTCCACCTGCCCCCAGCGCCGACTCTCGCCGCTGCCGCATAGAAGGAGGCAGTGATGGAGGAGAGAGCGTCAACTGACACTCCCTCTCCCATCATTCCCCGCTCTGCCTCTGACACAGTGGGGGCGCGATGACGTCATCGCGCTCTCACTGTGTGCCAGACAGAGCAGGAGGAGACAGGAGCAGCCAGTAGTGCAGGCACGAGGAGAAGGTGAGGAGTGTTTTTTTTTTTTTTTTAAATCAGTGTGAGTACTGGACTGTGGGGCCACTCTGGGGGGGGCTATATACCATGCTAAGCTGTATCATACCATGCTGGGGGGGCTGTATTCCATGTTGGGCTGTATTACACCATTCTGGACGGGCTATATACCATGCTGGGCTGTACTACACCATTCTGGGTGGGCTATATACCATGCTGGGCTGTATTATACCATGCTGGGCTGTATTACACCATTCTGGGCTGTATTACACCACTCTGGGGGGGCTATATACCATGCTGGGCTCTATTACACCATTCTGGGGGGGCTATATACCATGCTGGGCCGTATTATACCATCTTTGGCTGTATTATACCATTCTGGGGGGCTATATACCATGCTGGGCCGTATTATACCATGCTGGGCTGTATTACACCATTCTGGGGGGACTATATACCATGCTGGGCCGTATTATACCATGCTGGGCTGTATTACACCATTCTGGGGGGCTATATACCATGCTGAGCCATATTATACCATGCTGGGCTGTATTACACCATTCTGGGGGGGCTATATACCATGCTGGGCTCTATTATACCATGCTGGGCTGCATTACACCATTCTGGGGGCTATATACCATGCTGGGCTGTATTGCACCATTCTGGGGGGGGGCTATATACCATGCTGGGCCATATCATACCATGCTGGGCTGTATTACACCATTCTGGGGGGGGGCTATATACCATGCTGGGCTGTATTATACCATGCTGGGCTGCATTACACCATTCTGGGGGGGCTATATACCATGCTGGACCTTATTATACCATGCTGGCTATATCATACCGTGCTGGGGGGGCTATATACCATGCTGGGCCATATTATACCATGCTGGGCTGTATTACATCATTCTGGGGGGGCTATATACCATGCTGGGCTGTATCATACCATGCTGGGGGGGCTATATACCATGCTGGGCTATATTACACCATTCCAGGGGGACTATACACCATGCTCGGCTGTATCATACCATGCTGGGGGGGGGCTATATACCATGCTGGGCTGTATTATACCATTCTGGGGGGTTATATACCATGTTGGGCTGTATCATATGCTGGGGGGGCTACATACCATGCTGGGCTTTATTACACCATTCTGGGGGGGCTATATACCATGCTGGGCTGTATTATACCATGCTGAGCTTTATTACACCAATCTGGGGGGCTATATACCATGCTGGGCCGTATTATACCATGCTGGGCTGTATCATACCATGCTGGGGGGGCTATATACCATGCTGGGCCATATTATACCATGCTGGGCTGCATTACACCATTCTGGGGGTCTATATACCATGCTGGGCTGTATCATACCATGCTGGGGGGGGGCTATATACCATGCTGGGCTGTATTATACTATTCTGGGGGGGCTATATACCATGCAGGGCTGTATCAAACCATGCTGGGGGGGCTATATACCATGCTGGGCTGTATTACACCATTCTGGGTGGACTATATACCATGCGCGGCTGTATCAAACCATGCTGGGGGGGCTATATACCATGCTGGGCTGTATTATACTATTCTGGGGGGGCTATATACCATGCAGGGCTGTATCATATGCTGGGGGGGCTTAATACCATGCTGGGCTGTATTACACCATTCTGGGGGGCTATATACCATGCTGGGCTGTATTATACCATACTGGGCTGTATTACACCATTCTGGGGGGCTATATACCATGCTGGGCCGTATTATACCATGCTGGGCTGTATCATACCATGCTGGGGGGGGCTATATACCATGCTGGGCTGCATTACACCATTCTGGGGGGGCTATATAACATGCTGGGCTGTATCATACCATGCTGGGCTGTATTATACCATTCTGGGGGGGCTATATACCATGCTGGGCAGTATTATACCATGCTGGGCTGTATTACACCATTCTGGGGGGGCTATATACCATGCTGGGCAGTATTATACCATGCTGGGCTGTATTACACCATTCTGGGGGGGCTATGTACCATGCTGGGCTGTAGTATACCATTCTGGGGGGGCTATATACCATGCTGGGTCATATTATACCATGCTGGGCTGTATTACACCATTCTGGGGGGGCTATATACCATGCTGGGCTGTATTATACCATGCTGAGCTTTATTACACCAATCTGGGGGGCTTTATACCATGCTGGGCCGTATTATACCATGCTGGGCTGTATCATACCATGCTGGGGGGGCTATATACCATGCTGGGCCATATTATACCATGCTGGGCTGCATTAAACCATTCTGGGGGGCTATATACCATGCTGGGCTGTATCATACCATGCTGGGGGGGCTATATACCATGCTGGGCTGTTTTACACCATTCTGGGGGGACTATATACCATGCGCGGCTGTATCATACCGTGCTGGTGGGGCTATATACCATGCTGGGCTGTATTGTACCATTCTGGGGGGGATATATACCATGCTGGGCTGTATCATATGCTGGGGGGGCTATATACCATGCTGGGCTGTATTACACCATTCTGGGGGGCTATATACCATGCTGGGCTGTATTATACCATGCTGGGCTGTATTACACCATTCTGGGGGGCTATATACCATGCTGGGCCGTATTATACCATGCTGGGCTGTATCATACCATGCTGGGGGGGCTATATACCATGCTGGGCTGCATTACACCATTCTGGGGGGGGCTATATGCCATGCTGGGCTGTATCATACCATGCTGGGGGGGCTATATACCATGCTGGGCTGTATTACACCATTCTGGGGGGACTATATAGCATGCTGGGCTGTATCATACCATGCTGGGGGGGGCTATATACCATGCTGGGCTGCATTACACCATTCTGGGGGGGGCTATATACCATGCTGGGCTGTATCATACCATGCTGGGGGGGCTATATACCATGCTGGGCTGTATTACACCATTCTGGGGGGACTATATACCAATCTCGGCTTTATCATACCATGCTGGGGGGCTTTATACCATGCTGGGCTGTATTACACCATTCTGGGGGGGCTATATACCATGCTGGGCTGTAGCATACCATGCTGGGGGGCTATATACCATGCTGGGCTGTATTACACCATTCTGGGGGGACTATATACCATGCTCGGTTGTATCATACCATGCTGGGGGGCTATATACCATGCTGGGCTGTATTATACCATTCTGGGGGGGCTATATACCATGCTGGGCTGTATCATATGCTGGGGGGGCTATATACCATGCTGGGCTGTATTACACCTTTCTGGGTGGTCTATATACCATGCTGGGCTTTATTATAATGTGCTGGACTGCATTACACTATTCTGGGGGGGGGCTATATACCATGCTGAGCCATATTATACCATGCTGGGCTGTATTACACCATTCTGGGGGGGGGCTATATACCATGCTGGGCTGTATTATACCATTCTGGGGGGCTATATACCATGCTGGGTCATATTATACCATGCTGGGCTGTATTACACCATTCTGGGGGGGGACTATATATCATGCTGTGCTGTATTATACCATGCTGAGCTTTATTACACCAATCTGGGGGGCTATATACCATGCTGGGCCATATTATACCATGCTGGGCTGTATCATTCCGTGCTCGGGGGGTTATATACCATGCTGGGCCATATTATACCATGCTGGGCTGCATTACACCATTCTGGGGGGCTATATACCATGCTGGGCTGTATCATACCATGCTGGGGGGGCTATATACCATGCTGGGCTGTATTACACCATTCTGGGGGGACTATATACCATGCTCGGCTGTATCATACCATGCTGGGGGGGGCTATGTACCATGCTGGACTGTATTATACCATTCTGGGGGGCTATATACCAGGCTGGGCTGTATCATATGCTGGGGGGCTATATACCATGCTGGGCTGTATTACACCATTCTGGGGGGCTATATACCATGCTGGGCTGTATTATACCATAGGGACTCCATATAATTAATAACCAGCAAAGGCTATGTAGACAGCTGTGGGCTGATATTAATAGCCTAGGAAGGAGCAATGGATACTGCCCCCCAGTCTATAAACATCTGCTCTCAGCCACCTCAGAAAAGGCGCATCTCTAGGATACGCCGATTCTGATACTTAGCCTCGCTCTTCCCACTTGCCCTGTAGAGGTGGCAAGTGGGGTGATAGTTGGGGGGGTTGATGTCACCTTTTATTGTCAGGTGACATCAAACCCCAAGGTTAGTAATGGAGAGGCATCAATAAGACGCCACCATTACTAACCCCATAGTCACATTGTATGAAAACACAGACACCCAGAAAATAGTCCTTTAATTGAAAGAATTCTTAATTAAACAATACTTACGACCTATCCTATTCCCCCGATGCCCTTGTCATCTGTAAAAAAAAGTATAAAAAACAAACAACAATATTCCTCACCTTTCCGCATAGATGCTTTTAATCCATTTGTCCCTTGACGGGTCTAGCTCTGTTCAAGCACTGTGAAAATTTCCCATGATGCTCGCGCTGACATCAGAAAGGTGAAGTGAGTTCATTGGCTGTGAACTCACAGGACCTGTCTGACATCATCGCAAGCAGGAGAACTTTCTCAGGTCGCGGGGCCCTCAAACATGGAATAGCAGTTCACAGGCAGACACTGAGCACATGGTGCTCAATGTCTACTGGATGACAGGCTTCATGGTCGCATCATGCCATCTATATGTAACAGAGCTAGAACCGTCGTGGGAGACAAATGGATTAAAAGCATTTCTGAGGAATGGTGAGGAATATTGTTTATTTTTTTACCTCTTTTGCAGATGACGAGGGAATAAGTGAGGTCGTAAGTATGGTTTAATTAAGATTATTAAAGGAGTCTGTGTCTCTTTCAATTAAGTGACTTTTTTCTGGGTGTCTGTGTTTTCATACAATGTGACTATAGGGTTAGTAATGAGGCGTCTTATTGGCGCCTCTCCATTACTAACCTTGGGGTTTGAGGTCACCTGACAATGCAAAGATGATGTCAAACCCCCCGAGCATATTTGCTCATCTCCACACTTCATCACCTGTAAAATCAAGACCACTATTAGTTCTGAGTTGCAAATTGTCACGTAACCTATAGAGACATATCATTACACATGTGCAGTTTCAGCGTCCTGTGATAAATAGAAGTGGGTCAGGTGAAATCGTTAACCCCTTAATGACCGCCAATACGCTTTTTAACGGCACTGAGAAATAAGTTAAGTGTATAAAGCTTCGGAAATTCTCTGGGGACTCAGCTACCGGGTGTAGCTGAGACCCCAGAGAACATGATTCGGGTTGATTTTTACTGACTCCAGTGTTGCGATCACCATTATTCATGGAATAACAGCGACTGCAAAAAAAGTCTGATTTCCCTTTAAATTTCTCTCTCCTCTAATGTGATCTAGCACATCATAGGAAAGAGAAATGGGGTCCTCCGAGCCCGCCCAGTACTTCCGGTTTCCAGTGGACCCTCCTGAATCCCCTGTTCCTGTCCCCCGGCCACCGTTGTCTTCTTCCGGGAGGAAAATGAAGCGCGCATATGCAATGCACCCGCCGAGATCTGCCGGTCAGCACCCAGCAACAATAGGAACTTTTTCCCATTGGTTTATTTTGATCACTGTGATAGACCCTATCATACTGATCACAATAAAAATAATAGTAAATCAAATCCCCCTTTATCACCCCCTTAGTTAGGGAAAAATGTTAAAACAAAAAAATATATATTTATTTCCATTTTTTCATTAGGGTTAGGGTTGGGCTAGGGCAGTGTTCCCCAACTCCAGTCCTCAAGAGCCACCAATGGTTCATGTTTTCATTTCAGGATTTCCTTAGTATGGCCCAGGTGATAATTGCAGTACCTACACAGGCAACAATTCCATCACCTGGGCAATACTAATGAAATACTGAAAACATGACCTGTTGGTGGCTCTTGGGGACTGGAGTTGGGGAATACTGGGCTAGGGTTAGGGTTGGGGTTAGTGTTAGGGTTAGGGTTGGGCTAGGGTTAGAGTTGAGGCTAGATCTAGGGTTAGGGTTGGACTAGGGTTAGGGTTGGGCTAGGGTTAGGGTTGAGCTTGGGTTAGGGTTGTGGCTAGGGTTAGGGTTGGGGCTAGTGCTGGGACTAGGGTTAGGGTTGGGGTAGAGTTGTGGTTAGATTATGGTTTTGGTTATGTTTTTGGATTACGGTTAGGGTTAAGATTAGGGTGTGTTAGCGTTAGGGTTGTGGTTAGGGTTATAGTTAGGGTTGGGATTAGGGTTAGGGGTGTGTTGGGGTTAGGGTTATGGTTAGTGTTGGGAGTAGGGTTAGGGGTGTGTTGGGGTTAGGGTTGGAGTTAGAATTGGGGGGTTTCCACTGTTTAGGTGCATCAGGTGGTCTCCAAATGTGACTAGCGCCCACCATTGAGTCCAGACAATTTTGCATTCAAAAAGTCAAATGGTGTCCCCTCCTTTCTGAGCCCTGCCATGTGCCCAACCAATGGCTTTTCCCCACATATGGGGTATCAGCGTACTCAGAAGATGCACAACAAATTTTGTGGTTTGCTTTCTCCTGATACCCTTGTGAAAATAAAAAACTGTTTCCAAAGTAAATTTTTTGCGAAAAAAGTAAAATGTTCATTTTTTCCTTCCACATTGCTTTAGTTCTCGTGAAGCACCTGAAGGGTTCATGAACTATTTGAATGTGGTTTTGAGCACCTTGAGGGGTGCAGTTTTTAGAATGGTGTCACTTTTGGGTATTTTCTGTTATATTGACCCCCCCAAACACACTTCAAATGTGAGGTGGTCCCTAAAAAAATGGTTTTGTAAATTTTGCTGGAAAAATGAGAAATCGCTGGTCAAATTTTAACCCTTATAATGTCCTAACAAAAAAATTATGTTTCCAAAATTGCGATGATGTAAAGTAGACATGTAGACTAGTAAGAAACTAGTCACTTCTCCCTCCTTCCTCCCCAGCCATCTCAACACCTCCTCAGAACTGTTCCTCCACATACAATCCTTCTTCTCCAGTCCCACACGACCGCATCATGTCCTATCTTGCTCCCACATTCTAACGCTCTGTCTGCTACTCCTCATTGCCGGTGACATATCCCCAAATACTGACCCTCCTCAACACATCCCGACACTCATTTCTAAAACCCTGCCATGATCCTCTACACGTTTTTGCAACCATGATAACTTCATACCCATTCATTCAGACCCCACTCCCCCGGTCCCCCTACCTGGAGCACTATGGAATGCATGCTCTGTCTGTCACATATCCATGACCTCTTTATCACCAACAAACTCTCATTCTTTGGCATCACTGAAACCTGACTCACACCCTCTGACTCAGCCTCTCCAGCTGCACTTTCTTATGGCGGATTCAATATCTCTCACACCCTTCGCCCCAGCAACAAACGTGGAGGAGGAGTTGGCTTGCTCCTGTCCGATACCTGCAAACCAACACAAATATTCCCTGTTCAGAAGTAGTCCATTTAATCACGAGTGTCCCACGATGAGTCCAGCTCTGCTACATCTGGATGCATGACATCCAGATATAGAAGAGCTTGTAGATGACCACCGGAGATCTCTGGCGGTCACCTACACTGTAGTTCTCATGGTCAGCTGACTGTGAGAACAAGCCTAGTGACCGGAGATAACCTCCGGTCATGTACACGGCAGTTCTCACAATAACATGCAGTTCTCGTGATAAGTTAAGTTATCGCGAGAACTGCAGAGGATGCGGACTTCCGGCGGCAGGACAGTTAAGACCTTATGTAAATTACTAGGCATGCGTAGTAAGCTGCATTTACCCAGTTACTATGCATGTGACTAATCATTAGATGTGGTTTTACCACATCTAATAATTGTCTACGGGAATTTTACGGTGCGGTGACGGAGCGTCGCCGCATCGTTAACAGACATGTTGCGTTCTGAAAAGACGCGCTGCATGTCCATTTGCGCAGGTCTGCTGCCTGCGTCTTTTAATGCATAGTGGAGACAGGATTTCATGAAATCCCCTCCACTATGCTGTAACATTTGGATTCTGCAGGTTTGACGCTGCGGCTGTACGCAGCGTCAAACACGCAGCATTTCCTGACCTTAGAAACATACCCTTATAAAGAGAACTGTAGGGATAGTTCAGCAGCTTCAACAATGCGATTCTCCACTACAAGTTCTTTAGGCTCATCACTGCAATTCAAAAATGTAGGTTCTTCAGGCTTAGGCTGGTTTCACATTTGCGTTTTTTTGCGCTGGAAAAAAACGCATACGTGCGCATGCGTTTTTTCCCCTATATTTAACATGGGTGCGCATACCTGCGCGCTGGCATGCGCACGTATGCGATTTTCATGCGCTGCGTTTTTTTGGGGTGTGCATTGGTATTTTCCAGACGCAGCATGTTGCATTTTTTGGCCCTGCAAAAAAAGCGCATGCGCACGTATGCGCACGTTTTGCGCTAAAAATGGCCATTATAGCCTATGGGTGCGCATATGTGCGCATTGGCATGCTTATGTATGCGTTTTTTTGCACATGCGTTTTTTTTGTTAACCATGGAATTTAGGGGTTTGGGTTAGAGTTAGGGTTAGTTAAAGGGGTTTAGGGTTAGGGTTAGGGTCAGGGTCAGGGTTAGGGTTGGGGTTAGGGTCAGGGTTAGGGTTAAGTATGGTTTGGTTAAGGGTTAGGGTCAGGGTTAGGGTTAGGGTTAGAATTAGGGTCAGGGTTAGGGTTAAGTATGGTTTGGTTAAGGGTTAGGGTCAGGGTTAGGGTTAGGGTTAGGGTTAGTTAGGGTTTAGGGTTTGGGTTAGGGTTAAGTATGGTTTGGTTAAGGGTTAGGGTCAGGCTTAGGGTTAGGGTTAGGGTTAGTTAGGGTTTAGGGTTTGGGTTAGGGTTAAGTATGGTTTGGTTAAGGGTTAGGGTCAGGGTTAGGGTTAGGGTTAGGGTCAGGGTTAGGGTTAGGGTTAGGGTTAGGGTCAGGGTTAGGGTTAAGTATGGTTTGGTTAAGGGTTAGGGTTAGGGTTAGGGTTAGGGTCAGGGTTAGGGTTAGGGTTAGGGTCAGGGTTAGGGTTGGGGTTAGGGTCAGGGTTAGGGTTAAGTATGGTTTGGTTAAGGGTTAGGGTCAGGGTTAGGGTTAGGGTTAGGGTCAGGGTTAGGGTTAGTAAAGTCATGGTTTGGGTTAGTGTGAGGGGCCACCTAATGTTGGAAAAAAACGCAAACGCGGTAAAAACGCAATAAAAACGCATACAAACGCATAAAAACGCTGCGTTTTTTTCATGCATGCTCATAAAAATGCTTGAAAAAAACGCAGCAGTTGTATGCTTTTGTATGCGTTTTTTCAATGCGTTTTTTTGCGGGAAAAACGCGCTGCAAAAAAAAGCAAGTGTGAAACTAGCCTCAACACTGCAATTCACTGCATAGTCAAACTGTATGGGAGACACACTTTCTTCTAATGGGAACATTTTTGTCTTGAGGCCCTCAAGTACGTCTGTTGATAGGGTTATTGAGGTACGTGTGAATTTGGTTCAGGGCAGTCCTTGCATGCACTGCAAAGGCTAACAGTATGGCAGTACCAAAAGAATAAAGAATTGGCCGGAGCTGAGCCTCCCCTGCCCCCTCCCAAGGAGGCATAGGCGGAGGCCAGCTTGACGGGGGGGTGGTCGGCTACCAGGGGGAGTACCCTGGAGTTGGGGGAGTATATAGAGGAGGGGTGTGGGTGTCCTCTTCCTCTTTGGATCTGGTCCCCCCAGGAAGAAGTCACCCTTACCATGTCTGATGTGGAGCGGGTGTTGGAGCAGCTGCGAGCGGCGGCGCGGTCACAGCCCCCAGGCTGGCTGGCGACATGGGTGGCCGGCATTGTTCCTGGGACATCCGGAGAGTCTGCAGCAGCCACGGGGAGGGAGCGGCACTACAGACGAGTGAGGCCTCCCGAGCGGCTCTCACCCGATTCATCCCCCAGGGCCTCGCGATGCTGCCGGAGCCCCTCCGGGGACCCTCCAGGCCGGGCGCAGCGTGCTGTGCCTGTCGCCGCTACCCGGCCTGGGAGGAATCCGCAGGCCAGGCGAGGGCCCGCAGCGATGGCTAGGCCACGGCCTACCTCCAGGCGGGGGGCGGGCCTGTCAGGCGCCGGGCAGCGGCAAGCTCCTGCATCAGCGGGAGGCCGCGGCGGTAACCTCCTCGCCACGCGGCCTGCCTCCCCCTCCAGCAGGGGGGCGGACGTCGGGGGAGCTTTGGCCTGCAGCCTGGCAGGGCTGCCATCATCATCCCCAGGCAGTGGGGGAACACCGAGTGTGGCAGGGGGCTGCGGCGAAGGGGCCCAGCATCGGCGGTCCGCTTCGGGGGCCGCTGCAAGAGGTGGGGGACGTCACCACACCAGGACCGCGGCCTGCTCCCCTGTGGGGCCGCTAACAGCGATGCCCATGTACAGTAGCGATGGCCTCTTTTCCGGGGGCCTGGAGGCGCAGCGGGGGGCCCTTAGTGCTTCGCTGCAGGAGCCAGCCGTGGCAGCGGGAGCAGAACTCATGGTGTCCCGGTCAGCGTCCATTGCTGGGGTCCCGTCATCGGGGTCCCTTGGGGGGGGCCCAGTCATCATCATTTGGCTCCTCCTGCGGGGAGTCCCAGAGGTCGACACCAAGCTGGCGAAGGTACATCCGAGGACCCAGGTTTTCCGGCTGGAGGGCACACAGCCCCCTCGCAGCCCGGTGAGTATGGCTCTGTGTCCCCTGTTTGTCATCCAGTTGCAACATCATCCTGGTTGGGTGGGGGGCCATTGGCGGAATCCCTCGGGGTCAGCGGGGGGTTGGGATTTGGTGGCGTAGCCACAGCCGGGGGGGTTAGCGACGTGCTTGCGGATATGCGGAATTTGGTGTTACGTCTGGAGCGGGGTCTCGCTTCACCGTCACCAGTAGCAGCTTGGGCACAAGCTGGGAGTCATGCGGGGTGGAGTGGGTCAGATTTGGCCGGGCGCACAAGTGAACCGGTGTCGGTGCAGACTGAGAAAGAGAAAGAATGTTGCGTACACTTGGACGATAGAGCGCATGGGGAGGTGTATGTTTGTTTTGAGGGTCAGTTGGGGGCTCATTTAAAGAAAGAAGTAAAGGAGCGCATTTGGAAGGACGAGTATGTGGAAATATTTTCCCTCTTGCCATTAGAGAAATTTAATTTGGACAAGGGCAAGAAGGAGGATAGCAAAAAGGAGGATGAAGAGAAGTGTAGATGGCGTCTGATCCCGCAAACGTTCGTTAATTGGCAACAGGCGTTCGCTATTTTGGCAAGCGTCATTGGAGAAAAGTCCCCTGATAATTGCTCAGCGTTATTTTGTTATTTTGACGCCATCGGGGAGGCCTATAGGGTGTAGGGGGTCAGGCTTGGTTGCGCTATGGTGAGCAATTTCGGCAGAGGAAGGCCGTCCGTCCGGCTATCTGTTAGGACCAGAAGGACATTGGGCTGTGGATGCGGGTCATAGCTCAAAATAAATTTGGTAGCTCCTTTCATGGGGGGGCTGGGAGTACCAGCCAGAGTAGCGGCAGTTCCGGCGTCTCAGGAGGGGGCGAGCAGGTTCAAACGGGAAATCATAAGTTGGGGGTGTGCTGGCAGTTCAACGACGGCCCGTGTAAATTCGGGGCAAACTGCAAATTTAAACATCTTTGCTCCAACTGCAATAGCGCGTCCCATGGAGCCGCCAAGTGTTTTAAGAAAGGGAAGCCCCGAACCGGCGGTGGTAATTCCCAAGGGGGAGACTCCAGTGAGGCTGGAAAGGATGGTCCCTTATCTAAATAGATATGGGGACAGGGAGAAGTCGGCTTTGCTGTACGCTGGTTTCAAGGACAGTTTTGTTATCCCTCACCCCCCTTTTGCTATTCCGTGGGTTTTAAAAAATTTGCATTCGGCCTTGTTACACGGTTCAGTGGTTTCAGAAAAGCTGGAAAAGGAGGTTTCGTTGGGCCGTATGGCTGGCCCCTTTGTTTCCCCCCCTTTTTCGGATTTGGTTGTTTCTCCTCTAGGAGTGGTTCTGAAGAAAGAGCCGAATAAGTTTCGGCTTATCCAACATTTGTCGTACCCTTGCGGGGGTTCTGTTAACGATGATATCGATCCGGAAATCTGTTCGGTGGTTTACTCCTCCTTTGATGAAGCAGCGCGGTGGGTGCAGAAATGTGGTCGGGGTGCCCTTATGGCTAAAACGGATGTG
Organism: Dendrobates tinctorius; assembly: GCF_039654945.1. Classification (NCBI taxonomy): domain Eukaryota; kingdom Metazoa; phylum Chordata; class Amphibia; order Anura; family Dendrobatidae; genus Dendrobates; species Dendrobates tinctorius. Next base: position 16,672,625 of record NW_027361814.1, on the reverse strand, counting down.
GAATCCGCTTTTTGTTTGCTCCCGGTTCATCCGGATAGCATGAAGTTGTTAGGTTGCTATTGGGAAGGCATGTTTTTTGTGGACAGGTGTCTACCCATGGGATGTTCGTTGTCTTGTGCGTATTTTGAAGCCTTCAGTTCTTTTTTTTGGAGTGGGTTGTGCGCTATGTTTCCGGTTTTGATTCGGTCATTCATTACTTGGATGATTTTTTGTGCGTGGGCTCCGGGGATTCCGATTGTTGCGAGAGACTGTTACAGGCCATCGAGTGGGTGGCGGAGCGTTTTGGTGTTCCTCTCGCGCCTGAAAAAACCGAAGGCCCCTGTACGTGTTTGCGTTTTTTGGGAATTGTCATTGATACGGTGAATTGGGAGTTCAGGCTGCCTGAGGATAAGTTGGCTGATTTGCGGGTGGAGGTGGTCCGAGCGCGCAAGGTCAAGAAGTTGTCGCTGCGTGATCTCCAGTCGTTGCTGGGAAAGCTCAATTTTGCATGTCGAGTCATGCCAATGGGGCGTGTTTTTTCACGTCGTCTGGCCAGTGCGACCGCGGGTGTTCGAGCCCCTCATCATTTCATCAGGTTGTCAGCGGAACTCAGGGCCGATTTGGCGATTTGGGAGTCATTCTTGGAGGGGTACAACGGCCGTTCGTTGGTGATGGAAGAGGTGGTCAGCAGTGACGCGTTGGAGTTGTTCACAGATGCGGCTGGCGGTGTTGGTTTTGGGGCTTACTTTCGGGGGCAGTGGTGTGCGTCCCGGTGGCCCAAGGAATGGATTGCGGATGGCTTGTTGCGCAATATCACTTTGCTGGTGATCTTTCCAATTCTGGTAGCCGTCCATTTGTGGGGACGTGAGTTTCGGGATCGGCGGGTGCGTTTTAATTGCGATAACATGGGTGTTGTGTGCGCGATTAATGGCCTTACTGCATCGTCTCCCCCAGTCGTTCGGGTGTTACAGCGGTTGGTTCTCCTCTGTTTGGACCTGAATGCACAAGTGACCGCGACGCATGTTCCAGGTGTTAAGAACGATATCGCTGACTCTCTCTCTCGTTTACAGTGGGATCGGTTTCGCTCTTTGGCGCCAGAGGCGGAGGTCATGGGTTTAGCTTGTCCGGAGGAGCTGTGGATAGTGGGCTACGGGCCGCGGCATCGCTGATTGAGTCGTCTTTGGCTCCAAAGACCTGGGAGGCTTACCGGGCTGTATGGTGCAAGTGGGAGGAACAGTTAGCAGCCGGTGTAGCAGTCGGGCCCGGCTTGGATCAGGAGGGAGTTTTGTTGTCTTGGTTGGGGCGGGGGGCCTCCGAGGGTTGGTCGGGTGCAAAAGCCATGCGTGTTTTAGCGGGTTTGTCCTTTGGATTTCGCTTGCGCGGCTGCCGCGATTGGACGAAAACATTTTTGGTGAAACCCGCGGTGAAAGGGTTTCGCCGGTTAAAAAGCGGGGGGTGACTTAAGGCGTCCGATATCTTTTGAGGTGCTTGAACGGTTGGGCAGCATTTTGGAGACGGTGTGTTCTTCACGCTATGAGGTTTTGTTATTTCGCCTAGCCTTTTCGTTGGCATTTTTTGGCGCATTAAGGGTAGGGGAACTAGTGTCGGGGAACAAGCAGTCAGCCGGGGGTATATTGGCCAGGGATGTTGTGTTTACTGCACGGGGCATTGAGTTTTGGTTGCGACGGTCTAAGACGGATCAGGCGGGTAAAGGTCGCCGAGTGGTGTTGGGCCATGTGCTCGGGTCTTTGATGTGTCCCGTTCAGTGTTTGCGGGGGTTTTGGGAGCTGGGTCCTAGTTTGAGCGGCCCCCTTTTGTGTCACGTGGATGGCTCTAGTTTGTCGAGATACCAATTTGGTGCTGTTCTCAAGAGGTCCATCCGATCGTTGGGTTTGGATGAATCCCGTTTCGCTTCTCATTCATTCAGAATTGGGGCGGCATCAGAAGCAGCAGTTCAGGGTTTGGATGCGACTCCGATTCGGCACATTGGTGGTTGGGCGTCCAATCGTTACCGAAGTTATGTTAGGTCGGTGGGTGGTGATGGGTGAGGCAGAGGGCGGCATTCACGCTAATGGTGTTTGTGTTTGATGTTGGCATCACCTTTTTTATTCCAGGTGTCGAGCCGTTGCTGGTGTGGATTTTTGGTCATTCCTTCATTTACTGGGGAGCGTTGCGGGCGGATGTCCGGAACAAAGGCAGACAGCTCTTTTTTTCCAAGAACACGGCCTTGGTGCGTTGGTGTGGTTTTAGGGGGATGAAGTGGAGACGTGTCTTGCCGGAGATACACGAGTGCGTTCGGTTGGACCGCGCTCTGGACATCCTGGTGTTGCATGTTGGGGGTAACAACTTGGCGGTTCGACTTTTTCTGGAGTTGATACGGGACATCAAGCAGGACTGTCTGCGCTTGTGGTTATTGTAACGAGGGGTCACTATCGTTTGGTCCGACATTGTTCCTCGGAGGCGATGGCGTTCCATGAGGTCTCTCGCTAAGGTTAATAAGGCCCGGATAAATGTGAACAGGGCTGTGTCTTCTTTTGTTATCACGAATGGAGGGGTGGCGGTGCGACACTTTGATTTGGAAAAAGGCGAGGGTGATTTCTGGCTGGCCGATGGGGTTCATTTGAATTCGGTTGGTTCTGACATTTGGGCTCTCGGCCTCCAGGAGGGTATTGAGCGGGTCATGGCATGGCGGGTTCGGGGGGTCTCGGGCCATTGAGGTGTTCAATGGGCCCTCGTTGTGGCGGTTTCGAGAGGGGGGGAGTCCTTGAAGTCGGTAAAAATTGGGTTTGGAGACTCAGTGTCTAGGGTCTCCTTCGTTAAACAGGTATCTTGGGGGTGATCTGGTGAAAGGTGGTGGGGGAGTTTCCAGCCATTGTGGCGGATCCCCGAGTAGCTTAGTGGACAAGATATATCGGTGTTGGTGCTCCCGAGCCAGTGGGGTTTCGGCTGGGAGCAATCATGAGGGGTTTTTGTCCACAGCAATTTTTGGGGTTATTCACCAAGATCTTGGGGCTTCAAGGACTCCTTCTCAGGTTCATGTTATTGTAATGTGATTTATGATTCACTGTTTGTGTTTTTGGTGTTTATAATAAAGGCTGCTGTGGCCATAACATTTCAAAAGAAATTCTGAGTCTCCGTGTTCTGTGGTGGGGATTATTGGAGGCGATGAGGGGGGAGGTTTGGTGACTGGGTGAGATTTGTTCCCACGCCTGTCTGGTGGCAACTCGACACTACCAACGTCAAGAATTGGCCGGAGCTGAGCCTCCCCTGCCCCCCCAAGGAGGCATAGGCGGAGGCCAGCATGACAGGGGGTGTTCGGCTACCAGGGGGAGTACCCTGGAGTTGGGGGAGTATATAGAGGAGGGGTGTGGGTGTCCCCTTCCTCTTTGGATCTGGTCCCCCCAAGAAGAAGTCCCGCCCTCCCTCCCTTTGTGTTCTTGGTGTGTTGTTGGTTATTTTTATTTTGGGTCATGGCGGTTTCGAGAGGGGGGGAGTCCTTGAAGACGGTAAAAATTGGGTTTGGAGACTCAGTGTCTAGGGTCTCCTTCGTTAAGCAGGTATCTTGGGGGTGATCTGGTGAAAGGTGGTGGGGGAGTTTCCGGCCGAAGTGGCGGATCCCCGAGTAGCTTAGTGGACAAGATATATCGGTGTTGGTGCTCCCGAGCCAGTGGGCTATCGGCTGGGAGCAATCATGAGGGGTTTTTGTCCACAGCAATTTTTGGGGTTATTCACCAAGATCTTGGGGCTTCAAGGACTCCTTCTCAGGTTCATGTTATTGTTAATGTGATTTATGATTCACTGTTTGTGTTTTTGGTGTTTATAATAAAGGCTGCTGTGGCCATAACATTTCAAAAGAAATTCCGAGTCTCCGTGTTCTGTGGTGGGGATTATTGGAGGCGATGAGGGGGGAGGTTTGGTGACTGGGTGAGATTTGTTCCCACGACTGTCTGGTGGCAACTCGACACTACCAACGTCAAGAATTGGCCGGAGCTGAGCCTCCCCTGCCCCCCCCAAGGAGGCATAGGCGGAGGCCAGCATGACGGGGGGTGTTCGGCTACCAGGGGGCGTACCCTGGAGTTGGGGGAGTATATAGAGGAGGGGTGTGGGTGTCCCCTTCCTCTTTGGATCTGGTCCCCCCAAGAAGAAGTCCTGCCCTCCCTCCCTTTGTGTTCTTGGTGTGTTGTTGGTTATTTTTATTTTGGGTCATGGCGGTTTCGAGAGGGGGGGAGTCCTTGAAGACGGTAAAAATTGGGTTTGGAGACTCAGTGTCTAGGGTCTCCTTCGTTAAGCAGGTATCTTGGGGGTGATCTGGTGAAAGGTGGTGGGGGAGTTTCCGGCCGAAGTGGCGGATCCCCGAGTAGCTTAGTGGACAAGATATATCGGTGTTGGTGCAACTCGACACTACCAACATCAAGAATTGGCAGGAGCTGAGCCTCCCCTGCCCCCCCCAAGGAGGCATAGGCGGAGGCCAGCATGACGGGGGGTGTTCGGCTACCAACGTCATGTGAACTTGGTTTTCCTGTGGCCATCCAGTACGTGAGCTCAAAGGCTTATTGGGGTGCATGTGAATTTGGTGCTGGACAGGCCTTGAATTCAATGCATAAGCAAACAGTATGGGTGTACCAAATGAATAATATGAACTTGGTTTTCATGTGGCCATCCAGTACGTGGCTTCAAAGGCTTATTGGGGGTGCTTGTAACTTTGGTGCAGGGTAGGCCTTGCATTCAATGCATAAGCAAACCGTATGGGAGTACCAAATGAAGAATGTGAACTTGGTTTTAATGTGGCCATCCAGTTTGTGGCTTCAAAGACTTATTGGGGTGCGTGTGAATTTGGTGCAGGGCAGGCCTTGCATTCAATGCATAGGCTAACATTATGGCGGTGCCAAATGAACACAATGGGAACTTTGGTTTTTCTGTGGCCATCCAGTACGTGGGTTCAAAGGCATATTTGGGTGCGTGTGACTTTGTGGCAGGGCAGGCCTTGCGTATAGTATTGCAGTACCAAATGAAAAATTATGTGAACTTTGGTTTCCTGTGGCCATCCAGGATGTCTGTTCCAAGGGTTATTGGGGTGCGTAAAACTTTAGGGTGAGGCAGGCCTTGCATTCAATGCATAGTCAAACACTTTGGGAGACACACTTTCTTATAATGGGAACATTTTTTCAGGAGGCCCTCTTGTACGTCTCGTGAAAGGGGTATTGGGTGCGTCATAATTTTTGGCAGCCCAGCCACTCAATGCATAGGCAATAACAGTATAAGAGACCCACTGTTTAATAATGGCCATTTAAGAATATTAATGCTGCCTGATGGCCCTATAAAAATAGGCTTTGTGACCTTAAGAGTCCCTTCTTCATAAATGAAACAAGATGCGTCTGCTTATGTGTCACACACCACATGGCCAGCTAAGGTTGTTAAATGTTACAATGACATTTCACAGTGAATGTATTTGTATTGGTTGAAAGCAATGCTAAAGTTGAAAAACACATCAAAAACGCTATGTGTGAACATAGCCCAAGTGGTGGAGGAACATTTTTGCTTTGGGTTAATTATTTTGCTTTATATAAAAGTCATTAACCTGGAAAAGATGTCCCTTAACATATTTCCCTGTAAAATCCATTTTGGTTTCATTTTTGTATGTTTTTTGGTGTGCCTGTAAAAATGGCGTAAGACAACATTGTTCACAGCTGTGAACTGGCAGTCAGAAATCCTTCCAAGGGCATTGCCCATGATGTTCCCATGGCATTTGAGCACTGTTTCCATCATTTTCAGATGTTTTTAGACTCTAAAAGGACCCCCGGGGGGATTACGGTAAAAATGCTCAGGTTTCCCACAGACTTACATTGGGCTTGTTATTCTGATCAAGTACCCATTTGCTCGACCCGAGCACCCGAGCATTTTAGTGCTCGCTCATCACTATTAACTATTTTGTGTGAAATGACTCTGTTTTCAGGGCACAAAAAATAAAATTGCAAAATTTTCAAATTTTTTCCAAATTTCTGCTTTTATTTAGAAATAAACACTAGATATATCGAATAAATTTTACCACTATCAAGAAGTACAATATGTCAGGAAAAAACATTCTCAGAATCAGTGGGATCCATTGAAGTATTCCAGAGCTATAACTTTATAAAGTGACAGTGGTCAGAATTGTAAAAATTGGCTTGGTCATTAAGTACCAAATTGGCTGTCACTAAGAGGTTAATGAACGCCCCTCATATCTATTGATAGCAGAACTATCAATGTGGGATAGGCAGAAAAAACAGTTGTGGCAGTAAGTATTAAGCCCCTGTTACACATAACGATGTCCCAGCGATCCCACTAACGATCCGATATGATGGGAACGCTGGGACATCGTTAGGCTGATTGCTGGTGAGTAGAGTTGAGCAATACCGTCCGATACTTCAAAGTATCGGATCGGAATGGATCGGCCGATCTTTAAAAAAAGTATCGGTATCGCCGATTCCGATACCGGAAGTCCCATTCAAGTCTATGGGACTTCCGGTATCGGAATAAGAAAAACCCTGTTTTTGCCTTGTACAGCCTCTCTGGGGTCTGTACGGGCCTTTCGGGGGGCTGTGCCGGCCTGCCAGGGGGTCTGTGCAGGCTCCGGTGGTCTGTGCCGGCCTGCCGGGGGGCTGTGCAGGCTCCGGTGGGCTGTGCCGGCCTGCCGGGGGGCTGTGCCGGCCTGCCGGGGGGCTGTGCAGGCTCCGGGGGGCTGTGCCGGCCTGCCGGGGGGCTGTGCCGGCCTGCCGGTGGTCTGTGCAGGCTTCGGGGGTCTGTGCAGGCATCGTCCGATGGGACTACAAGTCCCATCGGGCGATGCCTGCTACCATGACAGTGATTGACACATTAGCCAATGATGGGACAGTAGTAGTCCCATCATCCGGCTAATGTGTTGAATGTAAAAAAAAAAAAAAAAAAAAAAATTACATGCTACATACATGCTACATACATACAACATGCATACTACATACATGCTACATTCATACGACATACTACATACATGCTACATTCATACTACATATATACTACATGCAACATACATACTACATATATACTACATACATACTACATATATACTACATGCATGCTACATACATACTGCATGCTACATACATACTACATGCTACATACATACCACATATATACTACATACATACTACATGCATGCTACATACATACCACATACATACTACATACATACTACATACATACTACATGCATGCTACATGCTACATATATAACACATATATACTACATGCATGCTACATACATACTACATGCTACATACATACCACATACATACTACATGCATGCTACATACATACTACATGCATGCTACATACATACTACATGCTACATACATACTACATGCTACATACATACTACATATATACTACATGCATGCTACATACATACTACATGCTACATACATACTACATGCATGCTACATACATACTACATGCTACATACATACTACATATATACTACATGCATGCTACATACATACTACATGCTACATACATACTACATATATACTACATGCATGCTACATACATACTACATGCTACATACATACTACATATATACTACATGCATGCTACATACATACTACATGCTACATACATACTACATATATACTACATGCATGCTACATACATACTACATGCTACATACATACTACATATATACTACATGCATGCTACATACATACTACATACATACTACATGCATGCTACATACATACTACATGCTACATACATACCACATACATACTACATATATACTACATGCATGCTACATACATACTGCATGCTACATGCATGCTACATACATACTACATACATACTACATGCTACATACATACCACATATATACTACATACAATACATTCATACAATACATACATAGACATACAGTACATATAACATAGAGTAACATACTTACCAATACTTGTCACATTGTTCCCCGAAGCCATTGTCTTTTCCGGAATAAATATTAACATAACAAACCACAAAAATACTCACCCACGATCCGAAGCAGTCCACGAGTGTGTCCCACGACGATCTTGGGTAGAGAACTGCAGCATCAGCTGATGCTGCCGTTCTCTACGGGCTGCAGGAATCCAATGACGGAAGGTAGGTATCCTTCCGCACTGTATTCCTTCGCCACTTAAAAAAAAAAAGTCCCTAGTCTCACTTTATGCCATTGCTGCGTGGGAAATTCCCACACAGCAATGGCATAAAGTGAGACTAGGGACTTTTTTTTTTTTAAGTGGCGGAGGAATACAGTGCGGAAGGATACCTACCTTCCGTCATTGGATTCCTGCAGCCCGTAGAGAACGGCAGCATCATCTGATGCTGCAGTTCTCTACCCAAGATCGTCGTGGGACACACTCGTGGACTGCTTCGGATCGTGGGTGAGTATTTTTGTGGTTTGTTATGTTAATATTTATTCCGGAAAAGACAATGGCTTCGGGGAACAATGTGACAAGTATTGGTAAGTATGTTACTCTATGTTATATGTACTGTATGTCTATGTATGTATTGTATGAATGTATTGTATGTATGTAGTATATATGTGGTATGTATGTAGCATGTAGTATGTATGTAGTATGTATGTAGCATGCATGTAGCATGCAATATGTATGTAGCATGCATGTAGTATATATGTAGTATGTATGTAGCATGCATGTAGTATATATGTAGTATGTATGTGGTATGTATGTAGCATGTAGTATGTATGTAGCATGCATGTAGTATGTATGTAGTATGTATGTAGTATGTATGTAGCATGCATGTAGTATGTATGTAGTATGTATGTAGTATGTATGTAGCATGCATGTAGTATGTATGTAGCATGTAGTATGTATGTAGCATGTAGTATGTATGTAGCATGCATGTAGTATATATGTAGTATGTATGTAGCATGTAGTATGTATGTAGCATGCATGTAGTATATATGTAGTATGTATGTAGCATGTAGTATGTATGTAGCATGCATGTAGTATGTATGTAGTATGTATGTAGTATTTTTTTTTTTTTTTTTTAACATTTAACACATTAGCCGGATGATGGGACTACTACTGTCCCATCATTGGCTAATGTGTCAATCACTGTCATGGTAGCAGGCATCGCCAGATGGGACTTGTAGTCCCATCGGACGATGCTTGCACAGACCCCCGGACATCAGCACAGCCCCCCGGCAGGCCGGCACAGCCCCCCGGCAGGCCGGTACAGACCCCCACAGGGTGCACAGACCACCGGCAGGCCGGCACAGCCCCCCGGCAGGCCGGTACAGACCCCCACAGGGTGCACAGACCACCGGCAGGCCGGCACAGCCCCCCGGCAGGCCGGTACAGACCCCGGGCAGTCCACACAGCCCCCCGGCAGGCCGGCAGAGACCCCCGGAAGGCCCGAAATGACGGCGCATCATGATGCGCACACACCGCGCATCATGATGACGTCAGGCTGTCAATCAACTTTGAACTTCCGATTCCGATGCCGACTTCCGATATTGAAAAAATATCGGAAGTCGGTATCGGAATTCCGATACAGCAAGTATCGGCCGATACCCGATACTTGCGGTATCGGAATGCTCAACACTACTGGTGAGCTGTCACAAGACAGCCCCTCCAGCGATCAGGACCAACGACGCTGGTATCTAATGTAAACATCGGGTATCCAGGAGCCGCGGCTCCTGGATACCCGCTGTTTACCTTGGAAACCGACGTACATGCTGGTTTCCAAGGTAAACATTGGGTATCTAAGAGCCGCGCTACTCCTGGATACCCGATGTTTTCCTTGGAAACCGGCGTGTACGCTGGCGAGATCGGTGTGGCGTCACAAAATCAGCGATCTCGCTAGCGGGATCGCTGTGTGTGACGGGGCCTTTAGAGCAGTCCATAGATAAGGAGTGTGAAAGTTTTATTGTCCTCTGATATAGGTCTGGTCCAGGATTGTGATGCTCCCATGAGGTCAGAAGAGCACATTCCTTAATTGATGTAAAAATACATAAATCCATGAGACTCATTCATTCCTGCTCTGAATGTGTCAAAGGTTATAATAAGATTATACTTCCACACTCTTCTGTCTCTCTTGGATGTGAAGTTACCTTTCAATATCAGCAATTTAATGCCCATGATGTTGTGGTCAGGGGGGTTGCAAAAATGTTTGGCCGCAGGTAGATCCATTCTTTTTTCATTCATTGTGTAGCAATGAGAATTCATCCTTGTTCTAAGATTTGTCCTATCTCCCCCACATACAGACCCCCCAGTTGGACATTGTGGAGCATATAATTAAATATTGAATTAAAGTGATGATTTTATTATATGAGGCTTGAGTAGGACAAATGTATGTCTTTTCTTTTTATTTGATCACCTCCTTGGAATGGCTTCTGTTTCAGGCTCTCCAAAATAAAATTTGAACCTATAGGCGAGCTGGTGATTTTTCTTCTGCCTCACACACAAATGTTGAGATTATATTAAAAATAAATGAAGACTTCCATATTATCGCAGTGTGAATCTAGTGTAATTACCGGTACTTTTTTTGTATTCATACTTACATGCACTCCAGTTATGTTTTGGCAATGACCAATATTCATTTTATCAATAATATCAAGGTCCTTATTGGGATCCAAAAAAAAAAAACTAGATGATAGTGTAGCTTCATCACAGACATAGAGATGAAAAGATCCCGAAACTGGCTTTCCATAAGTATACCTAAAGTATAATAATATACAATTTATTATCAGTGTCATCTATAGGGTCAGAAATAATTCTTATAAGAGTTACATCAAAAAGACAATTCCTGTCAATATAGATTATTAAAATATATGGATATCATACCGTGGGTCCCCAGTTGGAGACGTCACACATTGAGTCAGAGTAGTGATTTATTAATAATGTGAATGCTTAATCCAACCATTTACTTAAAAAGGGGTCATGTACCAGGACAAGTCTTGTTGATACAACCATTTTTTTTTACCATGCAGAATCTCCATTTGGTTAGTCTATGACAGAAACTCATCAGTTACAATCTTGTTGCTTCTGTCATTTTGTTAGTGTGAGCTCACCAAAAAGGAGAACCACAGATTTTAAAGTTCCACATCCTTATGTATATCAGGATAAAGCTAATGTTTGCCTTGATGGAAGGGTATACATAATATAAAGATACTGTAGACCATGCTGAGCTCCTTGGAGAGATAGCTCTGCTCTGATTGGTCCAATCACCTTGGCTAATGAGTGGGCAATAATCTGTACAGGATTGCCCTCCCCTGAGGAACTGTTAGCAAATAAGTGATCTGTTAAATCAGCTCTTTGGTAATAGAAAAGAGTTAGAGGGGAAAACAAACACTACGCCTTTCAGTCATTTGTGGTTAAACCTGTTACCATAATAGGGTACCCGGTATGATCTTTACTGTGTGTCCTGCCTGAACTTATATTTCATCTATAATAATATAAATATAGGACTGATACCTTCCACAAACTTTCACGGTAAAGAATTTATCCATCACACTTAGCCAGTCTGGAACATTCATGTTAACATCAAATCTCTTACGAACTGAAGTGAAAAATTCACATGTTAGAAAGTATTAGCAACAAGAAATTTGTATGTAAAATCAAACATGCAAAATCAAGCACATTCAGACAGAAGAGATGAAATTGTGTGTTTTTTTCTGGTGCAAATTTGCAATGAAACCAGCAATGTTTTTGCTTGACTAAATATTCTTCAAGTCCACCAACCCTCTTAAGGTTTGCAAAGTGTCAATAGAAAGGATATGGCTTGCAAGTTACATGGTGTGAGACCTACTTACCATAACTTTACTGTACTGACCAGGGCTGAGAGAGAAGTGAGCGCTGTACTCAGCTATTTCCAGCATTTCCATGGGAAATAAAATGGAGACATACCTGTGTGGGGAACGCTCCATGTAGTTTTCAGTGGTTGGAGCTCCACTGATTAGCAAGTTATCACCTAGCCAATGGATAATATCAGGAATAACCTGTACACCCAATTATGTTAAATTAGTCACAGCATACAAAATATGAATCTTACCATCTTCAGATACAGAAAAATCAGCTCTGTATGCATTGGGTATATTTATGGCGTATTGTCCTAGTGATAGCTCATTTGCCAAAGGAAAACTTAAATCTGCAATTCCTTGATGTGGCAAGACATCCAACCATTGTCCAATCCGATTATCATCCGGGTCCTGTTAGTAAGCAGACACATATCGGCCTGATATAATGAAGTTACTTGTAAAGGTAACGTGAGCTCATTACTGACTTTCTGATTATTAATCTTGTCTTACATGGTGATGAAGTGGCCATAAAAAACTGTCAGAACAGCTGAGAAGTGACGTCTGTGAAATGCTATGTTTACTACAATTGCAACTTTTAATTGATGTCTTAAAGGGGTTGTCAACTACTAGGACAACCCCCTTCTTAAATTAAATGTTATACTCCAATAACATAATAAAGCCTATACTCATCTTCCATGCCGGCACCGTTTCTGCCGTATAGGCACTCTCGGTCTTGGGGCTGTGATACGTGATGCCGGTGCTCAATCAGCGCTGGTGTCACTGTCTCCACTTTCGGACAAACTGAACATAAAGAGGAAGTCCATGCTGCAGCTGATCCCAGACTTCCTCGTCATACTCAGTTTATCTGAAGATGGAGACATTGACACCAGCACTAATTTGGCGCCGGCATTATGTGTTATTCCACTGCAACACAGTCCTTGGACGGCGAGTGCTGACACCGCTGGAATGGAGCTGGCACGGGAGGTGAGTCTAGACTTTATTATGTTATCGGGGCATAACATTTACTGTAGTTTAAGAAGGGGTTGACCTAGTAGTGGACAACCTGTTTAAGATACCTCCTACCTTTTTGACCAACAAAATCTTCCACCACATAGTCCAATGTGTCTTCTATCTGTCTTACTCCTAGTCATGGCCAGATTTCCCATAGGGCACAATAGGCATGCATTTATTGGCAGCTATGCTGGCAATGTATCCAGAATGCAGTCACAGACGATTCCTGACAATTAAGTGGAGCTAATCAGAGCTAGTTATGTAATAGTTGAGTATGTGCCTCTCCTGTATCGATCTCTGTTAGTAACGATTGATCTAAGATAAAGAGGATTCAGCAGCTGGTTTTTGTTGCAAGAAATGCCATTCAAAAACTAGCTATGGGTGAACATGAACATATTTTTAAAACCCTAGAATGTGTGACATCAGAAATCTTCATGTTAACGTATTGGGGGCCTTTTAGGCCCCCATGCAAATCATATGGAAAAACACACTTATATAACTTTTACAAGTTTATTTTAAAACTGCTAAATAAAATAGGATTAGTAAACAAAATTTTAATTATAATTTTTCATGGCCTTATCTCTCCCTCCAAAAATCACATGACATCCTCATATGGCATTATCCACACCCTGGCCCCTCCACCAGCATTACTGAGTACAAATAAAGTAACTTGAGACACAAACACTACTGAGAACATGATAAAAAATACATGGGGGCCTAAAAGGCCCCCAATCCGTACGGATGGGGTTTTCACCAAAAAAGCATTGTTACACCGAAATGCCTATGTAAAAAGTTATATGAACAACTGGATATTACCAACAACGACATACTTGAGGATTACCTGGAGTTTCAAAATTCTAACTTAAGTAATTTTGCAGATAATAGCAAAAAAGTACGCATTCTAGGAAGTAAATCTAGGAAAAGTTCTATATAGAAGTACAAACATTTTTCAAGCACTCCGTCCCTTATTTTCCTCCTGTGCTAGCACAGTAACTACTCTTGATGCATTGTAACATTAATCTCAATTACATTCGCATGGCTGAGCTCAATTGGATTTATGCCATCTTCATTTTTTATCTATCTTACCTAACCTCCCAATTTAACATAAACCTAAGACATCAACAATGGAAGTCAGTCACATTTTCCTCTACAAAATGTCTCTTGATTTTGTCACATAGTAGATTACAAGCGGGAAACCCCATCTGACTATTGTATGCTCTAAAAGAACATATGGCCAGGAGTAGGAGTGATGAGGCAAAACCTTTAACATTCTACAAGCACATATTTCTCAAAATGTCAGATCTCAGAGAAAAAAACTTTAATGCGGTTGCTCCATCAATAATATTTATCAAGTATCCCGGATGGAAGTGGAGCAGTAGTGAGCATGGGAGACCACCACTCCTATTAAAAGTAAATAGACCTGCTCCTACACTTAATCATTACTACTCCATTCACATAGGGAATTTGGAGATCCCCATTCCAGTAATCTGTGGATTCTCAGTGGTCACTCCACTTAGTGATCATATGTATGTGTGTGTTTCTGTGCATGTATCAGGAGCTTTTAATACTTACAATCAATTCCACAAGTGGATACTGTAAAAAAAAAATAATTACACGGTTATAATAAGAATGGTTTTATATGAAGCCAGTTATGCCATGAATAAAGGATAAGGTGTAGGAAAAAACTAGAGATTATTGGGGAATCTTGTGAAAGAACTGGGAGAACATTCAGGTTCTAAGACAAAGTTTCTTTAGTATTAACCAAGCTCAGTACTCATGTTGCAAAGCTGCAGTACTACCCACTTAAAAAGGTTGTCAGAGACCTTTACATTTATAGCCTATCCTTAGGCTAGGTGATTAATTACTAATCGTTGGGTTATGACACCTGGCACCTCGCCTATCAGCTGTTCCCGATGCAGCTGATGGCTGGAAATGTATAGTTGCGAAGCTGCACAGGATAGCTCCGTTAATTACGTAGTGTTCATAGCCAGGTACTGCACACCCACCCTCTATTCAAATCATTAGAGGACGGATGTGTAGTACCCAGCTGTGGCTACCATATAGTTAATAGTTCTGTGCCATGTAGCTCCACAATTGAGCACTTCTGACCTGCAACAAATGATCGATGGGGGTGTTTGGTGCTGGGTTGCGACCCCCCACTGATCAGATATTGATGATTTATCCTAAGGAAAGAGCAAAAATGCAAAAAATCTTGGACAACCCTTTTAACCACCAGGATGCATGAAAGGCAATAGGATTCTTTTCTGTTAGTTTAGTCCTATAAATATATTCATCTCAGTTTGAAGAACAGTCCAATCCAAAACTTAAAACTCATTCTTGATTTCTAATATTTCTCTCTATCCAAACTTCAGATCTGAGTTTCTAGTACACTATATTCTCATATAGGTAATCAGACGCATCTTAAAAATCAAAAATGGTGTCAGGATTAGGAGGTAAAGTTTTTTGTTCTCAGTTGGAGGGATTACTTTTACGATATGTCTGATTTATATAAACACTGTTTTCAGAAATTTCCTTTAAATATTACACTAAAAGGATTATCCCAACTGGAAAAGTTATCACCTATCCATGAATAGAGTGGCCACCATTACATTCATACGTTGTATTACAAAACCTCGGTCTCAAGTTTGTTCAGAATTTAAGACTTTCCACTGCAGGCTTACATCTAAATTATCAATGTGACTAATTTACTGTACACACAACTCATGTACACAGCCTCATGCCTCATCATATATCAGTCGAAGACATAAGGCCATATGGAAGAGCATTCACAGTCATTTAGTTATTCACAAAGAGTATGGAAACATCTCACCTTGTCATTTTTTGCATGATAATTCCTGTCCAAGGTTATAATACGGAAACTCACTGGAATGATAAATATGTGATGTCAAAAACCAGCTGTGGATCCAATTTTTTTTCGCTGACGTCCAAAAGATATAAAAGAATGTGACTGTAGATATCTACCTGTTTGTCCAGGCTTATAGTTGGGTTTATCAGTCTGGATGAAAGTCATTTGATCTCCTTTAATGAGCATGATCTTCTTATTCTGGTCAATGTTTATATTGTCTCCATGAGCAGAAACATGAAAGGACCAGACTTCTTCCTCGTCCAAAACAGTCGGAAGCTAAGCAAACATGAAGTTTTATTGAAATTCTTGCACATTTTTACTGACATGTTCAGTTCATAACCCTGTGTCTAAATAAGGTGGCTAAGGCAAAGGCTTATTTGTGTTATGATTGTGTAACCACTCACACCGGAAAACAGGTATAATACTAGAAACTGCAAGTGACCCAGCTGGTTTCTGTACAGACTAGAGATTCTGACCCCACAGACTCCAATGTTTCCTAGGTGGGCTGGAATAACCCTGACAACAGACTAAGAGATGGCAACTCGGACTTATGCTGCCTGAAAGGCCATCAAGTGCTTCATATTCCTCCTAAGGAATTGGAGTGCAGAGCAGAGTGTGCTTTATCTACAGAAGGGAAGGCGTGCTAAGTTAGAAAGAGATCCCAGAGTGGGTTAAAACAAGCCACAAAATACAAAATGAGATAATTTACATACTGCTAAAGAGTGTGCCACCTACTTACTAAACAAGAAACAGAAGATAGGTGTAGGATGAAATGCATAATAAGCCAGAGATAAACCATAGCTGGTCTTTCAGTGACTGACATAAAAAACGGTAGTATTGCTGGACATTCAAATGAGAATATCACTGGCAGGAAACACCTCCAGGGGAAATGTATATATAGAGCTGCACCCAAAAGGTGATTAGGCAGACAAATGAGTAAATAAAAACAGTTGTTAACCAAAAAATACTAATTCAAGGATAACAGACAATGAGAAATTGAATCTATTGTGGCTCAGCAGATAGAGAAACACAGGGATACCGCAGGTTCAGTCTTTCCTTCTCAGGACACAAACTGCTAGAGTTCCTCTGTCTCCAGCCGCACTGAACAATGACTGCCTCTGGAGGCCAGGTATTTAAGTCCCAGACAACACCCTTAGGTGGAGTTAAGGTGGACAACTGCCCACCCCCTCTATGGTTGTCCACAAAAAACAACCCTTTAAGCAAATTGATTGTTAAACCCTCGCAGCACTTAATATGCTTGAAGAAAACCTCTAGGTTTTATATATCACTGAAGCTATTAACCGCGGCAATACATAACTCTCCTCCAGCACCTTACCGGTGACTTTGTCACACTATTTAGAACTCAAGAAATCTTCTTTAAGACATGAATGTCTATGATCTGTAAGAGCATTCCACTAACCTCAAAAGAATAACAGTGAAAATATGTTGGGGTGCTGATTGTGTCCTCTGTCACCAGCACACATTTCTGTTCTCTCCTTAACTCCATTTTAAGTTGTAGCTCCCCCCTCAACTTCCGGATAGCAATACATGCTTTCTCCTGTGATGGGTAGATCATCTGAGCAGGTACCGTAATTGCATAGTACCTTGAATGAGATCAAACATTTGTATATGTTTATATTCGACAAAGCCCAAGAAAAAAAAAATAAGCAAATGCCCTACAGCAAGTAAATCGGTAATTGGTAATAGTATATGTACTGTAAAAATCATAGGATTATTAGCTAATGCTATTTTTATCTAAAAAGTAGAAAAGCCATCCCACGACAACAAGGTGTGCCCATTGGGATGGTCCTAACCTGTTTATACTCGAAGCTCATTATAGTTTATACTTGATAATTATAACTAACAGATCTACTCAGTTTGATCATTTTGCATCCATAACATGTTTATATGGATACATATATAATTATAGACACCTATATCTTAGATTCACCATACCCCAAACCGTTGGTTATTATGAGGATCTACCATTTGCTAAGGTTTAGATTATATTGAAATCCTAGATCTTCCGGATTCCTGTACAGAATATTTATTTTTTGATTTGTATAAAAGAAGAGAAATGAAAGCATCTAATTAAACAATACACCAAAAGAAGTATAAACAGTATAAACATAAAATGCAGTCAAAATAATTGCTATTGCATGAGCATTGTCCAGTCTGTAATTAACAATCACACATAAAGGGCTTTTCCAGCCTTAGGATAATGATGACCTAATCTATCATTACCACCGCCACCAGCAACTGTTATTAGTCAGGCTCACAGCCTTGATCGCTGTATACTTGCCACTGCCAAGAATTGCAGCTCAGTTCCTATTGAAGAAAATAGGAGCTGAGCTGTAGCTCTTGGTAGTGGTCACTAGGCTGAAAACAGGGTTGGGTAGTTGTATTGTTCAGCTTCATTAGCCATTTACATCTGGCTAGCGGATCTAACAGCACCTGATTGGTGGGAGTGCAAGGTCTCGGATCACTGCCTATCTGACATCGCTAATACCACCAACAGGTGGCGCTATAGAGTTCAAATCCTCTTCCTCTCTGAAGAGGCAATTTGCATATTATTCTCCCAGAGGAGCATTGCACGGCGAATAAGTCTCCTTACCTTAACAAGCCAGAGCTGGTATGTCACTCTCCACAAGGAGAAACCTTACCCCTTAAACCTCAGTCCAGAGCCCCTCACCTAGCCAAATCAGTTCCCATACTTTGCACTGACAAGTAGGGATGGGCGAATCCTGAAATATTCGGAATCGCTAGACTGTAACGAGTCCGAGTCGGAAACTCGGTATTCGTTGCAAGTCTAGCGAGTCCAATGTTAATAATGAATGGGGATGCGAGTATTACAGCAATTCCTGTGCTGAGAGAGAGAGAGAGAGAGAGAGAGAGAACCGAAGTGTGGAAGAGGCCTAATAGTTTTTTCAGAGTTTAATACAAGCAATCCTAGTTTCTTAGCGATTTTGTATCAGCAGCGGGACACAAAATCGCTAACAAAATAGGATTGCTTGTATTAAACTCTGAAAAAAATAGGATTGCCATTGATTTGCATTGGACTCGTTACTGTGCGAGTAATCGCTTGGAAACTCGCAGAGTACCGACTCCTGCGAGTCCCCTACTACTCGCAGAGTAACGAGTCCTAACGAGTAGATTCGCCCATCCCTACTGACAAGGGCCAATAGCCCGAAACACCGTGTCTGCAAACTGAGATTCTGATTTGGCTTTTATCCTAAGTCATATTACAAGACTCATTAAAGGGTTGATTGTGACTTGTAGGATCGCTACTACCAACAAGTGGCGCTATAGAGTTCAAGTTCTCTTCCTCTCTGAAGAGGCAATTTGCATATTATCTGACATTGATGACTTATCTAAATGATAATTAATCAATGTATTCAGGCCAGAAATCCCTTCCAAGGCTGTGTTCCCATATGCACTGGAGGCTTCATTGCAGATTTTGTGAAAAAGTTGGACAATCCAGGCTCTATCAGATACTGTTAGTATCTGTCATCTGCCATCATTTTGTAATTCTGTTCAGTTATAGGCAATAATAGCACAGATGTGGACAGAGCTGCATCCTTTAGGAATTTTCTATACTGAAATGAAATATGATGGTCAAGGAGAAGTAGGGAACTAGGGAAAAGTAAGTCCAGTTGGGTTCAAAATAGCGGTAACCCAATGTAGAAAAAATAGTCTTCTCTGTTGGTTAGTGGAGTGGTGGAAAGGTGGAACATTTTTAGTGCCTTGAATGGTGTTTCCAAATAATTTTTGGCTATGTAGTTTTTTTGCAATGTGTGAAGGGTCAATATTCCTAGCTAGTAAATAATTTGTGTTTGTAGACTTGTTCAAATTTTTCAATCCACAAACCCCAAAATTTAAAGGTACCTGTCTCCATGAATATGCAGTCCAATCTGCAGGTATCCTGTTAAATCAGGGGGATCTTAATAGATTAAAATATAGAATTTTATGGGGAAAAAAATCAGTATAACCTGGGTTTTAATCAAAGCTTTTTGTGTGATTATTAGACAAGTGGGAGGTCCTATAAGCAAATGACAATTTTCTTTGTATAAGAGTGCATACAGATACAGCTGTCAGTCACTGATAGGATTGCCCTGGACAAAAATCTGAAAAAGAGCAGAGATTTAAATGTTTAAATCACAGGTTGTATTGACTAGTTTCTCACAAAGCTATGTATTAATTTACTCAGGTCACCTTTGTGAGAGCAGTAATTATGTATATATCTTGACTCTATTGTGGATAGTCTGCATATATTCTCTTGTGCTTTTCAAGATGGATTTTGAGCCAATGTGTGTTTTGTGATAAGGTATCATATGTAGCAAGATTTTTTCATGGTATTTAATCCATCACTCCTGTGGTGGTTCTTTTTTTTTTTTTTTTCCTTTTTTGGTTTCTGCTTTAAAGTGTTCAAAACATTTTTTTATCCCTTTCTTTCACTGTTTTATGGCCTTGCTAAGCATTGGTTGTTTACCCTGGATAGTAATGCCTGCTCTGGCCTTGTGCTAATTGATTAATTACTGATTGTGTCCATTTGGTGCCTGATGATAGCAGACATCTCATATATATTTAGCTCTTGCTTGGATAGCACGCGTGTGGGGTCACGCATGCAACAGATATTAAATGCAACAGGATAAAGTGTTTGGCAGTTAGACAATGGCAGTTGGACAGGGCAGGAGACAGGTAAGGTGCATAAGTTTTTCATACAAACATGTTTCTTGGTCCGTCGTACTACATTATGCATTGATCATATCAATCTGCTGCTTATTTGTTTTTACTTCTGCTTTCTAAAAACTCGCCTGCCCTTTAACACATTCTGTGCACTCTCTCCATATCCACCCCTCCCTTCTCCCCTCTCCCATGTATAACTCTGAGGCTCTACTCACATTCCAAACCATCCAATACCTCCATGCAGCACTCAAAACGTTCATACAAATCATCCCACCACCTGCTCTGTTTTTTCTCCTTTTACTAGTTGCAGGTGACACCTCCCCCAGCCCTGGGCCTCCCTCCACTAGCACACATTACTCTCCTCCAGCTGCATATAGAAACCCTGCTAATCTTATTAACATTCAGTGTATGCCTTCTCCTATCGCTTTCCAATGTGCTCTCTGGAATGCACGGTCTGTGTGTAACAAACTAACTTACATTCACGATTAGTGGTGAGCATTCCGATACTGCAAATATCGGGTATCGGCCAATATTCATTGTATCGGAATTCCGATACCGAGTACCGATATTTTTTCAATATCGGATACCGGAATCGGAAGTCCCCATAATGCAATGAGCCACTGTTGTGGCTGTGATTGGCTGATGAAATGATGTCATCATGATGCATGGTCTGTGCGCATCATGATGCGCGGTCTGTGCCGACTGCGGGGGGTTTGTACGGGTCTGCCAGGGGCCTGTGCCGGCTGCCGGGGGTCTGTACGGGTCTGCCGGGGGCCTGTTCCGTGAGTCTGTACCGGCTTGCAGGGGGCCTGTGCCGGCTGTCCGGGGTCTGTACGGGCCTGCCGGGGGCCTGTGCCGGCTGCCGGGGGTCTGTACGGGCCTGCCGGGGACCTGTGCCGGCTGTCAGGGGTCTGTACGGGCCTGCCGGGGGCCTGCGCCGGCTGTGGGGGGTCTGTACGGGCCTGCCAGGGGGCCTGTGCCGGCTGCCGGGGGTCTGTACGGGCCTGCCCGGGGCCTGTGCTGGCTGCCGAGGGTCTGTACGGGCCTGCCGGGGGCCTGTGCCAGCTGTCAGGGGTCTGTACGGGCCTGCCAGGGGCCTGTGCAGGCTGCCGGGGGTCTGTACGGGCCTGCCGGGGGTCTTGTGTGTGTGCAGGCATTGTCCGATGGGACTACAATGTGTTGAATGTAAAAAAAAAACATACATACTACATATATACAACATTCATACAACATACATACATACTACATACATACAACATATATACTACATTCATACAACATACATACTACACTGTGTTCCAAATTATTATGCAAAAAATATTTCCTCATATTTTCTCTAAATTACCTATATGAATTGCAGTCATTGTTATTTTCCAGTCATCTAATGTTCTAGTATAATTGCAATGATTTTGAACAAACTGCCTATGAAAACAGTATATTTTTAAAAATCAGAAATACTCAAAATGCATGTTCCAAATTATTATGCACAGCAGAGTTTTCAACCTTTTTATTTTTATTTTGAACAAAAAAATGGTCAATTGTGAAATTATAAGCATTATCAGCTTATTACAAAATGAAATCAAACAGTTTTCAAGTCAAAACTTTTTTCTAGGTGATGTTACATTTGCAAATAGGACCCCTTGTTGGAAAGAAGCTTCTGAACTCTCTCGTCCATTGAATTTGTCAGTTTTTGGATGGTTTGTGTTTCAGTTGTTTTGCATGTGGACAGAATACCCTCCCAGAGCTGTTGCTTAGATGTGAACTGCCTCCCGCCATCATAGACTCTCCTTTTGATGATGCTCCAGAGGTTCTCAATGGGGTTGAGGTCAGGGGAAGATGGTAGCCACACCATAAGTTTGTCCTCTTTTATGCCCATAGCAGCCAGAGATGCAGATGTGTTATTTGCAGCATGAGACGGTGCATTATTAAGCATGAAAATGATCTTGCTGCGGAAAGCACGGTTCTTCCTCTTGAACCATGGCAGGAAGTGCTGTTTTAGAAACTCCACATAGATTATGGAGTTCATCTTTACCCCTTCAGGGATCCTAAAGGGGCCGACAATCTCTCTCCCCATGATTCCAGCCCAAAACATTACTCCACCTCCTCCTTGTTGGCGCCTTAGCCGTGTTTTCATGGGGTGTCCATCAACCAGCCATCCTCCACTCCATCCATCTGGACCATCGAGCATTGCATGGCACTCATCGGTGAACAAAACAGTTTGGAAGTCAGTCTTCATCTATCGTTTGGCCCACTGGAGCCGTTTCTGCCTGTGTGCAGTGGATAGAGGTGGTCGACAGGATGGCTTACGCACAGCTGCAAACCTCTGAAGGACCCTGCATCTTGTTGTTCGGGGGACGTTGGAGGCACCAGCAGCTTCAAAAACTTGTCTGCTTCTATGACAAGGCATTTTTGCAGCTGTTCTTTTAACCTGACACAATTGCCTGTTGCAAAGAGTCCTCAATGTTTCCTTATCAGCACGCACACGTGTGTGCTGGGAATCAGCTACATACTCCTTGATTGTGCGATGATCACAATGAAGTGTCTTGGCAATGTTGATTGTAGTCATGCCTTGACCTAAATACTCCACAATTTGTTGCTTCTCAGCAGCCGACACATCCTTTTTCTTTCCCATTTTGGCAAAAAATGTAGGCTGCTTAATAATGTGGAACAGCATTCTTAAGTAGTCTTGCCTTTATCTGGACACACCTGCCAAACTAATTTGCACAGGTATCTGCAATTGCTTTCAGTGATATAAAGAGCCCTGACACACATCACCATCAATGAGTTTAAATGACAAACAAAAAAATTCTAACCTTATCACTCCTAAACTCTTTTTGCATAATAATTTGGAACACAGTTTACATACATACTACATTCATACAACATACATACTACATATATACTACATTTATACAGATTCAAGATTCAAAGAAGCTTTATTGGCAGGACTAAATACACATTAGTTTTGCCAAAGCAAATGTACAAAAGGGAATAGGGATAGGGACTGTAGGGATGTTGGGTAGGGTTTGTAGAAAAAGTGGGTGGGGGCAGATCCAGGGTGGGGCTATAGAAGTCCATGGCATAGGGAAGGTGGATGGGGCAGATCCAGGGTGGGGCTATAGAAGTCCATGGCATAGGGAAGGTGAATGGGGCAGATCCAGGGTGGGGCTATAGAAGTCCATGGCATAGGGAAGGTGAATGGGGCAGATCCAGGGTGGGGCTATAGAAGTCCATGGCATAGGGAAGGTGGATGGGGCAGATCCAGGGTGGGGCTATAGAAGTCCATGGCATAGGGAAGGTGGATGGGGCAGATCCAGGGTGGGGCTATAGAAGTCCATGGCATAGGGAAGGTGAATGGGGGGGCATGGGGCAGATCCAGGATGGGGGCTATAGAAGTCCATGGCATATCATAGTTCTCTTTCTCGCAGCCTATGGCATGCACTCACATATTGCGCTGCTATCTCCACTGCTCTCTCTTCTTCCCCCAGCAGGATATATGTTTTCTCTTCCTCCTTCATGGTGATGAAATCCGGGAAGAGATGTGAGAGTCTCCTGAAGTGTGTCCCTCACTGCTGAGTATTTGGAGCAGTGTAGCAGGAAGTGGGTCTCATCCTCCAGGGACTCCTGGTCACAGTGTTGGCACAGTCTTTCCTCCCTGGGCTTGTAGCTCTGCCTGTGTCGGCCGACCTCGATGGCCAGACTGTGGGCACTGAGTCTATACCGGCTCAGGATCTTGCGGTCTCTGGGGTCCGGGAGTTTCTCCAGGTATGGGGCCAGTCTGTAGTCTCTCTCTAGACTCTGGTACATGGTCAGTTTCTGTGAGCTGATGATGTCATTCTTCCAGTCACTTATGTACCTCTCCTGGCCTTCGTCTACCATCTTCCTGATTCCGGCTTTTGTCAGGTTGTTGTGATTGGTGTTTTGGTCAGGTTGGGTTTGGGTGGGCTGTTCCGAGGGTCCTGGTTTTTCTGTTTCACCTACATGTGTCAGGGCTTTATGGTGATGGGAGCTTGGATTGCTCCTTTGTAGGTGAGCCCGGAATTACAGTGCCCTCTTTAGAAACGTTAGGTGTAGAGGGAATCTGCCCAGCTCGGCCCGGCAAGCACTGTTGGAGGTGCTCCAATGGACTTGGAGAAGGTGCTTGCAGAATTCCAGGTGGAATATTTCTGTTGGGCTGGAATCCCACCTTGACCAGTCTGGGTAGGTGGGAGGGCCCCAGACTTCGCTGCCATACTGGAGGATTGGTGCGATGATAGAGTCGAAGATTTTTAACCAGACCCTCACTGGTGACTTCAGATGGTAGAGTTTCCTTCGGATGACATAGAAGGTTTTGCTGGCCTTGTCTTTCAGGGTCTGTATGGCTTGTTTGAAGCTCCCTGACTGGTGAATCTCTAGGCCCAGGTAGGTATATTTGTCCGTTCCTGTAAGGGCACAGTTGTTGAGGACAAATGAAGGGTGCTGGTCTGATTTTCTCTTTCTCTTCTGGAACACCATGATGTTGGTTTTCTTTAGGTTGACCGGTAGAGCCCAGGTGGAGCTGAATTTCTCTACGATTTTCAGGTTGTCTTGGAGGCCTTTCTCGGTTGGTGACAGAAGCAACAGGTCATCTGCGTACAGCAGGAATTTCACCTGCGCGTCGTGGAGGGTAAGACCTGGTGCTGTGGAAGATTCCAGAGCGGTGGCCAGCTCGTTGATGTAAATGTTGAAGAGCGTTGGGCTTAGGCTGCAGCCTTGTCTGACTCCCCGGCTCTGCTGGAAATAGGCCATTCTTCTACCGTTCACACTCACACTGCAGAGGTTCTCGGTGTAGGAGCTTTTGATAACATCGTAGGTCTTTCCTCCTATTCCGCTCTCCAGCAGTTTCAGGAATAAGCCTGGGTGCCACACCGAATCAAAGGCCTTTTTAAAGTCCACGAAACAGACGTATATCTTCCCCATTCTTTGTATTGTGCACGTGGCTCTGAATGAGGCTGTGCAGGGTGTAGATGTGGTCGGTAGTGCGGTGGTTTGGTATGAACCCTGCTTGGCTCTTGCTGAGGATGCTGTGCTCGGTGAGGAAACTGAGGATCCTTTTGTTCAGGATGCTGTTGAACAGTTTTCCCAGGTTGCTACTGACACATATGCCTCTGTAGTTGGCTGGGTCATACCTGTCCCCATTCTTGTGGATGGGTGTGATGAGGCCTTGATTCCAGGTACGAGGGAAGTAGACTGCACTTAGCACAATATTGAAGAGTTTAACCATTGCGGCCTGTATTTCCGGTGGGCTGTACTTCAGCATTTCTGGTAGGATTCCGTCCAGGCCACAGGCTTTTCTACATCTTATGGAAGAGATACAACATACATACAGTACATACTACATACATATATACTACATTCATACAACATACATACTGTACATACTACATACATATATACAACATTCATACAACATACATACATACTACATACAACATGCTACAGACATACAACATACATACTACATACATACTACATACATATTACATACAACATGCATACTACATTCATACAACATACATACATAGTACATGCTACAGACATACAACATACATACTACATACAATACATTCCTACAATAGATACATATAGACATACAGTACATATAACAGAGTACATACTCACCATCACTTGTCACTTTGTTCCCCGAAGCCAGTGTCATCTATGAAAAAAATTAGAAAATAACAAACAAGCGATATACTCCCTGATCCGCAGAAATCCACGAGTGTCCCACGACGATTTCCTGCACTGCATCACTGGGAGGTTACTATCGTTCACTGGTGTCACTTTATGGCAAAAGCTGCGTGGGAACTTTCTCACACAGCAATGCCAAAAGTGAGACTAGGGACTATTTTTTTACAGTGGCGGAGGAATACAGTGCGGAAGGTTACCTACCCCCGTCATTGTATTCCTGGAGCTCCCTAGAGAGCGGTCGCATCAGCTGATGCTTCTGTTGTCCACGGGAGATCGTCGTGGGACACTCGTGGGACACTCATGGATTTCTGCGGATCAGGGAGTATATTGTTTGTTATTTTCATATTTTTCTCACAATTGACACTGGCTTCGGGGATCAAAGTGACAAGTAATGGTGAGTATGTACTCTATGTTATATGTTCTGTATGTCTATATGTATGTATTGTATAAATGTATTGTATGTAGTATGTATGTTGTATGTCTGTAGCATGTTGTATGTATGTAGTATGTATGTTGTATGAATGTAGTATGTATGTATGTTGTATGAATGTAGCATATATGTAGTATGTATGTATGTTGTATGAATGTAGTGTATATGTAGTATGTATGTAGTATGTATGTTGTATGAATGTAGTATATATGTAGTATGAATGTAGTATATATGAAGTATGTATGTAGTATGTATGTATGTTGTATGAATTTTGTATATATGTAGTATGTATGTATGCTGCATGAATGTAGTATATACAGTATGTAGTATGTATGTACAGTATGTATGTTGTATGAATGTAGTATATATGTAGTATGTATGTTGTATGAATGTAGTATATATGAAGTATGTAGTATGAATTTTGTATGTATGTATGTTGTATGAATGTAGTATGTATATATGTTGTATGAATGTAGTATATATGTAGTATGTATGTACTGTATGTTGTATGAATGTAGTATATATGAAGTATGTATGTAGTATGTATGTTGTATGTAGTATGTATGCATGCTGTATAAATGTTGTATATATGTAGTATGTATGTATGTTGTATGAATGTAGTATATATGAAGTATATAGTATGTATGTATGTTGTATGAATGTTGCATATATGTAGTATGTATGTATTATGTAGTATGTATGTATTTATGCTGTATGAATGTATATATACTGTATGTAGTATGTATGTTGTATGAATGTAGTATATATGTAGTATGTATGTTGTATGAATATAGTATATATGAAGTATGTATGTAGTATGTATGTAGTATGTATGTATGCTGTATGAATGTTGTATATATGTAGTATGTATGTATGTTATATGAATGTAGTATATATGAAGTATGTAGTATGTATGTTGTATGAATGTTGTATATATGTAGTATGTATGTAGTGTGTATGTAGTATGTATGTTTTTTTTCTTTTTTTTTACATTCAACACATTAGCCGGATTGGCTAATGTGTCAATCACTGTCATTGTAGCAGGCATAGCCCGATGGGACTTGTAGTCCCATCGGACGATGCCTGCACGCACACAAGACCCCCAGCAGGCCCGCACAGACCCCCGGCAGCCGGCACAGGCCCCCAGCAGGCCCGTACAGACCCCCGGCAGCTGGCACCAGCCCCCGGCAGACCCGTACAGACCCCCGGCAGCCGGCACAGGCCCCCGGCTGGCCCGTAGAGACCCCCGACAGCCGGCACAGGCCCCCGGCAGGCCCGGTCAGACCCCCGACAGCCGGCACAGGCCCCCGGCAGGCCCGTACAGACCCCCGGCAGCCGGCACAGGCCCCCGGCAGCTGGCACAGACGATGTGTAGTCCCATCGGACGATGCCTGCACGCACACAAGACCCCCAGCAGGCCCGCACAGACCCCCGGCAGCCGGCACAGGCCCCCAGCAGGCCCGTACAGACCCCCGGCAGCCGGCACAGGCCCCCGGCAGGCCCATACAGCCCCCCGGCAGCCGGCACAGGCCCCCGACAGGCCCGTACAGACCCCCGACAGCCGGCACAGGCCCCCGGCAGGCCCGTACAGACCCACGGCAGGCGACACAGGCCCCCGGCAGGCCCGTACAGACCCCCGGCAGGCGACACAGGCCCCCGGCAGGCCTGTACAGACCCCCGACAGTTGGCACAGGCCTCCGGCAGGCCCGTACAGACCCCCGACAGCCAGCACAGGCCCCCGGCAGCCGGCACAGGCCCCCGGCAGGCCTGTACAGACCCCCGGCAGGCCCGCACAGATCAAGCCCGTACACACAGACACGCACAGTGTCCGCCAACACTCTTCCCCCCTCCCGAACTGGATGTGCAAGGAAAGAAAGGGGTTTTTTTAATTCCGATATTTCTGTCCCATTGACTTAAATGGGACTACCGGTATCGGAATCAGCGATACCCGATACTTTTTGGGTATTGGGCCGATCCAATCCGATCTTTCTCTATATTGGATGGTATCGCTCAACACTATTCACGATTATTTCCTCTCTAATTCCCTTAACCTTCTGGCTCTTACAGAATCCTGGATCTAGCATTCAGACACCACCGCTGCTGCCACTCTCTCTTTTGGTGGGCTGAAATTTTCACATATCGCCAGACCTGAGAACAGACAGGGTGGAGGTGTTGGTTTGCTCCTTTCATCACAATGTGCTTTCCAGGTCATCCCCCCGATTCCATCACTTACATTTCCTTCCTTTGAATTCCACACCATCATACTCTTTAAGCCCTCCTCCTTACAAGTGGCGGCTGTTTATCGCCCTCAAGGATCCCCCCGACAGTTTCTAGACCACTCACAGCTTCTCACAGCTTACTTATTCTCCTACACATGAGGACGGGAATACTCTGGACCTGGTTTTCTCCCGTCCAGGCTCGCTGCACGACTTTACTAACTCCCCTCTCCCGCTCTCAGACCACAGCCTTCTTTCCTTCTCTGTCAAGAATTGTCTCCTCACCCGGGACACCCCCACTTACCACACTTATCGGAATAGACACATCTTTAGCCCCCATCTCCTCCCTCTCCTGTCCAGACTTAGCATTGTCACACTTCAATAATACACTAAAAAATGCCCTAGATGAAGCAGCACTTTCTACACGCAGAAAGACCCGACACAGACAACCCTGGCACACAATGCAAACACGCTTTCTTCAGCGCTGCTCATGGTGTGCAGAGTGGCAGTGGAGAAAATCTCTCTTAGCAGAAGACTTTATCCACTATAAGTTCATGCTCAAAACCTATAACTCTGCCCTTCATCTGGCCAAACAATCTTACTTCACCACCCTCATCACCTCACTATCCAACAACCCACAACGACTTTTTGAAACATTAAACTCCCTCCTGAAACCTAAAGTACAGGCCCCCACCACCAACCTCCGCGGTGAGGATCTGGCCACTTATTTCCTAGAAAAAATCAACCACATCCATCAGGATATCTCAGCCCAATCTCCTCAGTGCCTGGATCCCCTTCCCTGCCGCACCTCAAGCTCACTAGACATCTTTGAGCCTGTTTCAGAAGAAGTTTCCAAGATCCTCGCTTCTGCTCGGCCTGCAACCTGCAACAGTGACCCCATTCCTTCACATCTCTTGCAGTCTCTCTCTCCAGTGGTCACCACTCACCTGACTAAAATATTTAACCTCTCTCTTTCTTCAGGTATATCTCCCTCCTCTTTTAAACATGCCATCATAAGCCCTTTACTTAAAAAACCATCCCTGGAGCAGAACTGCACTGCTAACTTCAGACCTGTCTCTAACCTTTCCTTCATCTCTAAACTCCTGAAACGCTTGGTCCACTCCCGTCTAATCCGCTATCTCTCAGATAACTCTCTTCTCGACCCCTTACAATCTGGTTTCCGCTATTTACACGCCACTGAAACTGCTCTCACTAAAGTCTCTAATGATCTAATAACAGCTAAATCGAAAGGTCATTGCTCCCTGCTGATTCTCCTGGATCTCTCTGCTGCATTTGACACTGTGGATCACCAGCTCCTCCTCACTATGATCCGCTCTATAGGCTTCAAGGACACAGCCCTCTCCTGGTTCTCCTCCTACCTCTCTGACCGCTCCTTCACTGTATCTTTTGCCGGCTCCTCTTCCTCTCCTTGTCCCCTTACTATCAGGGTCCCGCAGGGCTCAGTCCTAGGCCGCTCCTCTTCTCTCTATATACTGCCCCTATTGGACAAACAATCAGCAGATTTGGGTTCCGGTATCATCTCTATGCTGATGACACCCAATTATACACTTCTGCCCCTGATATCACCCCTACCCTAATTCAAAATACCAAGGATTGTCTGTCTGCTGTCTCTAACATCATGTTCTCCCTCTATCTGAAACTAAATCTCTCCAAAACTGAACTTCGTGTTTCTCCCCTCTAATAACCTCACTCTACCTAACATCGAAATAACCCTGGACGGTTCAACCATAACTCCCAAGCAGCATGCCCGCTGTCTTGGGGTCATATTCGACACCGAACTTTCCTTTACTCCCTATATCCGATCACTCACTCGCTCTTGTCACCTGCATCTTACAAACATCTCCAGAATCCGACCTTTTCTCACCTTTGATACTGCTAAGACTCTTACTGTCGCTCTTATTCATTCTTGTCTGGACTACTGCAGCTCTCTTCTGATCAGTCTCCCTCTTACCAAACTTTCTCCTCTCCAATCCATCTTGATTGCGGCAGCCAGGGTCATATTTCTGTCCAGCCGCTTCACCGATGACTCCATCTTGTGCCAGTCATTACACTGGCTACCTGTTCGCTACAGGGTCCAGTATAAACTCATCTCTCTCACCCACAAAGCTCTCCACAGTTCTGCACCACCTTATATCTCCTCTCTCATTTCTGTCTATCGCCCTACACGTGCCCTCCGTTCTACAAATGACCTAAGACTAACATCCCCCGTAATCCGAACCTCGCACCTCTGTCTCAAAGACTTCTCTCGTGCTGCACCAGCTCTCTGGAATGCACTTCCCCAGATGATCAGACTGATACCTATTCAAGCGCGCTTTGAAAACCCATCTCTTCAAACAAGCCTACCACATCAACTACTCAGTAAACTGTCTTTGCCCTGTTCCCTCCTTCCAAATATTATTCTGAATCTGCACCCTACTATTCATCTGTCACCACACCCTCCATGCACACGATAACTGCACTTGATACTTGACTATTGCACTTAAACACACTGGCTGATGACCGGATCATGCAGCTTTATATGAAAATCTCTATTTATTATAATTGCTAGACCTGAAATAACAAGCACTTTTCACCTACTGTGTCCCCCCCATTTCCTTGTAGATTGTAAGTTTGTGAGCAGGGACCTCACTCCTAATGTCACTGTTTAATTTGTCTTAACTTGCATTGAATTTATTGTCTGTACATGTCCCCGCTTAATTGTAAAGTGCTGCGGAATATGTTGGCGCTATATAAATAAATATTATATTATTAAGGTGTCCCTCAGGAATGTCTTTCTCTGATGGACATAGAGAAAACATGGGAAAGTTGGATAAATGAAACTAAGGAGAGGAAACACATCTAACTTTCCAGTTGGGTGTAGACAGACTCACCTTTAGCCAATGGGATGTATGTATGCTAATGCCAGCACATATTTAGAGATAAGACCAGCCAATTATATTGTTACCATATACTGTATGAATACTAATAACCTATATAAAGACTGTCCAGATGATGTAATAAAGAGACATCTGCTTTGATTCTTAATGTATCAGTGTGGCTCTTTTGTGCACGTATTTGAATTTTACAATTTAACTTGGAACAAGCACAACGTCTGAGAAAATCCCAAATTATGTGGCCACGACATCCTGCTCTATAACATGCAGCCTGCAGATTGCACTGATTTTTTAATGGTGACACTTTCTCTTTAATGTTTATATGAGAATATTGGTGTTTGCTACTAAGTGGTAAAATAATTCTGAGAATATCTGGTTAGGAAGATGATTTTATGAACCTAGGATGTGAATGATGATCTGAAAATTTAAACAAGACCAGTAGATCTGTAATGGACCACCTGCAATAATGTATCAGCAGCATGGGTCTGGTACAACAGAAGGGTAATCCTTTTAGATATACCAAATGTTGACTTCAATGTTCATCAACTCATACAGGATTAGCTTTTTCTATGATCTATCATGAGTAGTTGAATCATTGAGATTAGTAAATGGTAAAAGTAAAGCAAGTGAAGAATTTAAAAGTCTAAAGTAAAAAATAAACCTTGTCTGGATGTATTGGCTTTCAGGCTTTTGGCTAGCATGAAATTGTAAATTACTTTTCAGATCAACACATCTCTTTAGTTAAGGTAAAGTCAAGTAAAAAACATCAATCAACTCACGGTTCTGAAGCTGATGCTTTTTCCAAGGATAAAAAGGAGAAACATATTGACAAGAGGAGAAGCCACATTTTCAGTTAAGACTTTTGCTTCTTTTTTGTGAGATTGTCTAGCACCACTAACATTAAGGCAGATTAGACCTCTTCTGTAACTTTGAAGAAATGACTCAGGGCAAGAGATCTTTTTGTGTGGGGAATTTTGGCTTAAATATTACATTGCAACACAAGTTCTTGATCAAATAACTGCTGACAAATCTATTTTACTATTCTATCACTCAGAGAATTGTGCCAATGTGGACCTTTCAACTCAAACATACAGAAGTCAATAAACAGTGGACCTTGGATGAGGCCAATATATACAGGTTATTAAATAACTTAGCAGTCAAATTTAACAGCATTTTCAAACTTTTCATCTACTGTGGGGCACCAGGGGGATTCTGACAAACATAAATTTGTGCAGAAAATGCATAGGTTTTGTTCAGTGTGTGTATTGAAGGGACAGAGAGTATGTTTAAATTAAGCTGGCTTGTTAGATCAGGCTGAGATATGGTGGAAAAACCTCTGTGCAACTAGAGGTGAGGTGAAGGAAGAAAATCATGGTGATAAGTTTTTGTATGTGAAAATATGAAACAAAGATGGCGTGGGGGCGTTGCCTAGATCCCACATGAGGTGGATGTAGGTTTTGGAGCTCTGGAGAGTATACCTCCCTAATCTGACTTCCACAGCGGCTAAAACAGGCCATTCAGCGCTAAATCTGACACCCAAGAGATCACTTCAGGCCCAGTAAAAATCGACCTCTGATCTTCCGGGGCACCAAAGAGGATTGAGGCCTAAAACCTGCTGCTAGGCCGCAAAGCCAGGGGCTAAAGTAGCTGGTAGCGACAGACTTAACTTCCAGAGCTGTCAGCCTCATCACACCTCTGACCGGAGCCGAGAATACAGGCCCTCTTGGTCCAGACCACACACCATCAGCATCCTGCAGACACATCAGGACTGCGGACACAGAACGGGACTGACTGGTAAGCAGAGAGGCCCTCTTTTGCCACAAAGCTCCGTAAATCGGGTCGCAGTTGTGACCTTCTGCAAGCTCCATAATCGGGACGCAGAAGCGACCTACCTTTGCGAGGTTCCGCGATCCCTCTGCGATCCCTCTTACTGCTGGAGACGCAAGCGTCCCTATTTGGTCTCCACTAGACCCTGACTCTGTTCGCAAGTTCCCTAACGAGACTCAGTGGAACCAAGCGGCCTCAAACAAGACTTTACTAAGTCTTCCTTCCTCATCACAATCTTTTGGTATCGCACTAAAAATCCCAGAGGAGACTTTACCGCATTACAATTTCTGTGCGACTCCATTTGAGATCGCTACTGCGACGCCGCAAAAATCTTTTATATTTCTGTTTCTCCATTTCAATGCAATTTTATTACCACTATGAGCAATTCCAAGTCCAAAGGTAAACTCTCTACTCCATCTCTTCCCAAGTCACAAAATCAACGAAAGATGGAAATTTCCTCCTGGAACAGGCATCAAACTAGTCCACAAGACAATACCTTAAGTCCATTGAGATCCAGGTCTCCTACAAGGGACCTTCCTCTTACTTCAGGTCAAACTAGAAGAACAAATCTGTCTTCTCAATTCAATACCCCTAATTCGAAACAGATATCAACATATTATTCAGCGGAACTATGGATACCTCCTACAACAAAAAAAGGAGAACTCCAGGAGCTCGGGCCGAATCTTGCTCAAATCAAGAGGAGATCTCAGACTCCGAAGGAGTGTCAAGCGACACATCACCTAATCCAACTCCCGCTAAAACCAAATTTAGATCTGAAAAATCTGCTCTGGATCCAGGACCTGGCCATCCACCATCTCAGCAATCTGCTAGCCCTCAAGACCCCAGCCAAGACATGCTCAGTAAACTGTTTAATTCTATGAACAAAAATTTTGAGCTATTAAGCCAAAAAATGGATAACTTTAAAAAATATTGTGAGACCATCGACAGGCAACTAGCTAATCATGAAGAAAGACTGTGCAAACTTGAACGAAAGTCGAAGGAGTCCTCAGTCGACATTCAATACTTATCAGCCGAAGTACAAAAACTGAGAATCAAAATGGCCGACCTAGAGGATAGATAGGATTTATACCTCTCTAAACAAGCCCACAAAATACATGGCCAACAAAATTAAAAATAGCAGAATTCAAAGTAAAATAAACAGAATCAAATCTCTTGTAGGAAACTCCAAAATTTGCCATCCTCAAGAGATTTAAAATAAATTTGCAAAATTTTATGCCAATCTCTACAACTTAAATACCAACCCCACATCTTCGCTTCAGAATACAGCAGAAATTGCCAATTACCTCTCATCTATTAACCTCCCCCTTCTTTCTGAAAATGACCTTTCGTTCTTATCCACCCCAATATACAAATCAGAAATTGAGGAAGCCATCAACAAGCTCGACCTCCACAAATCTCCAGGCCCCGACGGGTTCACCAATACATATTATAAAGCTTTCAACACTATCCTTTCACCTCACCTTACCTTGGTCTTTAACCATGCTTCCAATATAGGTCAATTTCCCTCTGAGATGTTGGAAGCTTCTATCTCAGTTCTACCTAAAAACAAAGGAGATCCAGAGGCTAATCGAGAATTTTAGACCCATATCCCTCCTTAACACTGATGTTAAATTATATTCTAAAATTCTAGCGAACAGGCTTAGCTCCATTCTCCCTAGGCTTATTCACAATGATCAGTCGGGCTTTATCAAAGGAAGGCAACCAGCAGATGCCACAAGGACACTGATAAACTCCATAAAATGGGCAAATGCTACCAAATACCCTATGACTTTAATATCGCTCGACGCAGAAAAAGTGTTCGATAGATTAAGCTGGCCTTTCCTTCAAGAAACCCTAACTAAATTTGGATTCAATGATTCACTAGTAACCTCCATAATGGCTCTTTACTCATCCCCCAAAGCCAGAGTAGTTTGCAATAACCATGTATCTGACGCATTCCTCATAAAAAACGACACTAGGCAAGGTTGCCCCCTTTCTCCTCTCCTTTTCAATCTTGCCATGGAGCCCCTAGCAGAACAAATTAGAAACCATCCTTCTATCAAAGGTATAGACACGCAAAACCGCCAATATAAAATTAGCCTCTATGCCGACGACTTATTCTTACGGACCCCTGCATCTCCATCCCTGAAACTATCCTTGAAATTGACCAATTCTCTGCCATATCTAACTTTTAAATTAACCACCAAAAATCATATATTCTCCCGATTAACGTTAATGAAAAATCAGTCTCTTATATCAAAACAGTTACTTCTCTTAATTGGACCAATAAAACTCTTCCCTACCTAGGTATACTCATCTCCAATAACCTCACACAGATGGTCAAATCCAATCTTAATAAAATGACTGAAATCATCAATAAAGACAATGCCACCTAAACACTTAACCTGGTGGGGGAAGGTCTTGACAATGAAAATGTTCACTATTCCTAAACTTCTTCACATACTTAGATGTCTTCCTCTCCCAATATTCTCTATCCACCTTACCAGCATGCAATCACAGATAAATTCCTTTATATGGGGCCATAAGAAGCCAAGAGTTGCAACACAAATGTTATATAAAAAGAAAATACACAGAGGCATTTGCATACCAAATATCACAGCACACTATAACACGCTTTTAATCAGAGTGCTCACTGGCTAAATGATTCTCACAGCCCAGCCTGGCTTGATTTGGAAACTACTCAGAATAACAATGTACACCCCAAAGCCATACTTATCAAAGCCATTACCAATAACCTCCCCAACATGAATGCTCACCCAATCTTCCAGGCCATTGCCTGGAATAAGTTCTCAAAAACAAGACTAAAAATTCAGCAATTTGAAATAAAAAAAAACTCCCCCTTACCTTCACAGCAAATCCCGTCAACCGTACTCTGTCTCCTATCTGGGCAGATTCCAATATTTTCAAACTAAGAGACATCTTCCACGAAAACAAATCCTCGAGTTTTCTTTTTCTCAAGAGAAAATATAATATTTCCTCATCTTCTTTCCTAGAGTACCAAATCCTCAAAGACACCATACAATCCATTCTGGACCAAAAATTCAATTTCTCTGAAGCATCTGTAAAGTTATTGAACAATCATGAACATCAGATCTTTTGGAGCCATAGCTTCATATATGATAATTTTAATAACGACACATTATTACTTAAAAATCCCTCAATGTTGAGTTGGGAGAAGGATCTCAACTCTTCATTCTCTGCTGAAAGTTGGGAGGACGCTCTTTCTTCAGCTTACTAATCTGTAATGTCCATCCCACTACAGGAGACCCACTATAAAACTATCTCCAGATGGTATTACACTCCCAACAGACTGGCTCACATAGGTTCCTCAAACTCCCCACTTTGTTGGAGAGGATGCAGCCAAAAAGGGGATATTCTGCATGTCTTTTGGGGATGCCCAATGACTAAATTGTTATGGTCTCAAATCTCTTCATCTATCAACAAAATAATTGCAAAGCCTTTCAACCTTTCTCCCTGCATTGCCCTGCTTTCATTAAATTTGGATGAAATAGATCATTCACTGAGACCTATTTTCAATCATATATGTCTCGTCACGAAGAACACCATAGCATACCACTGGAAATCCAATTTTTTACCTAGTTCTAATGACAGTAGATTATGGCCCGATGCTATCGCATCGGGAGGATGCGATATCGTCACACCTCTTGCCATGTTAACCCTCAGCACACACACTCCTCTCACCTTTCACCATCTCCACTCACTCTTTCACTCCACATACGACCCCTTCTCTCACTCCGTCTCTCATACTCACGCCGTCAGCGCCGCTGCTCCACGATCCCCGACATCTTCTTCCGCTGGCGCCATCCTAGATCCAGACGTTGTCCACGCCGGCGACATGTTCTTGCGGCGACGCCATCTTGAGTATCGTGAAATCCCGCGATACTCAAGATGGCGTCGCCGGAAGAACATGTCGCCGGCGTGGACGACGTCGGGATCCAAAATGGCGTCGGCGAAATCTCGTGCGTTTTCGCCGACGCCATTTTGGATCCCGACGTCGTCCTCGCCGGCGACATGTTCTTGCGGCGACGCCATCTTGAGTATCGCGGGATTTCGCCGATCCAAAATAGCGTCGCCGCAGGAACACCTGTGAAATGCGCAGACGCTGCACCTGTGAAAAGCGCAGACGCTGCAAATGTGAAATGCGCAGACGCTGCACCTGTGAAAAGCTTGCCCAGCACCTGTGAAATGCGCAGACGCTGCACCTGTGAAAAGCGCGCCCAGCACCTGTGAAATGCGCAGACGCTGCACCTGTGAAAAGCACGCCCAGCACCTGTGAAATGCGCAGACGCTGCACCGGTGAAAAGCGCAGACGCTGCACCAGTGAAATGCGCAGACGCTGCACCGGTGAAATGTGCAGACGCTGCACCTGTGAAAAGCGCAGACGCTGCAGCGGTGAAATGCGCAGACGCTGCACCGGTGAAATGCGCAGACGCTGCGCCTGTGAAAAGCGCGCCGACCACCTGTGAAATGCGCAGATGCTGCACCTGTGAAAAGCGCAGACACTGTAAATGTGAAATGCGCAGACGCTGCACCTGTGAAAAGCTCGCCCAGCACCTGTGAAATGCGCAGATGCTGCACCTGTGAAAAGCTCGCCCAGCACCTGTGAAATGCGCAGACGCTGCACCTGTGAAAAGCGCGCCCAGCACCTGTGAAATGCGCAGACGCTGCACCGGTGAAAAGCGCAGACGCTGCACCAGTGAAATGCGCAGACGCTGCACCGGTGAAATGTGCAGACGCTGCACCTGTGAAAAGCGCAGACGCTGCAGCGGTGAAATGCGCAGACGCTGCACCGGTGAAAAGCTCGCCCAGCACCTGTGAAATGCGCAGACGCTGCACCTGTGAAAAGCGCGCCCAGCACCTGTGAAATGCGCAGACGCTGCACCGGTGAAAAGCGCAGACGCTGCACCAGTGAAATGCGCAGACGCTGCACCGGTGAAATGTGCAGACGCTGCACCTGTGAAAAGCGCAGACGCTGCAGCGGTGAAATGCGCAGACGCTGCACCGGTGAAATGCGCAGACGCTGCACCTGTGAAAAGCGCGCCCAACACCTGTGAAATGCGCAGACGCTGCACCGGTGAAATGTGCAGACGCTGCACCTGTGAAAAGCGCAGACGCTGCACCTGTGAAATGCGCAGACGCTGCACCTGTGAAATGCGCAGACGCTGCACCTGTGAAAAGCGCAGATGCTGCACCTGTGAAAAGCGCGCCCAGCACCTGTGAAATGCGCAGACGCTGCACCTTTGAAATGCGCAGACGCTGCACCTGTGAAAAGAGCAGACACTTCACCTGTGAAAAGCGAGCCCAGCACCTGTGAAATGCGCAGACGCTGCACCTGTGAAATGCGCAGACGCTGCACCTGTGAAAAGCGAGCCCAGCACCTGTGAAATGCGCAGACGCTGTACCTGTGAAATGCGCAGACGCTGCACCTGTGAAAAGCGCAGACGCTGCAGCGGTGAAATGCGCAGACGCTGCACCGGTGAAATGCGCAGACGCTGCGCCTGTGAAAAGCGCGCCGAACACCTGTGAAATGCGCAGACGCTGCACCTGTGAAAAGCGCAGACACTGTAAATGTGAAATGCGCAGACGCTGCACCTGTGAAAAGCTCGCCCAGCACCTGTGAAATGCGCAGATGCTGCACCTGTGAAAAGCTCGCCCAGCACCTGTGAAATGCGCAGACGCTGCACCTGTGAAAAGCGCGCCCAGCACCTGTGAAATGCGCAGACGCTGCACCGGTGAAAAGCGCAGACGCTGCACCAGTGAAATGCGCAGACGCTGCACCGGTGAAATGTGCAGACGCTGCACCTGTGAAAAGCGCAGACGCTGCAGCGGTGAAATGCGCAGACGCTGCACCGGTGAAAAGCTCGCCCAGCACCTGTGAAATGCGCAGACGCTGCACCTGTGAAAAGCGCGCCCAGCACCTGTGAAATGCGCAGACGCTGCACCGGTGAAAAGCGCAGACGCTGCACCAGTGAAATGCGCAGACGCTGCACCGGTGAAATGTGCAGACGCTGCACCTGTGAAAAGCGCAGACGCTGCAGCGGTGAAATGCGCAGACGCTGCACCGGTGAAATGCGCAGACGCTGCACCTGTGAAAAGCGCGCCCAACACCTGTGAAATGCGCAGACGCTGCACCGGTGAAATGTGCAGACGCTGCACCTGTGAAAAGCGCAGACGCTGCACCTGTGAAATGCGCAGACGCTGCACCTGTGAAATGCGCAGACGCTGCACCTGTGAAAAGCGCAGATGCTGCACCTGTGAAAAGCGCGCCCAGCACCTGTGAAATGCGCAGACTCTGCACCTTTGAAATGCGCAGACGCTGCACCTGTGAAAAGAGCAGACACTTCACCTGTGAAAAGCGAGCCCAGCACCTGTGAAATGCGCAGACGCTGCACCTGTGAAATGCGCAGACGCTGCACCTGTGAAAAGCGAGCCCAGCACCTGTGAAATGCGCAGACGCTGTACCTGTGAAATGCGCAGACGCTGCACCTGTGAAAAGCGCAGACGCTGCACCGGTGAAAAGCGCAGACGCTGCACCTGTGAAAAGCGCGCCCAGCACCTGTGAAATGTGCAGACGCTGCACCTGTGAAATGCGCAGACGCTGCACCTGTGAAAAGCGCAGACGCTGCATCTGTGAAAAGCGAGCCCCGCACCTGTGAAATGCGCAGACGCTGCACCTGTGAAATGCGCAGACGCTGCACCTGTGAAATGCGCAGATGCTGCACCTGTGAAAAGCAAGCCCAGCACCTGTGAAATGCGCAGATGCTGTACCTGTGAAATGCGCAGACGCTGCACCTGTGAAAAGCGCAGACGCTGCACCTGTGAAAAGCGCGCCCTGCACCTGTGAAATGCGCAGACGCTGCACCTGTGAAAAGCACGCCCAGCACCTGTGAAATGCATAGATGCTGCACCGGTGAAATGCGCAGGCACTGCACCTGTGAAAAGCCCGCCCAGCACCTTTGAAATGGGCAGACGCTGCACCGGTGAAATGGGCAGACGCTGCACCTGTGAAATGGGCAGACGCTGCACTTGTGAAATGCGCAGACGCTGCACCTGTGAAATGCGCAGACGCTGCACCGGTGAAATGCGCAGACGCTGCACCTGTGAAAAGCGCAGACGCTGCACCTGTGAAATGCGCAGACGCTGCACCTGTGAAATGCGCAGATGCTGCACCTGTGAAAAGCGCAGACACTGCACCTGTGAAAAGCGAGGCCAGCACCTGTGAAATGCGCAGACGCTGCACCTGTGAAATGCGCAGACGCTGCACCTGTGAAAAGCGCAGACGCTGCACCTGTGAAAAGCGCAGATGCTGCACCTGTGAAAAGCGCGCCCAGCACCTGTGAAATGCGCAGACGCTGCACCTGTGAAAAGCGCGCCCAGCACCTGTGAAATGCGCAGATGCTGCACCTGTGAAATGCGCAGACGCTGCACCTGTGAAAAGTGCAGACCCTGCACCTGTGAAAAGCGAGCCCAGCACCTGTGAAATGCGCAGACGCTGCACCTGTGAAATACGCAGACGCTGCACCTGTGAAAAGCGAGCCCAGCACCTATGAAATGCGCAGACGCTGTACCTGTGAAATGCGCAGACGCTGCACCTGTGAAAAGCGCAGACGCTGCACCTGTGAAAAGCGCGACCAGCACCTGTGAAATGCGCAGACGTTGCACCGGTGAAATGCGCAGACGCTGTACAGGTAAAATGCGCAGACGCTGCACCGGTGAAATGCGCATATGCTGCATCGGTGAAATGCGCAGACGCTGCATCGGTGAAATGCGCAGACGCTGCATCGGTGAAATGCGCAGACGCTGCACCGGTGAAAAGCGCGCCCAGCACCTGTGAAATGCGCATACGCTGCACCTGTGAAATGCGCAGACGCTGCATCGGTGAAAAGCACAGACGCTGCACCGGTGAAATGCGCAGACGCTGCACCTGTGAAAAGCGCGCCCAGCACCTGTGAAATGCGCAGACGCTGCACCTGTGAAAAGCGCGCCCAGCACCTGTGAAAAGCGCAGACGCTGCACCTGTGAAAAGCGCAGACGTTGCACCGGTGAAAAGCGCAGACGCTGCACCTGTGATATTTGCAGACACTGCACCTGTGAAATGCGCAGACGCTGCAACGGTGAAATGCGCAGACGCTGCACCGGTGAAAAGCGCAGATGCTGCACCTGTGAAAAGCGCAGACGCTGCACCTGTGAAAAGCACGCCCAGCACCTGTGAAAAGCGCAGACGCTGCACCTGTGAAATGCGCAGACGCTGCACCTGTGAAATGCGCAGAC
This sequence comes from Dendrobates tinctorius, assembly GCF_039654945.1. Taxonomy (NCBI): domain Eukaryota; kingdom Metazoa; phylum Chordata; class Amphibia; order Anura; family Dendrobatidae; genus Dendrobates; species Dendrobates tinctorius. The sequence continues at coordinate 16,630,892 of NW_027361814.1, read as the reverse complement.
GCTGCACCGGTGAAATGCGCAGACGCTGCAACGGTGAAATGCGCAGACGCTGCAACGGTGAAAAGCGCAGATGCTGCACCGGTGAAATGCGTAGACGCTGCACCTGTGAAATGCGCAGACGCTGCAACGGTGAAATGCGCAGACGCTGCACCGGTGAAAAGCGCAGATGGTGCACCTGTGAAAAGCGCAGACGCTGCACCTGTGAAATGCGCAGACGCTGCACCTGTGAAAAGCGCAGACGCTGCACCTGTGAAATGCGCAGACGCTGCACTTGTGAAATGCGCAGACGCTGCAACGGTGAAAAGCGCAGATGCTGCACCTGTGAAAAGCGCGCCCAGCACCTGTGAAAAGTGCAGACGCTGCACCTGTGAAAAGCGCAGACGCTGCACCTGTGAAAAGCGCAGACGCTGCACCGGTGAAAAGCGCAGATGCTGCACCTGTGAAAAGCGCAGACGCTGCACCTGTGAAAAGCGCGCCCAGCACCTGTGAAAAGCGCAGACGCTGCACCTGTGAAATGCGCAGACGCTGCACCTGTGAAAAGCGCAGACGCTGCACCTGTGAAAAGCGCAGACGCTGCACCTGTGAAATGCACAGACGCTGCACCTGTGAAATGCGCAGACGCTGCAACGGTGAAAAGCGCAGATGCTGCACCTGTGAAAAGCGCGCCCAGCACCTGTGAAAAGCGCAGACGCTGCACCTGTGAAAAGCGCAGACGCTGCACCTGTGAAAAGCGCAGACGCTGCACCTGTGAAAAGCGCAGACGCTGCACCTGTGAAAAGCGCGCCCAGCACCTGTGAAAAGCACGCCCAGCACCTATGAAAAGCGCAGACGCTGCACCTGTGAAAAGCGCAGACGCTGCACCTGTGAAATGCGCAGACGCTGCACCTGTGAAAAGCGCAGACGCTGCACCTGTGAAAAGCGCAGACGCTGCACCTGTGAAATGCGCAGACGCTGCACCTGTGAAAAGAGCAGACTCTGCACCTGTGAAAAGCGCAGACGCTGCACCTGTGAAATGCGCAGACGCTGCACCTGTGAAAAGCGCAGACGCTGCACCTGTGAAATGCGCAGACACTGCACCTGTGAAAAGCACAGACGCTGCACCTGTGAAAAGTGCGCCCAGCACTCCGTCTCTCATACTCACGCCGTCATCGCCGCTGCTCCACGATCCCCGACGTCTTCTTCCGCCGGCGCCATTTTGGATCCCGACGTCCTCCACGCCGGCGACATGTTCTTGCGGTGACGCCATCTTGACTATCGCGGGATTTCGCCGATCCAAAATGGCGTCGCCGCAAGAACGTGTCGCCGGCGTGGAGGACGTCTGGATCCAGGATGGCGCCGGCGGAAGATGTCGGGGATCGTGGATCAGCAGCGATGACGGCGTGAGTATGAGAGACGGAGTGAGAGAAAGGGTCGTATATGGAGTGAAAGAGTGAGTGGACGTGAGTGGAGATGGTGAAAGGTGAGAGGAGTGTGTGTGTTGAGGAGGAGTAGTGTGTTGAGGGTTAACATGGAAAGAGGTGTGCGGTGACGTCACCGGTTACAACTGGACGGAAGTTGTTACAACCGGAAGCTGCTTAGGGCATTTATTATTATAGATAATTAAACTGATCAATCAACATAGATCACATGAGCTACAATTCGCTTTTCATAATGATCACTTCAACAAATTCTTCAAGAAATGGTCTGTATGGGACCATGTCTTCCCTCCCCTGATAGTATGAGTTTGGTAGGATTCTTATTTAACAAAGTGGTCCCTCAACTTGATTTGTGACATACCGTTTATTGTACTTTATCCATTACTTCGATCGCTATGTTTGCGCTTGCACCTGATTTTCTATGATCTAACGTCTGTTGCGTCAATTAATGACTCGATGTTATTGTCTTGTTTTGTTTTGAAAAAGAATAAAACTTTGGAAAAGAAACAAAGATGGCGCTGCTCGCTATGTCACTCCCACTTTGACTCCACCCCTTACATTGTCCCTGAAGGATGGACATCTTGCTAGGGTTTGTAGATCGCACCAAATATAAATTATGAGAAGGTGCGATCGGGACTAGGGGTCCATCATGCGGTGGAGAAGGATCCTCAGCTAGGAAACAATGGCGTAGCATAGCTGCGAGCAAGCACCGTAATCACACCGAGTTAAATCTCACTCGGTGTGAACAGAGTGCTAAGTACCTGACTCTGTTACTGCACAGAGCAGCGCAAAAGAGAGAGCACTCTAAGTTATGCCCTGTTAGATTTTACAATAGCATAATAGGAATGACATTAGTTGGGTTCCTTTTGACTTATCCCCCCCAAGGAAGACTAAGATGGTGGTTGAACCTGCTCTGACACACAGTTTGTGCAAGTCAGCAAATGCGACGCCGCCACCCAGTGCAGATGCTAGGCTCAAACTGGAATTCCCTACTTACACTGCCTGTTTAAACACACTCTCAACAGCAAGTAGCAGGACACGTGCACACAGGGTGGTAATACTTCCTCCAACACAGCAAACACTTGTTATCTTAGCACACCAGCGCACACACAAGAGGACCTTTTATACGTTCCTGTTCACGTCCAGTCTGATAGGACCTTGCTTGTGGGCCAATCCGGAACTGCCAGGTATTCCGAGCAGCTGATGACCGACCAGCAATGAGAGGCTGCCTCATGAGCATGCTCAGTGGAGTGATTTCTGGACTTAGACCCAGGGACATCTGTTCGCTGCCGCCTATTGCTAGTTACTATAGCTGTAACTGGAGAGCCAGCAGTAACTAGACGAGCAGCACGAGTCTGAGCAAGACGCTGAGACCGACGTCTCTGCTGAGCAGGCTCCACTGCGGCTGAAGAAGAATGGGAGACCGCAGAGGGAGACAAGGCCCGGGATCTACCCCGTGCAGTGGGAGTCCCGGTGCTTAACACATGTTGTGTATGTAGGGACCAGAGTTTAGATTGGGTGGAGACCTGTCATGTTTGTGGTGCCCCATGTTGGTACATACGAACCATCAAACCTCCTATTTCTAAGCCAGGATTATATCCTTTGTAATCGATTTGCATAGCGTGGCCCCCCTTTAAAGTGTCCCAAGTGCTATGCCCCCACAAGTCTCAGCCATTCCCCCAATGAACATCAAGCTTGCACTGGATGGCACCAATGCTCCTTCAGGCCTTGCCCTTCATCTTCTTCCCTGACACAACCAAAATGGATGCAGCAGTTATATATCAGTCTTTTGCTGCCATCCAAGACTCACTAGGACAATTAGTCAAGGTTGGCAGTCCACCTCAAGTCCTACCCCTTCTGCTTGACGGCAGCACTCACCCTGACTGCTACTACCAGATCTCACACCTCTCTCAAGGAAACCCGATGCTGTAGAGCCCTAGGAGGGTGTGTGGCATCCTTGGAATCATAGTGAAATGCTGGCCATGAGTTCAAGGCCAGACCCTGAAATGTTTCCATGCCATTTGTTACTGAGGTTAAAAAAAAAATTAATGTTTTCTCCTGTTGGTGAGATTTAGAGGACCTGATGTCACCTAAGCAAGGAGACACCTTCTACCCCCCTTGTGGCAGAGGCAATAGGAACCCCACCGGCAGATTATAGATCACTAGTATGGAGGAAGCAGTACGTGAGAAAACTCACCCAGTGAGGTCAGGAAAGGTTAACCTCCCAGTCAGCCATCCTTCATGATATCCAGCAGGATGATATAAAGTCAATAGAAAAATATTACACCTGGCTCTGGAAAGCATAGCAGGACTTAGGATACAAGAAAACGTCCGAGGTCAACACCTGTTTACTGTCCTGTGCCTTTGCTGAAGGTTTAAAGCCTGTGATTAGAGAGCCACTAAGAGTGTCATGTTCAGGGTACCGAGTAGTTTGTATCCTAGATGTAGAGCATATTAACCCCCCTCCTAGCCTTTCTCCAGCGGGGGGAGTCAGGGCCATGAATGCTGGAATTTTTCTCACTGTTTATGTCTCTCATGATGTTATGACATGAATTATTTAATTATTCAAACTCTATTTTGGATATTCTACATATATTCTCTTCCGCCTTCCATGATGAAGTTTGAGCCAGCGTGTGTGTTTTGTAATACGGAGTCCCATAGGAATGTCTTTGTCTAACGGACTTAGAGAATACATAGGAAAGTTGGATACATGAAACTGAGAGGAAAGACATCTAACTTTCCTGTTGGGTGTAGACAGACTCACCTTTAGCCAATGAGATGTATGTATGCTAATGCGAGCATATATTTAGAGAGAGGATGAGCCAGTTATATTGTTACTAGAGTTGAGCGAAACGGGTCGAAAAAATTCAAAAGTCGCCGACTTTTGGCAAAGTCGGGTTTCATGAAACGAAACCCGACCCTAGGATGAGGTCGGCCACGAGGTCGGCGACTTCCGCGCCAAAGTCGCGTTTCAAAAGTTTGTTTTGTGCTCTTTTTCAGCCAATCAGGATCCATGGACACTGTGGGCAACGTGATGACATAGGCACGGGTCACCACCATCTTTCAGAAGGGCATGCAAGTGATTGGCTTACTTTGGTGGGCGTCACAGGGGGTATAAAAAGGCGTGCACGCCGACCGCCATCTTACTTCTGCCGATCTTAGTATAGGGAGAGGTTGCTGCTGATTCTGTAGGGAGAGCGTTAGGCAGGGAAGAAGACAAAAGAACTGCTTCTGCTGCTAGCGATTTGGCCTGCACAACACACAAGTCACTGTGTGTGCAGTGCAAGGGGAGGCTATATTGTGGTGTATCAGTGGTGTTGGTTGTTGGGCTGCCTTCTAGGGCTTCCTGACACGCTGGCATTGCTGTTTACCCACTGCTCCGCAAACTGCTTTTTTAAAAGCAATCCAATCTCCCTTATCCTCTAGTCACTTTTGTCACAGCTGTGCCATCGAGCGTGTCACATAGCGCTCAGATATCAGTGGGCCTCACACAATCTACACGTGTCCAGTGTCCAAAAGTGTACGCAGAGAATCAAAATCTCCATTATCCTCTCGTCACTTTGGTCACAGGCAGCTGTGCCATCGAGCGTGTCACATAGCGCTCAGATATCAGTGGGCCTCACACAATCTACAAGTGTCCAGTGTCCAAAAGTGTACGCAGAGAATCAAAATCTCCATTATCCTCTCGTCACTTTGGTCACAGGCAGCTGTGCCATCGAGCGTGTCACATAGCGCTCAGATATCAGTAGGCCTCACACAATCTACAAGTGTCCAGTGTCCAAAAGTGTACGCAGAGATTCAAAATCTCCATTATCCTCTCGTCACTTTGGTCACAGGCAGCTGTGCCATCGAGCGTGTCACACAGCGCTCAGATATCAGTAGGCCTCACACAATCTACAAGTGTCCAGTGTCCAAAAGTGTACGCAGAGATTCAAAATCTCCATTATCCTCTCGTCACTTTGGTCACAGGCAGCTGTGCCATCGAGCGTGTCACATAGCGCTCAGATATCAGTGGGCCTCACACAATCTACAAGTGTCCAGTGTCCAAAAGTGTACGCAGAGAATCAAAATCTCCATTATCCTCTCGTCACTTTGGTCACAGGCAGCTGTGCCATCGAGCGTGTCACATAGCGCTCAGATATCAGTAGGCCTCACACAATCTACAAGTGTCCAGTGTCCAAAAGTGTACGCAGAGATTCAAAATCTCCATTATCCTCTCGTCACTTTGGTCACAGGCAGCTGTGCCATCGAGCGTGTCACGTAGCGCTCAGATATCAGTGGGCCTCACACAATCTACAAGTGTCCAGTGTCCAAAAGTGTACACAGAGAATCAAAATCTCCATTATCCTCTCGTCACTTTGGTCACAGGCAGCTGTGCCATCGAGCGTGTCACATAGCGCTCAGATATCAGTAGGCCTCACACAATCTACAAGTGTCCAGTGTCCAAAAGTGTACGCAGAGATTCAAAATCTCCATTATCCTCTCGTCACTTTGGTCACAGGCAGCTGTGCCATCGAGCGTGTCACATAGCGCTCAGATATCAGTAGGCCTCACACAATCTACAAGTGTCCAGTGTCCAAAAGTGTACGCAGAGATTCAAAATCTCCATTATCCTCTCGTCACTTTGGTCACAGGCAGCTGTGCCATCGAGCGTGTCACATAGCGCTCAGATATCAGTGGGCCTCACACAATCTACAAGTGTCCAGTGTCCAAAAGTGTACGCAGAGAATCAAAATCTCCATTATCCTCTCGTCACTTTGGTCACAGGCAGCTGTGCCATCGAGCGTGTCACATAGCGCTCAGATATCAGTGGGCCTCACACAATCTACAAGTGTCCAGTGTCCAAAAGTGTACGCAGAGAATCAAAATCTCCATTATCCTCTCGTCACTTTGGTCACAGGCAGCTGTGCCATCGAGCGTGTCACATAGCGCTCAGATATCAGTAGGCCTCACACAATCTACAAGTGTCCAGTGTCCAAAAGTGTATGCAGAGATTCAAAATCTCCATTATCCTCTCGTCACTTTGGTCACAGGCAGCTGTGCCATCGAGCGTGTCACATAGCGCTCAGATATCAGTAGGCCTCACACAATCTACAAGTGTCCAGTGTCCAAAAGTGTACGCAGAGATTCAAAATCTCCATTATCCTCTCGTCACTTTGGTCACAGGCAGCTGTGCCATCGAGCTTGTCACATAGCGCTCAGATATCAGTGGGCCTCACACAATCTACAAGTGTCCAGTGTCCAAAAGTGTACGCAGAGAATCAAAATCTCCATTATCCTCTCGTCACTTTGGTCACAGGCAGCTGTGCCATCGAGCGTGTCACATAGCGCTCAGATATCAGTGGGCCTCACACAATCTACAAGTGTCCAGTGTCCAAAAGTGTACGCAGAGAATCAAAATCTCCATTATCCTCTCGTCACTTTGGTCACAGGCAGCTGTGCCATCGAGCGTGTCACATAGCGCTCAGATATCAGTGGGCCTCACACAATCTACAAGTGTCCAGTGTCCAAAAGTGTACACAGAGAATCAAAATCTCCATTATCCTCTCGTCACTTTGGTCACAGGCAGCTGTGCCATCGAGCGTGTCACATAGCGCTCAGATATCAGTGGGCCTCACACAATCTACAAGTGTCCAGTGTCCAAAAGTGTACGCAGAGAATCAAAATCTCCATTATCCTCTCGTCACTTTGGTCACAGGCAGCTGTGCCATCGAGCGTGTCACATAGCGCTCAGATATCAGTGGGCCTCACACAATCTACAAGTGTCCAGTGTCCAAAAGTGTACGCAGAGAATCAAAATCTCCATTATCCTCTCGTCACTTTGGTCACAGGCAGCTGTGCCATCGAGCGTGTCACATAGCGCTCAGATATCAGTGGGCCTCACACAATCTACAAGTGTCCAGTGTCCAAAAGTGTACACAGAGAATCAAAATCTCCATTATCCTCTTGTCACTTTGGTCACAGGCAGCTGTGCCATCGAGCGTGTCACATAGCGCTCAGATATCAGTGGGCCTCACACAATCTACAAGTGTCCAGTGTCCAAAAGTGTACGCAGAGAATCAAAATCTCCATTATCCTCTCGTCACTTTGGTCACAGGCAGCTGTGCCATCGAGCGTGTCACATAGCGCTCAGATATCAGTGGGCCTCACACAATCTACAAGTGTCCAGTGTCCAAAAGTGTACGCAGAGAATCAAAATCTCCATTATCCTCTCGTCACTTTGGTCACAGGCAGCTGTGCCATCGAGCGTGTCACATAGCGCTCAGATATCAGTGGGCCTCACACAATCTACAAGTGTCCAGTGTCCAAAAGTGTACGCAGAGAATCAAAATCTCCATTATCCTCTCGTCACTTTGGTCACAGGCAGCTGTGCCATCGAGCGTGTCACATAGCGCTCAGATATCAGTGGGCCTCACACAATCTACAAGTGTCCAGTGTCCAAAAGTGTACGCAGAGAATCAAAATCTCCATTATCCTCTCGTCACTTTGGTCACAGGCAGCTGTGCCATCGAGCGTGTCACATAGCGCTCAGATATCAGTGGGCCTCACACAATCTACAAGTGTCCAGTGTCCAAAAGTGTACGCAGAGAATCAAAATCTCCATTATCCTCTCGTCACTTTGGTCACAGGCAGCTGTGCCATCGAGCGTGTCACATAGCGCTCAGATATCAGTGGGCCTCACACAATCTACAAGTGTCCAGTGTCCAAAAGTGTACGCAGAGAATCAAAATCTCCATTATCCTCTCGTCACTTTGGTCACAGGCAGCTGTGCCATCGAGCGTGTCACATAGCGCTCAGATATCAGTGGGCCTCACACAATCTACAAGTGTCCAGTGTCCAAAAGTGTACGCAGAGAATCAAAATCTCCATTATCCTCTCGTCACTTTGGTCACAGGCAGCTGTGCCATCGAGCGTGTCACATAGCGCTCAGATATCAGTGGGCCTCACACAATCTACAAGTGTCCAGTGTCCAAAAGTGTACGCAGAGAATCAAAATCTCCATTATCCTCTCGTCACTTTGGTCACAGGCAGCTGTGCCATCGAGCGTGTCACATAGCGCTCAGATATCAGTGGGCCTCACACAATCTACAAGTGTCCAGTGTCCAAAAGTGTACACAGAGAATCAAAATCTCCATTATCCTCTCGTCACTTTGGTCACAGGCAGCTGTGCCATCGAGCGTGTCACATAGCGCTCAGATATCAGTGGGCCTCACACAATCTACAAGTGTCCAGTGTCCAAAAGTGTACGCAGAGAATCAAAATCTCCATTATCCTCTCGTCACTTTGGTCACAGGCAGCTGTGCCATCGAGCGTGTCACATAGCGCTCAGATATCAGTGGGCCTCACACAATCTACAAGTGTCCAGTGTCCAAAAGTGTACGCAGAGAATCAAAATCTCCATTATCCTCTCGTCACTTTGGTCACAGGCAGCTGTGCCATCGAGCGTGTCACATAGCGCTCAGATATCAGTGGGCCTCACACAATCTACAAGTGTCCAGTGTCCAAAAGTGTACACAGAGAATCAAAATCTCCATTATCCTCTTGTCACTTTGGTCACAGGCAGCTGTGCCATCGAGCGTGTCACATAGCGCTCAGATATCAGTGGGCCTCACACAATCTACAAGTGTCCAGTGTCCAAAAGTGTACGCAGAGAATCAAAATCTCCATTATCCTCTCGTCACTTTGGTCACAGGCAGCTGTGCCATCGAGCGTGTCACATAGCGCTCAGATATCAGTGGGCCTCACACAATCTACAAGTGTCCAGTGTCCAAAAGTGTACGCAGAGAATCAAAATCTCCATTATCCTCTCGTCACTTTGGTCACAGGCAGCTGTGCCATCGAGCGTGTCACATAGCGCTCAGATATCAGTGGGCCTCACACAATCTACAAGTGTCCAGTGTCCAAAAGTGTACGCAGAGAATCAAAATCTCCATTATCCTCTCGTCACTTTGGTCACAGGCAGCTGTGCCATCGAGCGTGTCACATAGCGCTCAGATATCAGTGGGCCTCACACAATCTACAAGTGTCCAGTGTCCAAAAGTGTACGCAGAGAATCAAAATCTCCATTATCCTCTCGTCACTTTGGTCACAGGCAGCTGTGCCATCGAGCGTGTCACATAGCGCTCAGATATCAGTGGGCCTCACACAATCTACAAGTGTCCAGTGTCCAAAAGTGTACGCAGAGAATCAAAATCTCCATTATCCTCTCGTCACTTTGGTCACAGGCAGCTGTGCCATCGAGCGTGTCACATAGCGCTCAGATATCAGTGGGCCTCACACAATCTACAAGTGTCCAGTGTCCAAAAGTGTACGCAGAGAATCAAAATCTCCATTATCCTCTCGTCACTTTGGTCACAGGCAGCTGTGCCATCGAGCGTGTCACATAGCGCTCAGATATCAGTGGGCCTCACACAATCTACAAGTGTCCAGTGTCCAAAAGTGTACGCAGAGAATCAAAATCTCCATTATCCTCTCGTCACTTTGGTCACAGGCAGCTGTGCCATCGAGCGTGTCACATAGCGCTCAGATATCAGTGGGCCTCACACAATCCAAAAGTGTCCACTGTCCACAAGTGTGTGCAGAAATTCTAAATCTCCCCTGTCCTATAGAAACCTTTTACCTTGTTTTACATTACTATATAGTTTGTTGGATTTTGTCTACATTTCTATCAAAAATGAGGAAGGCTGGTGGAAGAGGCCGTGGAATTGGGCGGGGGTTGGCAGCTGGTAATGATGGTGTTGGTGGTGGATCTGATGGTAGTGGCAAGAGCAAAATAGGACCGAATGCAGGAGGTGCTGACCCTGCGTCATCGTCTGGCTACATAAGGCCTCGAACGCTTAGTTTTCTAGGAGTTGGCAAACCGCTTTTAAAGGCAGAGCATCAGGAAAAAGTTTTGTCTTACATTGCTGACTCAGCCTCCAGCTCTATCGCCTCCTCTTCTTCAGTTGTAAAAAGTAAAAGCACTGAGTCGTCATTGGAGGCTCATGTTCATGAACCACACCTTTCCTTGTGTCCTTCACCCCAACCAAGATTGAAGGATGACGCAGGCCATCCTACTGATTACTCCATGGAGCTGTTTTCACATACCATGCCTGGATTATCAAGTCAAATGGTGAATTACCCAGGCCAAGATGAATCTGACATGGAGTGCACTGATGCACAGCCGCTGATGGATGATTCTGCTGGTACATTCACTCAGAGCACTACATTGTCCTCGCAGTGTACAGAGCCAGATTTTGACCCTGATGAGACTCAGGTGCCCCTTCCCGCACACTATACCACCATACACGGTGACACAGAGGAAGGTGCACATGACATAGAAGAGGAGGTGATGGATGACCCAGTTGTTGACCCAGATTGGCATCCATTGGGGGAAGAGGGTGCTGCTTCCAATAGCTCAGATGAGGAGCATCCAAAGCAGACATCGACATCGCAACAGCTGTTATCTGGCAGGCCCGGAGCACTCCAAAGACAGGTTCCAAACATCAAAAGAGTTGCTGGACAGCTTGTCCAGAGGGTCAAAAGATCACAGCATGCTAGGCCGCAAAATGTCTGCCAAAGTAGGAAGAGTGCAGTGTGGCACTTTTTTGAACAAAATCCTCATGATCAGGCCAAGGTTATCTGTAAGAAGTGCGCAAAGACCTTTAGCCGAGGGAAAAATCTGAAAAATTTGAATACCAGTTGCATGCTTAGACATTTAACCAGCATGCACTTGCAAGCGTGGACACAACACCAAACCTCAAGTGCCACATGTGCAACTGATCACAACGAAGGTAGTCAGCAACGCTACATTGTTTCCCCCACTGTAAGCCCACCGGTTAGCACAGCAGCAAATGTTGAGGTGTCGTTGCAAGGCCACAGCAGTCAGGGAATCCCACTGTTATATCAACGAAAGACTGATTCTAGGCCATCAGAAAGAACACCAACTCCATCACCATCATCAACCCTCTCTCAGTCCGCCCTGTCCACCGCTACTTCCACCATATGCAGCTCTCAAGTCCAGCTCACCCTCCCAGACACTATGAGTAGGTCAAGAAAGTACTCAGTCTCTCATCCGCGTACACTGGGTTTGAACGCCCACATTGCCAAACTAATCTCGTTTGAGATGATGCCCTTTCGGTTGGTGGAAAGCACAGCTTTCCGCGAACTCATGGCCTATGCAGTACCACGCTATGACCTACCCAGTCGCCACTTCTTCTCTCGCAAAGCCATCCCAGCCCTCCACCATCATGTGAAAGACCGCATTGTCCATGCACTCAAGCAGTCAGTGAGCGGAAAGGTGCACCTCACAACTGATGCATGGTCCAGTCGGCATGGCCAGGGCCGTTACGTGTCCATCACTGCGCACTGGGTTAATGTGGTGGATGCAGGGTCCACAGGGGACAGCGGTGGTGGGACAGTGCTGCCTAGCCCACGGTATAGGAAACAGTTGGCTGTAGGCGTTCGACCCTCCTCCTCCTCCTCCTCCTCCAGAAGCGAAAGCTCATCCACAGAGCGCAGTCGTACGAGCACTCCATCTGTAGCTGCCACTGTTGCACACGAGGTGTCCCCCTATCGAGCAGCTAGTGGAAAGCGTCAGCAGGCTGTGTTGCAGATGAAGTGTTTGGGTGACAGACACACCGCCGAGGTGCTGGCCGAGTACTTGAAGCGACAAACTGAGTCATGGCTGGGCAGTGTACATCTTGAGGCAGGCAAGGTAGTTAGTGATAACGGCCGTAATTTTGTGGCAGCCATAGCCCTTTCAAAACTCAGCCACATACCTTGCTTGGCTCACACATTGAACCTGGTGGTGCAGTGCTTCCTCAAAAATTATCCGGAGTTAACAGCCCTGCTCCAGAAGGTGCGAAGACTGTGCGCGCACATCCGCCGGTCGCCTGTACACTCCGTTCGTATGCAGAAGCTGCAGCGATTGCTCCACCTTCCCAACCACCGCCTCATTATCGACATTGCAACAAGGTGGAACTCCACCCTGCACATGGTGGAGCGGCTGTGCGAGCAGAGGCAGGCCATAATGCATTTGTGGGAGGATACACGGCCAGGCACTTTGAGAGCAGACATGGAGTTGACAGGCGTGCAGTGGTCGAAGCTGAAAGACCTTTGTAAAGTCCTTCAGTGTTTTGAGGAATGCACACGGCTGGTAAGCGCAGACGACGCCGTCCTAAGCATGAGCATCCCACTTATGCGTCTGCTCATGCAAACTTTGACGCACCTTAAGGAGCAGGCGTCTGCAGCCAATGTTGATGAGGAGGAAGAGGAGGAGGGAATCCTTGATGACATTCAGCCATTGTCTGCTCAGGGACCTCTCCTGGACGAAGTGGAGGAAGAAGAGGAGGAGGAGGAGGATGATGGGGATGATTACTTAGGGGAGGAGGATGCATCTCGTGGGGCAAGTGAAAATGTTGGCGTGGCAAGGTCTGGTACAGGGTTTGTGCGTGACTGGAGGGATGTGGATTTGCCAGAAAGTGCTCCTCCACCCAGCACTCGCAGTGCATCATTGACACCGGGAACATTGGCCCTCATGTCAGATTATGCCTTGCGGATCCTAAAAAGGGACCCCCGCATTGCCAAAATGATGAACGATGACGACTACTGGTTGGCCAGCATCCTGGATCCACGCTATAAAGGCAAATTACAAAACATCATGCCACAGGAGAACCTTGACCTAATATTGGCTAATAAACAAGCAACTCTGGTAAATCGGTTGCTTGAGGCATTCCCAGCACACAGCAGCGGTGATGGTTCTCACACGAGCCGTACGGGCCGGGGGCAGCTTGGCAGAGGTGTTCGTGGTGCACACAGCAGAAGTGGCGTTGGAGACAGGGGTTTCATGACAATGTTGTGGACTGATTTTTCAAATACCGCTCACACAACTGGTAATACTGCATCGATGGAAAGTGACAGGAGACAGCAGTTGTCAACTATGGTTACAAACTACTTTTCCTCCCATATCCATGTTCTCCCACACAGGTCATTCCCCTTTGACTATTGGGCCGCTAAACTGGACACCTGGCCTGAATTGGCCCAATATGCCTTACAGGAGCTCGCTTGCCCAGCTGCAAGTGTGCTATCGGAAAGAGTCTTCAGTGCAGCTGGATCAATCCTGACAGAAAAAAGGACCCGTCTGTCAACCCAAAATGTGGATGATCTAACCTTCATTAAAATGAACCACGCATGGGTTTCCAAGGATTTTGTCCCACCTTCCCCTGATGACACATAGGGTGACAGAAAAATGGCTTGCTTTGGTCCACCTCTTCCTGGTACTTCACCTATTTCGCCTTTTGCATCAGCTGAATGTCCAACATCAACATATGCCACTTTCTAAAACTCCCTAACTGTGCTGCCTCCCCCCCCCCATGGCCGGGGTCACCACCTACCGCACGACACCGTGCGAGTGCCGTTGCCCTGGACAGGTGGGTAGGCCGACTCTTGGGCGCGGGCACTGGCACAGGGTCCCTCATAGTGCAATCAAGTGTCTCTGACGGCGGTGGTGCACACCCGCCGTCAGACACACCGCTGTACTATGAGGGGCCCAGTGCCAGTACCGACGCCCACGAGTGGGCCCCCCTTGCTTGGGCAGGGCCCCAGCATTTGCAATCTTTACCTCTCCCTGCTCCTCCTCTGTGTAATCTGGGCCGTCAAATCCATACTGTGCCTGACACCGTCTGAGCCTGCCTCCTGAGACATATATTTTGAATGTGTACGCTATCCATACATGTTATCCGGGGATACGGTACCCTTTCTAACCTTTGTGCAATGACATGCAATCCATACTGGGCCTAACACCGTCTGAGCCTGCCTCATGCTGTATAGACATATATTTTGAATGTGTACGCTATCCATACATGTTATCCGGGGATACGGTACCCTTTCTAAACTTTGTGCAATGACGTGCAATCCATACTGGGCCTAATACCGTCTGAGCCTGCCTCATGCTGTATAGACATATATTTTGAATGTGTACGCTATCCATACATGTTATCCGGGGATACGGTACCCTTTCTAACCTTTGTGCAATGACGTGCAATCCATACTGGGCCTAACACCGTCTGAGCCTGCCTCATGCTGTATAGACATATATTTTGAATGTGTACACTATCCATACATGTTATCCGTGGATACGGTACCCTTTCTATCCTTTGTGCAATGACGTGCAATCCATACTGGGCCTAACACCGTCTGAGCCTGCCTCATGCTGTATAGACATATATTTTGAATGTGTACGCTATCCATACATGTTATCCGGGGATACGGTACCCTTTCTAACCTTTGTGCAATGACGTGCAATCCATACTGGGCCTAACACCGTCTGAGCCTGCCTCATGCTGTATAGACATATATTTTGAATGTGTACGCTATCCATACATGTTATCCGGGGATACGGTACCCTTTCTAACCTTTGTGCAATCACGTGCAATCCATACTGTGCCTGACACCGTCTGATCCTGCCTCCTGAGACATATATTTTGAATGTGTACGCTATCCATACATGTTATCCAGGGATACGGTACCCTTTCTAACCTTTGTGCAATCACGTGCAATCCATACTGGGCCTGACACCGTCTGAGCCTGCCTCCTGAGACATATATTTTGAATGTGTACGCTATCCATACATGTTATCCAGGGATACGGTACCCTTTCTAACCTTTGTGCAATCACGTGCAATCCATACTGGGCGTGAGAACGGCTGGCGAGCTGTTAAGCAAGCTACAGCACCTGTCCAGACAAGTACAGGGATTCCCTAGCGAGGAGACTTATTTGATTGTTTTCAATGTTGGGACAGCAATTTTTGGGGAGCACTATACTCTGGAGAATGATAGATGGGGCCCACCATACACTGGAACATTCCAAAGGTGGACATCAGACACTGGAGCAGCATTTACAGGGCCCATTATACACTAGAGCATTAGAAATGGGGCCCATTATGTTTGGAGCATTATTTGGGCCCATAAGACAGTGGAGCTTCATCCATGGGGACCAACATATACTGTAGCATTATGTGGAGCTCATCATATACTGTTTCAAACATTATATGGGACCAATGATTCTGTATGGAGAAATAGATGGGCCTCGTCATGAGATGTAAAAAGTGAGGTATTTTTCATTGGACTATACCGCTATTTCTCTGCCGTATCGGAGCATGATGAGTTGTGGTATGTGTTAAAGGGGCGCTCTTTCGCCCAGGGCACATGAAAACCTGGAGCCAGCCCTCCCCCCCACAGTTTGTAGCCAAATAACCCCCATTTTTCAGTGCGTAACTTGTAATATGAAGTTAATTAAGGTTGACAAGCTTAAGAAAGAAGAATTGATGCTTTTGGCATTCAAATGGGCACTGTAGGTGTGTTTCCTGTCCTCCTCTCACTGCCGACTTTTATTCCCCATTGACTTACATTGGGTTTCGTGTTTCGGGACGACCCCGACTTTTCCCTATAATCGGACGATCTTGCTCGACCCGACTTTTGGAAAAGTCAGGTTTCACGAAACGAAACGCGACCCTAAAAAACCAAAAGTCGCTCAACTCTAATTGTTACCATGTAAGGTATGAATACTAATAAGTTATATAAAGACTGACCAAATGATGTCATAAAGAGAGATTTGCTTTGTTTCTTAAGGTATTAGAGTAGCCCTTCTGTGCACATACTGTATTTGAATTTTACTATTTAATTTGGAACAGTCACAATCATCTGAGAATGTCCCACATTAACTCTATAATAGCTCTATAACATGGAGCATGCCCCAGCAGCAGGATTCTGCCGGTGCATAAACTGAACTTGTGTCCGAGATGCAGGTGTCATGTTTTGTTTGGAAGTTTTGGCTGGTACCTCAGGGGTTAAGCCTTTTTGGCCTTTCTCTGGCTGTGAGCGGGCTTTAAATAGCCTCAGCTGGGCTCCGGTCTTTGTCAGTTATACTTCTGCCCTCGGCAGAGTAGTTTGACCCTTGTGTGCTTGTGCCTTGTGCCTGCTCTTTGTAGGTTATCCTGTTACTTACCCGGTTCATTTCCCTGTTTTGGCTTTTGTCTATTGATTCAGTACTGCTCGTTCGTTTGCCTTGTTTCTGACTTCTGCTCCGTCCTGACTGCCCATTTTGTCTGTTTCCTGGTACCTCTGCTGTCATCTATGGTTTCTGACACTTGGCTTGCATTTGACTCCTCTTTTGTACCTTGCTCTTGTACCTCGCTGTCCTCTCGGTATTGACCTCGGCTCTCCTGACCTACTCCTGTTCTGATGGTGTCCGCCATTCTCCGCTATCTTCCCTGGGAGCATTGTGGCTGGCTCCGCTCCAGTTCCACCCCCTGCAGTCACGTGATGCAGATCCTGCATGTCAGCGGTCGCGCTTTCTGTGTGCTCCCCAACCTTGCTCGTCTGGGACATAGCAGGACACGTGTACTGAGTGAGCTATATCAGTCACGGTGCTCCCGATAGTAGGTTCAGCTAAACTCTATTGCCATGCTGGTCTGCATGGCAATAGTTAAAAGCCTCCAGCCAATTGGAGGCTGGCAGCTGATGTCAGAGCGCATGTCGTCGGCGTATGATGTCATTGTTATTCGCTGGCGAGTACACACTTGAAATGCCTGGAGGGAGCATCGCTGCAGGAACGCGGCCAGGTAAGGACAAAAGGTTTTTTTTTTAATTGAAAGTGGCAAGCCGCAATATTTTGACGGCAGGATGGAGACACATGGACCATGTGTCTCCATCCTGCCTAGGGCAGAATGGAGACACAGTGCAGAATGGAGACACTGCAGAATGGAGACACCGGGCAGGATGGAGACACCAGGGGCAGGATGGAGATATGGGGCAGAATGGAGATATGGTGCATGATGGCGACATGGTGCAGGATGGAGACAGATGGGGCAGGAATCAATCACATCTGTGGGAACCGTGGCTGTCTGACCAACGGTGATGATTTTACTGCCGATCAGAAATGGTGCTTGCAGCGACAAACACTCGGTGTTCGGGGGGGCCGAACCAAAACAGTAACACAGACTTACTGGTGAAGTTCGTGTTTGGTGTCCATGCCCAAACAGTAGGTGTTCGGTATGGATGCCTGAACTTTACTGTTCAGGTACACCCATCTTTACTCTCCTCCATGGCCAAGAACAAAGAGCAGCCTAAGGACATCAGGAGAAAAATTGTAGAACTACACTATGCTGGAATGGGCTACAGTTGTGGTCAAAAGTTTACATACCCGGGAAGAATTTTTGCTTTCTTGGCCTTTTTTTGAGAGAATATGAATGATAACACCAAATCTTTTTCTCCACTCATGGTTAGTGGTTGGGTAAAGCTATTTGTCAAATTATTGTGTTCTTGCTTTTTAAATCATAATGACAACCCAAAACATGCAAATGACCCTGTTCAAAAGTTTACATACACTGGTGATTATGACCTGATAACATACACAGAAGTTGACACAAATGGGTTTGAACGGCTTCTAAAGGCAACATCCTCACCTGTGACCGGTGACAAATGCCAGGAAATTGTTTGGGATGCAAAGAAATACCCACAAATAACAAAAACCTGAAATACTGGACTTTATGAAAACTAGCGGTGTGGCTGTTTCAAAATGCATAATAAGGAAGCATTTGAAGTAAAATGGGCTGCGTGGTCGAGTCGCCAGAAGCACAAGATGACTGTCAATCTTCCTTGGTCTGGGGCTCCAGTGGGGTAAGGATGATTCTGAGAAATGTCAGGAATCAGCCCATAACTACACGGTAGGATCTGGGCAATGACCTGATGAGAACTGGGACCACAGTCTCAAACATTACTGTTAGTAACACAGTATGCCATCATGGACTAAAATCCTACAGGGGCCCCCACTCATTCCTTCACATATGCAGGCCCAGTCAAAATTCACCAATGACCAACTGGATGATCCAGAGGAGGCATGGGAGCTCATGTGGTCAGATGAGACCAAACTAGAACTTTTTGGAATGAACTCCGCTCGTCGTATTTGGAGGAATTAAGAATAGAGCACAACCCCAAGAACATCGTCCCAACCATGAAGCATGCTGGGGAAAACATCACATCTTGGGGGTGCATTTCTGCAAAGGGGCCAGGATGTCTGCACCGTATTGAAGAGAGAATGGATTGGGTCATGTATCACAAGATTTTGGCCAACAGCCCCCTTCATTTAGTAAGAGCATTGAAGATGGATTGTGGCTGAGTCTTCCAGCATGACAATGACCCAAAACACACAGCCAAGGCAACTAGGGAGTGGCTCTGTAAGAAGCATTTCAAAGTCCTGGAGTGGCCTAGCCAGTCTCCATACCTGAACCCTATCCGAAAATCTTTGGAGGGAGCTGAAATTCATTGTGGTTCAGCAATAGCCCTGATACCTGAAAGATCTGGAAAAGATGTCTACGGAGGAATGATCCAAAATCCCTGCTGCAGATAGTGTACAAATTTGGTCAAGAACTACATTAAATGTCTGTCCTCTGTAACTGCAAAGGTTTCTGTACCAAATATTAAGTTCTGTTTTTCTATTGTATACAGCGGCTGAGGTTACTGTGCCCGCTATTAAAGATCAACAAATATTCCCTGCTCCACACGCCCATAGTCCTGGCATGTAGAGAACTGAGTATTCTGGCAACTGTCCTCTGCTTGAAAGCAGTGCATGATGTCACTGTCATGTGCTGCTTACGAGAATAAATCAGCTACTGGCATCAGAACAGGACCCTGCGAGGGAGTGCAGGGAAGGTAAGCAGAATGGTTTATGTTTTTTAATGTTTTTCTGATGAGGGGCCATGCATAACTGGACAGGGATGAGGGGGACATGCATAACAGATAGGGATGAGGAGGCCATGCAAACCCTTATAGGGATGAGAGGGCCATGCATATCAGGATAGGGATGAGGGGGTAAGTAGAATAGTTTATGCTTTTTAATGTTTTTCTGATGAGGGGCCATGCATACCTGGATAGGGATGAGAGGGACATGCATAACAAGATAGGGATGAGGAGGCCATGCATACCAGTATAGGGATGAGAGGGCCATGCATATCAGGACAGGCATGAGGAGGCCATACATACGGCTTATACTTGAGTCAATAATTTTTCCCAGTTTTTGGTGGTAAAATTAGGTGTATCCGCTTATACTCGAGTATATACGGTATTTTCCCCACAGTAAAACATATCTACAATATGCAGTGGGGAAAAAAAGCATTTAGTCAGCCACCAATTGTGCAAATTCTCCCACTTAAAAATATGAGAGAGGCCTGTAATTGACATCATATGTAGACCACAACTATGAGAGTCAAAATGAGAAAACAAATACAGAAAATCACCTTGTCTGATTTGGCAAGATTTATTTTTCAAATTATGGTGGAAAATAAGTATTTGGTCATTAACAAAAGGTCATCTCAATATTTTGTTATATATCCTTTGTTGGCAATGACAGAGGTCAAATGTTTTCTGTAAGTCGTCACAAACTGTTGGTGGTATGTTGGCTCATTTTTGGGCCTGTCGCTGGGCAATACGGACTTTCAAATATCTCCAAAGGTTTTCTATGGGGTTGAGATCTGATCTGGAGACTGGCTAGGTCACTCCAGGACCTTCATATGCTTCTTATGAAGCCACTCCTTCATTGCCCTGGCGGTGTGCTTGGGATCATTATCATGCTGAAAGACCCATCCACGTTTCATCTTCAATGTCCTTGTTGAT
Source organism: Dendrobates tinctorius (assembly GCF_039654945.1). Taxonomy (NCBI): domain Eukaryota; kingdom Metazoa; phylum Chordata; class Amphibia; order Anura; family Dendrobatidae; genus Dendrobates; species Dendrobates tinctorius. The sequence goes on along the minus strand of NW_027361814.1, from coordinate 16,610,827 downwards.
GGAAGGAGGTTTGGACTCAAAATCTCACAATAAATGGCCCCATTCATTCTTTCATGTACATGGATCAGTCATCTTGGTCCGTTTCCAGAGAAACAGCCCCAAAGAATGATGTTGCCACCCCCATGATTCACAGTAGGTATGGTGTTCTTTGGATGCAACTCAGCATTCGTTATGTTTCTAACAAAGAGTTCTACTTTAGTTTTATCAAACCATATGACATTCTCCCAATACTCTTCTGGATAGTCCAACTGCTATCTAGCAAACTTCAGATGGGCCCAGACATGTACTGCTTTAAGCAGGGGGACACGTCTGGCACTGCAGGATCTGAGCCCCTGGTGGCGTAGTGTGTTACTGATGTCAGCCTTTGCTACGGTGGTCCCAGCTCTATGCAGGTCATTCACTAGGTCCCCCATGTGGTTCTGGGATTTTTGCTCACCGTTCTTGTGATCATTTTGACCTCACAGGGTGAGATCTTGTGTGGAGTGTCATGATCTTATAGTAGGCTTGGGTCTGGTGCACCGGGGTTAATCATTGTGCCTTTCTCTTGATCTGGGAAGGCTTTTTATACCCTCGAGTTGCTCTAATCCTTGTCAGTTATACTCCTGCCCTCGACTGAGTTAAGTTGACCCCTGTGTGCCTGTTCTCATGTGTGATATCTTGGTTCTGACCTGGTCTGTTTGCCATTGTGTATTTGCCTTCTGATTTGGTACTGTCTTCTTGCTTGTCTGGTTCTTTGACTTCTACGTGATTATTGACTATCCATTCTGTCTGTCCCCTTAGTACCGTTATTGCCTCTCCTAGTTTCTTAAATCCTTTGGCTTGGTCCTGACTACTCTCCTACTTCTGGTGCTCTTACCCGGTGGCCCCGACTCGTGTTATCATTCTGCGGTCCGGTCGGACTCGTATGCCTCTTGCTAGCTCCTCGCAGCATCCTGCTGTGGACTTTGCCAAGTCCCGCCCCCCTGCAGTCATGTGCCGCAGGTCCTGTTTGCTGGCAGTCACGTGCTGTCCCGCTGTGAACCCCATTTGTCTGCACTGCGCTGGAGGCGTATGTACCGGTGGGTACCTATTACATGGTCCGTGATATGGAATCCCATATCAAGGGGGATTATCAGTGGTCTTGCATGTCTTCCTTTTTCTTATTATTACTCCCACAGTTGATGTCATCACATCCAAGCTGCTTGCCTGTTACAGATTCAGTCTTTCCAGCCTGGTGCAGGGCTACAATTTTGTTTCTGGTATCCTTCTACAGCTCTTTGGTCTTCACCATAGTGGAGTTTGGAGTGTGACTGTTTGAGGTTGTGGATAGGTGTCTTTTATACTGATAACAAGTTCAAACAGGTACCATTACTACAGGTAGAGTGGAGGACTGAGGAGTCTCTTAAAGAAGTTACAGATCTGTGAGAGCCAGAAATCTTGCATGTTTTTAGGTGACCAAATATTTAATTTCCACCATAATTAGCAAAATCAATCTTGCCATTTCAGAGAAGGTGATTTTCTGGATTTGTTTTCTCATTTTGACTCTCAATAGTTGTGGCCTACCTGTGATGTCAATTACAGGCCTCTCTCCTCTTTTTAAGTGGGAGAACTTGCACAATGGGTGGCTGACTAAATACTTACCATCTACAGTGGGAAAAAAGTGTCTGTTTGGAGGATGGCGAGTTCCCCATTTTAATAATTTTGTAGCAAAGCTGTCACTCCATTCAAAATCAGTAGGATTCTCATAGTTAGGCTGGCCATACATATTAAATGGCGTTTGGTAACTATCTCAGGCAACACTCCCATTCACAGGCTTGCACGATCGGCCAAGTGCTCCTGTGTTCTCTATGACAAAGCTGCCAGTTGACACATTGTTCAGCTACTCATCTCAGCCAGAATAATGTGATTGTCAGTCCGAAACCATACATGCACGATTGTCATCTCTCTTGACCATCAGCCAGTTGGCTCCATCATACACATTAGACCGTCAGCCGAACCCATTGAAATTAGGAGGTTCAGATGATATTAGTTTAATGCACATGGAGGCCCTAACCTTTAATTATGACACAGTGACACAAATATACTAGTCATTGTGGTGACTTTGTGAGAATTCTAACACTTGTGATTATGCCAGTGAGGAGGATGGTGCATGTGACAATGGATTTTTACGTTGAAAGACTGTATTGTCTGTTGTCTGTTGTGTGTTATGGATACAACTAAACTTCTCACTTTTTCTGTGTAACAAAGGCCAACAAAGATTTCTGCTACTTTTTGGCCCTGGTACAATTTCATATCACGTGTTGCAGTAATCCAGTACACGTGTTTCCATTAGTGTGATTTACATTGTAAAGAAGAAGCCTCATCTCTGCCAGTAGCCTAAGCTGTCTTCTTCCATCTATTCAATAATATGTCACATCTAATGATGGATTTCCTTACATTTAAGTAAATAGGTGAAACCCCAAAAATTATCATTTTGTGAAGAACCTCGCAAAACACATGCAAAAGATAAGTGTATTAAAATTCTTGTAACTAACATCCCCCGTAATCCGTACCTCGCACCTCTCTGGAATGCACTGCCCCAGACGATCAGACTGATACCTAGCCCCATCCTATTCAAGCGCGCTTTGAAAACCCATCTGTCATGGTCCAGTCCGGAGTTTATTTTCTGCTGTCTTCACTCCGGACTGGTCATGCGGGAGTTAATCTCCTCAGCCTCTTTCTGGAGCTAGCTGGGCTATTTCAGTCTCTCACAGCCTGCTGACCAGTGTTAGTGATAGCTCAAGCTTCCAGTTTAGAGCCTCTGACCCTTGTACCTTGGTGATCCTCCTGCCTCTGACTGATATTCACGTGTATGACCCGGACTGATTTCTGACCTCGTCTCTTGGTATTCGTTTCTGCTGTTACGTTCCCTCTCTGGCATGTGACTCCCCGGCTTGTACCCCGACCACGTATTTCGTCTCACGTTTTGGACCCCGTGCTCATGTTCTGGCTTTCTGACTCTCGGCTTGGTATTTTGACTACGTGTATTGCTGCTCCTTCTGGTACATCTGCTCCTGCTAGTTTCTGACTCGGTTCGTCTGACTATTCTCTCTCGTTACCTGTCACTCCTGTGCTGTTGCTCAGGGTTGCTGCTCTTAGTGTGTAACCTCTCTTCCCTCACCAGCTCCCCCTGGTGGAGGTTTCACTACATTATCACTAACCAATACATTTAAACAGGATTTTGCACTTTTTTTTTCTTTGGTCATGGATCTGCTGCATAACTTGGCAGATCAAGTGTCCAGTTTGACGCGTGGCGCAGGACTTTTCTGTGAATCATCAGTCCCTTGTCATGTCTCATACCCACTTACAGAAAGAACTGACTGAGACTAATAAGACCATGCAGGGAAACACCTCTCATATTGTTTGTCCACCAGGTGACTCTGAACACTCAGGTAAACTTCCTGACACATTTTCTGGCGACAAAGATAAATTTCACCTATTCAAGGAGAGTTGTAAATTATGGTTTTCTCTTAGACCCCAATCGTCTGGGGATGAGACTCAGCGGGTGGGGATTGTTATCTCCTTACTTAGGGAGGGTCCCCAATCCTGGGCTTTTTTGTTGCCCCCTACGGCCCCTGAGCGGATGTCGGTAGATAAGTCCTAGGGCCTCAAAGAACCTATCTATGACGAACCGGACCGTGTTAGGGTGGCAGAGAAAAACTATTTTGGGTCTGGGGAAAGGGAAGCACTCAGCCGAATGGTACAGCTCCGAATTCAGTCGATGGTCCACTGAGGTATCCTGGGACGACTCCGCACTGAGATGTCTGTTCAGGAAGGGACTGTCGGATTGCTTGAAGGACGCTCTGGCTCTCCATCCACCTCCCAGCTCATTGGAGGAGGCTATGACTCAGGCTATCCGTATGGATCGGAGACTGCGGGAGAGAGGTGTTACTCAGCGAGGGTTTACGTTTTTCCCTGCTAACCCTGATGTTTTGCTTCCATCTGAACCTATGGAGGTGGGAGCCACCAACCCCCAGGAGAAAAAGAGTGGAAACGGCGACGTGATGGAAAATTGTGTTTTACTGCGGAGATCCCGGACATTGGAAAAAAGACTGCCCCTCCTGTCCTCCGACTTACAAGCGGCTGAGTTTGGGTGATAATCGTGGAGGTCACCCAGACTCTCAGGTACCTTTTTCTTCTTTTTCAAAGATACTGCTAAAGGTGGAACTTGGCGTTGAGAACGGCGCTTTCCATACGGTCGGCTTTTGTAGACTGTGCGTCCTCCCTGAACCTGAATGACTCTAAGCTGGTGGCTCGCTGTAGATTAGGGACAGTTAGGTTGGAGACTCCCTTAAAAATTGTGGCTATTGACTCTACATCTCTCAATAAGGATGGTCTCCATTTCATTTCTAAAGAATTCACCCTCAGGGTGGGGGCCCTACACCAGGAGCGCATGTCATGCTATGTTTTGGATAACCTCCCTGCTGGCCTGGTGTTAGGGTTTCCCTGGTTGCAACGGCATAACCCGGTTATTCACTGGGGGTCCTGGGATATTGTTAAATGGGGACCTGGTTGTTCTGAAAATTGTCTTGCTACTGTGTCTGTGTCATCCATCAGTCTGGAGGGTATTCCAGAGTACCTGAAGGATTATGAGGATGTGTTCTCCGAAAAGGAGGCTGAGGTTCTACCACCACACCGCTCATTCGATTGTGCCGTGGATCTTGTTCCCGATGCCAAATTGCCCAAAGCCCAGCTGTACAATCTCTTCGGCCCTGAGCGGGCTGCTATGAAGGAGTATATCTATGAGAGCCTCCGTAAAGGGCATATATGGCCATCTGTCTCTCCCGTGGCAGCGGGGTTCTTTTTTGTGAAAAAAAAGGATGGTGGTTTATGCCCATGCCTCGATTTTTGAGAACTGAATAAAATAACCATAAGAAACACTTATCCTCTCCCACTGATACCCGATTTGTACAATCAATTGTCAGGGGCCAGGTGGTTCTCTAAGTTGGACCTCAGGGGAGCATACAATCTCATCCGTATGCGGGAGGGGGATGAATGGAAAACTGCGTTTCTCACCTCTGAGGGTCTGTTTGAAAATTTGGTTATGCCCTTTGGTTTGACTACCGCACCAGCGGTATTCCAGAATTTCATTAACCATGTTTTTTCTGATTTTATTGGACGCTTTGCAGTTGTTTATCTTGACGATATACTCATATATCCTTCTGATAGACAGTGTCATATGGGTCATCTTCATGCGGTTCTCCAGAGGCTCAGGGAGAACTCACTCTTTGCCAAATTGGAGAAATGTTCATTTTTTACTCAAGAATTGTCCTTTCTAGGGGTCATCCTTTCCACTGAGAGGTTTCGTATGGACCCTAGGAAGGTACAGGCCATTGTGGATTGGGTGCAACCCAGAGATCTCAAGGGTCTTCAGCGATTTCTGGGGTTCGCCAATTATTATAGAAAATTCATCAAGGGGTTCTCCCAAGTGGTCAAACCCCTCACTGATCTCACCCAAAAGGGGGAAGATCTCAAAAACTGGTCAGCTCCAGCTGTGGCAGCGTTTTCTTTGTTAAAAGAACGTTTCATGACTGCTCCGGTACTGGTGCAAGCTGACTTGTCTAAACCATTCTTCATAGAAGTGGATGCCTCTGAGGCGGGAGTGGGGGCTGTGTTGTTCCAGGGGCCCACCACATTAACTAACTTAAGATCCTGTGCCTTCTTTTCTAAAAAATTTTCCTCTGCTGAAAGGAATTATGATGTGGGTAACCGAGAGTTGTTGGCCATTAAATTGGCTTTTGAAGAATGGAGGCATTTTTTGGAGGGGGCTGTCCATCATATCACTGTCATTACAGATCACAAGAACCTGTCTTACATCGAATCTGCCAAATGTCTTACTCAAAGACAGGCAGGGTGGTCACTTTTTTTTTCCCGATTTCAGTTTTCCATCACTTTCAGACCAGGTTCCAAGAATGTGAAGGCGGATGTCTTGTCTCGCAGCCTAGATCCGCTATCGCCTCCTGAGCCTCCTTCCTCCATTCTTCAGCGCGGGGTGGTGGTGGCAGTTGTGAGTTCATTTTCCCCTTCACCATTGAGGTCTGATGAACTCCCTCTTCTGGTGAAGGAAGGTAGTGAGGCTGATTACCAAGCATCTGGGCAGGATGATGATGGCTGGGTGACGGGAATTGCTGACTGGATATAAGGCAGCCGACGCCCCTCTGCCTTGCAGGTGATCTGAGGGATTCTAGGAGACCAGTCTGATTCCTGCTCCTCAGAAGCTAAGTTTTCTGCTCTGCCTTTTGCATTTGTGTTTTGGTTTTGTTTTTCATTGTTTTTCTGGATTTCTGCCATCCCCTGCTGGGGTGTGCTGAATTCCTTTTTGCTCTGTCTTCAGAAGATACCTGAGTGCTGATATAGTCTTTTTGAAGCCTAGCGTCTTCAGGGCTTTTTTCCTATCAGCTGTTGGCTCTTGTTTTGATAGGGTTTTGTGGAATACAGACAGCAGCTTTTCTATCCTTTCCTATGTAGTTAGCTTGGGCCCCATCTTTTACTCAGCCTATCTTTCTGTGTGAGTGTTTTTTCATCTTGCTTCACCATCATTATATGTTGGGGGCTGCCTATTGCTTTGGGGTCTGCTCTGGGGCAGTTTAGATTTCCCTTTCTGTCTTTAGGCCTGTGTAGTTCTCCGGCTGTGATCGAGGGGTCTAGGGCACCGTAGGAACCCCCCACAGCTACTGCTAGTTGTTGTTGATAGGTTCAGGGGTCTGTAATCCGATAGCTGCCAACTTCTCTGATTTTCTGGACTTGGCTAGTATTTCTGTTTTTGCCTCCTACGGTGACTCATTCATAACAGGTGGCTGTGGTGTCCCCGAGATTGGAGCAGGAGATTCGTGAGGCCCAATCTCTTGCTCCTCCATCCATACCTGAAAATAAGCTCTTTGTGCCTGTCCAGTATCGGTTAAGGGTGCTTCGGGAGTTCCACGACTCAGCTCTGAGTGGGCATCCTGGAATCTCGGCCACTCGTAAAGCCATCAGTAGGCTGTTCTGGTGGCCCTCATTGACTTCTGACGTCACTGGTTTTGTGTCCTCCTGTGAACCTTATGCCCGCGCTAAAGCCTCCCACAACCGGCCGGCGAATTGGTGCCACTGCCAATTCCGGATAGACCGTGGACTCACCTGTCCATGGATTTTATCACCGATCTTCCTCCCTCTAATGGTAAAACCGTGATCTGGGTAGTGGTTGATAGAGTCTCAGCATTAGGGAGGCCTGCCAAAGGTACAAAATGCGCCTGTTTGCTGAACCTATCTAAACTGTTCATTGAGCATGTGGTCCGATTGCATGGTGTGCCTGTCAGTATGGTGTCTGATAGAGGGGTGCAATTTGTGGCTAAATTCTGGAGAGCTTTTTGTAAAAGGCTGGGCATCAGTCTAACCTTTTCATCGGCCTACCATCCCGAGACCAATGGTCAGACTGAAAGGACCAATCAGTCTTTGGAGCAGATCCTGCGGTGTCTTGTCACATCCAGACAGGATGATTGGTGCTCTGTGATACCTATAGCGGAATTCGCCTTCAATAATCGTGTCAATCAGTCTACTGGTACTTCTGCAACTATGGGTTTCACCCTCATTTTGGTGAATTCTCCAGACTAGATTCGGAGTGTCCAGGGGCTGATTCGGCCTTTTTGCGGTTGGAGGAGGTTTGGAGGGAGGTTCAGAGAAACATTGGGGAGGTTCAGGGCAAATATAAGTTTTTTGCGGATAAACGACGCTTGGTGGGGCCGACTTATCTGGTGGGGGATAAGGTATGGTTATCCACCAAAAACATAAGGCTGAGAATTCCCTCTGCTAAATTGGGTCCCAAGTTTATTGGTCCGTATGAGATTTTAAAGGTGATTAATCCTGTGGCCTTTCGCCTGCGTTTGCCTCCGTCATTACGGATTCCTAACGTGTTCCATAAAGCACTTCTGAAGCTGTCGGTGCCTTCCTCTGATGAGTCTCCCTCGCACCCGCCACCTGTTATGGTAGATGGTCAGACCGAGTACGAGGTGGAACAGGTGGTGGATTCTCGTATGTTCCATCGTTCACTTCAGTACTTGGTCCATTGGAAAGGATACGGTCCTGAGGATCGGTCATGGGTGCCGGCGCGTTCGGTCCATGCAGATCGGTTGGTCCAGGCCTTTCACGCTCGCCATCCAGGGAAGCCTGGGGGTCCAGTGGCCCCCCATTGAGAGGGGGGTACTGTCATGGTCCAGTCTGGAGTTTATTTTCTGCTGTCTTCACTCCGGACTGGTCATGCAGGAGTTAATCTCCTCAGCCTCGTTCTGGAGCTAGCTGGGCTATTTCAGTCTCTCACAGCCTGCTGACCAGTGTTAGTGATAGCTCAAGCTTCCAGTTTAGAGCCTCTGACCCTTGTACCTTGGTGATCCTCCTGCCTCTGACTGATATTCACGTGTATGACCCAGACTGATTTCTGACCTTGTCTCTTGATATTCGTCTCAGCTGTTACGTTCCCTCTCTGGCATCTGACTCCCCGGCCACGTATTTCGTCTCACGATTTGGACCCTGTGCTCATGTTCTGGCTTTCTGATTCTCGGCTTGGTATTTTGACTACGTGTATTGCTGCTCCTTCTGGTACGTCTGCTCCTGCTAGTTTCTGACTCGGTTCGTCTGACTATTCTCTCTCATTACCTGTGGCACCTGTGCTGTTGCTCCGGGTTGCTGCTCTTACTGTGTAACCTCTCTTCCCTCACCAGCTCCCGCTGGTGGAGGTTTCACTACACCATCTCTTCAAACAAGCCTACCACATCAACTACTCAGTAAACTATCTTTGCCCTGTTCCCTTCTTCCAAATATTATTCTTAATCTGCACCCTACTATTCAGCTGTCTCCACACCCTCCATGTACACGATAACTGCACTTGATACTTGACTATTGCACTTAAACACACAGGCTGATGACTGGATCATGCAGCTTTATTTTAAAATCCCTATTTATTATAATTGCCGGACCTGAAATAAACAAGCACTTTCCACCTACTGTGTCCCCTCATTTCCTTGTAGATTGTAAGCTTGCAGGCAGTGACCTCACTCCTAATGTCACTGTTTAAATTGTCTTAACTTGTATTGAATTTATTGTCTGTACATATCCCCGCTAACTGTAAAGTGCTGCGGAATATGTTGGCGCTATATAAATAAAAATTATTGTAACACAATATTCATTATCATAAAAATGAAGTATTCACGTCCTGCATAGACAATTTTTTTTCCTCTTGATCTTTCTGGAGCCTTTTTATTGATGTAGCCATATAATGCTTTCTTTTCTGTATGTAAATCTAGTCTTTATAACAAAGTTGTATATAAGGAAAAGAACAGAAGTGGAGGAACCAGTGCACACCCAGCTGAAATGAAAACTACAAAAAGCTTTATTGAACATAAATGCCCAACAGACAAAAAGACATACAATATAAAAACACAATTAAAACATGCAAAGGCAGATCAGACCTGACATATTAGGTAGATATAAAATTGACAATCGTGGGTACAAATAATAGTGGTTAACAAACCACTGAGTAGACACCGCACATAACAGCATGGGCAAGGAAATAGATCTAATCAAAATTGATCTATATCGTGCATCACACATATAAACATCCTACAAAAAATCCTCACATATCAGTAAACTGGCGTAATGTAATCTAATTTAATCCACAATCAAATGCCAAAAAGGATGATATAATAAGACCAGGCTATATAAACTATAGCTACTGACGAGGCTGAAGTTGGTTTCTCATTTGGCAATTTTTTCCTTTCTTCTTTTGACAGGTTTAACAAAAAATGAGCAACACAATAATAAAAAACAAAATGCAGTGAGGTGCCCTGATGTGAATACACTTAAAATCAGTGTTAAAAATTATAAAACTGGCACAAGAATGGGCACCAAAGGGCGTCAATGAAAGGGTTAAATGACTTTGGGCCACTGAAATCACACAGATAGTGATGCCCCACATCAAATCCAGGTTCTTCCAGCCTGGCCCAAATGGGTTCTGGGTATCAGAATTGGCATCAAAGTGGGCACACAGCCAATTTTCACAGATTTGAATAAGTAACTGATGTTTTTAAGGGGTTAAATGTAGAGATGAGCGACTGCCTTTTTTCGGGTCAAGTCATGAAACCCGACTTTCTCAAAAGTCGGGTCGAACGAAATTGGCCGATTATACCGTGAAAAGTCGAAGACCGACTGAAACACGAAACCCAATGCAAGTCAATGGGGAAGCAAAGTCGGCAGGGAGTGGGAGGACAGTAAACACACCTACAGTGCCCATTTTAATGCCAAAAACATCAATTCTTATTACTTAAGCTTGTCAACCTTAATTTACTTTATAATAATAGTTAGGCATTGAAAACTGGGGGTTATTTGGCTAAAGTTGTGGGGGGGGGGTAGGGCTGGCTCCAAATTTTCGTGGGCCCTGGGCCAAAGAGTGTCACTGGACTCTTAACACATGCCACAATTCATGATCCTCTGATATGGCAGAGAAATAGCAGTATGGTACAATGAAAAATACTTCACTTCTTACATCTCATGACTGATATCCATTTTATATTCTCCAATAGCTCCAAAAAAGGACAGTATATTACTCCATACAGTATTATGGCCACCGCATAGTGCGCTATACAGAGTAATGAGGCCCATATATTTATCCATACAGAATCATTGGTCCCATATAATGTTCCATACAGTATATGTTGGTCCCCATGGATGAAGCTCCACTGTCTTATGGGCCCAAATAATGCTCCATATATAATGGGCCCCATTTCTAATGCTCCAGTGCATAATGGGCCCTGTAAATGCTCCAGTGTATGGTGGGCCTCATATATCATTCTCCAGAGTATAGTGCTCTCCAAAAATAGCTGTCCCAACATTGAAAACAATTAAATAAGTCTCCTCGCTAGGGAATCCCTGTACTAGTCTGGACTCCTCGTCGTCCCCATCTTCCATCTCACTGCACTTAGCTGTTTAGGCAGAGGGTGTACAGACGTGATGTCATCGTGCTATCTGACCAGAATGTCACTGTCAGGAAATGCGGAAGACATCACGGCGGTGGAGCAAGGAGAGGCAAGTATTTCAACTTTGCAAGTGCTGTGATCCTGAGCAAGCAGGGGGGGCCCCACTCGTTGGCGATGGCACTGACACAGGGCCCCTCATAGTACGGCGGTGTGTCTGACAGAGGGTGGCCGGCAGAGACACTTTTGCGTACTATGAGGGGCCCTGTGTCAGTGCTGTCGCCCTTGAGTAAGCCCCCCCCACCTGCTCAAGGAACCTGCACTTTCATCTGCACCTTCCTCTTTGTCACCATCTAAGGTGGTATAGTATGCGGGAAGGGGAACCTGAGTTTCATCAGGGTCAGAGTCTGGCTGTGTAGAGTGAGGGGAATGTAGTGGTCTGGGTCAATGTACCAGCAGAATAATCTAGCAGTGGCTGGGCCTCAGTGCACTTGTGGCGCCCCCAGGAGTACGGTCGCCACAGTGGCATTACCTTCCTCCTAGGGAGTGTGATGTCATGCTTGGGAGCAATGAAGGATCTCTCTAGCAGTTAAACCAACACACAACACAGTTCCCACTCCAGGCCAGCAGGGAGACCTCTGAACCCGACTGCTGAGGAGCTGCTCTCCGTGGTCGGGAGGAGGTAAGTTAGGGCAGTCTGAAGGGAAGGGGAAGTGTGGACGTGAGAAGGGGAGCTGGAGGATGAGCAGAGTTAAGGCTCACTCCTAGCTGGAGTGCATGGTCGGGATTCCGGTCTCCGAGTTTGTAGGGACACTGATGGTCCTGCAGCAGAAACCAGAGGAAGTAGCAGCTGTAAATGCTCTGTTCCCAACTAAGGCTCGGAGGCCCCAGCAGCGACGTGTGTGAGCCAGAAGGAAAAGGCTATGGCTGGCTGCCATACGAGAAAGTTCCAAAGGAGTCAACAGGAGAAACTTCAGTGAACTCAGTACTGTGAGTACCTCAGATAAGCGCTAGAACGGAGGCCACATTACCTATCTGCAGAGAGAGAATTCCAAATTTGCTTCCAGGCTGACCAACTCCTTCTCCATCTGTACTCTGGGTCCAGGACGGCACTTACCAAGTACAGGTAAAGGAACTGCACGACTGTCTGTCATCTTTCTCCTGCGCATGGCTCTGCTACATCCTGCACTGCACACCATCTACCAACTCTTCATCTCCCCTGCGACTACGGCCCTACCTATGCAGGGCTTCTACATCTTAGCTGCACCACAACATCTGTCCCAGAGAAGCGACACTGCAGCGCGAGTCAATCTGATCAGAAACCACAGGTGGCGTCACGTATCATTCACCTATAAATGTTATTCACCCCTTTGCATGGATGCCCAGGGCCACGGAACCAATCACCAACGTGACATCCCTCTGAGACTCCCGCCCGGTACCGATTAACCCCACTGCCCTGGCTGGCCACCCACACTCCATGTCAGATTCATCTTGTACTGGGGAATTCACGATTTGACTTGATAACCCAGGCATGGTATGATAGAAAGAGCTACATGGACTGATGTGAAGTGTGGCCTGCTGCATCATTCACTTTTGGTGGGGGTGAAGGACACAAGGAAAGGTGTTGATCCTGACCAGGAGCCTCCACTGATGACTCAGTGCTTTTATTTATTGAAACTTCAGAAGGAGGTGAGAGAGCTGGAGGCTGTGTCAGCAATGTAAGCCAAAACTTGTTCCTGAAGTTCTGGCTTTAAAAGTGGCTTACCTACTCCCAGAAAAGAGAGCCTTTGATGCCTTGTGGAGCCAGACGATGACGCAGGCTCAACACCTCCTGCCTTAGGTGCTATTGTGCTTTTGCCACTAACAGACGCAACACCACCACCATTGGGACCAGCGGGCAACCCCCGCCCACTTCCATGGCGTTTTCCACAATACCTCATTTTTGTGAAAATGTACCCAAAATACCACCAGCTATATGGTACTGTAAAACAAGGTAGAAGGTGTATCTACTAGTGGTGAGAATTTGAATCTCACTATAGATTTGAGGATGCTGAACTATTGTCTCAGGCCCAGTAGAGATTACACCTCAATGTAACAGGCTGAAATTGGATGGTGTATGACAAGGTGGAGGGTGTCTATAGGATTGGGGAGAATTTGGATCTCACTAGAGATTTGAAGACGCTGACAATGATGCTCTCAGTCCAAGTATGGACGCAGGAAGTCTAATAAGCAGGACTGCTACACACAAAAGGGTGGAAAAATGAACGCTTGGTAACTGTGCAGAAAAGAGGAAGAAATGTGTGCAAACAGCAATGCAGCTATCAGGGAGCCTTATAAGGCAGCCTAATAACCAACAAAGCTGATGCACAAAAATAGAGCCTCCCCTTTCACTGCACACAAAGTGTTGTAAGTGGAAATCGCTAACAGCAGAAGCCGTTTTTTGGTTCTTGCCTGCCTAACGCTCTCCCTTATTCTGAATCAGCAGCAGCAAACTCTCCCTAAGGCCTCATACTCACTGGCGATGAAATCGGACGATTGCAGTCCGATTTTTAATCGGATTGCAATCTGACCTATGTTAGTGAATGGGTGACATCTCACTTGCAATTTTTTTCTCAGCCAAAATCGGTCTGAGGGAAAAAAAAAAAAAAATAAATAAAAAACAGCAGGCTGCGATTTTAAACAAGTCAATAGGTGCGATTAAAAAAAGGACCAAAAATGGACCATGCATTTTCCATCCGTTTTTAATGGATACATCACCATTCTGTGGTATAGAACACTAAATGGTCCTGTAAATGACTAGAAAAATAGTGGCTGGGAAAAAAAAAAAAAAAGCACAAATCGCATGACACTCCACCTTTTTTTCCAGTCCAGAAACCAGACCTTTTTTTTTTTTTAATCGCCAATGGGTATGAGGCCCATTGCTAAGATCGGCAGAAGTAAGATGGCGGTCAGAGTGCATGCCCTTTTATAGCCCCTGTGACACCACACAGAGCCAGCCAGTCACTTGCATGCCCTTCTCAAAGGTGTGCGTCCATCATTGGCTGAAAAAGGGCGCTGGAAGCATCTTTTGAAACGCGACTTTGGCGCTCTGGTCGCCGACCTCGTGGCCGACCTCACGCTATGGTTGGGTTTCATTTCATGAAACCCGACGACTTTTGAATATGACCGACCCGTTTCGCTCAACTCTAGCTAAATTACTTTGGGCCACTGATTTAACACTATTAGTACACATAAACTGATGCCCCGCATCAAACTCAGGTTCCTCCAGCCTGGCCCAAATGGGTTCTGGGCATCAGAATTTGCATCAAAGTGGGCAAGCAGCCGAATGCTAGTGCATTTTCCTACACTGCAGAGTTCATTGCAGGTCAGGCCGGCAGGTAGGGCAGACTCAGTGTCGTCACCGCTAGTTTCTGTAGCTGCGCTGGCATCATCTCATTCGTTCACCAGTAGTTTGTAGCCAGGGCGGTCATATCTTAGCACCGCTCCGGGTTGCAAACTGTTTTCATGATTTGGATTACTGCATGGGACAAAACGACGGACAGGTATGGTATATTGTTTTTTTTTATTATTTATTACAGGAGAACGAGGGCATCGCATGGATTAGCTGGATAATAAAGATGAAAAACTGATTAAAGTATTTTAATGAAATTAAACACTAATCTGGCTGTGTCTTTATTGAACCTGTAACAACTATAGGATTAGTAAAGGATAAGTGTCTTATTAACCACCACTCCATTAGTAAACCGGGCTTGATGTGACCTTACAATACAAAGATCACATCAACCCCCAAACTATTACCCCATATGCCACCGCTACAGGGCAGTGGAAAGAGAAAGGCTAAGTGCCAGAATTTGCTCATTTTACAGATGTGCCATTCCTGTGGTGGCTGAGAGCTGGTGTTTGTAGCCGGGGGAGGGGGGGGGGTTGAGGGGTCAGTATCCATGGCCCCTTCCTAGGCTATGAATATCATCCCGCAGCTGACTGCATAGCCTTTTCTGGCTACTAATTATAAGGGGACCCCACGTCTTTTTTTTTTGGGGGGGGCCTATTTTAATAGCCAGTAAAAGCTAAATACAGTATGTCCATAAAGTCAGGGTGCACTTTTGACCAGTCACTGGAAAGCAACAAAAGATGGTAGAAATGTGAAATCAACTCCAAATAAAAGAAAAAAAACCTCTCCCAGTTTCATACCTATTCAATGCAGTTCAATGTGGGCTCCTTTTGCTGCCCTACACACATCCAAACTATAGCTTGTGGTTGCATGATGTCAGAGACCTGACAGTGCATTAATCAGTTCAGTTTGTCAGGAGTTAATCTGATTGGGGGCTCAGAGACAGCTTAAGTGAGTTTGTGTTGTTTGATTGGTTCTTGTTATCTCTCCTCATGAACAGGTCTTATATGGTTTGGCCAGAGAAAGGGCGCCAAAAGTGCACCATGACATTACGGACACACTGTATACAGCTGCGGGCTGATATTCATAGGTGTTAACCCCTTCCTAGGCAATAAACATTGGCCCCAAGTCACTGGCTTTCCCTTTCTGGATTGGGAAATAGCATGGGAGCCCACACCATTTTTCCCCCCAAAAGAATCTTTAATTACATACATGTCCCCTAATTTGCCCACACACACACACTACTAATTGTATTGGTTACTGACATCTATATGTAACTATTCTGCATCCATTTAGTGTATGTAAACCATGTCTTCTGTCCTGTCGGCTCCTGCAGTGATTTTACAGAAGCTGACAAATGAATTACCGGCTATTCTTCTCTCTCTCTGCAATATAAAGATTAGTGATGGGTGAGCACCAAAATGCTCGGGTGCTCGTTGCATGGGTCGAGAAAATTGGAATACTCGGGTACTCGGACAGAACAGAGAGCCCAAAGTAAGTCTATGGGAGACCCGAGCATTTTTACCGTGATTCCCCTGGGGGTCCTTTTAAGGTCTGAAAATGGTGGAAACACTGTTCAAATGACAAGGGGACATCATGGAGATCGCCCCTGGAAGCATTCCTGACTCCTAGTTCACAGCTTTAAACAAGGTTGTCATAGTTTCATGCCATTTTTACCGGTGCACCAAAAAACATACCAAAACAAAACCAAAAAGGATTTTGCTGGGAAATATGTTAAGGTACATCCTTTCCAGGTTAATGACTTGTATGTAGGGCAAAATAATTAACCCCAGAGCAAAATGTTCCTCCCCCACTTTGGCTATGTTCAGACGCAGCGTTTTCAACTTTAAGGCCGGGGGGTCACACTAACCGACGCAAAATACGGTCCGTAGTTTACAGGCGTAATACGGATGAATGACCCCTAAATAGTGCTCCGTATGTCATCCGTAAGCAAGGTGTGGTTGTGTATTTTGCGCATGTCAGCATCCGTATGTAATCCGTATGGCGAGATTTTCTCGCCGCCTTGCAAAATGGACATATAATGGAGCCCTATGACAGGGTTTCTAACAAACGAAATAATAGATATAGACACAGAGTGCATATATATCTATATATATATATATATATATATATATATATATATATATATACACACATATATTTGACCGTGCTTCTCCCCATAAGGAACAGCTTTTCACTGCAGCAGGATTTATTTTCATTGGTCACTTGAATACAACATGTTACCTTCTAAGGATTCCACGAGAGATAAACAGGACCATACGTTACGTCTCAATAAGCTTGCCAGTATTTTTCAGGAAGATTTGAATGAAAATTGTCCTGTTGTTGAAAGTACTAACTCCATATTAAATCAACTAGATTAAGGCCCGATGCTATCGCATCGAGAGGATAGTGACACACCTCTTGCCATGATAACCCTCAATACACACACACCTCCTCAACATACACTCCTCTCACCTTTCACCATCTCCACTCACATCCACTCACTCTTTCACTCCACATACGACCCTTTCTCTCACTCCGTCTCTCATACTCACACTGTCATCGTCGCTGCTCCATGATCCCCGACATCTTCTTCCGCCGGCGCCATCCTGGATCCCGACGTTGTCCACGCCGGCGACATGTTCTTGCGGCCATGCCATCTTGAGTATTCTGAAATCCTGCAAGTGGACATTAGTGGAGATAGTGAAAGGTGAGAGGAGTGTGTTGAGGAGTGGTGTGTTGAGGGTTAACATGGCAAGAGGTGTGCTGTGACGTTACCAGTTACAACTGGACGGAAGTTGTTACAACCCGGAAGCTGCTTAGCGCATTTATTATAGTAGATTAAGGCCTGATGCTATCGCATCGAGAGGATAGTGACACACTTCTTGCCATGTTAACCCTCAATACACACACACCTCCTCAACACACCACACCGCCTCAACACACACTCCTCTCACCTTTCACCATCTCCACTCACGTCCACTCACTCTTTCACTCCACATACGACCCTTTCTCTCATTCCGTCTCTCATACTCACACCGTCATCGTCGCTGCTCCACGATCCCCGACATCTTCTTCCGCCGGCGCCATCCTGGATCCCGACATTGTCCACGCCGGCGACATGTTCTTGCGGCCATGCCATCTTGAGTATTCTGAAATCCTGCGAGTGGACATTAGTGGAGATAGTGAAAGGTGAGAGGAGTGTGTGTTGAGGAGTGGTGTGTTGAGGGTTAACATGGCAAGAGGTGTGCTGTGACGTCACCGGTTACAACTGGACGGAAGTTGTTACAACCCGGAAGCTGCTTAGCGCATTTATTATAGTAGATTAAGGCCCGATGCTATCGCATCAGGAGGATAGTGACACACCTCTTGCCATGTGAACACTCAACACACAGTCCTCCTCAACACACCACACCGCCTCAACACACACTCCTCTCACCTTTCACCATCTCCACTCACGTCCACTCACTCTTTCACTCCACATACGAACCTTTCTCTCACTCCGTCTCTCATACTCACACCGTCATCGTCGCTGCTCCACGATCCCCGACATCTTCTTCCGCCGGCGCCATCCTGGATCCCGACATTGTCCACGCAGGCAACATGTTCTTGCGGCCATGCCATCTTGAGTATTCTGAAATCCTGCGAGTGGACATTAGTGGAGATAGTGAAAGGTGAGAGGAGTGTGTGCTGAGGAGTGGTGTGTTGAGGGTTAACATGGCAAGAGGTGTGCTGTGACGTCACCAGTTACAACTGGACGGAAGTTGTTACAACCTGGAAGCTGATTAGCGCATTTATTATAGTAGATTAAGGCCCGATGCTATCGCATCGGGAGGATAGTGACACACCTCTTGCCATGTGAACCCTCAACACACACTCCTCCTGAACACACCACACCGCCTCAACACACACTCCTCTCACCTTTCACCATCTCCACTCACGTCCACTCACTCTTTCACTCCACATACGACCCTTTCTCTCACTCCGTCTCTCATACTCACACCGTCATCATCGCTGCTCCACGTTCCCTGACATCTTCTTCCACCGGCGCCATCCTTGATCCCGACGTTGTCCACGCCGGCGACATGTTCTTGCGGCCACGCCATCTTGAGTATTCTCAAATCCTGCGAGTGGACATTAGTGGAGATAGTGAAAGGTGAGAGGAGTGTGTGTTGAGGAGTGGTGTGTTGAAGGTTAACATGGCAAGAGGTGTGCTGTGACGTCACCAGTTACAACTGGACGGAAGTTGTTACAACCCGGAAGCTGCTTAGCGCATTTATTATAGTAGATTAAGGCCCGATGCTATTGCATCGAGAGGATAGTGACACACCTCTTGCCATGTTAACCCTCAATACACACACAACTCCTCAACACACCACACCGCCTCAACACACACTCATCTCACCTTTCACCATCTCCACTCACGTCCACTCACTCTTTCACTCCACATACGACCCTTTCTCTCACTCCGTCTCTCATACTCACACCGTCATCGTCGCTGCTCCACGATCCCCGACATCTTCTTCCGCCGGCGCCCTCCTGGATCCCGACATTGTCCACGCCGGCGACATGTTCTTGCGGCCCTGCCATCTTGAGTATTCTGAAATCCTGCGAGTGGACATTAGTGGAGATAGTGAAAGGTGAGAGGAGTGTGTGTTGAGGAGTGGTGTGTTGAGGGTTAACATGGCAAGAGGTGTGCTGTGACGTCACCGGTTACAACTGGACGGAAGTTGTTACAACCCGGAAGCTGCTTAGCGCATTTATTATAGTAGATTAAGGCCCGATGCTATCGCATCAGGAGCATAGTGACACACCTCTTGCCATGTGAACCCTCAACACACAGTCCTCCTCAACACACCACACCGCCTCAACACACACTCCTCTCACCTTTCACCATCTCCACTCACGTCCACTCACTCTTTCACTCCACATACGACCCTTTCTCTCACTCCGTCTCTCATACTCACACCGTCATCGTCGCTGCTCCACGATCCCCGACATCTTCTTCCGCCGGCGCCATCCTGGATCCCGACATTGTCCACGCCGGCGACATGTTCTTGCGGCCATGCCATCTTGAGTATTCTGAAATCCTTCGAGTGGACATTAGTGGAGATAGTGAAAGGTGAGAGGAGTGTGTGTTGAGGAGTGGTGTGTTGAGGGTTAACATGGCAAGAGGTGTGCTGTGACGTCACCAGTTACAACTGGACGGAAGTTGTTACAACCCGGAAGCTGCTTAGCGCATTTATTATAGTAGATTAAGGCCCGATGCTATCGCATCGAGAGGATAGTGACACACCTCTTGCCATGTTAACCCTCAATACACACACACCTCCTCAACACACCACACCGCCTCAAAACACATTCCTCTCACCTTTCACCATCTCCACTCACGTCCACTCACTCTTTCACTCCACATACGACCCTTTCTCTCATTCCGTCTCTCATACTCACACCGTCATCGTCGCTGCTCCACGATCCCCGACATCTTCTTCCGCCGGCGCCATCCTGGATCCCGACATTGTCCACGCCGGCGACATGTTCTTGCGGCCACGCCATCTTGAGTATTCTCAAATCCTGAGAGTGGACATTAGTGGAGATAGTGAAAGGTGAGAGGAGTGTGTGTTGAGGAGTGGTGTGTTGAGGGTTAACATGGCAAGAGGTGTGCTGTGACGTCACCAGTTACAACTGGACGGAAGTTGTTACAACCCGGAAGCTGCTTAGCGCATTTATTATAGTAGATTAAGGCCCGATGCTATTGCATCGAGAGGATAGTGACACACCTCTTGCCATGTTAACCCTCAATACACACACAACTCCTCAACACACCACACCTCCTCAACACACACTCCTCTCACCTTTCACCATCTCCACTCACGTCCACTCACTCTTTCACTCCACATACGACCCTTTCTCTCACTCCGTCTCTCATACTCACACCGTCATCGTCGCTGCTCCACGATCCCCGACATCTTCTTCCGCCGGCGCCCTCCTGGATCCCGACATTGTCCACGCCGGCGACATGTTCTTGCGGCCATGCCATCTTGAGTATTCTGAAATCCTGCGAGTGGACATTAGTGGAGATAGTGAAAGGTGAGAGGAGTGTGTGTTGAGGAGTGGTGTGTTGAGGGTTAACATGGCAAGAGGTGTGCTGTGACGTCACCGGTTACAACTGGACGGAAGTTGTTACAACCCGGAAGCTGCTTAGCGCATTTATTATAGTAGATTAAGGCCCGATGCTATCGCATCAGGAGGATAGTGACACAGCTCTTGCCATGTGAACCCTCAACACACAGTCCTCCTCAACACACCACACCGCCTCAACACACACTCCTCTCACCTTTCACCATCTCCACTCACGTCCACTCACTCTTTCACTCCACATACGACCCTTTCTCTCACTCTGTCTCTCATACTCACACCGTCATCGTCGCTGCTCCACGATCCCCGACATCTTCTTCCGCCGGCGCCATCCTGGATCCCGACATTGTCCACGCCGGCGACATGTTCTTGCGGCCACGCCATCTTGAGTATTCTGAAATCCTGCGAGTGGACATTAGTGGAGATAGTGAAAGGTGAGAGGAGTGTGTGTTGAGGAGTGGTGTGTTGAGGGTTAACATGGCAAGAGGTGTGCTGTGACATCACCAGTTACAACTGGACTGAAGTTGTTACAACCTGGAAGCTGCTTAGCGCATTTATTATAGTAGACTAGATTAAGGCCCGATGCTATCGCATCGAGAGGATAGTGACACACCTCTTGCCATGTTAACCCTCAATACACACACCTCCTCAACATACACTCCTCTCACCTTTCACCATCTCCACTCACATCCACTCACTCTTTCACTCCACATACGACCATTTCTCTCACTCCGTCTCTCATACTCACACTGTCATCGTCGCTGCTCCATGATCCCCGACATCTTCTTCCGCCGGCGCCATCCTGGATCCCGACGTTGTCCACGCCGGCGACATGTTCTTGCGGCCATGCCATCTTGAGTATTCTGAAATCCTGCGAGTGGACATTAGTGAAGATAGTGAAAGGTGAGAGGAGTGTGTGTTGAGGAGTGGTGTGTTGAGGGTTAACATGGCAAGAGGTGTGCTGTGACGTCACCAGTTACAACTGGACGGAAGTTGTTACAACCCGGAAGCTGCTTAGCGCATTTATTATAGTAGATTAAGGCCCGATGCTATCGCATCGAGAGGATAGTGACACACTTCTTGCCATGTTAACCCTCAATACACACACACCTCCTCAACACACCACACCGCCTCAACACACACTCCTCTCACCTTTCACCATCTTCACTCACGTCCACTCACTCTTTCACTCCACATACGACCCTTTCTCTCACTCCGTCTCTCATACTCACACCGTCATCGTCGCTGCTCCACGATCCCCGACATCTTCTTCCGCCGGCGCCATCCTGGATCCCGACATTGTCCACGCCGGCGACATGTTCTTGCGGCCATGCCATCTTGAGTATTCTGAAATCCTGCGAGTGGACATTAGTGGAGATAGTGAAAGATGAGAGGAGTGTGTGTTGAGGAGTGGTGTGTTGAGGGTTAACATGGCAAGAGGTGTGCTGTGACGTCACCGGTTACAACTGGACGGAAGTTGTTACAACCCGGAAGCTGCTTAGCGCATTTATTATAGTAGATTAAGGCCCGATGCTATCGCATCGAGAGGATAGTGACACACCTCTTGCCATGTTAACCCTCAATACACACACACCTCCTCAACACACCACACTGCCTCAACACACACTCCTCTCACCTTTCACCATCTCCACTCACGTCCACTCACTCTTTCACTCCACATACGACCCTTTCTCTCACTCTGTCTCTCATGCTCACACCGTCATCATTGCTGCTCCACGTTCCCTGACATCTTCTTCCACCGGCGCCATCCTTGATCCCGACGTTGTCCACGCCGGCGACATGTTCTTGCGGCCACGACATCTTGAGTATTCTCAAATCCTGCGAGTGGACATTAGTGGAGATAGTGAAAGGTGAGAGGAGTGTGTGTTGAGGAGTGGTGTGTTGAGGGTTAACATGGCAAGAGGTGTGCTCTGATGTCACCAGTTACAACTGGACGGAAGTTGTTACAACCTGGAAGCTGCTTAGCGCATTTATTATAGTAGATTAAGGCCCGATGCTATCGCATCGGGAGGATAGTGACACATCTCTTGCCATGTGAACCCTCAACACACACTCCTCCTGAACACACCACACCGCCTCAACACACACTCCTCTCACCTTTCACCATCTCCACTCACTCTTTCACTCCACATACGACCCTTTCTCTCACTCCGTCTCTCATACTCACACCGTCATCATCGCTGCTCCACGATCCCCGACATCTTCTTCCACCGGCGCCATCCTAAATCCCGACGTTGTCCACGCCGGCGACATGTTCTTGCGGCCACGCCATCTTGAGTATTCTAAAATCCTGCGACTGGACGTTAGTGGAGATAGTGAAAGGTGACAGGAGTGTGTGTTGAGGAGTGGTGTGTTGAGGGTTAACATGGCAAGAGGTGTGCTGTGACATCACCAGTTACAACTGGACGGAAGTTGTTACAACCCGGAAGCTGCTTAGCACATTTATTATAGTAGATAGATGTATCACACCTATGTTTTTATGTGGATAAGATATTTACATAGTGAGCCTCAAGAAGGACAGTACTACTGATGTATGTAAAGTGCTATTGAAATAATAGTACTCTATTGTCAGAGAGTTTAAAAATTCAACTGGGTAGTTTTCACATTCCTCTGCCTCATCAGCATCGACAGAATCATCGCTTGTATATACAGTATGATCACCACTAATGCGATCCATTACTTTACAGTTCAGAAAATCGACGTCATCATTTTTCGGACATAGTATAGCGTGTGATGCAGCAGTGTTGAGGCTTTGTTTGTCATTAACATCAATGCAAATATGGTCTCCAAAGATCTCGGTTACTATAGAGCCAGTGCAAAGCATGTCTGGAGGAATTTCAATGACATCCTCTCCAAGGTTATGTTCATTAGACAGCTCACCATTTCCAAGTTTAAGCAACCAAGTGCTGTATTCAGGATCAGTGGAGCGCATGTTGTTAATTAGCGGTAGTCTGGTAAAATGTTGCCAATGTTCTGAATATTTAATGCAGCAATCTACAATGTCTATTCTTGTTCCATGAGCGATGACGGGAAGACATTGTCTGAAGTCTCCTCCAAGAACAATAACTTTACCTCCAAATGGTGTTTTATTTTTTTCAGCAACATTTGTTGTCATGATGTCACGTAGAAGTCTATCTATCACATTCAATGCATGTTTTTGGACCATAGTGCACTCATCAATAATAAAAAGTTTTGTACTCTGTAAATGTTTTCCTGCATTTGTATCGTTTTTAATCCTGGAAACAGATGTTTCGTTGATCGGAATAGGTATGCCATATAGAGAGTGGATTGTTCGGCCTCCTTGTATCAAGTTAGATGCTATTCCTGTAGTTGCTGCAGGTTACACAATTTCTCCTTGTCCTCTTAAATGATGTGTAAGTAGATGGTATAGGTAGGTCTTTCCACTGCCACCAGGTCCATCGAGAAAAAAGCACTTTGGTATTAAACTGCGATTTTGTAAAGCTTCAGTAATGACATCATAGGCAAAAAGTTGCTCCTGATTAAGAGTTTCTTTCATCTCTGCAGCTTTTTTTAACTCATAATCCTTATCATATTGTTTAAGGAGTTGTTTAATATTTTTTGCTGGGCGTGGTAAATTATAATCAGCAAAAGTTTTTCCATGGACTATGAGGACATCTTGGACATCTTTCATAGCATATCCTTCACAATCGATACACTCTTCAGTGTTGCTGTGGTATGTATGACAATAGTCTTGTAAAAAATGGTCCTTAAATTCATTCCACAATTCAAGTGGATTACTGGGGAGGCCAAAAATACAGATATAAGCAAACATGTCTCTAAGTTGGGAAGGCATGTTAAGAATGCAAGCATCTGTTAAAGTATGTCTCCAGATGCTATCATCGAATAATAATCCAAGTGCTAACGCAGCATCCTTAAAGGTTTCATGCATATCTCCATTGACGGTTTTAATGCTGTCAAAACTGGTAGCAGCTTTTACATGCAGTAACAACAAACGTAAATAATAGCGTTCTTGGTCTTTCACACTAACAGTATACATTCTTCCAATAACTGTGAGACCCCCTCGTTTTTTTTTTCCCATGTGCCTTGTTTCCAAACGTAGTGTTCTGGAATTTCGCGGTAGAAATAGTTATGTACATTGTGGTCGATCTTATTAAGGTTGAAATACGCCATAAGTGTAGAATTGGAATTGAGCTTTTGATGGATGTTGTCTGCAGAGTCATTCTCATGAAAATAGAGTGGTTGAGAATTAGGCAGATGTACGGCTAGGCGAATGATGGCATGAGATTGTTTATGCATAGGAAAAGCAAATATCCGCCATGCAGCCTCAGGTGCACTAACATATCTGGTATCCGTAAATTGGTGTGTTTCATCATGTTGGATGTTATTTTGGGAAATTTCAAGGTTGGCTTTGTCATGTCCTTTGTAAACGTATTTAAATAAATATTTTACACTTTGAATGGAAGCACATATTTCTACATTAATATGGCACTTGTATTTGGTGAGTAAAAATGGGTTATATGGAACTACCCATGAATTGTCAATCGTCTTAGAATGGTGTTCATATGTTTTGCCAATGGGTCTGCTGTAAGTGGGATAGCCATCCTTTTCTTTGATGGTATATGGTTGGTTTTGTTTTGGGAAACCTTTGCTACACTTTCCAAGATCCATACAGGGAGAATTAGGATTGTGTTCTCCACAGGGACCATGAATCATGTGTTGAAGAACAATGTTATGGAGCTGAGGGTAGATTGTTTCATCAGGTATTTCAGCCCAGACTATATTGTCTATGTCCGCCTCAGTCCGTAATTTAGACAGGCTGTCAAGAATAATTAAAATATGAGCGTGTGGGAGACCACGCTTCTGAAATTCAATGACATGGACCATTGCAGTGACGTTTCCAAATAATCAACTGCTAATGTCTTTTAAGAGGGATTCCAGTTTAATTTTAAAGACACGTGCAACCAAGTCTGGTCTGTGTTCAACACGCTGCCACGGTTCTAAATGTGTAGTAATCTCATTCCACTTAGGATTACATGTCATGGTGATAAATAGATCTGGTCGACCATACTTTGTAACAATAGCCATAGCATCCTGGTAGCGCTGCTGCATGTTTCTTGGACTGCCTTCAAAAGAAGATGGTAAAATGACGGTTTTCCCAATAGGGATGCCCTTTTGAACCGATTTTTTGAGTAGATGTTCTTGAAGGAGGCAGTAATCCTCCACTTTTAAATCTTTTTGGTGTTTGCGGATGTAATGTAGGCGATTAGCTTCGATTTTGACATAAGCATCTACTAAATATTGCTGTGTTAGCTTACCACCATTGAGGAGTGGATTAAAGTAATTTCTGACAGATAACATATAGCAATAGTATTGGAGTTGAGTGATCCTCCTCGAACTTTTGCCTTGTTGTTTGAGTCCATCATGCCATCCTTGGTCTCCATAAGGGAAAAATATTGGATAGAGGAGGGCATCCAAATTGCTATGGAGAATACTAATTTGTTGTGTTTTTGGAGCTAAAGGGTTATGGGGATCAGGTTTTAAATGAATTAATATGTCTCTATTGAAAGGTGGCTCACCATTGTCATTTTGAAACACGACTGCTACTTCACTGACAGTGGGATTATTGTAGCGTCGAGGGTCTTGAGTACGATCTTGTTTAATAGCCATAGTGATGTTTGGCATGACAGTTCCGTTTTGTAGAGATTTAATTTTTTCTTGTTCTTCCACATCACGTAACATTTGATAAGCTTCCACAAAAGGATTAATAGTTTGGATTTGAAGGGCAATAATGTTCATCAATGTAGGATGACATTTTTGATTTTCTTTACATCGTAAGCGTTGTTCGTTTGCGGTAGTGGTATCGAGAATGTAAAGTTGGGCAAATGCGCGTTGCTGGTCATCTGAGGGATGTAGTGTTCCAGTTCTATGATAGATCTGGCCATGTATGCGGAAACAGTATGGGCCATATCCAGGAGGTGGTGAAATATTTGCACCCATGGAGGCAAAAGCAAAGGAACTGTTAATACTTCGAATATTATCCATGAAATTTTTGCTAAATTCACTTTGCCCTTTCAGCAAACGCGTAAAGACATCAGGATATTGTAGTATTGGTACATGGACATTACCCTTCTGACAGCAGAGCGTAAAGTTGTTATCAGAAGGTATCTCTGCTACAAAATGCAAAGCTTCGCAATGCTCACATACATGGGTCATGTCACCACAGCTGTTGTCAGTATTCCGGGTTTTCTAAATCACCTTGTGAATGAATTTGCCCTTTGTTAAGATGGAGGTTGCTGTTTTTGTGTGCCCTACTTCCTGTTCATGTGTATAAAACCGGCTCAGGTGCTACCTTTCCTTGCTGGAGTATTCTGCTTCCTTCAGCTGTGCTGCTGGTTTCTGAATGTGCTTCTGCTGTGGCTCTGGACATTCCCTGTTCTCTGTAGGAAAGCTGCACTCATCTTTGGAACTTAACCCTTGGTTCACGGTATTTGGTAAGAACTGTGTTCCTGAACTATGTGTGGTTCTTAACCCTTCACTCTTCCCCAAGGAGTGCAGTTGGAACTATCACCTACCGTATGCCTTAATGTGAACCTGTTTCTGGACTCACCTGTGTTCATGCCGCTCCAGGGATCAACTTGTGAATCAGCTTTTGGACTTTTCTGTGCTCTTGCTGCATCTGGGATTTACCTATAGACTTGTTCTGGACTTCCCTGTGCTTGCTACATACCTGATTGGACTCTCTCTGCATCACTACGTTGTGAACTGCGCCACATCACCTGAGTGTGACACTCACCTTGGATCACATGTTTATGAGGACTCTGTTTTAGGAACTTTACGGAATTGCTATATAGCTTTAGGACTTGTCTCATTTCAGGTTATCAGCATATTGTTTTTGGGTGTCACTGCTGTTATAAAATACACTATTTGCACTAAAGTAACCCGCTTCTGTCTGTTCATTGCCCCACGCTATCAGAATCCTCGAGTTCCTACAATAGTATTACAGCTGTGTTCGGTAATACTATTTTCATCATTAGTGAAAATGTGAGGTTGTAGTAGAAGTGCATGTCCAACCGATGGGGTGCGCCTAGTTTTGAGACCAACGTATATTTGTCTTGGTTGCACTTTCTGTGGGCTAACTGCAGCTTGTATGTGAAGAAACTGTGTGTTGGTATTGAATGGTGGTATTGATAGGGCAGAAACAGATTGCTGATTAGTTATGTCAGTGAACGGCATATAGGATGAAGTGTGGTAGTAACTTGTTCCACATGCTGATGTGGAAGCATCCTGTTGTGAGTCTACTAATAATGATGAGGAAGAAGCCGTCTGTTGTTGGCGGTGATGGCGTGTAGAGGCTTCTTCAGCCAATGTAATAGATTTAGAGTTAGGGGATTCGTGTGTGAGACGACGGCGTTTATAAGCCTTAATCTTGTCAAGTCGATGCTGTTTTTCCTCAGGAGTCTCATTAGCACAGCGTTGTTTTTGTCGTAGTGCTAAAGCTGCTTTCCTTTCACTGGCATTGGCATACTGTGCATCGGTATTGAATGGTGGTATTGATAGGGCAGAAACAGATTGCTGATTAGTTATGTCAGTGAACGGCATATGGGATGAAGTGTAGCAGTAAATTGTTCCACATGCTGATGTGGAAGCATCCTGTTGTGAGTCTAATAATAATGATGACGAAGAGGCTGTCTGTTGTCGGTGGTGATGGCGTGCAGAGGCTTCTTCAGCCAATCTTATGGATTTAGAGTTAGGGGATTCATGTGTGAGGCAACGGCGTTTATAAGCCTTAATCTTCTCAAGGCGATGGTGTTTTTCCTCAGGAGTCTCATTAGCACGGCGTTGTTTTTGTCGTAGTGCTAAAGCTGCT
Organism: Dendrobates tinctorius; assembly: GCF_039654945.1. Lineage (NCBI taxonomy): Eukaryota > Metazoa > Chordata > Amphibia > Anura > Dendrobatidae > Dendrobates > Dendrobates tinctorius. Next base: position 16,582,470 of record NW_027361814.1, on the reverse strand, counting down.
TTCCTTTCACTGGCGTTGGCATACTTTTTGTTATGACTCATGTTGGCACAGGTAAAGGAGTCTATTTGGCAGTTATCTGGCAGTGAAGAAGGCATCCTGGAGTATTGTAGAGTAAACAGATACTAATTGACACTGTAATTGCCCAGCAGTAGTTATGAAGTGGTAGTGGCAAATTGGCACTGTAGTTAGACACTGGCAGAGGAGCAAGGCAGCAGTAGTTATGGCAGTAGAGGCAAATTGGCCGTGTAATTAGACACCGGCAGAGGAGCAAGGCAGCAGTAGTTATGGCGGTAGAGGCAAATTGGCCCTGTAATTAGACACCGGCAGAGGAGCAAAGCAGCAGTAGTTATGGCGGTAGAGGCAAATTGGCCCTGTAATTAGACACCGGCAGAGGAGCAAGGCAGCAGTAGTTATGGCGGTAGAAGCAAATTGGCCCTGTAATTAGACACAGGCAGTGAACAGTCAGAGGAGCAAGGCAGCAGTACTTATGGCGGTAGAGGCAAATTGGCCCTGTAATTAGACACCGGCAGAGGAGCAAGGCAGCAGTAGTTATGGCGGTATTGGCAAATTGGCCCTGTAATTAGACACCAGCAGAGGAGCAATGCAGCAGTAGTTATGGCGGTAGAGGCAAATTGGCCCTGTAATTAGACACCGGCAGAGGAGCAAGGCAGCAGTAGTTATGGCGGTAGAGGCAAATTGGCCCTGTAATTAGACACCAGCAGAGGAGCAATGCAGCAGTAGTTATGGCGGTAGAGGCAAATTGGCCCTGTAATTAGACACCGGCAGAGGAGCAAGGCAGCAGTAGTTATGGCGGTAGAGGCAAATTGGCCCTGTAATTAGACACCGGCAGAGGAGCAAGATAGCAGTAGTTATGGAGGTAGAGGCAAATTAGCCCTGTAATTAGACACTGGCAGAGGAGCAAGGCAGCAGTAGTTATGGCGGTAGAGGCAAATTAGCCCTGTAATTAGACACCGGCAGAGGAGCAAGGCAGCAGTAGTTATGGCGGTAGAGGCAAATTGGCCTTGTAATTAGACACCGGCAGTAAACAGGCAGATGACCAAAGCAGCAGTAGTTATGGCGATAGAGGCAAATTGGCCCTGTAATTAGACACCGGCAGAGGAGCAAGGCAGCAGTAGTTATGGCAGTATAGGCAAATTGGCCCTGTAATTAGACACCGGCAGAGGACAAAGGCAGTAGTTATGGCGGTATAGGCAAATTGGTCCTGTAATTAGACACCGGCAGAGGAGCAAGGCAGCAGTAGTTATGGCGGTACAGGCAAATTGGTCCAGTAATTAGACACCGGCAGTAAACAGGCATAGGACCAAGGCAGCAGTAGTTATGGTGGTACAGGCAATGCCAAGCGTCCGCACAGCAAGTCGGCGTGAGGTAAATGGCGCAATTTCACGAATGCAAGATGGCGTCGGCGAAATCTCGCGAGATTTCGCCGACGTCGTTAACACCTCTTGCCATGTTAACCCTCAACACACCACACCGCCTCAACACACACTCCTCTCACCTTTCACCTCCACTCATGTCCACTCACTCTTTCACTCCACATACGTTCCTTTCTCTCACTCCGTTTCTCATACTCACACCGTCATCGTCGCTGCCCCGACATCTTCCTCCGCCGCCGCGATCCAGGATCCAGACGTTCTCCAGGCCGCCGACATGTTCTTGCGGGACGCCATCTTGGATTTCATGAAATCCCGCGATATTCAAGATAGCGTCGCCGCAACAACATGTCGCTGGCGTGGACAACATCGGGATCCAAAAAGATGGCGTCGGCGAAATCTCGCGAGATTACGCCGACGCCATTTTGGATCCCGATGTCGCCCACGCCAGCGACATATTCTTGCGGGACGCCATCTTGGATGTCGTGAAGTCCCGTGATATTCAAGATGGCGTCGCCGCAACAACATGTCGCTGGCATGGGCGACATCGGGATCAAAAATGGCGTCGGCGTAATCTCGCGAGATTTCGCCGACGCCATCTTTTTGGATCCCAATGTCGTCCACGCCAGCGACATATTGTTGCGGCGACGCCATCTTGAATCTCGCGGGACTTCACGACATCCAAGATGGCGTCCCGCAAGAACATGTCAGCGGCCTGGAGAACGTCTGGATCCTGGATCGCGGCGGCGGAGGAAGATGTCGGGGCAGCGACGATGACGGTGTGAGTATGAGAAACGGAGTGAGAGAAAGGAACGTATGTGGAGTGAAAGAGTGAGTGGACATGAGTGGAGGTGAAAGGTGAGAGGAGTGTGTGTTGAGGCGGTGTGGTGTGTTGAGGGTTAACATGTGCGTGTGTGTGTGGTGACGTCACCGGTTACAACTGGACGGAAGTTGTTACAACCGGAAGCTGGTTAGGGCATTTATTATTATAGATTGGAGCAATCCTTACGTAAGGAGCAAAAGCTCTGGTGGGACCACAACTCCCTTAATGGATATTTGGAGAGGAAAATGATACCGCGTGGTCTCAGACTGAAAAAACAATCCACCACTGCTTATGGAGCGGACTTTCAAAAAAACTGGGACATTATTCTGAGTGAGTGTTCACTTAAATTGATTAAACTGATTATAGAGGAGGATAAGGAACTTGTTAAAATTAATAATGAAATTGAGATTATCAAAAATTCTGTTAAAAATCTGGAGACTTCAGATACCATCACTAAATTCCAGGACCGTATGTATAATAATCTAAAAAGAAGGGAGCATTCTATCATAGCTATAAAGAAAAGAAAATTTCAGAGAGATCTTGATGATTATAAGAATGACAAAATATATAATTGGGCTAGTAATCCTCCCTCTATTTTGAGAAAACATAAGTCCTGGTATAAGAAACCTAAAGTATCTTTTAATTCTACAGCCAATTATGATACCTCTTTTGGGGAAACATCGGATGAATTAACGGACTCCTCAGTTGCTTCAGTATCCAGTATTCAGACTGTGGCAAAAAACATCAAAAAAGGAACTTTCAACAAGAAGGTGCCTTGCCAAAAAACGAATATGCAAGAGGGGAGGAAGGAAACACAAGTCCAAAAGGTTTTCATATGACGTTTCGCAAGCGCCGTTAATGGAGATTCCTGTATTCAATCTTTCTAGTTATATTTTGACAGACTCACAGATTGGACTCTTGTCTAAAGGACTAGATTTTTCTCCAGTTAAAAAATTCAGTTTATTCGACACTATTGTTGATATCAATAGATTTGCACGTAATTTGACCCTTAAAGTTCATTATAATGAGGATAATACTCATGTGTATAATGATTTATCATCTGTCAGTATATCATCTGATAATTGTATTCATTTTAGTGAACAGGTAGCTGTCTCTAATTTAAGACAACTAGAGGGGGAGACAGAGTTGGAGGATAGGGTTAATTTAAATGACTGGTTTCAGACTCGTAATCCCATGTTCTACCCAGTAAAATCGAGACCTCCTTTCCTTGATTTTTTTCAGGAAACAATTGAAAGTGAGCTTGTGTCTCTTTATAATCAAGTAGAACATCAAGAGGTTAAATTTAATCTGAATATTTTTGAACATAGGGCAATTGATGAACTGAGAGCTAATGGCGATCTCCTTGTTGTCCAGGCAGACAAGGGGGGGCGCTATTGTGGCTCTCAATGCTGGTTTATACAAGAAAATGAACTTGCTGGATCTAGAAAACAGTAGCACTTATATTGAATTGCCATCTAATCCAACTAATTCATTTAATTCTGAATTGTTACAGGTGGGAATTAGTATGGGTGCTATTTCAGACAATTAAAAAATTTATTTTTTGTGAAACACCGATTGTCCCAATATACCACTCACTCCCTAAAGTTCATAAAGAGGTTTTTCCTCCCCCTCTCAGACCCATCGTGTCTTGGATCGGGTCATTCAGTGAGAAACTAGGGGAGTGGGTGGATTTTTATCTTCAACCCTTAGTGCCATTAACACCAAGTCATCTTAAAGATTCCAAAAGTATAATACAGATTATGGAAAAATTTCACTGGCAATCTGATTATGTGTGGTTATCTTGTGATGTGGTGGGGTTATATCCTTCTATCCCCCATCACGTCGCGATACGATGCATCACATATTACTTGTCCAGATACAGTAATTATGATGATTAAATTCAGAGGTTTATTGTTTCCTCAATTCAATTTCTTTTAAGCCACAACTATTTTGTGTTTGATGAGAGATATTTCCTCCAGACACAGGGTGTGAGCATGGGCGCCAAGTTTTCACCTTCCCTAGCTAACCTGGTTATGTCTGTGTGGGAAGAAAATTATATCTTCAATATTGATAACCCATACAAGGATAATATTGTTTGGCTGGGGAGATTTATTGATGATCTGATATTTGTCTGGAGGGGTAGTCTCTCGTCTGCAAAAAGTTTTTTCTCTTATTTGGATTTGAATGATTTCAATCTAAAATTCACTAGTAGTGGTCATGAGGTATCAATTAACTTCTTGGATTTGAAACTGACCGCAGATCTGGACAATGATGGGGTTCTGATATCTCCCTATAAAAAATCCATTGCATGCAATAGTATTTTAATGGCTTCCTCTAATCACCCCAAACATGTCATTCAGAATATTCCTGTGGGGGAGCTTATTAGACTAAAAAGGAATACCACATCTAGTGACAAATTGGAGGAAGGAATTGAAATGACCTGTAATAATTTAAAAAAAGGGGGTATCCTAATTGGTCTTTGGAGAGAGCCAAGAAAATGGTAGCAGGCATGGATAGGGTTAAGCTGTTGGAATATACTGAGAAAAAAAAAAAAAAGACAGTTTGACTCTAAAAAATCTAGGGTGGTTTTCAGTACCAATTATAGTCCTCAGTTTAATTCTATTGTTAAAATCATCAAAAAAAATCTTCCCTTTGTTGTCTCAGAATGATATTTTGAAAACTATTGTGGAAAATAATGATATTGCCTTTGTGGCAAGAAGAGCCCCGACTTTAGCTACATTATTATCACCCAGCATGTTCAAAGATCCGGATAAAATTTCCCCTAGCAATTGGTTAAAAACAACAGGATTTTTTAAATGCGGTGCCAATATCTGTAAGTGCTGCGGTTTTGCTAATAAATCAAAAATATTTATATCTATTTCCAATAAAAAACAGTTTAATGTTTGTTCTTTTATAAACTGTAATACGGAGAATGTAGTGTATCTAATTAATTGCAATATATGCCGCATGCAATATGTAGGTTGCACGATGAACCCCCTTAAAACTAGAATCCGCAAACACCTATCAGACGCTAGTAATTTGCCTATTGTTGGTGCATCAGTAGTATCCCGACATTTTTCAAAAAAACATAATGGGGATTTACGCGGTTTCTCCTTTATGGGCATATAGCATGTAAAAAAACCACTGAGGGGGGGGAGATTTTCATAAAAAAGTGCTTGCAAGAGAGAGTAGGTGGATATTTGAGCTGGGGACTCGCATGCCACAGGGCTTTAATAACCGCCTGGATATCATTATGCACTATTGATATACACTCACTGGCCACTTTATTAGGTACACCATGCTAGTAAGGGGTTGGACCCCCTTTTGCCTTCAGAACTGCCTCAATTCTTCGTGGCAGAGATTCAACAAGGTGCTGGAAGCATTCCTCAGAGATTTTGGACCATATTGACATGATGGCATCACACAGTTGGCGCAGATTTGTCGGCTGCACATCCCTGATGCGAATCTCCCGTTCCACCACATCCCAAAGATGCTCTATTGGATTGAGATCTGGTGACTGAGGAGGCCATTTGAGTACAGTAAACTCATTGTCATGTTCAAGAAACCAATCTGAGATGATTCGAGCTTTATGACATGGCGCATTATCCTGCTGAAAGTAGCCATCAGATGTTGGGTACATTGTGGTCATAAAGGGATGGACATGGTCAGCAACAATACTCAGGTAGGCTGTGGCGTTGCAACGATGCTCAATTGGTACCAAGGGGCCCAAAGAGTGCCCAGAAAAAATTCCCCACACCATGACACCACCACCACCAGCCTGAACCGTTGATACAAGGCAGGATGGATCCATGCTTTCATGTTGTTTACGCCAAATTCTGACCCTACCATCCGAATGTCGCAGCAGAAATCGAGACTCATCAGACCAGGCAACGTTTTTCCAATCTTCTACTGTCCAATTTCGATGAGCTTGTGCAAATTGTAGCCTCAGTTTCCTGTTCTTAGCTGAGAGGAGTGGTACCCAGTGTGGTCTTCTGCTGCTGTAGCCCATCTGCCTCAAAGTTCGACGCACTGTACGTTCAGAGATGCTCTTCTGCCTACCTTGGTTGTAACGGGTGGCAATTTGAGTCACTGTTGCCTTTCTATCAGCTCGAACCAGTCTGCCCATTCTCCTCTGACCTCTGGCATCAACATGGCATTTCCGGCCACAGAACTGCCGCTCACTGGATTTTTTTTCTTTTTCGGACCATTCTCTGTAAACCCTAGAGATGGTTGTGCGTGAAAATCCCAGTAGATCAGCAGTTTCTGAAATTCTCAGACCAGCCCTTCTGGCACCAACAATCATGCCACGTTCAAAGGCACTCAAATCACCTTTCTTTCCCATACTGATGCTCGGTTTGAACTGCAGGAGATTGTCTTGACCATGTCTACATGCCTAAATGCACTGAGTTGCCGCCATGTGATTGGCTGATTAGAAATTAAGTCTTAACACACAGTTGGACAGGTGTACCTAATAAAGTGGCCAGTGAGTGTATTTGCACTATATAATGCTGGTTAATATCATTGTTCTATGTTTTTGTACCACTCAAATTTTATGGTCAGGTTATTGGATATTCCGATTGTATTTTTCTCTAACATGTTGAATCCTTTCTTTATAATCTTCATGCATGTTGTATACTGATCAATATGTGAATAGTTTATATGTTTGATCTGCTTTTTTAGCTCATGTTTTGAAGTCTCTCACATATGTTTATAATTACCCTGATGGGAGTGGGATGTATATGGAAAGCAGATTAGATTCTGGACCGTGAAGAAGGCGGGTTTTACCGCTGAAACGCGTTGTCCTATCTGCACTACTTTCCTGCGTTATTGCTGTTTTGAACTGCTTGGACCATTGCATTTTAATGGATTTATGAATAAAAAGAAAGAAAAATTTTTAACAGCATACTGGATTGCTCACGTTATTGCTGGACCTTGCTTTGCCGTTTGAGATATATATATATACAGTATATCTCAATCAGAGTTCTTCATAGCCGCTAGTTAAATTGCCGGCTTCTATCAAATCATTCCCCAACCCGACATGAAATGACACATGGTTTACATTCAGTAAAGCATTTAATTTCATGTTTTTTTATATGTCCCTGACTAATAATTAGATGAGGGTTTGTGTGCAAAATTTGGGAGTTGTAGTTGTAATTTAAAGGGGTTAATTCGGTGTTAAAAAATGCGTGGGCTTCCCATTGCCCTCTAGTGGTGGCGAGTGGGTTAATCTAACAAAGGGTTAATGTCACCATTCGATTGTAAGGTGACATTAACCCTTTGTTAGATTAACCCATTCACCACTGCTACAGGGCTATGGGAAGCCCACACATTTTTTAACAATGAATTAACCCCTTTAAATAACTACAACTCCCAAATTTTGCACACAAACCCTCATCTAATTATTAGTCAGGGACATATTAAAAAACATGAAATTAAATGCTTTACTGAATGTAAACCATGTGTCATTTCATGTCGGGTTGGGGAATGATTTGATAGAAGCCGGCAATTGAATTAGCGGCTATTCTGCTATGAAGAACTCTGAAATATAAATATATATATATACACACACACACTTATTCTATGTGTCTATATCTATTCTTTCGTTTCTTTATTAAACCTGTCAGTGTGAGTTTACTGTATCGCGCACTGAATTGCCGGCTTTTCAAAAGACACCGGGTGCGTATTTCTCGCAAGTCACATGTGTGGTCCATGTGTAATCCGTATTTTTTGCGCACCCATAGACTTGCATTGGCGTACTACGGCCGTAGTACGCTGACAATCGCAGCATGCTGCGATTGGCACGGACCGTAGAATACACCCGAGAAATATACGGCTGTTGGGAGCTGCCCCATACAGAATCATTTGTCCGTGTGTAATGCGTGCTTTTAGCGCCTCTCACTCGTCCGTATTCCTCACCAGTGTGACCCCGGCCTAACATTGCTTTCAGCCAATACAAATGCATTCACTGGGAAATGACATTGTAACATTTAACAACCCTAGCTGGCCATGTGGTGTGTGACACATAAGCAGACCAATCTTGTTTCATTTATGAATGAGGGACTCAAAGTTACCAGGGCATCAGGTGGCATTAATCTGATAAAAGGGCCATTATTAAACAGTGGGTCTCCTATGCTGTTATTGCCTATGCAGTGAGTGAATGAGCTGTCAAGAATTACTACGCACCCCAATAACCCTTTCACAAGAGGTCCAGGAGGGCTTCCAGAAAAAAAAAAAAAAAAAAGTGTTGCATTGACTGCAAGGCCTGGCTTGCCCCAAAGTTACATACACCCCAATAAGCTTTTTAAGCCACTTACTAGATGTCCAACAGAAAATCCACTTCACATTATTCATTTCGTAATTCCAAACCCTTTTCTAATGCATTGTCTGCAAGGCTTGCTCTGCTACCAAGTCATATGCACCCCAATATGCCTTTGAACCCAGGTACTGGATGGGCCCAGGAAAATCCACTTCACATTATTCATTTTGTACTCCCATTCTGCACCCCAATCCCCCTTGGAAGAAAGATGGAGGAGGGCCTCTTAACCAAAAATGTCCCATTAAAAAGGAGCGCGTCTTCTAGACTTGTAAAATGCCCATACACTAAGTGTATGGGCTGGCAAACATTTCCCCTGTGGGGCACACCTCAACCTTTTCCATAACAAGTATTTTATGCCTAGCAAAACCACACACCCTTGTTCGGCATTCGACACTGGCTGTAGCTACACCATACACGTAAACCCTTTTGATCTAGTGGCGGTGAATGATGAGACTTGGAGGAAGGCCTGATTAAATAATAGGCCCGATTTCTAGGAGCGAGTCTCAGACTTGGAATGCCGATACACTTAGTGTATGGCCTGTCAAACATTTCTCCTGTGGGGTGTACATATTTTTTGTATTTTGTTGACTGGTATCATAACAGTCTTGACAAAAAAAAAAAAAAAAAAGGCTGGAGCATGCCAGAGTACATTCACCCTGGTGTTCAAGTGGTGGTGGATGGTGAGAAAGAGGAGGAGGACACCAAATGGCCAAAATCAGGAAGCGTACACCCATGTGTGGGTGTGAAGGGTTGCGTGGGAATGCACCTCCCAAAAAACCCCCACTACATTGGAGTTTATGTTTCGCTGTCATCATTTGGTGGTGTTGAGAAGTCAGGACCAATCCATCCCTTGTTCATTTTATAAGAGTCAGCCTTTCTGCATTTTCCGCTGAAAGGCGAATGTGCTTATCTGTGATAATTCCACCAGCTCTGACAAAACACTAGCTGCAGAGCAGGCCAGGACCACCAAGGCGTAGAGAGCCAGTTCATGCCACGTGTCCAGCTTGGATATCCAATAATTAAAAGGCACAGAGGAATCATGGAGGACGTAGGTATGGTGTTAGTGCTGGCGGAACGCACCAAATAATAAAATAGTAAGGTGCGTTCACAGCCTGGGGTCCACCGTGCAGGGGTGGCTAACTGTTTAGTAATGGCGGAAGTATAAAGCGGTATACAATAGGTCACATGTGGGTTAACGTCACCCAGTGTGAACAGAAGCAAACTGTTACGACGGCGCCGCACTACCGCAGAACATAAATGCTGAAGCCTGTTAAACTCACAGCATTCGTCAAGAGAGCGCTCGGTATGTGGTCACAGCACTCAGCCCCAAGGGCACAAGGTCTGAATCCCTCTAGACCTAATGAGCATGCAGCGTCGCACCTGCGGATGCCTCTAATGAACGTTGACCACAGAGAAATGCAGATTACGTGCACAGTGGGGTACAGACAAAGCCACCGGGAGGGATGTTGATGCCAGTCTCTGACTCTACCTGGACCTCAGCCTGGGCGCTAGCAGGCTAGGTTACACAACACATGCGTACCAAGGGTAGGGGTTTCCAATGAATCATTCACCAGAGACATACATACAACACTCACTCCACATAGTCTAAATCTTTCTCTATATTTGCGCATGGCCAAGCGGTCATGCGAACCTTTTATAGCCGTGAGCATGTGACATCTGATCTCCAATGAGGGATCGTCCCACGGGCATGCTCAGTGGACCGAAAAGAGGACTTGGTCCCTGGAGTAGCTCGCTGCTGACCAGCATGCGTTGCTATAGCTGGGCCAGAGGTGGCAGCAGCAACCAAACCTACAGAGCTGGTCTGAGCAGAGTACCTGGATCAACAAGTCTGATGAGCAGCCTCCTCTGCGGCCGGAGAGGAATGGGAGACTGCCGAATGCAAGGGACAGGAACCCAACGCCTAACATACGGTCAGCAAGGTACTCTCTCAGCATCTTAGAAAACACTGCATTCCTCGTGAGATTACCCCGCGCCTCAGTGCCAGGGTGATGGGAGGGTCTTAGAAAACTGTCCCAGAACTTTGCCAGTGTTCCTCTGCTGGATTGCAGTTGTCTCTATCACCTGTCCTCCTTGGTTGGCCAATGAACTGTTCTCTGCTGCCAGTATTTTGAGATGGCAAATTTTTTAATAATTCAACAATGGCCCTCTGGTACGGCACCATTTTGGTACACCTGTCTGCCTCTGGAACAAGAGATTGAAAGTTCTTCTTGTAGCGTGGATCTAAAAGTGTCACTAACCAGTAGTGACTGTTACCCAATATTTTCACAATACGAGGGTCACAGGAAAGACAGTGCAACATACCAGTCTGGCACACATGGCTGACTTTAAGCATTCCGTGTCCTCACCAACAGGATTACTGACCAAGGTGTCCTCCTCCTCCTCCCTGTCCTCAGGTTAGCCACGCTGAACAGATGGTATGACAGTTGTGGTTTTAGTCCCATCTATAGTGCATGAAAGTAGCTCCCGTTCTTCCTCCTCATTGTCAACCAATCCACATTGGGATGACATGAGGCTGGGCTGTGTGTAATCACCCTGTATGGTTCCTTGATCCATGTCCTCGTGCTCCGCCTGCAATGCATCCTCTTTCAATGTGAGCAGAGAGCTTTTCAGAATGCAGATGAGCGGGATGGTGATGCTAATTATGGCATCATTGCCGCTCACCATCTTGGTGGAGTCCTCAAAGTTTTGAATGTTACATATGTCTGACATCCATGCCCACTCCCGAGGTCTTATGTGTGGAGTCAAACCTGAAAAACGGAGGCCTTGTTGATACTGGTATTCAACAACTGCCCTCTTCGGCTCACAAATCCTTTCCAACATATGAAGTGTAGAGTTCCAACACGTGGGGACATCACACACCAGTCGGTGAGCCAGAATCTGCAATCGATGCTGAAGCACAGCAAGGGTGGCTGAAGATGGAGCTGACTTTCTAAAAATGGGCCCTCAGGTGGCGTACTTCCACAAGCAGATCCAGCAGCTCCAGGTAGCTTTTTAGAAAATGTTGAACAATGAGGTTAAGCATATGGGCCAGGCATGGTACGTGTCAGTTCGCCTCGCCTCAGAGCTGCCACCAGGTTCCTGCCATTGTCACACTCAGCCATGCCTGGCTGGAGATTCAGCAGTGTCAGCCACACATCTGCCTGCTCTTCCAGCTTGTGACTGATGTGCTCATTTCAGAGATGGAGGCTGAAGAGGTGGAGGTGGTGCAGGAGCTGTACACAGAGGGGGAAACCCTGATTGACATAGGGCCCACAATCCTTGACATGTGGAGGATGTGTTCCATCCCAAGGTCTGACTGGATCCCAGCTTCCACTATGTTAACTCAGTGTGCCATCAGCGAGATGTACCGTCCCTGGCCACAAGCACTTGTCCACGTGTCTGTGGTTAGGTGTACTTTCCCCACTAACTGCATTATTGAGGGCATGGGTAATGTTGTGGGACACAAGCTTGAGTAATTCCGGGATGGCACAGCAGGAGAAGTAGTGGCGGCTGGGGAACGAGTACCTTGGGACGGCCGCCGCCATCAGGTTGCGGAAAGCTTCCGTCTCCACGAGCCTAAAAGGCAACATGAGTGCAAACAGATGAGAAATATGAGAATTGAGTACTATGGCCTGTGGGGCGTTGCCTGCGTATTTACGCCTACGTTCCAATGACTGGGGTATGGACAACTGAACGCTGAGCTGGGACAAGTACTTGGTCGTGCTTGATGATGGTGCTATTTGACTGTGGGCAATGGTAGGTGCAGGGCAGGAGGCATCTTCGCATGCACCATGGACAGGGGATTGGCTTACACACACACACCAGTGGAAGAAGCTGTGGTGTCACCAGCAGACACAGCATGGGGTTGGGCACACAAAGTTGGGTGCTTTGCTGCCATGTGCCTGATCATGCTGGTGGCAGTAAGGCTGGTAGTTTTGCTACCCCTGCTGATGATGGCATGACAGGTGTTGCAAATGGCCTGTTTGGGGTTATCGTCAGTCTTTAAAAAAATTACCAGATTCGGGAAGACCTAACAGTTGGACTGGCAAATTCCGTCATGTTGGTGTTACGGGGAACGGTTGCACGCCTTCTGTCTGCAGCCACCACACTTCTTCCTGCCTGAAGTGGTGCAACGCCTACCTCCCCCTGTGTGCTGCTGTCCTCGCTCTGCATGTCCTCCTGCCAGACTGGGTCTGTTACTGTTAGGGCTGGCAGAATGCACCAAATTATAAAGTAGTAGTAGGTGCGTTCGCAACCCGGGGTCCACCGTGCAGATGTGGTACACTACTGCTAGACAAAGGTGGAAGAATAGAACGGCGTGAAAACAGTCACACGTGGGTTACGTCACCCAGTGTGAACAGGAGCGGACTGTTACTTCACAGAGCCGCACAGCCGCTGAACGTGGATGCCGGAGCATGTTACTTCACAGAGCCGCTGAACGTGGATGCCGAAGTCTGTTTAGCTCACAGAGCCCTGCCAAAGAGCGCACAGCAAACGGCCACAGAACTATACCCCAAGGACATGGGGTCAGAGTCCCTCTAGGCCCGCAGCGTCGTTACCACGAACGCCGCTATAGACGCTGGCTATGGAGTGTGGAGCACTTGCACTGAGGCGTGCCGAGTCACTGATGACTACTGCCTGACTCAAACTCTGACCTGCCTAAGCCTGGGCGCTAGCAGGCTAGGCTGTACAACACATGCGTACCAAGGGTAGGGGTTTCTTAATGAGTCATTCACCAGAGACATTCATACATCACTCACTCCTTATAGTCTGAAGATACAGTCTATCCTAGCACATGGCCGAGCGGCCATGTGAACCTTTTATAGCTGCGAGCGTCCTGGACCTTCCTGGCTTCTCGGATGGGCCAATCAGGAGCAGGACCTGAGCACGTGACCTTCGATCTCCAATGGGTGATCACTCCACAGGCATGCTCAGTGGCCCAACATGGGGACTAGTCCCTAGAGAATCTCACTGCTGAGCAACATGTATTGCCATAGCTGTGCCAGAGGTGGCAGCAGAAAGCAAACCCATGGAGCTGGTCTGGGCAGAGCGCCGGGACTGACGATTTTGCTGAGCAACCTCCTCTGTGGCTGGAGAGGAATGGGAGACCGCCGGAAGCAAGGCTCGGGATTCCCACTGTGCAGCGACAGGAACCCGATGCCTAACATTACCCCCCCTCTCTGAGCCTCGCTCCGCTCAAATTCTGCAATGAGAAGAGGAGCGTGGATGTTCTCCACCGGCTCCCAGGTCCGAGCCTCTGGACCATGACCCTTCCAATCCACCAAATAAAGTGTTTTGTCCCACATCATCTTGCATCCCACCATGGCATTGACCTCAAACTCGTCAGACGACAGGTCTGATGTCTCGGCAGATGGCTCAGAAAACTGGGACATGTGAACCGGCTTAAGGAGAGACACATGGAACGCTTCCGAGATGGCGAAGTGTGGTGGAAGAGCCAGGCGATAGACCAAAGGGTTGATCTGCTCAAGGACCTTGAAAGGGCCAATATAGCGCAGTGCAAACTTAGCGGATTCCACCCGCAGCCTGATGTTTCGAGCGGAGAGCCACACCAAGTCGCCAGAGGCGAAGGTCAGAGCCGGGCGCCGGCGAGTGTCAGCGGAGGACCTCATTCTCTCCTTGGAGGCCCAGATAGCATCCTGCGTGTGATCCCAAATGTCACGTGCCTCCACCGCCCAGTCCGCCACCCTATAGTCGGTGGACGACACAGGCATGGGCACGGGGATGCGCAAATGCTGGCCGTAGTTTAAGAGGAAAGGGGTCTGACCGGTGGAGTTGGCCACAGCGTTGTTCAAGGCGAACTCCGCCCACGGCAGCAAGGGTGCCCAATCATCCTGCCTAGCCGAGACAATGTCAGATATGTCACCAGGGTCTGGTTGGCTCTCAACCAACCCGTTCATCTCGGGATGATAGGCCGAGGAGAGATTTAGCTCAATGCTGAGCAGAGAACAGAGCTCTCTCCAGAACCGAGACGCAAACTGAGGACCCCGGTCGCTGACAATCTTATCCGGCATGCCGTGCAGGTGGAAAACATGTTTGATAAACAATGCTGCCAGACCCTGTGCCGAAGGTAGCTGAGAGAGTGGTACCAGATGCACCATCTTGGAGAAATGATCGGTGACCACCCAAATGACAGTGTTGCCGCTGGACTTGGGCAGACCCACCACAAAGTCCATACCGACCATCTCCCAGGGCCTGTCCGCAACCAGAAGAGGATAGAGTAACCCAGCGGGCCGCTGCCGAGAGGGACAATTCTGGGCGCAAGAGATGCAGGCTCGAATATAGTCCCTGAAGTCACGGGCCATATGCGGCCACCAGTACGTCATCGCCAGGAGTTCAGAGGTCCGTTTGATCCCGAAATGGCCACCCACCCTGGACGAATGAGCCCAAGTGAGGACCTCTGGTCGCAGATGGGCAGGGACCAAAGTCTTGCCCGGAGGTACAGACTCAAGAGCAACTGGAGCCATAGTCCTCAGGCTCTCTGATGGGACTATCAGCCGAGGCGCCTCCTCCGACGCCACCACCGAGCGAGACAGAGCATCGGCCCGGACGTTCTTCTCCCCGGAGAGAAAATGCAGTGTGAAATGGAATTGGGAGAAGAACAAGGACCATCTGGCCTGGCGAGAAAACAGCCGCTGGGCTGTCTGTAAAACATACCAAATTTTTGTGGTCGGTGAACACCTGGAATGGGTGGCAAGCCCCCTCCAGGAGGTGTCTCCATTCTGAGAAGGCCAGCTTCATTGCTAGCAACTCCTTGTCTCCGATGGAATAATTCCTCTCCGCCAGTGTGAAGGTCTTAGAGAAGAAGCATGGATGCTTCCAACCTTGCGAGTCCTTCTGATAAAGGACCGCTCCAGCACAGACAGAGGAGGCATCCACCTCCAGGATGAAGGGCTTATCTACATCAGGGTGATGTAGAATGGGAGCACTAGCGAAGTGGGATTTAATGGAGGCGAAGGCCTTGGAGACAGTCTCCGACCACAGTTTGAGGTTTGCACCCTTCTTGGTGAGGGCTACAAAGGGCGCTGCCAAAGTTGAGAAATGGGGAATGAATTGGCGATAGTAATTTATGAACCCCATAAAGCACTGCACCGATTTGAGAGAATGGGGTTCCAGCCAATCCATCACTGCCTGTAGCTTGGCAGGATCCATGGCCAAACCCTGGGCTGAGATGATGTAGCCCAGGAAAGGCAAGGACTCCTGCTCAAACACACATTTCTCCAATTTGGCATAAAGAGAGTTGGCCCGCAGGAGATAATAATAATAAATTTTATTTCTATAGCGCCGACATATTCCGCAGCACTTTACATTTCAGAGGGGATTTGTACAGACAATAGACATTACAACATAACAATAATCACATACAGTAGATTATAACAAAATACCAAGAGGAAGGAGGGCCCTGCTCGCAAGCTTACAGTCTATGAGGGAAAAAGGGAGACACGAAAGGTGGGTGGTAACAGTTGCCCTGATTGTACGGACCAGCCATAATGTTAAGTGTGTAACAGTACAGACACAGAGGGCTGATGGATGCATAAAGCATGTGGGAACATGATGCGGGGAACCTGGTTATGGTAAAACTTTTGGCTATGCCACACAGGGATAGATTAGGTTAATGTGTTGAGGCGATAGGCCTGTCTGAATAAATGCGTTTTCAGGGCACGCTTAAAATTGTGGGGATTGGGGACTAATCGTATTGACCTGGGAAGTGCATTCCAAAGAATTGGCGCAGCACGTGTAAAGTCTTGGAGACGGAAGTGGGAGGTTCTGACTATTGAGGATGCTAACCTGAGGTCATCAGCAGAACGGAGGGTGCGGGTAGGGTGGTATACTGAAACAAGGGAGGAGATGTAAGGTGGTGCTGAGCTATGGAGGGCTTTGTGGGTGAGGGCAATAAGTTTGTACTGGATTCTGGAGTGGATGGGTAGCCAGTGTAATGACTGGCACAAGGTAGAGGCATCGGTGTAACGATTGGTGAGGAATATGATCCTGGCTGCAGCATTCAAGACAGATTGGAGATGGGAGAGTTTGGTAAGAGGGAGACCGATTAGAAGAGAGTTACAATAGTCGAGACGAGAGTGAATAAGAGAAACAGTAAGAGTTTTTGCAGAGTCAAAAGTAAGAAACGGTCAGATTCTAGAAATGTTTTTGAGGTGCAGATGACGAGAGCGAGCCAGTGATCGAATGTGGGTGGAAAAGGAAAGCTCGGCATCAAGTATGACCCCAAGACAGCGGGCCTGTTGCTCGGGAGTAATAGTGGAACCACACACAGAAATGGCCATGTCGGGTATAGGTACATTAGAAGAGGGAGGAAACACCAGGACTTCAGTCTTTGACAGGTTCAGTTTCAGATATAGTGAGGACATATTAGACACAGCGTTTAGACAATCGCCAGTGTTTTCTAGAAAGGCTGGCGTGATGTCAGGAGAAGAAGCATATAATAGGGTGTCATCAGCATAGAGATGGTACTGGAAACCAAATCTACTGATTGTTTGACCAATAGGGGCAGTGTACAAGGAGAAGAGGAGGGGGCCTAGAACCGATCCTTGAGGAACCCCAACAGTAAGGGGAAGGTGAGAGGAGGAGGAACCGGCAAAAGATACAGTAAAGGAGCGGTCGGAGAGATAGGAGGAGAACCATGAGAGAACGGTGTCCTTGAGGCCAATGGAACGGAGCATAGTGAGGAGGAGTTGATGATCCACAGTGTCGAATGCTGCAGAGAGATCCAAGAGAATTAGCATGGAGTAATGACCATTTGATTTAACTGTTAGTAGATCATTAGAGACTTTAGTGAGGGCAGTTTCAGTAGAGTGTAAAGAGCGGAAACCAGATTGGAGAGGGTCGAGAAGAGAGTTATCAGAGAGATAGCGGATCAGACGGGAGTGGACCAGACGTTCCAGGAGTTTAGAGATGAAGGGAAGATTAGAGACAGGTCTATAGTTAGCGGCACAGTTTTGGTCGAGGGATGGTTTTTTAAGTAGTGGATGTATGATAGCATGCTTAACTGAGGAGGGAAAAATACCAGAAGAGACAGAGAGGTTAAATATTTTAGTTAGGTGAGGGGTGACAGCAGGGGAAAGGGACTGGAGCAGATGTGACGGAAATGGGTCACTGGTGCAAGTGGTTGGGCGAGAAGATGCAAGGAGCCTGCTTACTTCTTCTTCTGTGACTGGTTCAAAATCAGAGAGTGAGCTAGATGCAGTGGGGGAGGGAGGACAGTGCATGGTATGAGAGGATTTGGAGATAATTTCCTGTTGGATCTGATCAATTTTTTCTTTGAAGTAATTGGCCAGATCGTCAGCTCGGAGCTCCGTGGTTGGGGCCTGTACTCTTGGGTTGAGTAGAGAATGAAAAGTGTCAAAGAGAAGTTTCGGGTTATTGGACAGTGACGTGATGAGGGTGTTGAAATAGGCTTGTTTGGAGAGGTGAAGGGCAGTGTTGTATGTTCTAAGCATAAACTTAAAATGGATGAAATCTTCGTTTAGATTGGATTTTCTCCACAGACGTTCGGCGCACCTGGAGCACCGCTGCAGGAAACGTGTTTGCACCGTGTGCCAGGGTTGTCGCCGTCTGCGTTGTGGTGTTCTATTTATAGGGGGTGCAAATTCATCCAGGGCACTTTGAAGTGTTTCATTGTAATGCTTCAATGCAGTATCAGGACATGAGAGGGAGGAGATAGGGGCCAATGAATACTGCAAGTTCTTCATAAGTTTCTGGGTATTAATGGCCTGTATGTTTCTATAAGTCTGGACAGTGGGGGTGACCTGAGCAGCCTGGCAGTTCTTGATAGAGAATGATCAAAAACTTTGCGAACACCTCTCCGGTGGGAGTCAATATCTGGAGAATAAATGAGAATATCATCCAGATAGACTACTACCGAGGTGGTAAGCATATCCCGGAAGATGTCGTTCACAAAGTCTTGGAAGACGGCTGGAGCGTTACATAGCCCGAAGGGCATCACCAGGTATTCATAGTGCCCGTCTCTGGTGTTAAAAGCAGTCTTCCATTCGTCCCCTTCACAGATGCGAATCCGGTTATAGGCTCCCCGCAGATCGAGCTTAGTAAACACTCTCGCTCCCCGTAGCCTATCAAACATTTCCGATATCAGGGGCAGAGGATACTTGTTCTTAACGGTTATGGCGTTAAGGCCCCTGTAATCGATGCATGGATGTAATTCTCCATTCTTCTTTTGGACAAAGAAGAATCCTGCTCCCGCCGGTGACACCGACTTCCTAATGAATCCTCTTGCCAGATTCTCCCTGATATACTGAGACATGGCCTCTGTCTCTGGGAGAGATAGGGGATATACTCGACACCGGGGAGGTTCAGCACCGGGCAAGAGGTCAATAGGACAGTCGAAAGGGCGGTGCGGCGGAAGGATCTCTGACGCCTTCTTGGAGAACACGTCTGCATACTGCTGATATGGCTTGGGAAGCGAGGAGAGATCTGCAGGAACCTCAGAAGTAGCGACCTGTACGCAGTCCCTCAGACACCTACCCTCGCAGGACTTGCTCCAACCGAGGATTTTCCCTGAAGACCACTCTATGTAGGGAGAATGAGATCGTAACCAGGGAACCCCTAGGAGGACCTGGTCGATCCCTTCGGGCATAACAAGGAGAGACCGCATCTCCTGATGAGGAGACAAAGAGTCTCAGTGGAGCCGTCTGGTGGGTGACTTGGGACGGGAGTGTCGCCCCATTCACCACTCTGATGGTGACTGGTTGAGGTAGTAAGACCAGGGGGATTGCGTGTTGTTGAGCGAAGGCAGATGACATGAAATTGCCCTCCGTCCCAGAGTCCACGCAAACCTCCACAACCAGAGTGGAAGAATTAAATTCTAACGCCCCTTTAAACAGGAGCTTGGAGGAGAAAGTCGCGGTGTCTAGAAGGCCCCCTCCGATAACCACTAGACGGGAGCATTTCACGAGCGCTGTGGGCACTGGTTAGCAAGGTGCCCAGTCTGCCGACAGCGGAAGCAGACTTGAGGTACCCACGCGGACCGGGCCCTGGACCCCGTGCGGGACACCTCCATGGCCTCAGGAGGCTCGGGGGGGGCTGACCGGGAGGTTCCAGTGGTCTAGCAAAATTTGGAGCCAACTTATATCGATGGCGGGACCTGGAGCGCTCCAGCCCGCGCTCAGTGAAGCGAATGTCAATTCGGGTTGAGACCGTAATGAGCTCCTCTAAAGTGGTGGGCACCTCCCTGGTGGCCAGTGCGTCTTGGACATGATCAGTCAGGCCTCTCAAGAATACCAGTATGAGAACCTTATCTGGCCACACCAGCTCCGAGGTCAGAGTTCTGAAGAGGATGGCATACTGGCTGACCAGAGACGCACCCAGGGTTAGAGCCAGCAACTGAAGTGCGGTATCGTGCGTGACCCGAGGCCCCAGGAACACCTGCTTCAGAGCGACCAGGAAATGGGTGGCATTCTATACCAGATCCCCCACAGCGGGGTGGCCCACTCCAGGGCCCTGCCCGACCGGAGGGAGATGATAAACCCCACCTTGGCCCGCTCAGAGGGAAATAGTGTGGCCAGCAACTCCAGGTGAATGGAGCACTGACTAACGAAACCCCTGCATGAAGCACTATCACCCGAGAACTTCTTGGGCAGCGGGAGGCGGGACAAGGTCGGTGCAGGACTGGCTGTGGCGACAGCCTCTGTAGCTGCTTGGACGGCGACCGAGGTAACATCTGCAGCTGAGGTGGAACGCTCTAGTGCTGCCAACCTACCCTCCAGCTGCTGGATGTACCTATGCAGTCGCTGTTCGTCCGCCATTACTAACCAGACCCTGGCGTTAGGATAATGTTAGGGCTGGCGGAATGCACCAAATTATAAATTAGTAGTAGGTGCATTCGCAGCCCGGGGTCCACCGTGCAGATGTGGTACATTGCTGCTAGACAATGGCGGAAGAGTAGAGCGGCGTGAAAACAGTCACGTGGATTACGTCACCCAGTGTGAACAGGAGCGGACTCTGTTACTTCAGAGCTGCACAGCCGCTGAACGTGGATGCCGGAGCATGTTTAGCTCACAGAGCCCAGCCTAAGAGCGCACAGCAAACGGCCACAGAACTCTACCCCAAGGACACGGGGTTAGAGTCCCTCTAGGCCCGCGGCGTCGTTGCCACGAACGCCGCTATAGACGCTGGCTATGGAGTGTGGAGCACTTGCACTGAGGCGTGCTGAGTCACTGATGATGACTACTGCCTGACTCAAACTCTGACCTACCTACGCCTAAGCCTGGGCGCTAGCAGGCTAGGCTGCACAACACATGCGTACCAAGGGTAGGGGTTTCATAATGAGTCATTCAAACATCACTCACTCCTTATAGTCTATCCTAGCGCATGGCCGAGCGGCCATGCGAACCTTTTACAGCCGCGAGCGTCCGGGACCTTCCTGGCTTTTCGGATGGGCCAATCCGAACAGGAGCAGGACCTGAGCACGTGACCTTCGATCTCCAATGGGTGATCACTCCACAGGCATGCTCAGTGGCCCGACATGGGGACTTAGTCCCTGGAGAATCTCGCTGCTGAGCAGCATGTATTGCCATAGCTGTGCCAGAGGTGGCAGCAGCAAGCAAACCCACGGAGCTGGTCTGGGCAGAGTGCCGGGACCGACGAGTTTGCTGAGCAACCTCCTCTGTGGCTGGAGAGGAATGGGAGACCGCCGGAAGCAAGGCTCGGGATTCCCGCTGTGCAGCGACAGGAACCCGACGCCTAACAGTTACTATATCATCCACCACCTCATCTTCCACTTCCCCACCCTGGTCCTCCTCCTGACTTTCTGGCAATTGTGTCTCATAGTCGTCCACCTCTTGTGACTGTGGCTGCTCAAATATTTGTGCATTGCTACAAGGAATATCATCTTGCCCCGCTTCAAGTGGACCGGGCGAGAGGCATGAATATCCAAATGGAAAATTAACAGCTCTTCGGAGTGTCCAAGTGTGGGATCAGTTGTCTCAGGGCACTCAGCATGGTGGGAGGACGGAGGATCAGGGTAAGGAATATGCTGTCTAGATTCACAGGTCCTGTGACTTGACCGTGTGGAAGACAGGGTGTTGGTGGTGAATAAGTAACTTGAAGTATTATCTGCTATCCAACCACCAACCTTTTCACACTGCTTGAGCTTCAATAGTGCTGTCTTGCCGCGGTCCCCTAGGACTTCGGACACTAAAGTCCAGCAAGAAGATGTGGGTGTTTTCAGTGGCCCAATTTCAGCTTGCCCACAGCCTCGTCCTGCACCATCACGTCCACTTCCCCGTCCCTTACCATGCGCCTTGCCCATTGTACATGGACTAGATTATACACGTTCTCTACAAATGGCTGATTTGGGAGGCAACTTGTATGTGATACGTGGGCAAGAATACCACACTTTTACCTATCTGGACCGTAGATAAAACCACCATGGTTACTTACCGGTAGCCGGTTTTTCCGGAACCCATGACAGCACACCTGAGAGGGATCTGCCTCGCCAGGAACCTACTGAAATATAAGGGGCGACACCTCTCCCCCGCTTCAGTTGGTTACAGAGCATTGAGAGGACTTCCTGGTTAGTTACATGTTTATCCAACATCACATCACACAAATACACCCTGCTAACGTGCACACCCATACGGTGAAAAGGGGGGGGGATATACGGGTGCTGTCATGGGTTCCAGAAAAACCAGCTACCGGTAAGTAACCATGGTGGTTTTCCCTCCACCCATGACAGCACACCAGAGAGATTTTGGGAGACTTCGAACACCTTAGGGAGGGACCACCGCTTGCAGCACCCTTCTACCAAAAGGTTAAGTCAGCAGAGGATAGACTTAATCTATAGTGCTTAAAAAAGGTTGAAGGTGAGGCCCAGGTAGCGGCCTTACAGATTTGCTCAATCGATACCTCTGCCTTTTCAGCCCAGGAGGTCACCATGGCTCTGGTGGAATGAGCCTTGATGCAGTCAGGAATCGGAACACCACTAGCTGAGTAGTCTATACTAATGGCCTCCCTAATCCATCTGGCAATAGTCCCTTTTGATACTCCATGGCCCTTCCTGGCACCCTGAAAGGCTACATATAGGAACTGGGACCTCCTCCACTGGCTAGTCACTGATATATACTCTAAGAGGGCTCTTTTAACGTCTAGTTTATGGAATTTCTCCTCTCCGGGGTTTTTTGGATTCTCACAGAA
Organism: Dendrobates tinctorius; assembly: GCF_039654945.1. Lineage (NCBI taxonomy): Eukaryota > Metazoa > Chordata > Amphibia > Anura > Dendrobatidae > Dendrobates > Dendrobates tinctorius. Next base: position 16,559,756 of record NW_027361814.1, on the reverse strand, counting down.
GGAGGGGAGGACAATTTCCTGGCTATGATGGAAATCTGATACAACTTTCAGTAAATAAGCAGGGTCTGTTTTTAGGACAACCCTATCCTGGCACACCTGGGTGTAAGGTGGATTAACTGAGAGGGCCTTCAAGTCACTTACTCTACGGGTCGATGTAAAGGCCACTAAAATAATGGTCTTTAGGGTGAGATTTTACTGGTAGTTGTTGCACCGGTTCAAATGGCTCTTTCGTGAGAGCTTCTAACACAAGGTTTAAATCCCAGGGAGCTATTTTTGGTAATGGGATTGGTATGGACCTCTGGCAGGATTTAATGAATCTGGCCACCCATCTGTTGGCTGCCATGTTGTAGTTATAGAGCGCCTAGTGCTGAAACCTGTACTTTAAGTGTATTTACCGCTAGGCCTAGCCGTAACCCTGCCTGTAAAAATTCTAAGATAGACCAAGAACCCCCGATCAAGGCTAACGGCTTCCCTAGGAACTGCAGAAACTTATTCCATGTTCTACCGTATGTTAGTTGTTACTGGCTTTCTACTTTTCATCAGTGTAGCCACCAACCCAGGGGAGAACCCTCTATTTTTTTTTTTTTTTAAGTGACCTTTCAAATTCCATGCCGTCAGATGGAACCCCTTGACTTGCGTGTGGAATACCGGACCCTGAGCTAGCAGGTCTGGAATCTCTGGTAGTACCCATGGATCTGAGAGGGACATCATCTGCAGTAGTGAGAACCAGGGCCTTTTTGGCCAGAATGGGGCTATTAAGATCACTCTGGCCTGATCTTCTCTTATTTTCTTCACCACTGCTGGGATTAGAGCTACTGGAGGAAAGGCGTAACCCAGTTTGAAATTCCACGGAATTTGTAATGCGTCCACCGCCCATGGCTCTTTTTTTGGGTTCAGTGAACAGAATCTCTTTACCTGCCTGTTGCTTTTGTTGGCAAAGAGGTTTATTACTGGCTGTCCCCAGAGTTATACTATTTTCTGGAACACAGTGATTTAGGGCCCATTCTCCTTGCCTTAATGTGTTGCGGCTTAGGAAATCGGCTTGTATGTTCTCTACCCCTCTGATGTGTAGGGCCATTAGAGAGAGTAGGTGTCGTTCCGCTCTGTGAAAAATTTAGTTCATTAAGGAGTATGACCTTGTCCACCCCTGGTGGTTGATATATGCCACTGTCACTTTGTTGTCCGACATGATCCGGACATTGCGGCCTTCTAGGCTGGGAATAAATATTTTTAAGGCTTTGTTTACTGCCCGTAGTTCTTTTAGGTTGGAGGATGCGTTTTGTTCTTGGTGTCCCCAGGGTCCCTGGGCTATCTGTCCCCTCAGGTGCGCTCCCCACCCTGAGAAACTTGCGTCCATCAGGATCACATCGGACACTGGTCTGTGCCATAGTGTTCCTGCTACTAGGTTTGCCGTGTCTAACCACCATCTGAGAGATTTTTTGGACTTTTAAGGAAAGTTCCAGCCTTTCTTCTAAACGCCCTCTTAGCAATTTCTGTGCTGATAGGATCTCTGCTTGCAGTTGACGAGTATGAAATTGTGCCCATCTGACCGCTGGAATACAGGCTGTCAGAGTGCCTAGTAAGGACATCGCCCCTCTCCGGGTCATGTGAGGCTGGTCTATGGCTGTCAAGGTCATATTCCTCACCTTTTCCACCTTGGCCTCTGGTAAAAGACAAATTTGTTCCGAGTCCAGGATGAATCCTAAAAATATTTGCCTTTTCAGGGGATGTAGTCTTGACTTTGACATTCACCATCCAGCCAAGTCTCTGTAGGGTATCTGTTACCCTTTCCACTTGTTCTGTGCAGTGATGTTCCGAGTTGCCCACTATTAGAAAATCGTCTAAGTAGGGTATTATAATCGTGTTGTGGATTCGGAGGAAGGCTGTCATCTCTGATACGACCTCCGTAAACACCCTCGGGTCTATGCATATATGCCGAATGGATGGGCTCTGAATTGAAAATGCCTGAGGTTGCCCTGGATGTAGAGAGCTACCCTTAAGTATTTTTGGTACTCTGGATGGATCGGGATGTGGTAGTAGGCATCCTTTAGGTCGACTACGGCCATGAAACAATTGTGGTGTAACAGCTTTATGGCCGAAGTCACTGACTCCATTTTGAAAGTCTGGTTTTCTATCCATTGATTGAGGCCTCTGAGGTTTATAGTAGTCCTGAATGAATGGTCTGGCTTTTTTTATTAGGAAGAGGGGTGAGTAGAAACCCCTTCTCTCCTGTTCGCTTGGAACTTCGGTCAGAACGTGTTTGTCCAGTAGACTAAGGATTTCTGCCTTAAGGGCCAGCTGCTCTTCTATCCCATTCCTGACGGGGGTTACCACAAACTATGCTCTCGGCCGTTAAAAAAGCGAAATTTGAGGCCTTTATGATGTTTAGAATCCAGGTATTGGAAGATATACTTTCCCAGGCTTGAAAAAAGAGCATCAGTCTCCCCCCCACTGGGATATCGGCATCATTGTGGATGAGGCGGCTCCGCCAAACATGAAACCAGACTCTTTCCTCCTTTTGTCCTCCCATCTTTTCCGATCCCCCGGAGGACGGCCTCTGTTGAATCTTCCCCTCCGAAAGGGGGGTCTTATTTGATCTCCAGGAAATCTAGGGAAGCCCTTCTTTCTATCACCCGCTTTTTCCAGGACGTCGTCCAAATTTTTCCCAAATAGAAATTTGTCCATCACACGGAAGAGAGCACAACTTAGCTTTTGACTGTAGATCTCCAGGGCAGCCTTTAAGCCATAATGCACGCCTTGCGGCGTTTGATAATCCCACCGCCCATCTCATGGAATCGGCAGAGGTGTCGGCCAAAAAAGCGGCTGCTCCATGTAGAAGATACATATCTCCCAAAATTATCTCTCTTGAAACTTTAGATGCAAGTTTTTCTTCCAGCTGCTGTAGCCAGATCATTATGGATCGGGCTGTGCAGGTGCCGGCTATTGCCGGTTTAAGTCCCCCTGCTTCCCATGTATGTCTTAGGTAGGAGTCTGCTTTCTTATCTAGCGGATCTCTCAGTACTCCTGAGTCTTCTAGGGGCAGGGCCGATCTTTTGGATGATCTGGATAATGCTGCATCAATCTTTGGGACCTGGTCCCATATTTCCGTATCTTTAGGCTCAAAGGGATATCTCCTTTTTGAGGAGGAAGGAAGGCTACCTGATCTTTCAGGCTTCTTCCACTCTCTTTCAATGAGCGCCTGGATTTTCTCATTAACTGGAAAGTTGCTCTTTCCTTTCCTGTAACCCCCCGAACATGACGTCTTCTAGGGACTTAGGACAACAATGGGCCTACAGGAGGAGAAAGCGACTAATGGCCTTAAGGAGAGCATCTGTATCCTCTACCGGAAAACATGGCCTGCCCCCAGTATCACTATCCGAGGAGGAGGAGGAGATGTGCTCGGCCTGATATTCAGTTGAGGAGGAGTCTGATGAGGAACTTGGGGAGTCTCTCCTACTTTTTTTCTTTAACCCTCTGTCAGGCGCAATATAGATTCTCCTCAGTTCATGCACAATGTGCCTGACAAGCACACGTCAGAAAACCACCTATAGTAGCTACATATTTCAATTTCAGGACTATAGAAGTAGTCAGTGACCTTCATAGGAATGTATTAAAAGAGATTACACCAAATCAGATGCAAAAAAAAACATTTATTAACCATAAACTTATTAATACTAAAAGTACCACTTTTCGGTAGTACCGCCAAATAGGCTCCAGTTATCTTTACTTAACTATTGCTTAAATATAAATTTATGGAAAAAAACTTAAAGGATATTGCACTTAGATGTTACTTAATTATTTTCTACTCATCTTCAGTGGTTTCAATTGCAGCAGAAGCAGCACAGGTACACTTAGAAAAGCAAGGCTGGCAAACGAAAGTTGCATGGGAAAGGCAGATTGATTCTTCACATATTTTGCAGTCATATTTAGAAAGCCTTCTGAAACCAGATACAAATGAGCAGGTAGTACATCTGCGTCTTTTAGAAGGTGGTAGAGTCGGTGTTTGTTCTGGAACGTCCTTGGGACGATATCTCTTCAACCGGTGTTGCAGGGCAAGGGGCATTCCAACCGTCTTTGTACTTCTTAGGCTTAGCTCTCCACTCACCAGTTCATTAGCCAATTGTTTTAGGTACATTCTTCTGCGCACTTGTTTAAGTTCATTACTGAGGTAAATTACTTGTGAGTTGATGCCACCCACATTCAGCATTGTAAAGAAGATTACCATCGGCCAGCGTTTGGTATTTCGACTTACATTGAAATTGCCACACATTTGGTCAGCAGTGTCAATGCCGCTTTTGGTCAAATTATAAAAAGTTATGATTTCTGGTTTCCTTAGCTCCCCAGACTCTGGATCAATGGTGTAATCATTATGTAATGAAGAGACCAAAATCACATTTTTCCTCTCGCGTGGGATGTAAGAAACTAAAATCTTTCCATTACTGAACCCAAACATAGTGCTATACTGTTGTTTGCCTTTTGTATATAGAAAATCTGGCGGCAACTGCCTTTTGTTTTTTCTAACAGTTCCCACATATGACAGCTTTTTCGTTTTTAAAAAATCAATCAGATCAAAGTCAGTAAACCAGTTGTCAGCAGTGATATTTCGACCAGATCCAAACATTGGCTCAGCAATTCTCTTTACCACATCACTAGGCTTGTTGCTCACATTGAAAGGACCTGGTGGCTGTCTTCCACAATAAACTTCCATGTTCATAGTGTACATCATCCTTGCATCAACCATGGCAAAAATTTTAATTCCATATTTGTTTGGCTTTGATGGTATATATTGCCGAAAACCACATCTTCCACGGAAACCTGGAAGCATCTCATCAATAGTGAGGTTTTGCCCCGGGCAATAGCTTTTTTGACAATTCATAATAAATTGTTGAAATATGTCCCGAATTGGTGCAAGCCGGTCATAACCCTTTCGTTCTGTCCGGGTACTTCGATCATCGAAACGGAGGCAACGGATCAGGACTTTGAATCGTTTCAGATTCATCACAAGGCTGAATTTTTTGATGCCATCACCGTCTGTCCCCCACAGCTCCTCCAAACTTTGCCTATTTGCTCTGAAAGCACCAGCTAGGTATAACAAGCCAATAAATGCCTTGAGTTCAATCACATCAGTGTTTTTGATGTCCCTCTCTCTGGAGAATTGCTCTTTGATTGTGTCAATATACTGGTTAGTGAACCGAACAATAGTTTCCAACATGCTATCTGTAATTAGATTACTCCAACATTCCACTGCAGTTTTAGCTTTTCTAGCACTTCCAATAACTCCAGGAAGGTGTGTAATAATATTGTGGGATTCTCTGCGCTGTTTGTTCTTGGGTGCCTTTTTGTTCCACTTTGTATTTTTATCTTTGCCCAAATAATAAGCTAGATCTGTGTCTGTTTCCTCTGTATCAGTGTCATCACCATCCTGCTCTGTTCCAGAATCAGTGTTACATTCTGCTACCTCATCTTCAGATGAAATGTCACTAAATTCCTCTAAATCCTCAGTTACTGCTGGTTCTTCCTCATCATCTTCTAACAAAAAAATCTTCATTTCTTCTAAATGAAGGGGTTTAGATGAATCATACTGTTTTCTGGCCATTGCAGCAGAAAATCTGAAGCAAGAGAGAAAGAGTATGTGTTAGGGCGCAATGTGCCTTAGAAGCCACCCTCCTTTTGTCTAAGAAAACAGTACTTATGTACACTAACTTAGCATTAATCCTTCATAAAACAAGCTAAATACACAATCGTGATGAATAAAAAAAGAAAATACTAACCTTTCAATTTGTGTTGAAATCAGGCGCAATGTGCCTGAGAAGCCAAAGTGTTGATATCTGCTCACTAGAAGGTCTGCTGAGTCACTGTGATATCAGGTTTCACAGAGCCTGTAGAGTCAGGAGATAACTAGGAGGGGTGGGGTTTTCTGATAAGTGGGCAAGGAGAGAGAAGTGAAACTAATTACTGTGTGCCTGTCAGATCTATTGCGCCTGACGGAGGGTGTTAATAACATTTTAAGCTCGGACCTTACGACTGATCTGAGGTTAGTTGCCAAGCTTGGCACCTCCTCCGCCATAGTTCACTGGATACAGCTGGCACAAAGGTCCTTTTGCCTATCTCTCGCTAGGGGGCTCTGGCATATAGCACACTATTATTTTTCTTGCTCCCTGCTTTTTTGCCTAAGGAAAAAAATAACACACAAGAAGGACCCTATTAATATTAGTCTAACTTTCACGAAGATCACTCACCACCCACAAAGTCGGGTATCGGACTCAGAGGCTGTGTTGGAGCATGTGGTCTGCGCTCTCTCGACCTCGAGGAATCTCTCAATCTGTGGCTCGGGCGACTACTACTTTTGCTGCTTGAACGGCTGCCATGCTTACGTGCAGAGGTCTGCGATGGGGGCAGAGACGGTGAACGCTCCTGCTGTGACCCCATTGTATCACCTGGCCGCCCTGCTCCTCGTCTTCTAAGTAGATGCATCCAGTGAGCGATCTCTTCCCCTCCCCCCTGCAACCGCCGGCCGCCATTCTTCTCACTGCAGCCGGCGCCACACCAGGCGCCATCTTGCCGTCGCGTCTGTGACGTCAGCCGCTGCACTCCCAGGATGCACCGCTGATGCTGGAAACCACCCCCGGCTTTCCCTGTCATCCCAGGGAGAAGGATCGGGCGTGCGCAGGGGGAGGGAGGCATGGAGGAGCGCCCCGCTGCCAAGGTCTGCCTTACCGCACCCGCACGAACCCGGGGCCTGCAGGAGGATCCCCGTGGACTGCGCTTCCAGGCCACCGACGGCCGGCGCTGCAGGTAAACAGACCTGCTCTTGCCGTGCCGGCCCTGGGTCCATCTTCTTCCATGACAGGCACCGCCACTGTCAGACTGGGATCCCGTTCCAGGACAGGAACCCAACTGAAGCTGGGGAGAGGTGCCGCCTCTTATATTTCAGTAGGTTCCTGTCCTGGCGAGGCGGATCCCTCTCAGGTGTGCTGTCATGGGTGAAGGGAAAAATGTGTTTTGCCTTATCAGATGTGTAAATAAGTACGTAAAGACTGCAAAAAAAAAAATACAATGTGAAGGCCTAAAATGTCCAAATTTTTTGCACTGATAAGTGAGGCCTGTTAGGGAGATACCACACTGATAAATGTGTGGCCTGTATTGTTGGCTTTTTTGGCTAAATACTGCTGTATATAAGTACAGTGAGACCCCGGACAACAAAATTTAAACCGGCTCAACTTTGAGCACGCGCAGATATGAGCTAGCACGAAGATACCACACCGACAAATGTGTGGCCTGTATTTTTTGCTTATTTGGATAAATAGTGCGGTATAGTAGTACAGTAACACACAGGACAAAAAAGGAAAACAGGCCTAAACTGGCTCAACTTTGAGCACGCACAGATATGATCTGACACGGAGATACCACACTGTGCTGTATATAAGTACAGTGACTCCGGAATTAGTCCTTAGAAGCACTGTTGGTTTAGCTGGATTTGAGTAGTTTATGATGGTAGAACCCACACTGACTAATTAATCCCCAAATCTGAACCTATCTCGGCAGCAGCTCTCCCTACACTATCTAAATCCGAAGCTGAATGCGCTGAGCATGGCGGCGTCTGGTCTCTTATACCCCTGATGATGCTGTGCGGCCAGCCAATCACTGCATGACCACAACAAAGATGGCTGTGGCGTTTCATTGCCTGGCAGACAATCCCTGCATCGTGATTGGGTCTCTAAAGTCCACCAAAAAAGCTGGGTGGAGAGCCGAGTTCCCGCAGAGTAATCCCGGAAATGCTCAGTGCTCGCCGAGTACACTGAGTACCGTGATACTCGGGCGAGTAACGAGTAGTGGCGAGCACGTTTGCTCATCACTAATAAAGATATATATACAGTGGGGAAAAAAAGTATTTAGTCAGTCAGCAATAGTGCAAGTTCCACCACTTAAAAAGATGAGAGGCGTCTGTAATTTACATCATAGGTAGACCTCAACTATGGGAGACAAACTGAGAAAAAAAAATCCAGAAAATCACATTGTCTGTTTTTTTTTTCATTTTATTTGCATATTATGGTGGAAAATAAGTATTTGGTCAGAAACAAAATTTCATCTCAATACTTTGTGATATATCCTTTGTTGGCAATGACAGAGGTCAAACGTTTTCTGTAAGTCTTCACAAGGTTGCCACACACTGTTGTTGGTATGTTGGCCCATTCCTCCATGCAGATCTCCTCTAGAGCAGTGATGTTTTTGGCTTTTCGCTTGGCAACACGGACTTTCAACTCCCTCCAAAGGTTTTCTATAGGGTTGAGATCTGGAGACTGGCTAGGCCACTCCAGGACCTTGAAATGCTTCTTACGAAGCCACTCCTTCGTTGCCCTGGCGGTGTGCTTTGGATCATTGTCATGTTGAAAGACCCAGCCACGTTTCATCTTCAATGCCCTTGCTGATGGAAGGAGGTTTGCACTCAAAATCTCACAATACATGGCCCCATTCATTCTTTCATGTACCTGGATCAGTCGTCATGGCCCCTTTGCAGAGAAACAGCCCCAAAGCATGATGTTTCTACCACCATGCTTTACAGTAGGTATGGTGTTTGATGGATGCAACTCAGTATTCTTTTTCCTCCAAACACGACAAGTTGTGTTTCTACCAAACAGTTCCAGTTTGGTTTCATCAGACCATAGGACATTCTCCCAAAACTCCTCTGGATCATCCAAATGCTCTCTAGCAAACTTCAGACGGGCCCGGACATGTATAGGCTTAAGCAGTGGGACACATCTGGCACTGCAGGATCTGAGTCCATGGTGGCGTAGTGTGTTACTTATGGTAGGCCTTGTTACATTGGTCCCAGCTCTCTGCAGTTCATTCACTAGGTCCCCCCGCGTGGTTTTGGGATTTTTGCTCACCGTTCTTGTGATCATTCTGACCCCACGGGGTGGGATTTTGCGTGGAGCACCAGATCGAGGGAGATTATCAGTGGTCTTGTATGTCTTCCATTTTCTAATTATTGCTCCCACAGTTGATTTCTTCACTCCAAGCTTGTTGCCTATTGCAGATTCAGTCTTCCCAGCCTGGTGCAGGGCTACAATTTTGTTTCTGGTGTCCTTTGACAGCTCTTTGGTCTTCACCATAGTGGAGTTTGGAGTCAGACTGTTTGAGGGTGTGCACAGGTGTGTTTTTATACTGATAACAAGTTTAAACAGGTGCCATTACTACAGGTAATGAGTGGAGGAAAGAGGAGACTCTTAAAGAAGAAGTTACAGGTCTGTGAGAGCCAGAAATCTTGATTGCTTGTTTCTGACCAAATACTTATTTTCCACCATAATATGCAAATAAAATGAAAAAAAAACAGACAATGTGATTTTCTGGATTTTTTTTTCTCAGTTTGTCTCCCATAGTTGAGGTCTACCTATGATGTAAATTACAGACGCCTCTCATCTTTTTAAGTGGTGGAACTTGCACTATTGCTGACTGACTAAATACTTTTTTTCCCCACTGTATGTGTGTGTGTCACTATATATAATAAATAATTGGCAATCGGCTCTGTCACAGCTTCTGGCGATTGTGTCGCTATCCCACAATCCACCACGCCACACAGGAAGTACGCCGAATATGTGCATATTCATGACTTTAATGAGCGGTACCACATGACCGCTGAAGGAAGGAAGAGCTGTCGGAGACACAGGGGCTGCAGAGACCACGCTAGGAGGGGGTAGGTATAAGCAAAATTCACCTGTCCCCGGTCCATTGCTGCGCATTGCTCTGTCCTCGACCTCCTCTGTCAATGACGTTCAGGCAGCAGAGGGCGCGATGAGGTAGCCTGAACAGTCACTGACAGAGGGACCCAGCAGACAGCGGTGAGCAGCGATGGAGCGGGGACAGGTGAATATCGCAGGTGCAGGGGCCCTGACACCGGCACCTGTCCCCCATAATGCGCCAGTGTCCCCGCCTGCTCAGGACCCGACACTTGGCCCTCAGCGATGAGAGGCGAGTATGTCTTTTTTTACATTAGCAGCAGCATATGGGGCCTATTCTAAGGAGCATTTTATGGGGTCAAAATCTATGGAGCACCTTATGGGGGGCATAATCTATGGAGCATTTTATCGAGCCTCTGATGCCCATAACCCATTTGGGCCAGGCTGGAGGGACCTGGGTTTGATGCAGGGCATCACCATCTGTGTCCTTAGTGTGATTTCAGTGGCCCAAAGTCATTTAACCCCTTAAAAACATCAGTTACTTATTCAAATCTGTGAAAATTGGCTGTGTGTCCACTTTGATGCCAATTCTGATGCCCAGAAGTCATTTGGGCCAGGCTGGAGGGACCTGGGTTTGATGCAGGGCATCACTATCTGTGTGTTCTTTGTGTGATTTCAGTGGCCCAAAGTCATTTAACCCTTTCATTAACACCCTTTGGTGCCCACTTTTGTACCAGTTTTATAATCTTTAACGCTGATTTTAAGTGTATTCACATCAGGGCACCTCGCTGCATTGTTTTTTTATTATTGTGTTGCTTATTTTTTTGCTGTTAAACCTGTCAAAAGAAGAAAAGAAAAAATTGCCGAATAAGAAACCAACTTCAGTCCCGAATAAGAAACTGGACGAATAAGAAACCAACTTCAGCCTTGTTAGCTACTGAACTGATGGATAAAGTGCAAAATCTCTATATAACATGCCCCCTAACTATGCACACGTGTCCATTCCGTGGTAAATCATGTATGTTACATGCAGTTTCCATCACATAGGCCCCTTAGGTAGATAATACATACAAAAAAAATTTCAATAGACATTAACACCGAGGCCCCATGTGTATATCATACCCTCAGGTCCGTCTGGCCTGCCACATGTCGCAGTTCCTCAGACAGCTTTGTCAGGGAAGTAGTCATTGTCTGTGTCCAGTCCTCTTTTATACCTATGTAAGTGCACTTACAATCACACTGGGTCACACCAGCAGCTGTGTGCAGCCTTTCCCTGGTGCTTCCAATCAAATGGAAAGTGAAACTAAGTCTGAGTTACTGAGCATGCGCTGTAGGAGGTTATTCACTTCATCCACCAAAAAGATGGCGCTGCTGTGTACCAGCGACAGGAAGTGTAATACTGGGCATGCGCTGTAGGAGGTTATTCACTTCATCCACCAAAAAGATGGCGCTGCTGTGTACCAGCGACAGGAAGTGTAATACTGGGCATGCGCTGTAGGAGGTTATTCACTTCATCCACCAAAAAGATGGCGCTGCTGTGTACCAGTGACAGGAAGTGTAATACTGAGCATGCGCTGTAGGAGGTTATTCACTTCATCCACCAAAAAGATGGCGCTGCTGTGTACCAGCGACAGGAAGTGTAATACTGGGCATGCGCTGTAGGAGGTTATTCACTTCATCCACCATAAAGATGGCGCTGCTGTGCACCAGCGGCAGGAAGCGTAATACTGAGCATGCTCTGTAGGAGGTTATTCACTTCATCCACCAAAAAGAGGGCGCTGCTGTGTACCAGCGACAGGAAGCGTAATACTGGGCATGCTCTGTAGGAGGTTATTCACTTCATCCACCATAAAGATGGCGCTGCTGTGCACCAGCGGCAGGAAATATATATGGAAAAACATTCTTCTTAGCTCAGCGATCTGCTCTGCTAAATAAATCACTACATACAGTCAATCAGAGGCGCTTGTGCGCTGCAGAGGCAAGAGGTATAGGTGGTAGTGACAAATACATAATAGTAGCATCGCACTCACTGGTTGTTACAACACTGCAAGATCGCTATGTGCTACAGATGCAGCAGGTATGGATGGTAGTAAGAAATGCACAATGACAGCATGGGGCACACAGGCTGTCACAGCACTGCAGGGACACAAACGCTGCAAAGGTAGGAGATATGACGAAGCTGAAGTTGGTTTCTTATTCGTTCAGTTTCTTATTCGGCTAATTTTTACTTTCTGCTTTTTTCAGGTTTTTCAATAAAAATCAAACATTCTAAGTATATAATAATATGCAATCATGTGTCCTTTAGTGAATACAATTAAAAACAGATAAAAAAAAAAAGGCTGGCACAAAAATGGGCATCAAAGTGGGCATTGAGGTATGGTATTGAACGGGTTAAATGGCTTTGTGCCACTGATCTGACACCTGATTTACAAACCTTGTGATGCCCCACATCAAGTTCATGTCTCTCCAGCATGGCACAAATGGGTTCTGGGCATCAAAACTGGCATCAAAGTGGGCAGATAACCAATTTTTACACATCTGAATAATTAACAGCTAAATTTAAGGGGTTAAATGGCTTTGTGCCACTGATCCAACACCTGATTTACATACCTACTGATGCCCCACATGAAATCCATGTCACTCCAGCCTGGCACAAATGGGTTATCGACATCAGAACTGGCATCAAAGTGGGCAAATCACCCATTTCCACAGATTTGAATAAGTAACAGCTATTTTTAAGGGGTTAAATGCCTTTGTGCCACTGATCTAACACCTGATTTACATACCTACTGATGCCCCACATGAAATCCAAGTCACTCCAGCCTGGCACAAATGGGTTATCGGCACCAGAACTGGCATCAAAGTTGGCAAATCACCCATTTTCACAGATTTGAATCTGTGAAAATGGACGATTTGCCCACTTTGATGCCAGTTCTGATGTCGATAACCCATTTGTGCCAGGCTGGAGTGACTTGGATTTCATGTGGGGCATCAGTAGGTTTGTAAATCAGGTGTTAGATCAGTGGCACAAAGGCATTTAACCCCTTAAAAATAGCTGTTACTTATTCAAATCTGTGAAAATGGGTGATTTGCCCACTTTGATGCCAGTTCTGATGTCGATAACCCATTTGTGCCAGGCTGGAGTGACTTGGATTTCATGTGGGGCATCAGTAGGTATGTAAATCAGGTGTTAGATCAGTGGCACAAAGGCATTTAACCCCTTAAAAATAGCTGTTACTTATTCAAATCTGTGAAAATGGGCGATTTGCCAACTTTGATGCCAGTTCTGATGTCGATAACCCATTTGTGCCATGCTGGAGTGACTTGGATTTCATGTGGGGCATCAGTAGGTATGTAAAGCAGGTGTTAGATCAGTGGCACAAAGGCATTTAACCCCTTAAAAATAGCTGTTACTTATTCAAATCTGTGAAAATGGGTGATTTGCCCACTTTGATGCCAGTTCTGATGTTGATAACCCATTTGTGCCAGGCTGGAGTGACTTGGATTTCATGTGGGGCATCAGTAGGTATGTAAATCAGGTGTTAGATCAGTGGCACAAAGGCATTTAACCCCTTAAAAATAGCTGTTACTTATTCAAATCTGTGAAAATAGGTGATTTGCCCACTTTGATACCAGTTCTGATGTCGATAACCCATTTGTGCCAGGCTGGAGTGACATGGATTTCATGTGGGGCATCAGTAGGTTTGTAAATCAGGTGTTAGATCAGTGGCACAAAGGCATTTAACCCCTTAAAAATAGCTGTTACTTATTCAAATCTGTGAAAATGGGTGATTTGCCCACTTTGATGCCAGTTCTGATGTCGATAACCCATTTGTGCCAGGCTGGAGTGACTTGGATTTCATGTGGGGCATCAGTAGGTATGTAAATCAGGTGTTAGATCAGTGGCACAAAGGCATTTAACCCCTTAAAAATAGCTGTTACTTATTCAAATCTGTGAAAATGGGCGATTTGCCAACTTTGATGCCAGTTCTGATGTCGATAACCCATTTGTGCCATGCTGGAGTGACTTGGATTTCATGTGGGGCATCAGTAGGTATGTAAAGCAGGTGTTAGATCAGTGGCACAAAGGCATTTAACCCCTTAAAAATAGCTGTTACTTATTCAAATCTGTGAAAATGGGTGATTTGCCCACTTTGATGCCAGTTCTGATGTCGATAACCCATTTGTGCCAGGCTGGAGTGACTTGGATTTCATGTGGGGCATCAGTAGGTATGTAAATCAGGTGTTAGATCAGTGGCACAAAGGCATTTAACCCCTTAAAAATAGCTGTTACTTATTCAAATCTGTGGAAATGGGTGATTTGCCCACTTTGATGCCAGTTCTGATGTCGATAACCCATTTGTGCCAGGCTGGAGTGACTTGGATTTCATGTGGGGCATCAGTAGGTATGTAAATCAGGTGTTAGATCAGTGGCACAAAGGCATTTAACCCCTTAAAAATAGCTGTTACTTATTCAAATCTGTGAAAATGGGCGATTTGCCCACTTTGATGCCAGTTCTGATGTCGATAACCCATTTGTGCCAGGCTGGAGTGACTTGGATTTCATGTGGGGCATCAGTAGGTATGTAAATCAGGTGTTAGATCAGTGGCACAAAGGCATTTAACCCCTTAAAAATAGCTGTTACTTATTCAAATCTGTGAAAATGGGCGATTTGCCAACTTTGATGCCAGTTCTGATGTCGATAACCCATTTGTGCCATGCTGGAGTGACTTGGATTTCATGTGGGGCATCAGTAGGTATGTAAAGCAGGTGTTAGATCAGTGGCACAAAGGCATTTAACCCCTTAAAAATAGCTGTTACTTATTCAAATCTGTGAAAATGGGTGATTTGCCCACTTTGATGCCAGTTCTGATGTTGATAACCCATTTGTGCCAGGCTGGAGTGACTTGGATTTCATGTGGGGCATCAGTAGGTATGTAAATCAGGTGTTAGATCAGTGGCACAAAGGCATTTAACCCCTTAAAAATAGCTGTTACTTATTCAAATCTGTGAAAATGGGCGATTTGCCCACTTTGATGCCAGTTCTGATGTCGATAACCCATTTGTGCCAGGCTGGAGTGACTTGGATTTCATGTGGGGCATCAGTAGGTTTGTAAATCAGGTGTTAGATCAGTGGCACAAAGGCATTTAACCCCTTAAAAATAGCTGTTACTTATTCAAATCTGTGAAAATGGGTGATTTGCCCACTTTGATGCCAGTTCTGATGTCGATAACCCATTTGTGCCAGGCTGGAGTGACTTGGATTTCATGTGGGGCATCAGTAGGTATGTAAATCAGGTGTTAGATCAGTGGCACAAAGGCATTTAACCCCTTAAAAATAGCTGTTACTTATTCAAATCTGTGAAAATGGGCGATTTGCCAACTTTGATGCCAGTTCTGATGTCGATAACCCATTTGTGCCATGCTGGAGTGACTTGGATTTCATGTGGGGCATCAGTAGGTATGTAAAGCAGGTGTTAGATCAGTGGCACAAAGGCATTTAACCCCTTAAAAATAGCTGTTACTTATTCAAATCTGTGAAAATGGGTGATTTGCCCACTTTGATGCCAGTTCTGATGTTGATAACCCATTTGTGCCAGGCTGGAGTGACTTGGATTTCATGTGGGGCATCAGTAGGTATGTAAATCAGGTGTTAGATCAGTGGCACAAAGGCATTTAACCCCTTAAAAATAGCTGTTACTTATTCAAATCTGTGAAAATGGGTGATTTGCCAACTTTGATACCAGTTCTGATGTCGATAACCCATTTGTGCCAGGCTGGAGTGACATGGATTTTATGTGGGGCATCAGTAGGTTTGTAAATCAGGTGTTAGATCAGTGGCACAAAGGCATTTAACCCCTTAAAAATAGCTGTTACTTATTCAAATCTGTGAAAATGGGTGATTTGCCCACTTTGATGCCAGTTCTGATGTCGATAACCCATTTGTGCCAGGCTGGAGTGACTTGGATTTCATGTGGGGCATCAGTAGGTATGTAAATCAGGTGTTAGATCAGTGGCACAAAGGCATTTAACCCCTTAAAAATAGCTGTTACTTATTCAAATCTGTGAAAATGGGCGATTTGCCAACTTTGATGCCAGTTCTGATGTCCATAACCCATTTGTGCCATGCTGGAGTGACTTGGATTTCATGTGGGGCATCAGTAGGTATGTAAAGCAGGTGTTAGATCAGTGGCACAAAGGCATTTAACCCCTTAAAAATAGCTGTTACTTATTCAAATCTGTGAAAATGGGTGATTTGCCCACTTTGATGCCAGTTCTGATGTCGATAACCCATTTGTGCCAGGCTGGAGTGACTTGGATTTCATGTGGGGCATCAGTAGGTATGTAAATCAGGTGTTAGATCAGTGGCACAAAGGCATTTAACCCCTTAAAAATAGCTGTTACTTATTCAAATCTGTGGAAATGGGTGATTTGCCCACTTTGATGCCAGTTCTGATGTCGATAACCCATTTGTGCCAGGCTGGAGTGACTTGGATTTCATGTGGGGCATCAGTAGGTATGTAAATCAGGTGTTAGATCAGTGGCACAAAGGCATTTAACCCCTTAAAAATAGCTGTTACTTATTCAAATCTGTGAAAATGGGCGATTTGCCCACTTTGATGCCAGTTCTGATGTCGATAACCCATTTGTGCCAGGCTGGAGTGACTTGGATTTCATGTGGGTCATCAGTAGGTATGTAAATCAGGTGTTAGATCAGTGGCACAAAGGCATTTAACCCCTTAAAAATAGCTGTTACTTATTCAAATCTGTGAAAATGGGTGATTTGCCCACTTTGATGCCAGTTCTGATGTCGATAACCCATTTGTGCCAGGCTGGAGTGACTTGGATTTCATGTGGGGCATCAGTAGGTATGTAAATCAGGTGTTAGATCAGTGGCACAAAGGCATTTAACCCCTTAAAAATAGCTGTTACTTATTCAAATCTGTGAAAATGGGTGATTTGCCCACTTTGATACCAGTTCTGATGTCGATAACCCATTTGTGCCAGGCTGGAGTGACTTGGATTTCATGTGGGGCATCAGTAGGTATGTAAATCAGGTGTTAGATCAGTGGCACAAAGGCATTTAACCCCTTAAAAATAGCTGTTACTTATTCAAATCTGTGAAAATGGGCGATTTGCCCACTTTGATGCCAGTTCTGATGTCGATAACCCATTTGTGCCAGGCTGGAGTGACTTGGATTTCATGTGGGTCATCAGTAGGTATGTAAATCAGGTGTTAGATCAGTGGCACAAAGGCATTTAACCCCTTAAAAATAGCTGTTACTTATTCAAATCTGTGAAAATGGGCGATTTGCCCACTTTGATGCCAGTTCTGATGTCGATAACCCATTTGTGCCAGGCTGGAGTGACTTGGATTTCATGTGGGGCATCAGTAGGTATGTAAATCAGGTGTTAGATCAGTGGCACAAAGGCATTTAACCCCTTAAAAATAGCTGTTACTTATTCAAATCTGTGAAAATGGGTGATTTGCCCACTTTGATACCAGTTCTGATGTCGATAACCCATTTGTGCCAGGCTGGAGTGACTTGGATTTCATGTGGGGCATCAGTAGGTTTGTAAATCAGGTGTTAGATCAGTGGCACAAAGGCATTTAACCCCTTAAAAATAGCTGTTACTTATTCAAATCTGTGAAAATGGGTGATTTGCCCACTTTGATGCCAGTTCTGATGTCGATAACCCATTTGTGCCAGGCTGGAGTGACTTGGATTTCATGTGGGGCATCAGTAGGTATGTAAATCAGGTGTTAGATCAGTGGCACAAAGGCATTTAACCCCTTAAAAATAGCTGTTACTTATTCAAATCTGTGAAAATGGGCGATTTGCCAACTTTGATGCCAGTTCTGATGTCGATAACCCATTTGTGCCATGCTGGAGTGACTTGGATTTCATGTGGGGCATCAGTAGGTATGTAAAGCAGGTGTTAGATCAGTGGCACAAAGGCATTTAACCCCTTAAAAATAGCTGTTACTTATTCAAATCTGTGAAAATGGGTGATTTGCCCACTTTGATGCCAGTTCTGATGTCGATAACCCATTTGTGCCAGGCTGGAGTGACTTGGATTTCATGTGGGGCATCAGTAGGTATGTAAATCAGGTGTTAGATCAGTGGCACAAAGGCATTTAACCCCTTAAAAATAGCTGTTACTTATTCAAATCTGTGAAAATGGGTGATTTGCCCACTTTGATGCCAGTTCTGATGTCGATAACCCATTTGTGCCAGGCTGGAGTGACTTGGATTTCATGTGGGGCATCAGTAGGTATGTAAATCAGGTGTTAGATCAGTGGCACAAAGGCATTTAACCCCTTAAAAATAGCTGTTACTTATTCAAATCTGTGAAAATGGGCGATTTGCCAACTTTGATGCCAGTTCTGATGTCGATAACCCATTTGTGCCATGCTGGAGTGACTTGGATTTCATGTGGGGCATCAGTAGGTATGTAAATCAGGTGTTAGATCAGTGGCACAAAGGCATTTAACCCCTTAAAAATAGCTGTTACTTATTCAAATCTGTGAAAATGGGTGATTTGCCCACTTTGATGCCAGTTCTGATGTCGATAACCCATTTGTGCCAGGCTGGAGTGACTTGGATTTCATGTGGGGCATCAGTAGGTATGTAAATCAGGTGTTAGATCAGTGGCACAAAGGCATTTAACCCCTTAAAAATAGCTGTTACTTATTCAAATCTGTGAAAATGGGTGATTTGCCCACTTTGATACCAGTTCTGATGTCGATAACCCATTTGTGCCAGGCTGGAGTGACTTGGATTTCATGTGGGGCATCAGTAGGTATGTAAATCAGATGTTAGATCAGTGGCAAAAAGGCATTTAACCCCTTAAAAATAGCTGTTACTTATTCAAATATGTGAAAATGGGCGATTTGCCCACTTTGATGCCAGTTCTGATGTCGATAACCCATTTGTGCCAGGCTGGAGTGACTTGGATTTCATGTGGGGCATCAGTAGGTATGTAAATCAGGTGTTAGATCAGTGGCACAAAGGCATTTAACCCCTTAAAAATAGCTGTTACTTATTCAAATCTGTGAAAATGGGCGATTTGCCCACTTTGATGCCAGTTCTGATGTCGATAACCCATTTGTGCCAGGCTGGAGTGACTTGGATTTCATGTGGGGCATCAGTAGGTATGTAAATCAGGTGTTAGATCAGTGGCACAAAGGCATTTAACCCCTTAAAAATAGCTGTTACTTATTCAAATCTGTGAAAATGGGTGATTTGCCCAATTTGATACCAGTTCTGATGTCGATAACCCATTTGTGCCAGGCTGGAGTGACTTGGATTTCATGTGGGGCATCAGTAGGTATGTAAATCACGTGTTAGATCACTGGCACAAAGGCATTTAACCCCTTAAAAATAGCTGTTACTTATTCAAATCTGTGAAAATGGGCGATTTGCCCACTTTGATGCCAGTTCTGATGTCGATAACCCATTTGTGCCAGGCTGGAGTGACTTGGATTTCATGTGGGGCATCAGTAGGTATGTAAATCAGGTGTTAGATCAGTGGCACAAAGGCATTTAACCCCTTAAAAATAGCTGTTACTTATTCAAATCTGTGAAAATGGGCGATTTGCCCACTTTGATGCCAGTTCTGATGTCGATAACCCATTTGTGCCAGGCTGGAGTGACTTGGATTTCATGTGGGGCATCAGTAGGTATGTAAATCAGGTGTTAGATCAGTGGCACAAAGGCATTTAACCCCTTAAAATAGCTGTTACTTATTCAAATCTGTGAAAATGGATGATTTGCCCACTTTGATGCCAGTTCTGATGTCGATAACCCATTTGTGCCAGGCTGGAGTGACTTGGATTTCATGTGGGGCATCAGTAGATATGTAAATCAGGTGTTAGATCAGTGGCACAAAGTTATTTAACCCCTTAAAAATAGCTGTTACTTATTCAAATCTGTGAAAATGGGTGATTTGCCCACTTTGATGCCAGTTCTGATGTGGATAACCCATTTGTGCCAGGCTGGAGTGCCTTGGATTTCATGTGGGCATCAGTAGGTATGTAAATCAGGTGTTAGATCAGTGGCACAAATGCATTTAACCCCTTAAAAATAGCTGTTACTTATTCAAATCTGTGAAAATGGGCGATTTGCCAACTTTGATGCCAGTTCTGATGTCGATAACCCATTTTAGCCATGCTGGAGTGACTTGGATTTCATGTGGGGCATCAGTAGGTATGTAAATCAGGTGTTAGATCAGTGGCACAAAGGCATTTAACCCCTTAAAAATAGCTGTTACTTATTCAAATCTGTGAAAATGGGCGATTTGCCCACTTTGATGCCAGTTCTGATGTCGATAACCTATTTGTGCCAGGCTGGAGTGACTTGGATTTCATGTGGGGCATCAGTAGGTATGTAAATCAGGTGTTAGATCAGTGGCACAAAGGCATTTAACCCCTTAAAAATAGCTGATACTTATTCAAATCTGTGAAAATGGGCGATTTGCCCACTTTGATGCCAGTTCTGATGTCGATAACCCATTTGTGCCAGGCTGGAGTGACTTGGATTTCATGTGGGGCATCAGTAGGTATGTAAATCAGGTGTTAGATCAGTGGCACAAAGGCATTTAACCCCTTAAAAATAGCTGTTACTTATTCAAATCTGTGAAAATGGATGTTTTGCCCACTTTGATGCCAGTTCTGATGTCGATAACCCATATGTGCCAGGCTGGAGTGACTTGGATTTCATGTGGGGCATCAGTAGGTATGTAAATCAGGTGGTAGATCAGTGGCACAAAGGCATTTAACCCCTTAAAAATAGCTGTTACTTATTCAAATCTGTGAAAATGGGTGATTTGCCCACTTTGATGCCAGTTCTGATGTCGATAACCCATTTGTGCCAGGCTGGAGTGACTTGGATTTCATGTGAGGCATGAGTAGGTATGTAAATCGGGTGTTAGATCAGTGGCACAAAGGCATTTAACCCCTTAAAAATAGCTGTTACTTATTCAAAGCTGTGAAAATGGGCGATTTGCCCACTTTGATGCCAGTTCTGATGTCGATAACCCATTTGTGCCAGGCTGGAGAGACTTGGATTTCATGTGGGGCATCAGTAGGTATTTAAATCAGGTGTTAGATCAGTGGCAAAAAGGCATTTAACCCCTTAAAAATAGCTGTTACTTATTCAAATCTGTGAAAATGGGCGATTTGCCAAATTTGATGCCAGTTCTGATGTCGATAACCCATTTATGCCAGGCTGGAGTGACTTGGATTTCATGTGGGGCATCAGTATGTATGTAAATCAGGTGTTAGATCAGTGGCACAAAGGCATTTAACCCCTTAAAAATAGCTGTTACTTATTCAAATCTGTGAAAATGGATGATTTGCCCACTTTGATGCCAGTTCTGATGTCGAAAACCCATTTGTGCCAGGCTGGAGTGACTTGGATTTCATGTGGGGCAACAGTAGGTATGTAAATCAGGTGTTAGATCAGTGGCACAAAGGCATTTAACCCCTTAAAAATAGCTGTTACTTATTCAAATCTGTGAAAATGGGTGATTTGCCCACTTTGATGCCAGTTCTGATGTCGATAACCCATTTGTGCCAGGCTGGAGTGACTTGGATTTCATGTGGGGCATCAGTAGGTATGTAAATCAGGTGTTAGATCAGTGGCACAAAGGCATTTAACCCCTTAAAAATAGCTGTTACTTATTCAAATCTGTGAAAATGGGCGATTTGCCAACTTTGATGCCAGTTCTGATGTCGATAACCCATTTGTGCCATGCTGGAGTGACTTGGATTTCATGTGGGGCATCAGTAGGTATGTAAAGCAGGTGTTAGATCAGTGGCACAAAGGCATTTAACCCCTTAAAAATAGCTGTTACTTATTCAAATCTGTGAAAATGGGTGATTTGCCCACTTTGATGCCAGTTCTGATGTCGATAACCCATTTGTGCCAGGCTGGAGTGACTTGGATTTCATGTGGGGCATCAGTAGGTATGTAAATCAGGTGTTAGATCAGTGGCACAAAGGCATTTAACCCCTTAAAAATAGCTGTTACTTATTCAAATCTGTGAAAATGGGTGATTTGCCCACTTTGATGCCAGTTCTGATGTCGATAACCCATTTGTGCCAGGCTGGAGTGACTTGGATTTCATGTGGGGCATCAGTAGGTATGTAAATCAGGTGTTAGATCAGTGGCACAAAAGCATTTAGCCCCTTAAAAATAGCTGTTACTTATTCAAATCTGTGAAAATGGGCGATTTGCCCAATTTGATGCCAGTTCTGATGTCGATAACCCATTTGTGCCAGGCTGGAGTGACTTGGATTTCATGTGGGGCATCAGTAGGTATGTAAATCAGGTGTTAGATCAGTGGCACAAAGGCATTTAACCCCTTAAAAATAGCTGTTACTTATTCAAATCTGTGAAAATGGGCGATTTGCCCACTTTGATGCCAGTTCTGATGTCGATAACCCATTTGTGCCAGGCTGGAGTGACTTGGATTTCATGTGGGGCATCAGTAGGTATGTAAATCAGGTGTTAGATCAGTGGCACAAAGGCATTTAACCCCTTAAAAATAGCTGTTACTTATTCAAATCTGTGAAAATGGATGATTTGCCCACTTTGATGCCAGTTCTGATGTCGATAACCCATTTGTGCCAGGCTGGAGTGACTTGGATTTCATGGTCGTCATCAGTAGGTATGTAAATCAGGTGTTAGATCAGTGGCACAAAGGCATTTAACCCCTTAAAAATAACTGTTACTTATTCAAATCTGTGAAAATGGGTGATTTGCCCACTTTGATGCCAGTTCTGATGTCGATAACCCATTTGTGCCAGGCTGGAGTGACTTGGATTTCATGTGGGGCCTCAGTCGGTATGTAAATCAGGTGTTAGATCAGTGGCACAAAGGCATTTAACCCCTTAAAAATAGCTGTTACTTATTCAAATCTGTGAAAATGGGTGATTTGCCCACTTTGATGCCAGTTCTGATGTCGATAACCCATTTGTGCCAGGCTGGAGTGATTTGGATTTCATGTGAGGCATCAGTAGGTATGTAAATCGGGTGTTAGATCAGTGACCCAAAGGCATTTAACCCCTTAAAAATAGCTGTTACTTATTCAAAGCTGTGAAAATGGGCGATTTGCCCACTTTGATGCCAGTTCTGATGTCGATAACCCATTTGTGCCAGGCTGGAGAGACTTGGATTTCATGTGGGGCATCAGTAGGTATGTAAATCAGGTGTTAGATCAGTGGCAAAAAGGCATTTAACCCCTTAAAAATAGCTGTTACTTATTCAAATCTGTGAAAATGGGCGATTTGCCAACTTTGATGCCAGTTCTGATGTCGATAACCCATTTGTGCCAGGCTGGAGTGACTTGGATTTCATGTGGGGCATCAGTATGTATGTAAATCAGGTGTTAGATCAGTGGCACAAAGGCATTTAACCCCTTAAAAATAGCTGTTACTTATTCAAATCTGTGAAAATGGATGATTTGCCCACTTTGATGCCAGTTCTGATGTCGAAAACCCATTTGTGCCAGGCTGGAGTGACTTGGATTTCATGTGGGGCAACAGTAGGTATGTAAATCAGGTGTTAGATCAGTGGCACAATGGCATTTAACCCCTTAAAAATAGCTGTTACTTATTCAAATCTGTGAAAATGGGTGATTTGCCCACTTTGATGCCAGTTCTGATGTCGATAACCCATTTGTGCCAGGCTGGAGTGACATGGATTTCATGTGGGGCATCAGTAGGTATGTAAATCAGGTGTTAGATCAGTGGCACAAAGGCATTTAACCCCTTAAAAATAGCTGTTACTTATTCAAATCTGTGAAAATGGGCGATTTGCCAACTTTGATGCCAGTTCTGATGTCGATAACCCATTTGTGCCATGCTGGAGTGACTTGGATTTCATGTGGGGCATCAGTAGGTATGTAAAGCAGGTGTTAGATCAGTGGCACAAAGGCATTTAACCCCTTAAAAATAGCTGTTACTTATTCAAATCTGTGAAAATGGGTGATTTGCCCACTTTGATGCCAGTTCTGATGTCGATAACCCATTTGTGCCAGGCTGGAGTGACTTGGATTTCATGTGGGGCATCAGTAGGTATGTAAATCAGGTGTTAGATCAGTGGCACAAAGGCATTTAACCCCTTAAAAATAGCTGTTACTTATTCAAATCTGTGAAAATGGGTGATTTGCCCAATTTGATGCCAGTTCTGATGTCGATAACCCATTTGTGCCAGGCTGGAGTGACTTGGATTTCATGTGGGGCATCAGTAGGTATGTAAATCAGGTGTTAGATCAGTGGCACAATAGCATTTAACCCCTTAAAAATAGCTGTTACTTATTCAAATCTGTGAAAATGGGCGATTTGCCCACTTTGATGCCAGTTCTGATGTCGATAACCCATTTGTGCCAGGCTGGAGTGACTTGGATTTCATGTGGGGCATCAGTATGTATGTAAATCAGGTGTTAGATCAGTGGCACAAAGGCATTTAACCCCTTAAAAATAGCTGTTACTTATTCAAATCTGTGAAAATGGGCGATTTGCCCACTTTGATGCCAGTTCTGATGTCGATAACCCATTTGTGCCAGGCTGGAGTGACTTGGATTTCATGTGGGGCATCAGTAGGTATGCAAATCAGGTGTTAGATCAGTGGCACAAAGGCATTTAACCCCTTAAAAATAGCTGTTACTTATTCAAATCTGTGAAAATGGATGATTTGCCCACTTTGATGCCAGTTCTGATGTCGATAACCCATTTGTGCCAGGCTGGAGTGACTTGGATTTCATGGTCGTCATTAGTAGGTATGTAAATCAGGTGTTAGATCAGTGGCACAAAGGCATTTAACCCCTTAAAAATAACTGTTACTTATTCAAATCTGTGAAAATGGGTGATTTGCCCACTTTGATGCCAGTTCTGATGTCGATAACCCATTTGTGCCAGGCTGGAGTGACTTGGATTTCATGTGGGGCCTCAGTCGGTATGTAAATCAGGTGTTAGATCAGTGGCACAAAGGCATTTAACCCCTTAAAAATAGCTGTTACTTATTCAAATCTGTGAAAATGGGCGATTTGCCAACTTTGATGCCAGTTCTGATGTCGATAACCCATTTGTGCCATGCTGGAGTGACTTGGATTTCATGTGGGGCATCAGTAGGTATGTAAGTCAGGTGTTAGATCAGTGGCACAAAGGCATTTAACCCCTTAAAAATAGCTGTTACTTATTCAAATCTGTGAAAATGGGCGATTTGCCCACTTTGATGCCAGTTCTGATGTCGATAACCCATTTGTGCCAGGCTGGAGTGACTTGGATTTCATGTGGGGCATCAGTAGGTATGTAAATCAGGTGTTAGATCAGTGGCACAAAGGCATTTAACCCCTTAAAAATAGCTGTTACTTATTCAAATCTATGAAAATGGGTGATTTGCCCACTTTGATGCCAGTTCTGATGTCGATAACCCATTTGTGCCAGGCTGAAGTGACTTGGATTTCATGTGGGGCATCAGTAGGTATGTAAATCAGGTGTTATATCAGTGGCACAAAGGCACTTAACCCCTTAAAAATAGCTGTTACTTATTCAAATCTGTAAAAATGGGTGATTTGCCCACTTTGATGCCAGTTCTGATGTCGATAACCCATTTGTGCCAGGCTGGAGTGACTTGGATTTCATGTGGGGCATCAGTAGGTATGTAAATCAGGTGTTAGATCAGTGGCACAAAGGCATTTAACCCCTTAAAAATAGCTGTTACTTATTCAAATCTGTTTAAATGGGCGATTTGCCCACTTTGATGCCAGTTCTGATGTCGATAACCCATTTGTGCCAGGCTGGAGTGACTTGGATTTCATGTGGGGCATCAGTAGGTATGTAAATCAGGTGTTGGATCAGTGGCACAAAGGCATTTAACCCCTTAAAAATAGCTGTTACTTGTTCAAATCTGTGAAAATGGGCGATTTGCCCACTTTGATGCCAGTTCTGATGTCGATAACCCATTTGTGCCAGGCTGGAGTGACTTGGATTTCATGTGGGGCATCAGTAGGTATGTAATTCAGGTGTTAGATCAGTGGCACAAAGGCATTTAACCCCTTAAAAATAGCTGTTACTTATTCAAATCTGTTTAAATGGGCGATTTGCCCACTTTGATGCCAGTTCTGATGTCGATAACCCATTTGTGCCAGGCTGGAGTGACTTGGATTTCATGTGGGGCATCAGTAGGTATGTAAATCAGGTGTTGGATCAGTGGCACAAAGGCATTTAACCCCTTAAAAATAGCTGTTACTTGTTCAAATCTGTGAAAATGGGTGATTTGTCCTCTTTGTTGCCAGTTCTGATGTCGATAACCCATTTGTGCCAGGCTGGAGTGACTTGGATTTCATGTGGGGCATCAGTAGGTATGTAAATCAGGTGTTAGATCAGTGGCACAAAGGCATTTAACCCCTTAAAAATAGCTGTTACTTATTCAAATCTGTTTAAATGGGCGATTTGCCCATTTTGATGCCAGTTCTGATGTCGATAACCCATTTGTGCCAGGCTGGAGTGACTTGGATTTCATGTGGGGCATCAGTAGGTATGTAAATCAGGTGTTGGGTCAGTGGCACAAAGGCATTTAACCCCTTAAAAATAGCTGTTACTTGTTCAAATCTGTGAAAATGGGCGATTTGCCCACTTTGATGCCAGTTCTGATGTCGATAACCCATTTGTGCCAGGCTGGAGTGACTTGGATTTCATGTGGGGCATCAGTAGGTATGTAAATCAGGTGTTGGATCAGTGGCACAAAGGCATTTAACCCCTTAAAAATAGCTGTTACTTGTTCAAATCTGTGAAAATGGGTGATTTGCCCTCTTTGTTGCCAGTTCTGATGTCGATAACCCATTTGTGCCAGGCTGGAGTGACTTGGATTTCATGTGGGGCATCAGTAGGTATGTAAATCAGGTGTTTGATCAGTGGCACAAAGGCATTTAACCCCTTAAAAATAGCTGTTACTTATTCAAATCTGTGAAAATGGGCGATTTGCCCAATTTGATGCCAGTTCTGATGTCGATAACCCATTTGTGCCAGGCTGGAGTGACTTGGATTTCATGTGGGGCATCAGTAGGTATGTAAATCAGGTGTTGGATCAGTGGCACAAAGGCATTTAACCCCTTAAAAATAGCTGTTACTTGTTCAAATCTGTGAAAATGGGCAATTTGCCCACTTTGATGCCAGTTCTGATGTCGATAACCCATTTGTGCCATGCTGGAGTGACTTGGATTTCATGTGGGGCATCAGTAGGTATGTAAATCAGGTGTTAGATCAGTGGCACAAAGGCATTTAACCCCTTAAAAATAGCTGTTACTTATTCAAATCTGTGAAAATGGGTGATTTGCCCACTTTGATGCCAGTTCTGATGTCGATAACCCATTTGTGCCAGGCTGGAGTGACTTGGATTTCATGTGGGGCATCAGTAGGTATGTAAATCAGGTGTTAGATCAGTGGCTCAAAGGCATTTAACCCCTTAAAAATAGCTGTTACTTATTCAAATCTGTGAAAATGGGTGATTTGCCCACTTTGATACCAGTTCTGATGTCGATAACCCATTTGTGCCAGGCTGGAGTGACTTGGATTTCATGTGGGGCATCAGTAGGTATGTAAATCAGGTGTTAGATCAGTGGCAAAAAGGCATTTAACCCCTTAAAAATAGCTGTTACTTATTCAAATATGTGAAAATGGGCGATTTGCCCACTTTGATGCCAGTTCTGATGTCGATAACCCATTTGTGCCAGGCTGGAGTGACTTGGATTTCATGTGGGGCATCAGTAGGTATGTAAATCAGGTGTTAGATCAGTGGCACAAAGGCATTTAACCCCTTAAAAATAGCTGTTACTTATTCAAATCTGTGAAAATGGGCGATTTGCCCACTTTGATGCCAGTTCTGATGTCGATAACCCATTTGTGCCAGGCTGGAGTGACTTGGATTTCATGTGGGGCATCAGTAGGTATGTAAATCAGGTGTTAGATCAGTGGCACAAAGGCATTTAACCCCTTAAAAATAGCTGTTACTTATTCAAATCTGTGAAAATGGGTGATTTGCCCAATTTGATACCAGTTCTGATGTCGATAACCCATTTGTGCCAGGCTGGAGTGACTTGGATTTCATGTGGGGCATCAGTAGGTATGTAAATCACGTGTTAGATCACTGGCACAAAGGCATTTAACCCCTTAAAAATAGCTGTTACTTATTCAAATCTGTGAAAATGGGCGATTTGCCCACTTTGATGCCAGTTCTGATGTCGATAACCCATTTGTGCCAGGCTGGAGTGACTTGGATTTCATGTGGGGCATCAGTAGGTATGTAAATCAGGTGTTAGATCAGTGGCACAAAGGCATTTAACCCCTTAAAAATAGCTGTTACTTATTCAAATCTGTGAAAATGGGCGATTTGCCCACTTTGATGCCAGTTCTGATGTCGATAACCCATTTGTGCCAGGCTGGAGTGACTTGGATTTCATGTGGGGCATCAGTAGGTATGTAAATCAGGTGTTAGATCAGTGGCACAAAGGCATTTAACCCCTTAAAATAGCTGTTACTTATTCAAATCTGTGAAAATGGATGATTTGCCCACTTTGATGCCAGTTCTGATGTCGATAACCCATTTGTGCCAGGCTGGAGTGACTTGGATTTCATGTGGGGCATCAGTAGATATGTAAATCAGGTGTTAGATCAGTGGCACAAAGTTATTTAACCCCTTAAAAATAGCTGTTACTTATTCAAATCTGTGAAAATGGGTGATTTGCCCACTTTGATGCCAGTTCTGATGTGGATAACCCATTTGTGCCAGGCTGGAGTGCCTTGGATTTCATGTGGGCATCAGTAGGTATGTAAATCAGGTGTTAGATCAGTGGCACAAATGCATTTAACCCCTTAAAAATAGCTGTTACTTATTCAAATCTGTGAAAATGGGCGATTTGCCAACTTTGATGCCAGTTCTGATGTCGATAACCCATTTTAGCCATGCTGGAGTGACTTGGATTTCATGTGGGGCATCAGTAGGTATGTAAATCATGTGTTAGATCAGTGGCACAAAGGCATTTAACCCCTTAAAAATAGCTGTTACTTATTCAAATCTGTGAAAATGGGCGATTTGCCCACTTTGATGCCAGTTCTGATGTCGATAACCCATTTGTGCCAGGCTGGAGTCACTTGGATTTCATGTGGGGCATCAGTAGGTATGTAAATCAGGTGTTAGATCAGTGGCACAAAGGCATTTAACCCCTTAAAAATAGCTGATACTTATTCAAATCTGTGAAAATGGGCGATTTGCCCACTTTGATGCCAGTTCTGATGTCGATAACCCATTTGTGCCAGGCTGGAGTGACTTGGATTTCATGTGGGGCATCAGTAGGTATGTAAATCAGGTGTTAGATCAGTGGCACAAAGGCATTTAACCCCTTAAAAATAGCTGTTACTTATTCAAATCTGTGAAAATGGATGTTTTGCCCACTTTGATGCCAGTTCTGATGTCGATAACCCATATGTGCCAGGCTGGAGTGACTTGGATTTCATGTGGGGCATCAGTAGGTATGTAACTCAGGTGGTAGATCAGTGGCACAAAGGCATTTAACCCCTTAAAAATAGCTGTTACTTATTCAAATCTGTGAAAATGGGTGATTTGCCCACTTTGATGCCAGTTCTGATGTCGATAACCCATTTGTGCCAGGCTGGAGTGACTTGGATTTCATGTGAGGCATCAGTAGGTATGTAAATCGGGTGTTAGATCAGTGGCACAAAGGCATTTAACCCCTTAAAAATAGCTGTTACTTATTCAAAGCTGTGAAAATGGGCGATTTGCCCACTTTGATGCCAGTTCTGATGTCGATAACCCATTTGTGCCAGGCTGGAGAGACTTGGATTTCATGTGGGGCATCAGTAGGTATGTAAATCAGGTGTTAGATCAGTGGCAAAAAGGCATTTAACCCCTTAAAAATAGCTGTTACTTATTCAAATCTGTGAAAATGGGCGATTTGCCAACTTTGATGCCAGTTCTGATGTCGATAACCCATTTATGCCAGGCTGGAGTGACTTGGATTTCATGTGGGGCATCAGTATGTATGTAAATCAGGTGTTAGATCAGTGGCACAAAGGCATTTAACCCCTTAAAAATAGCTGTTACTTATTCAAATCTGTGAAAATGGATGATTTGCCCACTTTGATGCCAGTTCTGATGTCGAAAACCCATTTGTGCCAGGCTGGAGTGACTTGGATTTCATGTGGGGCAACAGTAGGTATGTAAATCAGGTGTTAGATCAGTGGCACAAAGGCATTTAACCCTTTAAAAATAGCTGTTACTTATTCAAATCTGTGAAAATGGGTGATTTGCCCACTTTGATGCCAGTTCTGATGTCGATAACCCATTTGTGCCAGGCTGGAGTGACTTGGATTTCATGTGGGGCATCAGTAGGTATGTAAATCAGGTGTTAGATCAGTGGCACAAAGGCATTTAACCCCTTAAAAATAGCTGTTACTTATTCAAATCTGTGAAAATGGGCGATTTGCCAACTTTGATGCCAGTTCTGATGTCGATAACCCATTTGTGCCATGCTGGAGTGACTTGGATTTCATGTGGGGCATCAGTAGGTATGTAAAGCAGGTGTTAGATCAGTGGCACAAAGGCATTTAACCCCTTAAAAATAGCTGTTACTTATTCAAATCTGTGAAAATGGGTGATTTGCCCACTTTGATGCCAGTTCTGATGTCGATAACCCATTTGTGCCAGGCTGGAGTGACTTGGATTTCATGTGGGGCATCAGTAGGTATGTAAATCAGGTGTTAGATCAGTGGCACATAGGCATTTAACCCCTTAAAAATAGCTGTTACTTATTCAAATCTGTGAAAATGGGTGATTTGCCCACTTTGATGCCAGTTCTGATGTCGATAACCCATTTGTGCCAGGCTGGAGTGACTTGGATTTCATGTGGGGCATCAGTAGGTATGTAAATCAGGTGTTAGATCAGTGGCACAAAAGCATTTAGCCCCTTAAAAATAGCTGTTACTTATTCAAATCTGTGAAAATGGGCGATTTGCCCAATTTGATGCCAGTTCTGATGTCGATAACCCATTTGTGCCAGGCTGGAGTGACTTGGATTTCATGTGGGGCATCAGTAGGTATGTAAATCAGGTGTTAGATCAGTGGCACAAAGGCATTTAACCCCTTAAAAATAGCTGTTACTTATTCAAATCTGTGAAAATGGGCGATTTGCCCACTTTGATGCCAGTTCTGATGTCGATAACCCATTTGTGCCAGGCTGGAGTGACTTGGATTTCATGTGGGGCATCAGTAGGTATGTAAATCAGGTGTTAGATCAGTGGCACAAAGGCATTTAACCCCTTAAAAATAGCTGTTACTTATTCAAATCTGTGAAAATGGATGATTTGCCCACTTTGATGCCAGTTCTGATGTCGATAACCCATTTGTGCCAGGCTGGAGTGACTTGGATTTCATGGTCGTCATCAGTAGGTATGTAAATCAGGTGTTAGATCAGTGGCACAAAGGCATTTAACCCCTTAAAAATAACTGTTACTTATTCAAATCTGTGAAAATGGGTGATTTGCCCACTTTGATGCCAGTTCTGATGTCGATAACCCATTTGTGCCAGGCTGGAGTGACTTGGATTTCATGTGGGGCCTCAGTCGGTATGTAAATCAGGTGTTAGATCAGTGGCACAAAGGCATTTAACCCCTTAAAAATAGCTGTTACTTATTCAAATCTGTGAAAATGGGTGATTTGCCCACTTTGATGCCAGTTCTGATGTCGATAACCCATTTGTGCCAGGCTGGATTGACTTGGATTTCATGTGAGGCATCAGTAGGTATGTAAATCGGGTGTTAGATCAGTGGCCCAAAGGCATTTAACCCCTTAAAAATAGCTGTTACTTATTCAAAGCTGTGAAAATGGGCGATTTGCCCACTTTGATGCCAGTTCTGATGTCGATAACCCATTTGTGCCAGGCTGGAGAGACTTGGATTTCATGTGGGGCATCAGTAGGTATGTAAATCAGGTGTTAGATCAGTGGCAAAAAGGCATTTAACCCCTTAAAAATAGCTGTTACTTATTCAAATCTGTGAAAATGGGCGATTTGCCAACTTTGATGCCAGTTCTGATGTCGATAACCCATTTGTGCCAGGCTGGAGTGACTTGGATTTCATGTGGGGCATCAGTATGTATGTAAATCAGGTGTTAGATCAGTGGCACAAAGGCATTTAACCCCTTAAAAATAGCTGTTACTTATTCAAATCTGTGAAAATGGATGATTTGCCCACTTTGATGCCAGTTCTGATGTCGAAAACCCATTTGTGCCAGGCTGGAGTGACTTGGATTTCATGTGGGGCAACAGTAGGTATGTAAATCAGGTGTTAGATCAGTGGCACAATGGCATTTAACCCCTTAAAAATAGCTGTTACTTATTCAAATCTGTGAAAATGGGTGATTTGCCCACTTTGATGCCAGTTCTGATGTCGATAACCCATTTGTGCCAGGCTGGAGTGACTTGGATTTCATGTGGGGCATCAGTAGGTATGTAAATCAGGTGTTAGATCAGTGGCACAAAGGCATTTAACCCCTTAAAAATAGCTGTTACTTATTCAAATCTGTGAAAATGGGCGATTTGCCAACTTTGATGCCAGTTCTGATGTCGATAACCCATTTGTGCCATGCTGGAGTGACTTGGATTTCATGTGGGGCATCAGTAGGTATGTAAATCAGGTGTTAGATCAGTGGCACAAAGGCATTTAACCCCTTGAAAATAGCTGTTACTTATTCAAATCTGTGAAAATGGGTGATTTGCCCACTTTGATGCCAGTTCTGATGTCGATAACCCATTTGTGCCAGGCTGGAGTGACTTGGATTTCATGTGGGGCATCAGTAGGTATGTAAATCAGGTGTTAGATCAGTGGCACAAAAGCATTTAACCCCTTAAAAATAGCTGTTACTTATTCAAATCTGTGAAAATGGGCGATTTGCCCACTTTGATGCCAGTTCTGATGTCGATAACCCATTTGTGCCAGGCTGAAGTGACTTGGATTTCATGTGGGGCATCAGTGATGTATGTAAATCAGGTGTTAGATCAGTGGCACAAAGGCATTTAACCCCTTAAAAATAGCTGTTACTTATTCAAATCTGTGAAAATGGGCGATTTGCCCACTTTGATGCCAGTTCTGATGTCGATAACCCATTTGTGCCAGGCTGGAGTGACTTGGATTTCATGTGGGGCATCAGTAGGTATGCAAATCAGGTGTTAGATCAGTGGCACAAAGGCATTTAACCCCTTAAAAATAGCTGTTACTTATTCAAATCTGTGAAAATGGATGATTTGCCCACTTTGATGCCAGTTCTGATGTCGATAACCCATTTGTGCCAGGCTGGAGTGACTTGGATTTCATGGTCGTCATCAGTAGGTATGTAAATCAGGTGTTAGATCAGTGGCACAAAGGCATTTAACCCCTTAAAAATAACTGTTACTTATTCAAATCTGTGAAAATGGGTGATTTGCCCACTTTGATGCCAGTTCTGATGTCGATAACCAATTTGTGCCAGGCTGGAGTGACTTGGATTTCATGTGGGGCCTCAGTCGGTATGTAAATCAGGTGTTAGATCAGTGGCACAAAGGCATTTAACCCCTTAAAAATAGCTGTTACTTATTCAAATCTGTGAAAATGGGCGATTTGCCAACTTTGATGCCAGTTCTGATGTCGATAACCCATTTGTGCCATGCTGGAGTGACTTGGATTTCATGTGGGGCATCAGTAGGTATGTAAATCAGGTGTTAGATCAGTGGCACAAAGGCATTTAACCCCTTAAAAATAGCTGTTACTTATTCAAATCTGTGAAAATGGGCGATTTGCCCACTTTGATGCCAGTTCTGATGTCGATAACCCATTTGTGCCAGGCTGGAGTGAATTGGATTTCATGTGGGGCATCAGTAGGTATGTAAATCAGGTGTTAGATCAGTGGCACAAAGGCATTTAACCCCTTAAAAATAGCTGTTACTTATTCAAATCTATGAAAATGGGTGATTTGCCCACTTTGATGCCAGTTCTGATGTCGATAACCCATTTGTGCCAGGCTGAAGTGACTTGGATTTCATGTGGGGCATCAGTAGGTATGTAAATCAGGTGTTATATCAGTGGCACAAAGGCACTTAACCCCTTAAAAATAGCTGTTACTTATTCAAATCTGTAAAAATGGGTGATTTGCCCACTTTGATGCCAGTTCTGATGTCGATAACCCATTTGTGCCAGGCTGGAGTGACTTGGATTTCATGTGGGGCATCAGTAGGTATGTAAATCAGGTGTTAGATCAGTGGCACAAAGGCATTTAACCCCTTAAAAATAGCTGTTACT
The DNA here is from genome assembly GCF_039654945.1 of Dendrobates tinctorius. NCBI lineage: Eukaryota > Metazoa > Chordata > Amphibia > Anura > Dendrobatidae > Dendrobates > Dendrobates tinctorius. The sequence goes on along the minus strand of NW_027361814.1, from coordinate 16,525,723 downwards.
TATTCAAATCTGTTTAAATGGGCGATTTGCCCACTTTGATACCAGTTCTGATGTCGATAACCCATTTGTGCCAGGCTGGAGTGACTTGGATTTCATGTGGGGCATCAGTAGGTATGTAAATCAGGTGTTGGATCAGTGGCACAAAGGCATTTAACCCCTTAAAAATAGCTGTTACTTGTTCAAATCTGTGAAAATGGGCGATTTGCCCACTTTGATGCCAGTTCTGATGTCGATAACCCATTTGTGCCAGGCTGGAGTGACTTGGATTTCATGTGGGGCATCAGTAGGTATGTAATTCAGGTGTTAGATCAGTGGCACAAAGGCATTTAACCCCTTAAAAATAGCTGTTACTTATTCAAATCTGTTTAAATGGGCGATTTGCCCACTTTGATGCCAGTTCTGATGTCGATAACCCATTTGTGCCAGGCTGGAGTGACTTGGATTTCATGTGGGGCATCAGTAGGTATGTAAATCAGGTGTTGGATCAGTGGCACAAAGGCATTTAACCCCTTAAAAATAGCTGTTACTTGTTCAAATCTGTGAAAATGGGTGATTTGTCCTCTTTGTTGCCAGTTCTGATGTCGATAACCCATTTGTGCCAGGCTGGAGTGACTTGGATTTCATGTGGGGCATCAGTAGGTATGTAAATCAGGTGTTAGATCAGTGGCACAAAGGCATTTAACCCCTTAAAAATAGCTGTTACTTATTCAAATCTGTTTAAATGGGCGATTTGCCCATTTTGATGCCAGTTCTGATGTCGATAACCCATTTGTGCCAGGCTGGAGTGACTTGGATTTCATGTGGGGCATCAGTAGGTATGTAAATCAGGTGTTGGGTCAGTGGCACAAAGGCATTTAACCCCTTAAAAATAGCTGTTACTTGTTCAAATCTGTGAAAATGGGCGATTTGCCCACTTTGATGCCAGTTCTGATGTCGATAACCCATTTGTGCCAGGCTGGAGTGACTTGGATTTCATGTGGGGCATCAGTAGGTATGTAAATCAGGTGTTGGATCAGTGGCACAAAGGCATTTAACCCCTTAAAAATAGCTGTTACTTGTTCAAATCTGTGAAAATGGGTGATTTGCCCTCTTTGTTGCCAGTTCTGATGTCGATAACCCATTTGTGCCAGGCTGGAGTGACTTGGATTTCATGTGGGGCATCAGTAGGTATGTAAATCAGGTGTTTGATCAGTGGCACAAAGGCATTTAACCCCTTAAAAATAGCTGTTACTTATTCAAATCTGTGAAAATGGGCGATTTGCCCAATTTGATGCCAGTTCTGATGTCGATAACCCATTTGTGCCAGGCTGGAGTGACTTGGATTTCATGTGGGGCATCAGTAGGTATGTAAATCAGGTGTTGGATCAGTGGCACAAAGGCATTTAACCCCTTAAAAATAGCTGTTACTTGTTCAAATCTGTGAAAATGGGCGATTTGCCCACTTTGATGCCAGTTCTGATGTCGATAACCCATTTGTGCCAGGCTGGAGTGACTTGGATTTCATGTGGGGCATCAGTAGGTATGTAAATCAGGTGTTAGATCAGTGGCACAAAGGCATTTAACCCCTTAAAAATAGCTGTTACTTATTCAAATCTGTTTAAATGGGCGATTTGCCCACTTTGATGCCAGTTCTGATGTCGATAACCCATTTGTGCCAGGCTGGAGTGACTTGGATTTCATGTGGGGCATCAGTAGGTATGTAAATCAGGTGTTGGATCAGTGGCACAAAGGCATTTAACCCCTTAAAAATAGCTGTTACTTGTTCAAATCTGTGAAAATGGGTGATTTGTCCTCTTTGTTGCCAGTTCTGATGTCGATAACCCATTTGTGCCAGGCTGGAGTGACTTGGATTTCATGTGGGGCATCAGTAGGTATGTAAATCAGGTGTTAGATCAGTGGCACAAAGGCATTTAACCCCTTAAAAATAGCTGTTACTTATTCAAATCTGTGAAAATGGGCGATTTGCCAACTTTGATGCCAGTTCTGATGTCGATAACCCATTTGTGCCAGGCTGGAGTGACTTGGATTTCATGTGGGGCATCAGTAGGTATGTAAATCAGGTGTTAGATCAGTGGCACAAAGGCATTTAACCCCTTAAAAATAGCTGTTACTTATTCAAATCTGTGAAAATGGACGATTTGCCCATTTTGATGCCAGTTCTGATGTCGATAACCCATTTGTGCCAGGCTGGAAAGACTTGGATTTCATGTGGGGCATCAGTAGGTATGTAAATCAGGTGTTAGATCAGTGGCACAAAGGCATTTAACCCCTTAAAAATAGCTGTTACTTATTCAAATCTGTGAAAATGGGTGATTTGCCCACTTTGATGCCAGTTCTGATGTCGATAACCCATTTGTGCCAGGCTGGAGTGACTTGGATTTCATGTGGGGCATCAGTAGGTATGTAAATCAGGTGTTAGATCAGTGGCACAAAGGCATTTAACCCCTTAAAAATAGCTGTTACTTATTCAAATCTGTAAAAATGGGTGATTTGCCCACTTTGATGCCAGTTCTGATGTCGATAACCCATTTGTGCCAGGCTGGAGTGACTTGGATTTCATGTGGGGCATCAGTAGGTATGTAAATCAGGTGTTAGATCAGTGGCACAAAGGCATTTAACCCCTTAAAAATAGCTGTTACTTATTCAAATCTGTTTAAATGGGCGATTTGCCCACTTTGATGCCAGTTCTGATGTCGATAACCCATTTGTGCCAGGCTGGAGTGACTTGGATTTCATGTGGGGCATCAGTAGGTATGTAAATCAGGTGTTGGGTCAGTGGCACAAAGGCATTTAACCCCTTAAAAATAGCTGTTACTTGTTCAAATCTGTGAAAATGGGCGATTTGCCCACTTTGATGCCAGTTCTGATGTCGATAACCCATTTGTGCCAGGCTGGAGTGACTTGGATTTCATGTGGGGCATCAGTAGGTATGTAAATCAGGTGTTAGATCAGTGGCACAAAGGCATTTAACCCCTTAAAAATAGCTGTTACTTATTCAAATCTGTGGAAATGGGTGATTTGCCCACTTTGATGCCAGTTCTGATGTCGATAACCCATTTGTGCCAGGCTGGAGTGACTTGGATTTCATGTGGGGCATCAGTAGGTATGTAAATCAGGTGTTAGATCAGTGGCACAAAGGCATTTAACCCCTTAAAAATAGCTGTTACTTATTCAAATCTGTGGAAATGGGTGATTTGCCCACTTTGATGCCAGTTCTGATGTCGATAACCCATTTGTGCCAGGCTGGAGTGACTTGGATTTCATGTGGGGCATCAGTAGGTATGTAAATCAGGTGTTAGATCAGTGGCACAAAGGCATTTAACCCCTTAAAAATAGCTGTTACTTATTCAAATCTGTGGAAATGGGTGATTTGCCCACTTTGATGCCAGTTCTGATGTCGATAACCCATTTGTGCCAGGCTGGAGTGACTTGGATTTCATGTGGGGCATCAGTAGGTATGTAAATCAGGTGTTAGATCAGTGGCACAAAGGCATTTAACCCCTTAAAAATAGCTGTTACTTATTCAAATCTGTGAAAATGGGCGATTTGCCCACTTTGATGCCAGTTCTGATGTCGATAACCCATTTGTGCCAGGCTGGAGTGACTTGGACTTCATGTAGGTCATCAGTAGGTATGTAAATCAGGTGTTAGATCAGTGGCACAAAGGCATTTAACCCCTTAAAAATAGCTGTTACTTATTCAAATCTGTGAAAATGGGTGATTTGCCCACTTTGATGCCAGTTCTGATGTCGATAACCCATTTGTGCCAGGCTGGAGTGACTTGGATTTCATGTGGGGCATCAGTAGGTATGTAAATCAGGTGTTAGATCAGTGGCACAAAGGCATTTAACCCCTTAAAAATAGCTGTTACTTATTCAAATCTGTGAAAATGGGTGGTTTGCCCACTTTGATGCCAGTTCTGATGTCGATAACCCATTTGTGCCAGGCTGGAGTGACTTGGATTTCATGTGGGGCATCAGTAGGTATGTAAATCAGGTGTTAGATCAGTGGCACAAAGGCATTTAACCCCTTAAAAATAGCTGTTACTTATTCAAATCTGTGAAAATGGGTGATTTGCCCACTTTGATGCCAGTTCTGATGTCGATAACCCATTTGTGCCAGGCTGGAGTGACTTGGATTTCATGTGGGGCATCAGTAGGTATGTAAATCAGGTGTTAGATCAGTGGCACAAAGGCATTTAACCCCTTAAAAATAGCTGTTACTTATTCAAATCTGTGAAAATGGGCGATTTGCCAACTTTGATGCCAGTTCTGATGTCGATAACCCATTTGTGCCATGCTGGAGTGACTTGGATTTCATGTGGGGCATCAGTAGGTATGTAAAGCAGGTGTTAGATCAGTGGCACAAAGGCATTTAACCCCTTAAAAATAGCTGTTACTTATTCAAATCTGTGAAAATGGGTGATTTGCCCACTTTGATGCCAGTTCTGATGTCAATAACCCATTTGTGCCAGGCTGGAGTGACTTGGATTTCATGTGGGGCATCAGTAGGTATGTAAATCAGGTGTTAGATCAGTGGCACAAAGGCATTTAACCCCTTAAAAATAGCTGTTACTTATTCAAATCTGTGGAAATGGGTGATTTGCCCACTTTGATGCCAGTTCTGATGTCGATAACCCATTTGTGCCAGGCTGGAGTGACTTGGATTTCATGTGGGGCATCAGTAGGTATGTAAATCAGGTGTTAGATCAGTGGCACAAAGGCATTTAACCCTTTAAAAATAGCTGTTACTTATTCAAATCTGTGAAAATGGGCGATTTGCCCACTTTGATGCCAGTTCTGATGTCGATAACCCATTTGTGCCAGGCTGGAGTGACTTGGATTTCATGTGGGTCATCAGTAGGTATGTAAATCAGGTGTTAGATCAGTGGCACAAAGGCATTTAACCCCTTAAAAATAGCTGTTACTTATTCAAATCTGTGAAAATGGGTGATTTGCCCACTTTGATGCCAGTTCTGATGTCGATAACCCATTTGTGCCAGGCTGGAGTGACTTGGATTTCATGTGGGGCATCAGTAGGTATGTAAATCAGGTGTTAGATCAGTGGCACAAAGGCATTTAACCCCTTAAAAATAGCTGTTACTTATTCAAATCTGTGAAAATGGGCGATTTGCCAACTTTGATGCCAGTTCTGATGTCGATAACCCATTTGTGCCATGCTGGAGTGACTTGGATTTCATGTGGGGCATCAGTAGGTATGTAAAGCAGGTGTTAGATCAGTGGCACAAAGGCATTTAACCCCTTAAAAATAGCTGTTACTTATTCAAATCTGTGAAAATGGGTGATTTGCCCACTTTGATGCCAGTTCTGATGTCAATAACCCATTTGTGCCAGGCTGGAGTGACTTGGATTTCATGTGGGGCATCAGTAGGTATGTAAATCAGGTGTTAGATCAGTGGCACAAAGGCATTTAACCCCTTAAAAATAGCTGTTACTTATTCAAATCTGTGGAAATGGGTGATTTGCCCACTTTGATGCCAGTTCTGATGTCGATAACCCATTTGTGCCAGGCTGGAGTGACTTGGATTTCATGTGGGGCATCAGTAGGTATGTAAATCAGGTGTTAGATCAGTGGCACAAAGGCATTTAACCCCTTAAAAATAGCTGTTACTTATTCAAATCTGTGAAAATGGGCGATTTGCCCACTTTGATGCCAGTTCTGATGTCGATAACCCATTTGTGCCAGGCTGGAGTGACTTGGATTTCATGTGGGTCATCAGTAGGTATGTAAATCAGGTGTTAGATCAGTGGCACAAAGGCATTTAACCCCTTAAAAATAGCTGTTACTTATTCAAATCTGTGAAAATGGGTGATTTGCCCACTTTGATGCCAGTTCTGATGTCGATAACCCATTTGTGCCAGGCTGGAGTGACTTGGATTTCATGTGGGGCATCAGTAGGTATGTAAAGCAGGTGTTAGATCAGTGGCACAAAGGCATTTAACCCCTTAAAAATAGCTGTTACTTATTCAAATCTGTGAAAATGGGTGATTTGCCCACTTTGATGCCAGTTCTGATGTCGATAACCCATTTGTGCCAGGCTGCAGTGACTTGGATTTCATGTGGGGCATCAGTAGGTATGTAAATCAGGTGTTAGATCAGTGGCACAAAGGCATTTAACCCCTTAAAAATAGCTGTTACTTATTCAAATCTGTGAAAATGGGTGATTTGCCCACTTTGATACCAGTTCTGATGTCGATAACCCATTTGTGCCAGGCTGGAGTGACTTGGATTTCATGTGGGGCATCAGTAGGTATGTAAATCAGGTGTTAGATCAGTGGCACAAAGGCATTTAACCCCTTAAAAATAGCTGTTACTTATTCAAATCTGTGAAAATGGGCGATTTGCCCACTTTGATGCCAGTTCTGATGTCGATAACCCATTTGTGCCAGGCTGGAGTGACTTGGATTTCATGTGGGGCCTCAGTAGGTATGTAAATCAGGTGTTAGATCAGTGGCACAAAGGCATTTAACCCCTTAAAAATAGCTGTTACTTATTCAAATCTGTGAAAATGGATGTTTTGCCCACTTTGATGCCAGTTCTGATGTCGATAACCCATATGTGCCAGGCTGGAGTGACTTGGATTTCATGTGGGGCATCAGTAGGTATGTAAATCAGGTGGTAGATCAGTGGCACAAAGGCATTTAACCCCTTAAAAATAGCTGTTACTTATTCAAATCTGTGAAAATGGGTGATTTGCCCACTTTGATGCCAGTTCTGATGTCGATAACCCATTTGTGCCAGGCTGGAGTGACTTGGATTTCATGTGAGGCATCAGTAGGTATGTAAATCGGGTGTTAGATCAGTGGCACAAAGGCATTTAACCCCTTAAAAATAGCTGTTACTTATTCAAAGCTGTGAAAATGGGCGATTTGCCCACTTTGATGCCAGTTCTGATGTCGATAACCCATTTGTGCCAGGCTGGAGAGACTTGGATTTCATGTGGGGCATCAGTAGGTATGTAAATCAGGTGTTAGATCAGTGGCAAAAAGGCATTTAACCCCTTAAAAATAGCTGTTACTTATTCAAATCTGTGAAAATGGGCGATTTGCCAACTTTGATGCCAGTTCTGATGTCGATAACCCATTTATGCCAGGCTGGAGTGACTTGGATTTCATGTGGGGCATCAGTATGTATGTAAATCAGGTGTTAGATCAGTGGCACAAAGGCATTTAACCCCTTAAAAATAGCTGTTACTTATTCAAATCTGTGAAAATGGATGATTTGCCCACTTTGATGCCAGTTCTGATGTCGAAAACCCATTTGTGCCAGGCTGGAGTGACTTGGATTTCATGTGGGGCAACAGTAGGTATGTAAATCAGGTGTTAGATCAGTGGCACAAAGGCATTTAACCCCTTAAAAATAGCTGTTACTTATTCAAATCTGTGAAAATGGGTGATTTGCCCACTTTGATGCCAGTTCTGATGTCGATAACCCATTTGTGCCAGGCTGGAGTGACTTGGATTTCATGTGGGGCATCAGTAGGTATGTAAATCAGGTGTTAGATCAGTGGCACAAAGGCATTTAACCCCTTAAAAATAGCTGTTACTTATTCAAATCTGTGAAAATGGGCGATTTGCCAACTTTGATGCCAGTTCTGATGTCGATAACCCATTTGTGCCATGCTGGAGTGACTTGGATTTCATGTGGGGCATCAGTAGGTATGTAAAGCAGGTGTTAGATCAGTGGCACAAAGGCATTTAACCCCTTAAAAATAGCTGTTACTTATTCAAATCTGTGAAAATGGGTGATTTGCCCACTTTGATGCCAGTTCTGATGTCGATAACCCATTTGTGCCAGGCTGGAGTGACTTGGATTTCATGTGGGGCATCAGTAGGTATGTAAATCAGGTGTTAGATCAGTGGCACAAAGGCATTTAACCCCTTAAAAATAGCTGTTACTTATTCAAATCTGTGAAAATGGGTGATTTGCCCACTTTGATGCCAGTTCTGATGTCGATAACCCATTTGTGCCAGGCTGGAGTGACTTGGATTTCATGTGGGGCATCAGTAGGTATGTAAATCAGGTGTTAGATCAGTGGCACAAAAGCATTTAGCCCCTTAAAAATAGCTGTTACTTATTCAAATCTGTGAAAATGGGCGATTTGCCCACTTTGATGCCAGTTCTGATGTCGATAACCCATTTGTGCCAGGCTGGAGTGACTTGGATTTCATGTGGGGCATCAGTAGGTATGTAAATCAGGTGTTAGATCAGTGGCACAAAGGCATTTAACCCCTTAAAAATAGCTGTTACTTATTCAAATCTGTGAAAATGGGCGATTTGCCCACTTTGATGCCAGTTCTGATGTCGATAACCCATTTGTGCCAGGCTGGAGTGACTTGGATTTCATGTGGGGCATCAGTAGGTATGTAAATCAGGTGTTAGATCAGTGGCACAAAGGCATTTAACCCCTTAAAAATAGCTGTTACTTATTCAAATCTGTGAAAATGGATGATTTGCCCACTTTGATGCCAGTTCTGATGTCGATAACCCATTTGTGCCAGGCTGGAGTGACTTGGATTTCATGGTCGTCATCAGTAGGTATGTAAATCAGGTGTTAGATCAGTGGCACAAAGGCATTTAACCCCTTAAAAATAACTGTTACTTATTCAAATCTGTGAAAATGGGTGATTTGCCCACTTTGATGCCAGTTCTGATGTCGATAACCCATTTGTGCCAGGCTGGAGTGACTTGGATTTCATGTGGGGCCTCAGTCGGTATGTAAATCAGGTGTTAGATCAGTGGCACAAAGGCATTTAACCCCTTAAAAATAGCTGTTACTTATTCAAATCTGTGAAAATGGGTGATTTGCCCACTTTGATGCCAGTTCTGATGTCGATAACCCATTTGTGCCAGGCTGGAGTGACTTGGATTTCATGTGAGGCATCAGTAGGTATGTAAATCGGGTGTTAGATCAGTGGCCCAAAGGCATTTAACCCCTTAAAAATAGCTGTTACTTATTCAAAGCTGTGAAAATGGGCGATTTGCCCACTTTGATGCCAGTTCTGATGTCGATAACCCATTTGTGCCAGGCTGGAGAGACTTGGATTTCATGTGGGGCATCAGTAGGTATGTAAATCAGGTGTTAGATCAGTGGCAAAAAGGCATTTAACCCCTTAAAAATAGCTGTTACTTATTCAAATCTGTGAAAATGGGCGATTTGCCAACTTTGATGCCAGTTCTGATGTCGATAACCCATTTGTGCCAGGCTGGAGTGACTTGGATTTCATGTGGGGCATCAGTATGTATGTAAATCAGGTGTTAGATCAGTGGCACAAAGGCATTTAACCCCTTAAAAATAGCTGTTACTTATTCAAATCTGTGAAAATGGATGATTTGCCCACTTTGATGCCAGTTCTGATGTCGAAAACCCATTTGTGCCAGGCTGGAGTGACTTGGATTTCATGTGGGGCAACAGTAGGTATGTAAATCAGGTGTTAGATCAGTGGCACAATGGCATTTAACCCCTTAAAAATAGCTGTTACTTATTCAAATCTGTGAAAATGGGTGATTTGCCCACTTTGATGCCAGTTCTGATGTCGATAACCCATTTGTGCCAGGCTGGAGTGACTTGGATTTCATGTGGGGCATCAGTAGGTATGTAAATCAGGTGTTAGATCAGTGGCACAAAGGCATTTAACCCCTTAAAAATAGCTGTTACTTATTCAAATCTGTGAAAATGGGCGATTTGCCAACTTTGATGCCAGTTCTGATGTCGATAACCCATTTGTGCCATGCTGGAGTGACTTGGATTTCATGTGGGGCATCAGTAGGTATGTAAAGCAGGTGTTAGATCAGTGGCACAAAGGCATTTAACCCCTTAAAAATAGCTGTTACTTATTCAAATCTGTGAAAATGGGTGATTTGCCCACTTTGATGCCAGTTCTGATGTCGATAACCCATTTGTGCCAGGCTGGAGTGACTTGGATTTCATGTGGGGCATCAGTAGGTATGTAAATCAGGTGTTAGATCAGTGGCACAAAGGCATTTAACCCCTTAAAAATAGCTGTTACTTATTCAAATCTGTGAAAATGGGTGATTTGCCCACTTTGATGCCAGTTCTGATGTCGATAACCCATTTGTGCCAGGCTGGAGTGACTTGGATTTCATGTGGGGCATCAGTAGGTAGGTAAATCAGGTGTTAGATCAGTGGCACAAAAGCATTTAACCCCTTAAAAATAGCTGTTACTTATTCAAATCTGTGAAAATGGGCGATTTGCCCACTTTGATGCCAGTTCTGATGTCGATAACCCATTTGTGCCAGGCTGGAGTGACTTGGATTTCATGTGGGGCATCAGTAGGTATGTAAATCAGGTGTTAGATCAGTGGCACAAAGGCATTTAACCCCTTAAAAATAGCTGTTACTTATTCAAATCTGTGAAAATGGGCGATTTGCCCACTTTGATGCCAGTTCTGATGTCGATAACCCATTTGTGCCAGGCTGTAGTGACTTGGATTTCATGTGGGGCATCAGTAGGTATGCAAATCAGGTGTTAGATCAGTGGCACAAAGGCATTTAACCCCTTAAAAATAGCTGTTACTTATTCAAATCTGTGAAAATGGATGATTTGCCCACTTTGATGCCAGTTCTGATGTCGATAACCCATTTGTGCCAGGCTGGAGTGACTTGGATTTCATGGTCGTCATCAGTAGGTATGTAAATCAGGTGTTAGATCAGTGGCACAAAGGCATTTAACCCCTTAAAAATAACTGTTACTTATTCAAATCTGTGAAAATGGGTGATTTGCCCACTTTGATGCCAGTTCTGATGTCGATAACCCATTTGTGCCAGGCTGGAGTGACTTGGATTTCATGTGGGGCCTCAGTCGGTATGTAAATCAGGTGTTAGATCAGTGGCACAAAGGCATTTAACCCCTTAAAAATAGCTGTTACTTATTCAAATCTGTGAAAATGGGCGATTTGCCAACTTTGATGCCAGTTCTGATGTCGATAACCCATTTGTGCCATGCTGGAGTGACTTGGATTTCATGTGGGGCATCAGTAGGTATGTAAATCAGGGGTTAGATCAGTGGCACAAAGGCATTTAACCCCTTAAAAATAGCTGTTACTTATTCAAATCTGTGAAAATGGGCGATTTGCCCACTTTGATGCCAGTTCTGATGTCGATAACCCATTTGTGCCAGGCTGGAGTGACTTGGATTTCATGTGGGGCATCAGTAGGTATGTAAATCAGGTGTTAGATCAGTGGCACAAAGGCATTTAACCCCTTAAAAATAGCTGTTACTTATTCAAATCTATGAAAATGGGTGATTTGCCCACTTTGATGCCAGTTCTGATGTCGATAACCCATTTGTGCCAGGCTGAAGTGACTTGGATTTCATGTGGGGCATCAGTAGGTATGTAAATCAGGTGTTAGATCAGTGGCACAAAGGCACTTAACCCCTTAAAAATAGCTGTTACTTATTCAAATCTGTAAAAATGGGTGATTTGCCCACTTTGATGCCAGTTCTGATGTCGATAACCCATTTGTGCCAGGCTGGAGTGACTTGGATTTCATGTGGGGCATCAGTAGGTATGTAAATCAGGTGTTAGATCAGTGGCACAAAGGCATTTAACCCCTTAAAAATAGCTGTTACTTATTCAAATCTGTTTAAATGGGCGATTTGCCCACTTTGATGCCAGTTCTGATGTCGATAACCCATTTGTGCCAGGCTGGAGTGACTTGGATTTCATGTGGGGCATCAGTAGGTATGTAAATCAGGTGTTGGATCAGTGGCACAAAGGCATTTAACCCCTTAAAAATAGCTGTTACTTGTTCAAATCTGTGAAAATGGGCGATTTGCCCACTTTGATGCCAGTTCTGATGTCGATAACCCATTTGTGCCAGGCTGGAGTGACTTGGATTTCATGTGGGGCATCAGTAGGTATGTAAATCAGGTGTTAGATCAGTGGCACAAAGGCATTTAACCCCTTAAAAATAGCTGTTACTTATTCAAATCTGTTTAAATGGGCGATTTGCCCACTTTGATGCCAGTTCTGATGTCGATAACCCATTTGTGCCAGGCTGGAGTGACTTGGATTTCATGTGGGGCATCAGTAGGTATGTAAATCAGGTGTTGGATCAGTGGCACAAAGGCATTTAACCCCTTAAAAATAGCTGTTACTTGTTCAAATCTGTGAAAATGGGTGATTTGTCCTCTTTGTTGCCAGTTCTGATGTCGATAACCCATTTGTGCCAGGCTGGAGTGACTTGGATTTCATGTGGGGCATCAGTAGGTATGTAAATCAGGTGTTAGATCAGTGGCACAAAGGCATTTAACCCCTTAAAAATAGCTGTTACTTATTCAAATCTGTTTAAATGGGCGATTTGCCCATTTTGATGCCAGTTCTGATGTCGATAACCCATTTGTGCCAGGCTGGAGTGACTTGGATTTCATGTGGGGCATCAGTAGGTATGTAAATCAGGTGTTGGGTCAGTGGCACAAAGGCATTTAACCCCTTAAAAATAGCTGTTACTTGTTCAAATCTGTGAAAATGGGCGATTTGCCCACTTTGATGCCAGTTCTGATGTCGATAACCCATTTGTGCCAGGCTGGAGTGACTTGGATTTCATGTGGGGCATCAGTAGGTATGTAAATCAGGTGTTGGATCAGTGGCACAAAGGCATTTAACCCCTTAAAAATAGCTGTTACTTGTTCAAATCTGTGAAAATGGGTGATTTGCCCTCTTTGTTGCCAGTTCTGATGTCGATAACCCATTTGTGCGAGGCTGGAGTGACTTGGATTTCATGTGGGGCATCAGTAGGTATGTAAATCAGGTGTTTGATCAGTGGCACAAAGGCATTTAACCCCTTAAAAATAGCTGTTACTTATTCAAATCTGTGAAAATGGGCGATTTGCCCAATTTGATGCCAGTTCTGATGTCGATAACCCATTTGTGCCAGGCTGGAGTGACTTGGATTTCATGTGGGGCATCAGTAGGTATGTAAATCAGGTGTTGGATCAGTGGCACAAAGGCATTTAACCCCTTAAAAATAGCTGTTACTTGTTCAAATCTGTGAAAATGGGCGATTTGCCCACTTTGATGCCAGTTCTGATGTCGATAACCCATTTGTGCCAGGCTGGAGTGACTTGGATTTCATGTGGGGCATCAGTAGGTATGTAAATCAGGTGTTAGATCAGTGGCACAAAGGCATTTAACCCCTTAAAAATAGCTGTTACTTATTCAAATCTGTTTAAATGGGCGATTTGCCCACTTTGATGCCAGTTCTGATGTCGATAACCCATTTGTGCCAGGCTGGAGTGACTTGGATTTCATGTGGGGCATCAGTAGGTATGTAAATCAGGTGTTGGATCAGTGGCACAAAGGCATTTAACCCCTTAAAAATAGCTGTTACTTGTTCAAATCTGTGAAAATGGGTGATTTGTCCTCTTTGTTGCCAGTTCTGATGTCGATAACCCATTTGTGCCAGGCTGGAGTGACTTGGATTTCATGTGGGGCATCAGTAGGTATGTAAATCAGGTGTTAGATCAGTGGCACAAAGGCATTTAACCCCTTAAAAATAGCTGTTACTTATTCAAATCTGTGAAAATGGGCGATTTGCCAACTTTGATGCCAGTTCTGATGTCGATAACCCATTTGTGCCAGGCTGGAGTGACTTGGATTTCATGTGGGGCATCAGTAGGTATGTAAATCAGGTGTTAGATCAGTGGCACAAAGGCATTTAACCCCTTAAAAATAGCTGTTACTTATTCAAATCTGTGAAAATGGACGATTTGCCCATTTTGATGCCAGTTCTGATGTCGATAACCCATTTGTGCCAGGCTGGAAAGACTTGGATTTCATGTGGGGCATCAGTAGGTATGTAAATCAGGTGTTAGATCAGTGGCACAAAGGCATTTAACCCCTTAAAAATAGCTGTTACTTATTCAAATCTGTGAAAATGGGTGATTTGCCCACTTTGATGCCAGTTCTGATGTCGATAACCCATTTGTGCCAGGCTGGAGTGACTTGGATTTCATGTGGGGCATCAGTAGGTATGTAAATCAGGTGTTAGATCAGTGGAACAAAGGCATTTAACCCCTTAAAAATAGCTGTTACTTATTCAAATCTGTAAAAATGGGTGATTTTCCCACTTTGATGCCAGTTCTGATGTCGATAACCCATTTGTGCCAGGCTGGAGTGACTTGGATTTCATGTGCGGCATCAGTAGGTATGTAAATCAGGTGTTAGATCAGTGGCACAAAGGCATTTAACCCCTTAAAAATAGCTGTTACTTATTCAAATCTGTTTAAATGTGCGATTTGCCCACTTTGATGCCAGTTCTGATGTCGATAACCCATTTGTGCCAGGCTGGAGTGACTTGGATTTCATGTGGGGCATCAGTAGGTATGTAAATCAGGTGTTGGGTCAGTGGCACAAAGGCATTTAACCCCTTAAAAATAGCTGTTACTTGTTCAAATCTGTGAAAATGGGCGATTTGCCCACTTTGATGCCAGTTCTGATGTCGATAACCCATTTGTGCCAGGCTGGAGTGACTTGGATTTCATGTGGGGCATCAGTAGGTATGTAAATCAGGTGTTAGATCAGTGGCACAAAGGCATTTAACCCCTTAAAAATAGCTGTTACTTATTCAAATCTGTGGAAATGGGTGATTTGCCCACTTTGATGCCAGTTCTGATGTCGATAACCCATTTGTGCCAGGCTGGAGTGACTTGGATTACATGTGGGGCATCAGTAGGTATGTAAATCAGGTGTTAGATCAGTGGCACAAAGGCATTTAACCCCTTAAAAATAGCTGTTACTTATTCAAATCTGTGGAAATGGGTGATTTGCCCACTTTGATGCCAGTTCTGATGTCGATAACCCATTTGTGCCAGGCTGGAGTGACTTGGATTTCATGTGGGGCATCAGTAGGTATGTAAATCAGGTGTTAGATCAGTGGCACAAAGGCATTTAACCCCTTAAAAATAGCTGTTACTTATTCAAATCTGTGGAAATGGGTGATTTGCCCACTTTGATGCCAGTTCTGATGTCGATAACCCATTTGTGCCAGGCTGGAGTGACTTGGATTTCATGTGGGGCATCAGTAGGTATGTAAATCAGGTGTTAGATCAGTGGCACAAAGGCATTTAACCCCTTAAAAATAGCTGTTACTTATTCAAATCTGTGAAAATGGGCGATTTGCCCACTTTGATGCCAGTTCTGATGTCGATAACCCATTTGTGCCAGGCTGGAGTGACTTGGACTTCATGTAGGTCATCAGTAGGTATGTAAATCAGGTGTTAGATCAGTGGCACAAAGGCATTTAACCCCTTAAAAATAGCTGTTACTTATTCAAATCTGTGAAAATGGGTGATTTGCCCACTTTGATGCCAGTTCTGATGTCGATAACCCATTTGTGCCAGGCTGGAGTGACTTGGATTTCATGTGGGGCGTCAGTAGGTATGTAAATCAGGTGTTAGATCAGTGGCACAAAGGCATTTAACCCCTTAAAAATAGCTGTTACTTATTCAAATCTGTGAAAATGGGTGGTTTGCCCACTTTGATGCCAGTTCTGATGTCGATAACCCATTTGTGCCAGGCTGGAGTGACTTGGATTTCATGTGGGGCATCAGTAGGTATGTAAATCAGGTGTTAGATCAGTGGCACAAAGGCATTTAACCCCTTAAAAATTGCTGTTACTTATTCAAATCTGTGAAAATGGGTGATTTGCCCTCTTTGATACCAGTTCTGATGTCGATAACCCATTTGTGCCAGGCTGGAGTGACTTGGATTTCATGTGGGGCATCAGTAGGTATGTAAATCAGGTGTTAGATCAGTGGCACAAAGGCATTTAACCCCTTAAAAATAGCTGTTACTTATTCAAATCTGTGAAAATGGGTGATTTGCCCACTTTGATGACAGTTCTGATGTCGATAACCCATTTGTGCCAGGCTGGAGTGACTTGGATTTCATGTGGGGCATCAGTAGGTATGTAAATCAGGTGTTAGATCAGTGGCACAAAGGCATTTAACCCCTTAAAAATAGCTGTTACTTATTCAAATCTGTGAAAATGGGCGATTTGCCAACTTTGATGCCAGTTCTGATGTCGATAACCCATTTGTGCCATGCTGGAGTGACTTGTATTTCATGTGGGGCATCAGTAGGTATGTAAAGCAGGTGTTAGATCAGTGGCACAAAGGCATTTAACCCCTTAAAAATAGCTGTTACTTATTCAAATCTGTGAAAATGGGTGATTTGCCCACTTTGATGCCAGTTCTGATGTCAATAACCCATTTGTGCCAGGCTGGAGTGACTTGGATTTCATGTGGGGCATCAGTAGGTATGTAAATCAGGTGTTAGATCAGTGGCACAAAGGCATTTAACCCCTTAAAAATAGCTGTTACTTATTCAAATCTGTGGAAATGGGTGATTTGCCCACTTTGATGCCAGTTCTGATGTCGATAACCCATTTGTGCCAGGCTGGAGTGACTTGGATTTCATGTGGGGCATCAGTAGGTATGTAAATCAGGTGTTAGATCAGTGGCACAAAGGCATTTAACCCCTTAAAAATAGCTGTTACTTATTCAAATCTGTGAAAATGGGCGATTTGCCCACTTTGATGCCAGTTCTGATGTCGATAACCCATTTGTGCCAGGCTGGAGTGACTTGGATTTCATGTGGGTCATCAGTAGGTATGTAAATCAGGTGTTAGATCAGTGGCACAAAGGCATTTAACCCCTTAAAAATAGCTGTTACTTATTCAAATCTGTGAAAATGGGTGATTTGCCCACTTTGATGCCAGTTCTGATGTCGATAACCCATTTGTGCCTTGCTGGAGTGACTTGGATTTCATGTGGGGCATCAGTAGGTATGTAAATCAGGTGTTAGATCAGTGGCACAAAGGCATTTAACCCCTTAAAAATAGCTGTTACTTATTCAAATCTGTGAAAATGGGCGATTTGCCAACTTTGATGCCAGTTCTGATGTCGATAACCCATTTGTGCCATGCTGGAGTGACTTGGATTTCATGTGGGGCATCAGTAGGTATGTAAAGCAGGTGTTAGATCAGTGGCACAAAGGCATTTAACCACTTAAAAATAGCTGTTACTTATTCAAATCTGTGAAAATGGGTGATTTGCCCACTTTGATGCCAGTTCTGATGTCGATAACCCATTTGTGCCAGGCTGGAGTGACTTGGATTTCATGTGGGGCGTCAGTAGGTATGTAAATCAGGTGTTAGATCAGTGGCACAAAGGCATTTAACCCCTTAAAAATAGCTGTTACTTATTCAAATCTGTGAAAATGGGTGGTTTGCCCACTTTGATGCCAGTTCTGATGTCGATAACCCATTTGTGCCAGGCTGGAGTGACTTGGATTTCATGTGGGGCATCAGTAGGTATGTAAATCAGGTGTTAGATCAGTGGCACAAAGGCATTTAACCCCTTAAAAATTGCTGTTACTTATTCAAATCTGTGAAAATGGGTGATTTGCCCTCTTTGATACCAGTTCTGATGTCGATAACCCATTTGTGCCAGGCTGGAGTGACTTGGATTTCATGTGGGGCATCAGTAGGTATGTAAATCAGGTGTTAGATCAGTGGCACAAAGGCATTTAACCCCTTAAAAATAGCTGTTACTTATTCAAATCTGTGAAAATGGGTGATTTGCCCACTTTGATGACAGTTCTGATGTCGATAACCCATTTGTGCCAGGCTGGAGTGACTTGGATTTCATGTGGGGCATCAGTAGGTATGTAAATCAGGTGTTAGATCAGTGGCACAAAGGCATTTAACCCCTTAAAAATAGCTGTTACTTATTCAAATCTGTGAAAATGGGCGATTTGCCAACTTTGATGCCAGTTCTGATGTCGATAACCCATTTGTGCCATGCTGGAGTGACTTGTATTTCATGTGGGGCATCAGTAGGTATGTAAAGCAGGTGTTAGATCAGTGGCACAAAGGCATTTAACCCCTTAAAAATAGCTGTTACTTATTCAAATCTGTGAAAATGGGTGATTTGCCCACTTTGATGCCAGTTCTGATGTCAATAACCCATTTGTGCCAGGCTGGAGTGACTTGGATTTCATGTGGGGCATCAGTAGGTATGTAAATCAGGTGTTAGATCAGTGGCACAAAGGCATTTAACCCCTTAAAAATAGCTGTTACTTATTCAAATCTGTGGAAATGGGTGATTTGCCCACTTTGATGCCAGTTCTGATGTCGATAACCCATTTGTGCCAGGCTGGAGTGACTTGGATTTCATGTGGGGCATCAGTAGGTATGTAAATCAGGTGTTAGATCAGTGGCACAAAGGCATTTAACCCCTTAAAAATAGCTGTTACTTATTCAAATCTGTGAAAATGGGCGATTTGCCCACTTTGATGCCAGTTCTGATGTCGATAACCCATTTGTGCCAGGCTGGAGTGACTTGGATTTCATGTGGGTCATCAGTAGGTATGTAAATCAGGTGTTAGATCAGTGGCACAAAGGCATTTAACCCCTTAAAAATAGCTGTTACTTATTCAAATCTGTGAAAATGGGTGATTTGCCCACTTTGATGCCAGTTCTGATGTCGATAACCCATTTGTGCCTTGCTGGAGTGACTTGGATTTCATGTGGGGCATCAGTAGGTATGTAAATCAGGTGTTAGATCAGTGGCACAAAGGCATTTAACCCCTTAAAAATAGCTGTTACTTATTCAAATCTGTGAAAATGGGCGATTTGCCAACTTTGATGCCAGTTCTGATGTCGATAACCCATTTGTGCCATGCTGGAGTGACTTGGATTTCATGTGGGGCATCAGTAGGTATGTAAAGCAGGTGTTAGATCAGTGGCACAAAGGCATTTAACCACTTAAAAATAGCTGTTACTTATTCAAATCTGTGAAAATGGGTGATTTGCCCACTTTGATGCCAGTTCTGATGTCGATAACCCATTTGTGCCAGGCTGCAGTGACTTGGATTTCATGTGGGGCATCAGTAGGTATGTAAATCAGGTGTTAGATCAGTGGCACAAAGGCATTTAACCCCTTAAAAATAGCTGTTACTTATTCAAATCTGTGAAAATGGGTGATTTGCCCACTTTGATACCAGTTCTGATGTCGATAACCCATTTGTGCCAGGCTGGAGTGACTTGGATTTCATGTGGGGCATCAGTAGGTATGTAAATCAGGTGTTAGATCAGTGGCACAAAGGCATTTAACCCCTTAAAAATAGCTGTTACTTATTCAAATATGTGAAAATGGGCGATTTGCCCACTTTGATGCCAGTTCTGATGTCGATAACCCATTTGTGCCAGGCTGGAGTGACTTGGATTTCATGTGGGGCATCAGTAGGTATGTAAATCAGGTGTTAGATCAGTGGCACAAAGGCATTTAACCCCTTAAAAATAGCTGTTACTTATTCAAATCTGTGAAAATGGGCGATTTGCCAACTTTGATGCTAGTTCTGATGTCGATATACCATTTGTGCCAGGGTGGAGTGACTTGGATTTCATGTGGGGCATCAGTAGGTATGTAAATCAGGTGTTAGATCAGTGGCACAAAGGCACTTAACCAATTAAAAATAGCTGTTACTTATTCAAATCTGTGAAAATGGGTGATTTGCCCACTTTGATGCCAGTTCTGATGTCGATAACCCATTTGTGCCAGGCTGGAGTGACTTGGATTTCATGTGGGGCATCAGTAGGTATGTAAATCAGGTGTTAGATCAGTGGCACAAAGGCATTTAACCCCTTAAAAATAGCTGTTACTTATTCAAATCTGTGAAAATGGGTGATTTGCCCACTTTGATACCAGTTCTGATGTCGATAACCCATTTGTGCCAGGCTGGAGTGACTTGGATTTCATGTGGGGCATCAGTAGGTATGTAAATCAGGTGTTAGATCAGTGGCACAAAGGCATTTAACCCCTTAAAAATAGCTGTTATTTATTCAAATATGTGAAAATGGGCGATTTGCCCACTTTGATGCCAGTTCTGATGTCGATAACCCATTTGTGCCAGGCTGGAGTGACTTGGATTTCATGTGGGGCATCAGTAGGTATGTAAATCAGGTGTTAGATCAGTGGCACAAAGGCATTTAACCCCTTAAAAATAGCTGTTACTTATTCAAATCTGTGAAAATGGGCGATTTGCCCACTTTGATGCCAGTTCTGATGTCGATAACCCATTTGTGCCAGGCTGGAGTGACTTGGATTTCATGTGGGGCATCAGTAGGTATGTAAATCAGGTGTTAGATCAGTGGCACAAAGGCATTTAACCCCTTAAAAATAGCTGTTACTTATTCAAATCTGTGAAAATGGATGATTTGCCCACTTTGATGCCAGTTCTGATGTCGATAACTCATTTGTGCCAGGCTGGAGTGACTTGGATTTCATGTGGGGCATCAGTAGGTATGTAAATCAGGTGTTAGATCAGTGGCACAAAGGCATTTAACCCCTTAAAAATAACTGTTATTTATTCAAATCTGTGAAAATGGGTGATTTGCCCACTTTGATGCCAGTTCTGATGTCGATAACCCATTTGTGCCAGGCTGGAGTGACTTGGATTTCATGTGGGGCCTCAGTAGGTATGTAAATCAGGTGTTAGATCAGTGGCTCAAAGGCATTTAACCCCTTAAAAATAGCTGTTACTTATTCAAATCTGTGAAAATGGGCGATTTGCCAACTTTGATGGCAGTTCTGATGTCGATAACCCATTTGTGCCATGCTGGAGTGACTTGGATTTCATGTGGGGCATCAGTAGGTATGTAAATCAGGTGTTAGATCAGTGGCACAAAGGCATTTAACCCCTTAAAAATAGCTGTTACTTATTCAAATCTGTGAAAATGGGCGATTTGCCCACTTTGATGCCAGTTCTGATGTCGATAACCCATTTGTGCCAGGCTGGAGTGACTTGGATTTCATGTGGGGCATCAGTAGGTATGTAAATCAGGTGTTAGATCAGTGGCACAAAGGCATTTAACCCCTTAAAAATAGCTGATACTTATTCAAATCTGTGAAAATGGGCGATTTGCCCACTTTGATGGCAGTTCTGATGTCGATAACCCATTTGTGCCAGGCTGGAGTGACTTGGATTTCATGTGGGGCATCAGTAGGTATGTAAATCAGGTGTTAGATCAGTGGCACAAAGGCATTTAACCCCTTAAAAATAGCTGTTACTTATTCAAATCTGTGAAAATGGGTGATTTGCCCACTTTGATGCCAGTTCTGATGTCGATAACCCATTTGTGCCAGGCTGGAGTGACTCGGATTTCATGTCGGGCATCAGTAGGTATGTAAATCAGGTGTTAGATCAGTGGCACAAAGGCATTTAACCCCTTAAAAATAGCTGTTACTTATTCAAATCTGTGAAAATGGGTGATTTGCCCACTTTGATGCCAGTTCTGATGTCGATAACCCATTTGTGCCAGGCTGGAGTGACTTGGATTTCATGTGGGGCATCAGTAGGTATGTAAATCACGTGTTAGATCAGTGGCACAAAGGCATTTAACCCCTTAAAAATAGCTGTTACTTATTCAAATCTGTGAAAATGGGCGATTTGCCCACTTTGATGCCAGTTCTGATGTCGATAACCCATTTGAGCCAGGCTGGAGTGACTTGGATTTCATGTGGGGCATCAGTAGGTATGTAAATCAGGTGTTAGATCAGTGGCACAAAGGCATTTAACCCCTTAAAAATAGCTGTTACTTATTCAAATCTGTGAAAATGGGCGATTTGCCCACTTTGATGCCAGTTCTGATGTCGATAACCCATTTGTGCCAGGCTGGAGTGACTTGGATTTCATGTGGGGCATCAGTAGGTATGTAAATCAGGTGTTATATCAGTGGCACAAAGGCATTAACCCCTTAAAATAGCTGTTACTTATTCAAATCTGTGAAAATGGATGATTTGCCCACTTTGATGCCAGTTCTGATGTCGATAACCCATTTGTGCCAGGCTGGAGTGACTTGGATTTCATGTGGGGCATCAGTAGGTATGTAAATCAGGTGTTAGATCAGTGGCACAAAGGCAGTTAACCCCTTAAAAATAGCTGTTACTTATTCAAATCTGTGAAAATGAGTGATTTGCCCACTTTGATGCCAGTTCTGATGTGGATAACCCATTTGTGCCAGGCTGGAGTGCCTTGGATTTCATGTGGGCATCAGTAGGTATGTAAATCAGGTGTTAGATCAGTGGCACAAATGCATTTAACCCCTTAAAAATAGCTGTTACTTATTCAAATCTGCGAAAATGGGCGATTTGCCAACTTTGATGCCAGTTCTGATGTCGATAACCCATTTTAGCCATGCTGGAGTGACTTGGATTTCATGTGGGGCATCAGTAGGTATGTAAATCAGGTGTTAGATCAGTGGCACAAAGGCATTTAACCCCTTAAAAATAGCTGTTACTTATTCAAATCTGTGAAAATGGGCGATTTGCCCACTTTGATGCCAGTTCTGATGTCGATAACCCATTTGTGCCAGGCTGGAGTGACATGGATTTCATGTGGGGCATCAGTAGGTATGTAAATCAGGTGTTAGATCAGTGGCACAAAGGCATTTAACCCCTTAAAAATAGCTGATACTTATTCAAATCTGTGAAAATGGGCGATTTGCCCACTTTGATGCCAGTTCTGATGTCGATAACCCATTTGTGCCAGGCTGGAGTGACTTGGATTTCATGTGGGGCAACAGTAGGTATGTAAATCAGGTGTTAGATCAGTGGCACAAAGGCATTTAACCCCTTAAAAATAGCTGTTACTTATTCAAATCTGTGAAAATGGGTGATTTGCCCACTTTGATGCCAGTTCTGATGTCGATAACCCATTTGTGCCAGGCTGGAGTGACTTGGATTTCATGTGGGGCATCAGTAGGTATGTAAATCAGGTGTTAGATCAGTGGCACAAAGGCATTTAACCCCTTAAAAATAGCTGTTACTTATTCAAATCTGTGAAAATGGGCGATTTGCCAACTTTGATGCCAGTTCTGATGTCGATAACCCATTTGTGCCATGCTGGAGTGACTTGGATTTCATGTGGGGCATCAGTAGCTATGTAAAGCAGGTGTTAGATCAGTGGCACAAAGGCATTTAACCCCTTAAAAATAGCTGTTACTTATTCAAATCTGTGAAAATGGGTGATTTGCCCACTTTGATGCCAGTTCTGATGTCGATAACCCATTTGTGCCAGGCTGGAGTGACTTGGATATCATGTGGGGCATCAGTAGGTATGTAAATCAGGTGTTAGATCAGTGGCACAAAGGCATTTAACCCCTTAAAAATAGCTGTTACTTATTCAAATCTGTGAAAATGGGTGATTTGCCCACTTTGATGCCAGTTCTGATGTCGATAACCCATTTGTGCCAGGCTGGAGTGACTTGGATTTCATGTGGGGCATCAGTAGGTATGTAAATCAGGTGTTAGATCAGTGGCACAAAAGCATTTAACCCCTTAAAAATAGCTGTTACTTATTCAAATCTGTGAAAATGGGCGATTTGCCCACTTTGATGCCAGTTCTGATGTCGATAACCCATTTGTGCCAGGCTGGAGTGACTTGGATTTCATGTGGGGCATCAGTAGGTATGTAAATCAGGTGTTAGATCATTGGCACAAAGGCATTTAACCCCTTAAAAATAGCAGTTACTTATTCATATCTGTGAAAATGGGCGATTTGCCCACTTTGATGCCAGTTCTGATGTCGATAACCCATTTGTGCTAGGCTGGAGTGACTTGGATTTCATGTGGGGCATCAGTAGTTATGTAAATCAGGTGTTAGATCAGTGGCACAAAGGCATTTAACCCCTTAAAAATAGCTGTTACTTATTCAAATCTGTGAAAATGGATGATTTGCCCACTTTGATGCCAGTTCTGATGTCGATAACCCATTTGTGCCAGGCTGGAGTGACTTGGATTTCATGTGGGTCATCAGTAGGTATGTAAATCAGGTGTTAGATCAGTGGCACAAAGGCATTTAACCCCTTAAAAATAACTGTTACTTATTCAAATCTGTGAAAATGGGTGATTTGCCCACTTTGATGCCAGTTCTGATGTCGATAACCCATTTGTGCCAGGCTGGAGTGACTTGGATTTCATGTGGGGCCTCAGTAGGTATGTAAATCAGGTGTTAGATCAGTGGCACAAAGGCATTTAACCCCTTAAAAATAGCTGTTACTTATTCAAATCTGTGAAAATGGGCGATTTGCCAACTTTGATGCCAGTTCTGATGTCGATAACCCATTTGTGCCATGCTGGAGTGACTTGGATTTCATGTGGGGCATCAGTAGGTATGTAAATCAGGTGTTAGATTAGTGGCACAAAGGCATTTAACCCCTTAAAAATAGCTGTTACTTATTCAAATCTGTGAAAATGGGCGATTTGCCCACTTTGATGCCAGTTCTGATGTCGATAACCCATTTGTGCCAGGCTGGAGTGACTTGGATTTCATGTGGGGCATCAGTAGGTATGTAAATCAGGTGTTAGATCAGTGGCACAAAGGCATTTAACCCCTTAAAAATAGCTGTTACTTATTCAAATCTGTGAAAATGGGTGATTTGCCCACTTTGATGCCAGTTCTGATGTCGATAACCCATTTGTGCCAGGCTGGAGTGACTTGGATTTCATGTGGGGCATCAGTAGGTATGTAAATCAGGTGTTAGATCAGTGGCACAAAGGCACTTAACCCCTTAAAAATAGCTGTTACTTATTCAAATCTGTAAAAATGTGTGATTTGCCCACTTTGATGCCAGTTCTGATGTCGATAACCCATTTGTGCCAGGCTGGAGTGACTTGGATTTCATGTGGGGCATCAGTAGGTATGTAAATCAGGTGTTAGATCAGTGGCACAAAGGCATTTAACCCCTTAAAAATAGCTGTTACTTATTCAAATCTGTTTAAATGGGCGATTTGCCCACTTTGATGCCAGTTCTGATGTCGATAACCCATTTGTGCCAGGCTGGAGTGACTTGGATTTCATGTGGGGCATCAGTAGGTATGTAAATCAGGTGTTGGATCAGTGGCACAAAGGCATTTAACCCCTTAAAAATAGCTGTTACTTGTTCAAATCTGTGAAAATGGGCGATTTGCCCACTTTGATGCCAGTTCTGATGTCGATAACCCATTTGTGCCAGGCTGGAGTGACTTGGATTTCATGTGGGGCATCAGTAGGTATGTAAATCAGGTGTTGGATCAGTGGCACAAAGGCATTTAACCCCTTAAAAATAGCTGTTACTTGTTCAAATCTGTGAAAATGGGTGATTTGTCCTCTTTGTTGCCAGTTCTGATGTCGATAACCCATTTGTGCCAGGCTGGAGTGACTTGGATTTCATGTGGGGCATCAGTAGGTATGTAAATCAGGTGTTAGATCAGTGGCACAAAGGCATTTAACCCCTTAAAAATAGCTGTTACTTATTCAAATCTGTGAAAATGGGCGATTTGCCAACTTTGATGCCAGTTCTGATGTCGATAACCCATTTATGCCAGGCTGGAGTGACTTGGATTTCATGTGGGGCATCAGTATGTATGTAAATCAGGTGTTAGATCAGTGGCACAAAGGCATTTAACCCCTTAAAAATAGCTGTTACTTATTCAAATCTGTGAAAATGGATGATTTGCCCACTTTGATGCCAGTTCTGATGTCGAAAACCCATTTGTGCCAGGCTGGAGTGACTTGGATTTCATGTGGGGCAACAGTAGGTATGTAAATCAGGTGTTAGATCAGTGGCACAAAGGCATTTAACCCCTTAAAAATAGCTGTTACTTATTCAAATCTGTGAAAATGGGTGATTTGCCCACTTTGATGCCAGTTCTGATGTCGATAACCCTTTTGTGCCAGGCTGGAGTGACTTGGATTTCATGTGGGGCATCAGTAGGTATGTAAATCAGGTGTTAGATCAGTGGCACAAAGGCATTTAACCCCTTAAAAATAGCTGTTACTTATTCAAATCTGTGAAAATGGGCGATTTGCCAACTTTGATGCCAGTTCTGATGTCGATAACCCATTTGTGCCATGCTGGAGTGACTTGGATTTCATGTGGGGCATCAGTAGGTATGTAAAGCAGGTGTTAGACCAGTGGCACAAAGGCATTTAACCCCTTAAAAATAGCTGTTACTTATTCAAATCTGTGAAAATGGGTGATTTGCCCACTTTGATGCCAGTTCTGATGTCGATAACCCATTTGTGCCAGGCTGGAGTGACTTGGATATCATGTGGGGCATCAGTAGGTATGTAAATCAGGTGTTAGATCAGTGGCACAAAGGCATTTAACCCCTTAAAAATAGCTGTTACTTATTCAAATCTGTGAAAATGGGTGATTTGCCCACTTTGATGCCAGTTCTGATGTCGATAACCCATTTGTGCCAGGCTGGAGTGACTTGGATTTCATGTGGGGCATCAGTAGGTATGTAAATCAGGTGTTAGATCAGTGGCACAAAAGCATTTAACCCCTTAAAAATAGCTGTTACTTATTCAAATCTGTGAAAATGGGCGATTTGCCCACTTTGATGCCAGTTCTGATGTCGATAACCCATTTGTGCCAGGCTGGAGTGACTTGGATTTCATGTGGGGCATCAGTAGGTATGTAAATCAGGTGTTAGATCAGTGGCACAAAGGCATTTAACCCCTTAAAAATAGCTGTTACTTATTCAAATCTGTGAAAATGGGCGATTTGCCCACTTTGATGCCAGTTCTGATGTCGATAACCCATTTGTGCTAGGCTGGAGTGACTTGGATTTCATGTGGGGCATCAGTAGGTATGTAAATCAGGTGTTAGATCAGTGGCACAAAGGCATTTAACCCCTTAAAAATAGCTGTTACTTATTCAAATCTGTGAAAATGGATGATTTGCCCACTTTGATGCCAGTTCTGATGTCGATAACCCATTTGTGCCAGGCTGGAGTGACTTGGATTTCATGTGGGTCATCAGTAGGTATGTAAATCAGGTGTTAGATCAGTGGCACAAAGGCATTTAACCCCTTAAAAATAACTGTTACTTATTCAAATCTGTGAAAATGGGTGATTTGCCCACTTTGATGCCAGTTCTGATGTCGATAACCCATTTGTGCCAGGCTGGAGTGACTTGGATTTCATGTGGGGCCTCAGTAGGTATGTAAATCAGGTGTTAGATCAGTGGCACAAAGGCATTTAACCCCTTAAAAATAGCTGTTACTTATTCAAATCTGTGAAAATGGGCGATTTGCCAACTTTGATGCCAGTTCTGATGTCGATAACCCATTTGTGCCATGCTGGAGTGACTTGGATTTCATGTGGGGCATCAGTAGGTATGTAAATCAGGTGTTAGATCAGTGGCACAAAGGCATTTAACCCCTTAAAAATAGCTGTTACTTATTCAAATCTGTGAAAATGGGCGATTTGCCCACTTTGATGCCAGTTCTGATGTCGATAACCCATTTGTGCCAGGCTGGAGTGACTTGGATTTCATGTGGGGCATCAGTAGGTATGTAAATCAGGTGTTAGATCAGTGGCACAATGGCATTTAACCCCTTAAAAATAGCTGTTACTTATTCAAATCTGTGAAAATGGGTGATTTGCCCACTTTGATGCCAGTTCTGATGTCGATAACCCATTTGTGCCAGGCTGGAGTGACTTGGATTTCATGTGGGGCATCAGTAGGTATGTAAATCAGGTGTTAGATCAGTGGCACAAAGGCACTTAACCCCTTAAAAATAGCTGTTACTTATTCAAATCTGTAAAAATGGGTGATTTGCCCACTTTGATGCCAGTTCTGATGTCGATAACCCATTTGTGCCAGGCTGGAGTGACTTGGATTTCATGTGGGGCATCAGTAGGTATGTAAATCAGGTGTTAGATCAGTGGCACAAAGGCATTTAACCCCTTAAAAATAGCTGTTACTTATTCAAATCTGTTTAAATGGGCGATTTGCCCACTTTGATGCCAGTTCTGATGTCGATAACCCATTTGTGCCAGGCTGGAGTGACTTGGATTTCATGTGGGGCATCAGTAGGTATGTAAATCAGGTGTTGGATCAGTGGCACAAAGGCATTTAACCCCTTAAAAATAGCTGTTACTTGTTCAAATCTGTGAAAATGGGCGATTTGCCCACTTTGATGCCAGTTCTGATGTCGATAACCCATTTGTGCCAGGCTGGAGTGACTTGGATTTCATGTGGGGCATCAGTAGGTATGTAAATCAGGTGTTAGATCAGTGGCACAAAGGCATTTAACCCCTTAAAAATAGCTGTTACTTATTCAAATCTGTTTAAATGGGCGATTTGCCCACTTTGATGCCAGTTCTGATGTCGATAACCCATTTGTGCCAGGCTGGAGTGACTTGGATTTCATGTGGGGCATCAGTAGGTATGTAAATCAGGTGTTGGATCAGTGGCACAAAGGCATTTAACCCCTTAAAAATAGCTGTTACTTGTTCAAATCTGTGAAAATGGGTGATTTGTCCTCTTTGTTGCCAGTTCTGATGTCGATAACCCATTTGTGCCAGGCTGGAGTGACTTGAATTTCATGTGGGGCATCAGTAGTTATGTAAATCAGGTGTTAGATCAGTGGCACAAAGGCATTTAACCCCTTAAAAATAGCTGTTACTTATTCAAATCTGTGAAAATGGGCGATTTGCCAACTTTGATGCCAGTTCTGATGTCGATAACCCATTTGTGCCAGGCTGGAGTGACTTGGATTTCATGTGGGGCATCAGTAGGTATGTAAATCAGGTGTTAGATCAGAGGCACAAAGGCATTTAACCCCTTAAAAATAGCTGTTACTTATTCAAATCTGTGAAAATGGACGATTTGCCCATTTTGATGCCAGTTCTGATGTCGATAACTCATTTGTGCCAGGCTGGAGAGACTTGGATTTCATGTGGGGCATCAGTAGGTATGTAAATCAGGTGTTAGATCAGTGGCACAAAGGCATTTAACCCCTTAAAAATAGCTGTTACTTATTCAAATCTGTGAAAATGGGTGATTTGCCCACTTTGATGCCAGTTCTGATGTCGATAACCCATTTGTGCCAGGCTGGAGTGACTTGGATTTCATGTGGGGCATCAGTAGGTATGTAAATCAGGTGTTAGATCAGTGAAACAAAGGCATTTAACCCCTTAAAAATAGCTGTTACTTATTCAAATCTGTAAAAATGGGTGATTTGCCCACTTTGATGCCAGTTCTGATGTCGATAACCCATTTGTGCCATGCTGGAGTGACTTGGATTTCATGTGGGGCATCAGTAGGTATGTAAAGCAGGTGTTAGATCAGTGGCACAAAGGCATTTAACCCCTTAAAAATAGCTGTTACTTATTCAAATCTGTAAAAATGGGTGATTTGCCCACTTTGATGCCAGTTCTGATGTCGATAACCCATTTGTGCCAAGCTGGAGTGACTTGGATTTCATGTGGGGCATCAGTAGGTATGTAAATCAGGTGTTAGATCAGTGGCACAAAGGCATTTAACCCCTTAAAAATAGCTGTTACTTATTCAAATCTGTAAAAATGGGTGATTTGCCCACTTTGATGCCAGTTCTGATGTCGATAACCCATTTGTGCCAGGCTGGAGTGACTTGGATTTCATGTGGGTCATCAGTAGGTATGTAAATCAGGTGTTAGATCAGTGGCACAAAGGCATTTAACCCCTTAAAAATAGCTGTTACTTATTCAAATCTGTGGAAATGGGTGATTTGCCCACTTTGATGCCAGTTCTGATGTCGATAACCCATTTGTGCCAGGCTGGACTGACTTGAATTTCATGTGGGGCATCAGTACGTATGTAAATCAGGTGTTAGATCAGTGGCACAAAGGCATTTAACCCCTTAAAAATAGCTGTTACTTATTCAAATCTGTGGAAATGGGCGATTTGCCCACTTTGATGCCAGTTCTGATGTCGATAACCCATTTGTGCCAGGCTGGAGTGACTTGGATTTCATGTGGGGCATCAGTAGGTATGTAAATCAGGTGTTAGATCAGTGGCACAAAGGCATTTAACCCCTTAAAAATAGCTGTTACTTATTCAAATCTGTGAAAATGGGCGATTTGCCCACTTTGATGCCAGTTCTGATGTCGATAACCCATTTGTGCCAGGCTGGAGTGACTTGGATTTCATGTGGGGCATCAGTAGGTATGTAAATCAGGTGTTAGATCAGTGGCACAAAGGCATTTAACCCCTTAAAAATAGCTGTTACTTATTCAAATCTGTGAAAATGGGCGATTTGCCAACTTTGATGCCAGTTCTGATGTCGATAACCCATTTGTGCCATGCTGGAGTGACTTGGATTTCATGTGGGGCATCAGTAGGTATGTAAAGCAGGTGTTAGATCAGTGGCACAAAGGCATTTAACCCCTTAAAAATAGCTGTTACTTATTCAAATCTGTGAAAATGGGTGATTTGCCCACTTTGATGCCAGTTCTGATGTCGATAACCCATTTGTGCCAGGCTGGAGTGACTTGGATTTCATGTGGGGCATCAGTAGGTATGTAAATCAGGTGTTAGATCAGTGGCACAAAGGCATTTAACCCCTTAAAAATAGCTGTTACTTATTCAAATCTGTGAAAATGGGTGATTTGCCCACTTTGATACCAGTTCTGATGTCGATAACCCATTTGTGCCAGGCTGGAGTGACTTGGATTTCATGTGGGGCATCAGTAGGTATGTAAATCAGGTGTTAGATCAGTGGCACAAAGGCATTTAACCCCTTAAAAATAGCTGTTACTTATTCAAATCTGTGAAAATGGATGATTTGCCCACTTTGATGCCAGTTCTGATGTCGATAACCGATTTGTGCCAGGCTGGAGTGACTTGGATTTCATGTGGGGCATCAGTAGGTATGTAAATCAGGTTTTAGATCAGTGGCACAAAGGCATTTAACCCCTTAAAAATAGCTGTTACTTATTCAAATCTGTGAAAATGGGCGATTTGCCAACTTTGATGCCAGTTCTGATGTCGATAACCCATTTGTGCCATGCTGGAGTGACTTGGATTTCATGTGGGGCATCAGTAGGTATGTAAAGCAGGTGTTAGATCAGTGGCACAAAGGCATTTAACCCCTTAAAAATAGCTGTTACTTATTCAAATCTGTGAAAATGGGTGATTTGCCCACTTTGATGCCAGTTCTGATGTCGATAACCCATTTGTGCCAGGCTGGAGTGACTTGGATTTCATGTGGGTCATCAGTAGGTATGTAAATCAGGTGTTAGATCAGTGGCACAAAGGCATTTAACCCCTTAAAAATAGCTGTTACTTATTCAAATCTGTGAAAATGGGTGATTTGCCCACTTTGATGCCAGTTCTGATGTCGATAACCCATTTGTGCCAGGCTGGAGTGACTTGGATTTCATGTGGGGCATCAGTAGGTATGTAAATCAGGTGTTAGATCAGTGGCACAAAGGCATTTAACCCCTTAAAAATAGCTGTTACTTATTCAAATCTGTGAAAATGGGCGATTTGCCCACTTTGATGCCAGTTCTGATGTCGATAACCCATTTGTGCCAGGCTGGAGTGACTTGGATTTCATGTGGGGCATCAGTAGGTATGTAAATCAGGTGTTAGATCAGTGGCACAAAGGCATTTAACCCCTTAAAAATAGCTGTTACTTATTCAAATCTGTGAAAATGGGCGATTTGCCAACTTTGATGCCAGTTCTGATGTCGATAACCCATTTGTGCCATGCTGGAGTGACTTGGATTTCATGTGGGGCATCAGTAGGTATGTAAAGCAGGTGTTAGATCAGTGGCACAAAGGCATTTAACCCCTTAAAAATAGCTGTTACTTATTCAAATCTGTGAAAATGGGTGATTTGCCCACTTTGATGCCAGTTCTGATGTCGATAACCCATTTGTGCCAGACTGGAGTGACTTGGATTTCATGTGGGGCATCAGTAGGTATGTAAATCAGGTGTTAGATCAGTGGCACAAAGGCATTTAACCCCTTAAAAATAGCTGTTACTTATTCAAATCTGTGAAAATGGGTGATTTGCCCACTTTGATACCAGTTCTGATGTCGATAACCCATTTGTGCCAGGCTGGAGTGACTTGGATTTCATGTGGGGCATCAGTAGGTATGTAAATCAGGTGTTAGATCAGTGGCACAAAGGCATTTAACCCCTTAAAAATAGCTGTTACTTATTCAAATCTGTGAAAATGGATGATTTGCCCACTTTGATGCCAGTTCTGATGTCGATAACCGATTTGTGCCAGGCTGGAGTGACTTGGATTTCATGTGGGGCATCAGTAGGTATGTAAATCAGGTTTTAGATCAGTGGCACAAAGGCATTTAACCCCTTAAAAATAGCTGTTACTTATTCAAATCTGTGAAAATGGGCGATTTGCCAACTTTGATGCCAGTTCTGATGTCGATAACCCATTTGTGCCATGCTGGAGTGACTTGGATTTCATGTGGGGCATCAGTAGGTATGTAAAGCAGGTGTTAGATCAGTGGCACAAAGGCATGTAACCCCTTAAAAATAGCTGTTACTTATTCAAATCTGTGAAAATGGGTGATTTGCCCACTTTGATGCCAGTTCTGATGTCGATAACCCATTTGTGCCAGGCTGGAGTGACTTGGATTTCATGTGGGGCATCAGTAGGTATGTAAATCAGGTGTTAGATCAGTGGCACAAAGGCATTTAACCCCTTAAAAATAGCTGTTACTTATTCAAATCTGTGGAAATGGGTGATTTGCCCACTTTGATGCCAGTTCTGATGTCGATAACCCATTTGTGCCAGGCTGGAGTGACTTGGATTTCATGTGGGGCATCAGTAGGTATGTAAATCAGGTGTTAGATCAGTGGCACAAAGGCATTTAACCCCTTAAAAATAGCTGTTACTTATTCAAATCTGTGAAAATGGGCGATTTGCCCACTTTGATGCCAGTTCTGATGTCGATAACCCATTTGTGCCAGGCTGGAGTGACTTGGATTTCATGTGGGTCATCAGTAGGTATGTAAATCAGGTGTTAGATCAGTGGCACAAAGGCATTTAACCCCTTAAAAATAGCTGTTACTTATTCAAATCTGTGAAAATGGGTGATTTGCCCACTTTGATGCCAGTTCTGATGTCGATAACCCATTTGTGCCAGGCTGGAGTGACTTGGATTTCATGTGGGGCATCAGTAGGTATGTAAATCAGGTGTTAGATCAGTGGCACAAAGGCATTTAACCCCTTAAAAATAGCTGTTACTTATTCAAATCTGTGAAAATGGGCGATTTGCCCACTTTGATGCCAGTTCTGATGTCGATAACCCATTTGTGCCAGGCTGGAGTGACTTGGATTTCATGTGGGTCATCAGTAGGTATGTAAATCAGGTGTTAGATCAGTGGCACAAAGGCATTTAACCCCTTAAAAATAGCTGTTACTTATTCAAATCTGTGAAAATGGGTGATTTGCCCACTTTGATGCCAGTTCTGATGTGGATAACCCATTTGTGCCAGGCTGGAGTGCCTTGGATTTCATGTGGGCATCAGTAGGTATGTAAATCAGGTGTTAGATCAGTGGCACAAATGCATTTAACCCCTTAAAAATAGCTGTTACTTATTCAAATCTGTGAAAATGGGCGATTTGCCAACTTTGATGCCAGTTCTGATGTCGATAACCCATTTTAGCCATGCTGGAGTGACTTGGATTTCATGTGGGGCATCAGTAGGTATGTAAATCAGGTGTTAGATCAGTGGCACAAAGGCATTTAACCCCTTAAAAATAGCTGTTACTTATTCAAATCTGTGAAAATGGGCGATTTGCCCACTTTGATGCCAGTTCTGATGTCGATAACCCATTTGTGACAGGCTGGAGTGACTTGGATTTCATGTGGGGCATCAGTAGGTATGTAAATCAGGTGTTAGATCAGTGGCACAAAGGCATTTAACCCCTTAAAAATAGCTGTTACTTATTCAAATCTGTGGAAATGGGTGATTTGCCCACTTTGATGCCAGTTCTGATGTCGATAACCCATTTGTGCGAGGCTGGAGTGACTTGGATTTCATGTGGGGCATCAGTAGGTATGTAAATCAGGTGTTAGATCAGTGGCACAAAGGCATTTAACCCCTTAAAAATAGCTGTTACTTATTCAAATCTGTGAAAATGGGCGATTTGCCCACTTTGATGCCAGTTCTGATGTCGATAACCCATTTGTGCCAGGCTGGAGTGACTTGGACTTCATGTAGGTCATCAGTAGGTATGTAAATCAGGTGTTAGATCAGTGGCACAAAGGCATTTAACCCCTTAAAAATAGCTGTTACTTATTCAAATCTGTGAAAATGGGTGATTTGCCCACTTTGATGCCAGTTCTGATGTCGATAACCCATTTGTGCCAGGCTGGAGTGACTTGGATTTCATGTGGGGCATCAGTAGGTATGTAAATCAGGTGTTAGATCAGTGGCACAAAGGCATTTAACCCCTTAAAAATAGCTGTTACTTATTCAAATCTGTGAAAATGGGTGGTTTGCCCACTTTGATGCCAGTTCTGATGTCGATAACCCATTTGTGCCAGGCTGGAGTGACTTGGATTTCATGTGGGGCATCAGTAGGTATGTAAATCAGGTGTTAGATCAGTGGCACAAAGGCATTTAACCCCTTAAAAATAGCTGTTACTTATTCAAATCTGTGAAAATGGGTGATTTGCCCACTTTGATACCAGTTCTGATGTCGATAACCCATTTGTGCCAGGCTGGAGTGACTTGGATTTCATGTGGGGCATCATTAGGTATGTAAATCAGGTGTTAGATCAGTGGCACAAAAGCATTTAACCCCTTAAAAATAGCTGTTACTTATTCAAATCTGTGAAAATGGGTGATTTGCCCACTTTGATGCCACTTCTGATGTCGATAACCCATTTGTGCCAGGCTGGAGTGACTTGGATTTCATGTGGGGCATCAGTAGGTATGTAAATCAGGTGTTAGATCAGTGGCACAAAGGCATTTAACCCCTTAAAAATAGCTGTTACTTATTCAAATCTGTGAAAATGGGCGATTTGCCAACTTTGATGCCAGTTCTGATGTCGATAACCCATTTGTGCCATGCTGGAGTGACTTGGATTTCATGTGGGGCATCAGTAGGTATGTAAAGCAGGTGTTAGATCAGTGGCACAAAGGCATTTAACCCCTTAAAAATAGCTGTTACTTATTCAAATCTGTGAAAATGGGTGATTTGCCCACTTTGATGCCAGTTCTGATGTCAATAACCCATTTGTGCCAGGCTGGAGTGACTTGGATTTCATGTGGGGCATCAGTAGGTATGTAAATCAGGTGTTAGATCAGTGGCACAAAGGCATTTAACCCCTTAAAAATAGCTGTTACTTATTCAAATCTGTGGAAATGGGTGATTTGCCCACTTTGATGCCAGTTCTGATGTCGATAACCCATATGTGCCAGGCTGGAGTGACTTGGATTTCATGTGGGGCATCAGTAGGTATGTAAATCAGGTGTTAGATCAGTGGCACAAAGGCATTTAACCTCTTAAAAATAGCTGTTACTTATTCAAATCTGTGAAAATGGGCGATTTGCCCACTTTGATGCCAGTTCTGATGTCGATAACCCATTTGTGCCAGGCTGGAGTGACTTGGATTTCATGTGGGTCATCAGTAGGTATGTAAATCAGGTGTTAGATCAGTGGCACAAAGGCATTTAACCCCTTAAAAATAGCTGTTACTTATTCAAATCTGTGAAAATGGGTGATTTGCCCACTTTGATGCCAGTTCTGATGTCGATAACCCATTTGTGCCAGGCTGGAGTGACTTGTATTTCATGTGGGGCATCAGTAGGTATGTAAATCAGGTGTTAGATCAGTGGCACAAAGGCATTTAACCCCTTAAAAATAGCTGTTACTTATTCAAATCTGTGAAAATGGGCGATTTGCCAACTTTGATGCCAGTTCTGATGTCGATAACCCATTTGTGCCATGCTGGAGTGACTTGGATTTCATGTGGGGCATCAGTAGGTATGTAAAGCAGGTGTTAGATCAGTGGCACAAAGGCATTTAACCCCTTAAAAATAGCTGTTACTTATTCAAATCTGTAAAAATGGGTGATTTGCCCACTTTGATGCCAGTTCTGATGTCGATAACCCATTTGTGCCAGGCTGGAGTGACTTGGATTTCATGTGGGGCATCAGTAGGTATGTAAATCAGGTGTTAGATCAGTGGCACAAAGGCATTTAACCCCTTAAAAATAGCTGTTACTTATTCAAATCTGTAAAAATGGGTGATTTGCCCACTTTGATGCCAGTTCTGATGTCGATAACCCATTTGTGCCAGGCTGGAGTGACTTGGATTTCATGTGGGGCATCAGTAGGTATGTAAATCAGGTGTTAGATCAGTGGCACAAAGGCATTTAACCCCTTAAAAATAGCTGTTACTTATTCAAATCTGTTTAAATGGGCGATTTGCCCACTTTGATGCCAGTTCTGATGTCGATAACCCATTTGTGCCAGGCTGGAGTGACTTGGATTTCATGTGGGGCATCAGTAGGTATGTAAATCAGGTGTTGGGTCAGTGGCACAAAGGCATTTAACCCCTTAAAAATAGCTGTTACTTGTTCAAATCTGTGAAAATGGGCGATTTGCCCACTTTGATGCCAGTTCTGATGTCGATAACCCATTTGTGCCAGGCTGGAGTGACTTGGATTTCATGTGGGGCATCAGTAGGTATGTAAATCAGGTGTTAGATCAGTGGCACAAAGGCATTTAACCCCTTAAAAATAGCTGTTACTTATTCAAATCTGTGGAAATGGGTGATTTGCCCACTTTGATGCCAGTTCTGATGTCGATAACCCATTTGTGCCAGGCTGGACTGACTTGAATTTCATGTGGGGCATCAGTACGTATGTAAATCAGGTGTTAGATCAGTGGCACAAAGGCATTTAACCCCTTAAAAATAGCTGTTACTTATTCAAATCTGTGGAAATGGGCGATTTGCCCACTTTGATGCCAGTTCTGATGTCGATAACCCATTTGTGCCAGGCTGGAGTGACTTGGATTTCATGTGGGGCATCAGTAGGTATGTAAATCAGGTGTTAGATCAGTGGCACAAAGGCATTTAACCCCTTAAAAATAGCTGTTACTTATTCAAATCTGTGAAAATGGGCGATTTGCCCACTTTGATGCCAGTTCTGATGTCGATAACCCATTTGTGCCAGGCTGGAGTGACTTGGATTTCATGTGGGGCATCAGTAGGTATGTAAATCAGGTGTTAGATCAGTGGCACAAAGGCATTTAACCCCTTAAAAATAGCTGTTACTTATTCAAATCTGTGAAAATGGGCGATTTGCCAACTTTGATGCCAGTTCTGATGTCGATAACCCATTTGTGCCATGCTGGAGTGACTTGGATTTCATGTGGGGCATCAGTAGGTATGTAAAGCAGGTGTTAGATCAGTGGCACAAAGGCATTTAACCCCTTAAAAATAGCTGTTACTTATTCAAATCTGTGAAAATGGGTGATTTGCCCACTTTGATGCCAGTTCTGATGTCGATAACCCATTTGTGCCAGGCTGGAGTGACTTGGATTTCATGTGGGGCATCAGTAGGTATGTAAATCAGGTGTTAGATCAGTGGCACAAAGGCATTTAACCCCTTAAAAATAGCTGTTACTTATTCAAATCTGTGAAAATGGGTGATTTGCCCACTTTGATACCAGTTCTGATGTCGATAACCCATTTGTGCCAGGCTGGAGTGACTTGGATTTCATGTGGGGCATCAGTAGGTATGTAAATCAGGTGTTAGATCAGTGGCACAAAGGCATTTAACCCCTTAAAAATAGCTGTTACTTATTCAAATCTGTGAAAATGGATGATTTGCCCACTTTGATGCCAGTTCTGATGTCGATAACCGATTTGTGCCAGGCTGGAGTGACTTGGATTTCATGTGGGGCATCAGTAGGTATGTAAATCAGGTTTTAGATCAGTGGCACAAAGGCATTTAACCCCTTAAAAATAGCTGTTACTTATTCAAATCTGTGAAAATGGGCGATTTGCCAACTTTGATGCCAGTTCTGATGTCGATAACCCATTTGTGCCATGCTGGAGTGACTTGGATTTCATGTGGGGCATCAGTAGGTATGTAAAGCAGGTGTTAGATCAGTGGCACAAAGGCATTTAACCCCTTAAAAATAGCTGTTACTTATTCAAATCTGTGAAAATGGGTGATTTGCCCACTTTGATGCCAGTTCTGATGTCGATAACCCATTTGTGCCAGGCTGGAGTGACTTGGATTTCATGTGGGGCATCAGTAGGTATGTAAATCAGGTGTTAGATCAGTGGCACAAAGGCATTTAACCCCTTAAAAATAGCTGTTACTTATTCAAATCTGTGGAAATGGGTGATTTGCCCACTTTGATGCCAGTTCTGATGTCGATAACCCATTTGTGCCAGGCTGGAGTGACTTGGATTTCATGTGGGGCATCAGTAGGTATGTAAATCAGGTGTTAGATCAGTGGCACAAAGGCATTTAACCCCTTAAAAATAGCTGTTACTTATTCAAATCTGTGAAAATGGGCGATTTGCCCACTTTGATGCCAGTTCTGATGTCGATAACCCATTTGTGCCAGGCTGGAGTGACTTGGATTTCATGTGGGTCATCAGTAGGTATGTAAATCAGGTGTTAGATCAGTGGCACAAAGGCATTTAACCCCTTAAAAATAGCTGTTACTTATTCAAATCTGTGAAAATGGGTGATTTGCCCACTTTGATGCCAGTTCTGATGTCGATAACCCATTTGTGCCAGGCTGGAGTGACTTGGATTTCATGTGGGGCATCAGTAGGTATGTAAATCAGGTGTTAGATCAGTGGCACAAAGGCATTTAACCCCTTAAAAATAGCTGTTACTTATTCAAATCTGTGAAAATGGGCGATTTGCCCACTTTGATGCCAGTTCTGATGTCGATAACCCATTTGTGCCAGGCTGGAGTGACTTGGATTTCATGTGGGTCATCAGTAGGTATGTAAATCAGGTGTTAGATCAGTGGCACAAAGGCATTTAACCCCTTAAAAATAGCTGTTACTTATTCAAATCTGTGAAAATGGGTGATTTGCCCACTTTGATGCCAGTTCTGATGTGGATAACCCATTTGTGCCAGGCTGGAGTGCCTTGGATTTCATGTGGGCATCAGTAGGTATGTAAATCAGGTGTTAGATCAGTGGCACAAATGCATTTAACCCCTTAAAAATAGCTGTTACTTATTCAAATCTGTGAAAATGGGCGATTTGCCAACTTTGATGCCAGTTCTGATGTCGATAACCCATTTTAGCCATGCTGGAGTGACTTGGATTTCATGTGGGGCATCAGTAGGTATGTAAATCAGGTGTTAGATCAGTGGCACAAAGGCATTTAACCCCTTAAAAATAGCTGTTACTTATTCAAATCTGTGAAAATGGGCGATTTGCCCACTTTGATGCCAGTTCTGATGTCGATAACCCATTTGTGACAGGCTGGAGTGACTTGGATTTCATGTGGGGCATCAGTAGGTATGTAAATCAGGTGTTAGATCAGTGGCACAAAGGCATTTAACCCCTTAAAAATAGCTGTTACTTATTCAAATCTGTGGAAATGGGTGATTTGCCCACTTTGATGCCAGTTCTGATGTCGATAACCCATTTGTGCGAGGCTGGAGTGACTTGGATTTCATGTGGGGCATCAGTAGGTATGTAAATCAGGTGTTAGATCAGTGGCACAAAGGCATTTAACCCCTTAAAAATAGCTGTTACTTATTCAAATCTGTGAAAATGGGCGATTTGCCCACTTTGATGCCAGTTCTGATGTCGATAACCCATTTGTGCCAGGCTGGAGTGACTTGGACTTCATGTAGGTCATCAGTAGGTATGTAAATCAGGTGTTAGATCAGTGGCACAAAGGCATTTAACCCCTTAAAAATAGCTGTTACTTATTCAAATCTGTGAAAATGGGTGATTTGCCCACTTTGATGCCAGTTCTGATGTCGATAACCCATTTGCGCCAGGCTGGAGTGACTTGGATTTCATGTGGGGCATCAGTAGGTATGTAAATCAGGTGTTAGATCAGTGGCACAAAGGCATTTAACCCCTTAAAAATAGCTGTTACTTATTCAAATCTGTGAAAATGGGTGGTTTGCCCACTTTGATGCCAGTTCTGATGTCGATAACCCATTTGTGCCAGGCTGGAGTGACTTGGATTTCATGTGGGGCATCAGTAGGTATGTAAATCAGGTGTTAGATCAGTGGCACAAAGGCATTTAACCCCTTAAAAATAGCTGTTACTTATTCAAATCTGTGAAAATGGGTGATTTGCCCACTTTGATACCAGTTCTGATGTCGATAACCCATTTGTGCCAGGCTGGAGTGACTTGGATTTCATGTGGGGCATCAGTAGGTATGTAAATCAGGTGTTAGATCAGTGGCACAAAAGCATTTAACCCCTTAAAAATAGCTGTTACTTATTCAAATCTGTGAAAATGGGTGATTTGCCCACTTTGATGCCAGTTCTGATGTCGATAACCCATTTGTGCCAGGCTGGAGTGACTTGGATTTCATGTGGGGCATCAGTAGGTATGTAAATCAGGTGTTAGATCAGTGGCACAAAGGCATTTAACCCCTTAAAAATAGCTGTTACTTATTCAAATCTGTGAAAATGGGCGATTTGCCAACTTTGATGCCAGTTCTGATGTCGATAACCCATTTGTGCCATGCTGGAGTGACTTGGATTTCATGTGGGGCATCAGTAGGTATGTAAAGCAGGTGTTAGATCAGTGGCACAAAGGCATTTAACCCCTTAAAAATAGCTGTTACTTATTCAAATCTGTGAAAATGGGTGATTTGCCCACTTTGATGCCAGTTCTGATGTCAATAACCCATTTGTGCCAGGCTGGAGTGACTTGGATTTCATGTGAGGCATCAGTAGATATGTAAATCAGGTGTTAGATCAGTGGCACAAAGGCATTTAACCCCTTAAAAATAGCTGTTACTTATTCAAATCTGTGGAAATGGGTGATTTGCCCACTTTGATGTCAGTTCTGATGTCGATAACACATATGTGCCAGGCTGGAGTGACTTGGATTTCATGTGGGGCATCAGTAGGTATGTAAATCAGGTGTTAGATCAGTGGCACAAAGGCATTTAACCCCTTAAAAATAGCTGTTACTTATTCAAATCTGTGAAAATGGGCGATTTGCCCACTTTGATGCCAGTTCTGATGTCGATAACCCATTTGTGCCAGGCTGGAGTGACTTGGATTTCATGTGGGTCATCAGTAGGTATGTAAATCAGGTGTTAGATCAGTGGCACAAAGGCATTTAACCCCTTAAAAATAGCTGTTACTTATTCAAATCTGTGAAAATGGGTGATTTGCCCACTTTGATGCCAGTTCTGATGTCGATAACCCATTTGTGCCAGGCTGGAGTGACTTGTATTTCATGTGGGGCATCAGTAGGTATGTAAATCAGGTGTTAGATCAGTGGCACAAAGGCATTTAACCCCTTAAAAATAGCTGTTACTTATTCAAATCTGTGAAAATGGGCGATTTGCCAACTTTGATGCCAGTTCTGATGTCGATAACCCATTTGTGCCATGCTGGAGTGACTTGGATTTCATGTGGGGCATCAGTAGGTATGTAAAGCAGGTGTTAGATCAGTGGCACAAAGGCATTTAACCCCTTAAAAATAGCTGTTACTTATTCAAATCTGTGAAAATGGGTGATTTGCCCACTTTGATGCCAGTTCTGATGTCGATAACCCATTTGTGCCAGGCTGCAGTGACTTGGATTTCATGTGGGGCATCAGTAGGTATGTAAATCAGGTGTTAGATCAGTGGCACAAAGGCATTTAACCCCTTAAAAATAGCTGTTACTTATTCAAATCTGTGAAAATGGGTGATTTGCCCACTTTGATACCAGTTCTGATGTCGATAACCCATTTGTGCCAGGCTGGAGTGACTTGGATTTCATGTGGGGCATCAGTAGGTATGTAAATCAGGTGTTAGATCAGTGGCACAAAGGCATTTAACCCCTTAAAAATAGCTGTTACTTATTCAAATATGTGAAAATGGGCGATTTGCCCACTTTGATGCCAGTTCTGATGTCGATAACCCATTTGTGCCAGGCTGGAGTGACTTGGATTTCATGTGGGGCATCAGTAGGTATGTAAATCAGGTGTTAGATCAGTGGCACAAAGGCATTTAACCCCTTAAAAATAGCTGTTA
Organism: Dendrobates tinctorius; assembly: GCF_039654945.1. Taxonomy (NCBI): domain Eukaryota; kingdom Metazoa; phylum Chordata; class Amphibia; order Anura; family Dendrobatidae; genus Dendrobates; species Dendrobates tinctorius. Next base: position 16,483,666 of record NW_027361814.1, on the reverse strand, counting down.
CTTATTCAAATCTGTGAAAATGGGCGATTTGCCCACTTTGATGCCAGTTCTGATGTCGATAACCCATTTGTGCCAGGCTGGACTGACTTGGATTTCATGTGGGGCATCAGTAGGTATGTAAATCAGGTGTTAGATCAGTGGCACAAAGGCATTTAACCCCTTAAAAATAGCTGTTACTTATTCAAATCTGTGAAAATGGGTGATTTGCCCACTTTGATGCCAGTTCTGATGTCGATAACCCATTTGTGCCAGGCTGGAGTGACTTGGATTTCATGTGGGGCCTCAGTAGGTATGTAAATCAGGTGTTAGATCAGTGGCACAAAGGCATTTAACCCCTTAAAAATAGCTGTTACTTATTCAAATCTGTGAAAATGGGCGATTTGCCAACTTTGATGCCAGTTCTGATGTCGATATACCATTTGTGCCAGGGTGGAGTGACTTGGATTTCATGTGGGGCATCAGTAGGTATGTAAATCAGGTGTTAGATCAGTGGCACAAAGGCACTTAACCCCTTAAAAATAGCTGTTACTTATTCAAATCTGTGAAAATGGGTGATTTGCCCACTTTGATGCCAGTTCTGATGTCGATAACCCATTTGTGCCAGGCTGGAGTGACTTGGATTTCATGTGGGGCATCAGTAGGTATGTAAATCAGGTGTTAGATCAGTGGCACAAAGGCATTTAACCCCTTAAAAATAGCTGTTACTTATTCAAATCTGTGAAAATGGGTGATTTGCCCACTTTGATACCAGTTCTGATGTCGATAACCCATTTGTGCCAGGCTGGAGTGACTTGGATTTCATGTGGGGCATCAGTAGGTATGTAAATCAGGTGTTAGATCAGTGGCACAAAGGCATTTAACCCCTTAAAAATAGCTGTTATTTATTCAAATATGTGAAAATGGGCGATTTGCCCACTTTGATGCCAGTTCTGATGTCGATAACCCATTTGTGCCAGGCTGGAGTGACTTGGATTTCATGTGGGGCATCAGTAGGTATGTAAATCAGGTGTTGGGTCAGTGGCACAAAGGCATTTAACCCCTTAAAAATAGCTGTTACTTGTTCAAATCTGTGAAAATGGGCGATTTGCCCACTTTGATGCCAGTTCTGATGTCGATAACCCATTTGTGCCAGGCTGGAGTGACTTGGATTTCATGTGGGGCATCAGTAGGTATGTAAATCAGGTGTTGGGTCAGTGGCACAAAGGCATTTAACCCCTTAAAAATAGCTGTTACTTGTTCAAATCTGTGAAAATGGGCGATTTGCCCACTTTGATGCCAGTTCTGATGTCGATAACCCATTTGTGCCAGGCTGGAGTGACTTGGATTTCATGTGGGGCAACAGTAGGTATGTAAATCAGGTGTTAGATCAGTGGCACAAAGGCATTTAACCCCTTAAAAATAGCTGTTACTTATTCAAATCTGTGGAAATGGGTGATTTGCCCACTTTGATGCCAGTTCTGATGTCGATAACCCATTTGTGCCAGGCTGGACTGACTTGAATTTCATGTGGGGCATCAGTACGTATGTAAATCAGGTGTTAGATCAGTGGCACAAAGGCATTTAACCCCTTAAAAATAGCTGTTACTTATTCAAATCTGTGGAAATGGGCGATTTGCCCACTTTGATGCCAGTTCTGATGTCGATAACCCATTTGTGCCAGGCTGGAGTGACTTGGATTTCATGTGGGGCATCAGTAGGTATGTAAATCAGGTGTTAGATCAGTGGCACAAAGGCATTTAACCCCTTAAAAATAGCTGTTACTTATTCAAATCTGTGAAAATGGGCGATTTGCCCACTTTGATGCCAGTTCTGATGTCGATAACCCATTTGTGCCAGGCTGGAGTGACTTGGATTTCATGTGGGGCATCAGTAGGTATGTAAATCAGGTGTTAGATCAGTGGCACAAAGGCATTTAACCCCTTAAAAATAGCTGTTACTTATTCAAATCTGTGAAAATGGGCGATTTGCCAACTTTGATGCCAGTTCTGATGTCGATAACCCATTTGTGCCATGCTGGAGTGACTTGGATTTCATGTGGGGCATCAGTAGGTATGTAAAGCAGGTGTTAGATCAGTGGCACAAAGGCATTTAACCCCTTAAAAATAGCTGTTACTTATTCAAATCTGTGAAAATGGGTGATTTGCCCACTTTGATGCCAGTTCTGATGTCGATAACCCATTTGTGCCAGGCTGGAGTGACTTGGATTTCATGTGGGGCATCAGTAGGTATGTAAATCAGGTGTTAGATCAGTGGCACAAAGGCATTTAACCCCTTAAAAATAGCTGTTACTTATTCAAATCTGTGAAAATGGGTGATTTGCCCACTTTGATACCAGTTCTGATGTCGATAACCCATTTGTGCCAGGCTGGAGTGACTTGGATTTCATGTGGGGCATCAGTAGGTATGTAAATCAGGTGTTAGATCAGTGGCACAAAGGCATTTAACCCCTTAAAAATAGCTGTTACTTATTCAAATCTGTGAAAATGGATGATTTGCCCACTTTGATGCCAGTTCTGATGTCGATAACCGATTTGTGCCAGGCTGGAGTGACTTGGATTTCATGTGGGGCATCAGTAGGTATGTAAATCAGGTTTTAGATCAGTGGCACAAAGGCATTTAACCCCTTAAAAATAGCTGTTACTTATTCAAATCTGTGAAAATGGGCGATTTGCCAACTTTGATGCCAGTTCTGATGTCGATAACCCATTTGTGCCATGCTGGAGTGACTTGGATTTCATGTGGGGCATCAGTAGGTATGTAAAGCAGGTGTTAGATCAGTGGCACAAAGGCATTTAACCCCTTAAAAATAGCTGTTACTTATTCAAATCTGTGAAAATGGGTGATTTGCCCACTTTGATGCCAGTTCTGATGTCGATAACCCATTTGTGCCAGGCTGGAGTGACTTGGATTTCATGTGGGGCATCAGTAGGTATGTAAATCAGGTGTTAGATCAGTGGCACAAAGGCATTTAACCCCTTAAAAATAGCTGTTACTTATTCAAATCTGTGGAAATGGGTGATTTGCCCACTTTGATGCCAGTTCTGATGTCGATAACCCATTTGTGCCAGGCTGGAGTGACTTGGATTTCATGTGGGGCATCAGTAGGTATGTAAATCAGGTGTTAGATCAGTGGCACAAAGGCATTTAACCCCTTAAAAATAGCTGTTACTTATTCAAATCTGTGAAAATGGGCGATTTGCCCACTTTGATGCCAGTTCTGATGTCGATAACCCATTTGTGCCAGGCTGGAGTGACTTGGATTTCATGTGGGTCATCAGTAGGTATGTAAATCAGGTGTTAGATCAGTGGCACAAAGGCATTTAACCCCTTAAAAATAGCTGTTACTTATTCAAATCTGTGAAAATGGGTGATTTGCCCACTTTGATGCCAGTTCTGATGTCGATAACCCATTTGTGCCAGGCTGGAGTGACTTGGATTTCATGTGGGGCATCAGTAGGTATGTAAATCAGGTGTTAGATCAGTGGCACAAAGGCATTTAACCCCTTAAAAATAGCTGTTACTTATTCAAATCTGTGAAAATGGGCGATTTGCCCACTTTGATGCCAGTTCTGATGTCGATAACCCATTTGTGCCAGGCTGGAGTGACTTGGATTTCATGTGGGTCATCAGTAGGTATGTAAATCAGGTGTTAGATCAGTGGCACAAAGGCATTTAACCCCTTAAAAATAGCTGTTACTTATTCAAATCTGTGAAAATGGGTGATTTGCCCACTTTGATGCCAGTTCTGATGTGGATAACCCATTTGTGCCAGGCTGGAGTGCCTTGGATTTCATGTGGGCATCAGTAGGTATGTAAATCAGGTGTTAGATCAGTGGCACAAATGCATTTAACCCCTTAAAAATAGCTGTTACTTATTCAAATCTGTGAAAATGGGCGATTTGCCAACTTTGATGCCAGTTCTGATGTCGATAACCCATTTTAGCCATGCTGGAGTGACTTGGATTTCATGTGGGGCATCAGTAGGTATGTAAATCAGGTGTTAGATCAGTGGCACAAAGGCATTTAACCCCTTAAAAATAGCTGTTACTTATTCAAATCTGTGAAAATGGGCGATTTGCCCACTTTGATGCCAGTTCTGATGTCGATAACCCATTTGTGACAGGCTGGAGTGACTTGGATTTCATGTGGGGCATCAGTAGGTATGTAAATCAGGTGTTAGATCAGTGGCACAAAGGCATTTAACCCCTTAAAAATAGCTGTTACTTATTCAAATCTGTGGAAATGGGTGATTTGCCCACTTTGATGCCAGTTCTGATGTCGATAACCCATTTGTGCCAGGCTGGAGTGACTTGGATTTCATGTGGGGCATCAGTAGGTATGTAAATCAGGTGTTAGATCAGTGGCACAAAGGCATTTAACCCCTTAAAAATAGCTGTTACTTATTCAAATCTGTGGAAATGGGTGATTTGCCCACTTTGATGCCAGTTCTGATGTCGATAACCCATTTGTGCCAGGCTGGACTGACTTGACTTTCATGTGGGGCATCAGTACGTATGTAAATCAGGTGTTAGATCAGTGGCACAAAGGCATTTAACCCCTTAAAAATAGCTGTTACTTATTCAAATCTGTGGAAATGGGCGATTTGCCCACTTTGATGCCAGTTCTGATGTCGATAACCCATTTGTGCCAGGCTGGAGTGACTTGGATTTCATGTGGGGCATCAGTAGGTATGTAAATCAGGTGTTAGATCAGTGGCACAAAGGCATTTAACCCCTTAAAAATAGCTGTTACTTATTCAAATCTGTGAAAATGGGCGATTTGCCCACTTTGATGCCAGTTCTGATGTCGATAACCCATTTGTGCCAGGCTGGAGTGACTTGGATTTCATGTGGGGCATCAGTAGGTATGTAAATCAGGTGTTAGATCAGTGGCACAAAGGCATTTAACCCCTTAAAAATAGCTGTTACTTATTCAAATCTGTGAAAATGGGCGATTTGCCAACTTTGATGCCAGTTCTGATGTCGATAACCCATTTGTGCCATGCTGGAGTGACATGGATTTCATGTGGGGCATCAGTAGGTATGTAAAGCAGGTGTTAGATCAGTGGCACAAAGGCATTTAACCCCTTAAAAATAGCTGTTACTTATTCAAATCTGTGATAATGGGTGATTTGCCCACTTTGATGCCAGTTCTGATGTCGATAACCCATTTGTGCCAGGCTGGAGTGACTTGGATTTCATGTGGGGCATCAGTAGGTATGTAAATCAGGTGTTAGATCAGTGGCACAAAGGCATTTAACCCCTTAAAAATAGCTGTTACTTATTCAAATCTGTGAAAATGGGTGATTTGCCCACTTTGATACCAGTTCTGATGTCGATAACCCATTTGTGCCAGGCTGGAGTGACTTGGATTTCATGTGGGGCATCAGTAGGTATGTAAATCAGGTGTTAGATCAGTGGCACAAAGGCATTTAACCCCTTAAAAATAGCTGTTACTTATTCAAATCTGTGAAAATGGATGATTTGCCCACTTTGATGCCAGTTCTGATGTCGATAACCAATTTGTGCCAGGCTGGAGTGACTTGGATTTCATGTGGGGCATCAGTATGTATGTAAATCAGGTTTTAGATCAGTGGCACAAAGGCATTTAACCCCTTAAAAATAGCTGTTACTTATTCAAATCTGTGAAAATGGGCGATTTGCCAACTTTGATGCCAGTTCTGATGTCGATAACCCATTTGTGCCATGCTGGAGTGACTTGGATTTCATGTGGGGCATCAGTAGGTATGTAAAGCAGGTGTTAGATCAGTGGCACAAAGGCATTTAACCCCTTAAAAATAGCTGTTACTTATTCAAATCTGTGAAAATGGGTGATTTGCCCACTTTGATGCCAGTTCTGATGTCGATAACCCATTTGTGCCAGGCTGGAGTGACTTGGATTTCATGTGGGGCATCAGTATGTATGTAAATCAGGTTTTAGATCAGTGGCACAAAGGCATTTAACCCCTTAAAAATAGCTGTTACTTATTCAAATCTGTGAAAATGGGCGATTTGCCAACTTTGATGCCAGTTCTGATGTCGATAACCCATTTGTGCCATGCTGGAGTGACTTGGATTTCATGTGGGGCATCAGTAGGTATGTAAAGCAGGTGTTAGATCAGTGGCACAAAGGCATTTAACCCCTTAAAAATAGCTGTTACTTATTCAAATCTGTGAAAATGGGTGATTTGCCCACTTTGATGCCAGTTCTGATGTCGATAACCCATTTGTGCCAGGCTGGAGTGACTTGGATTTCATGTGGGGCATCAGTAGGTATGTAAATCAGGTGTTAGATCAGTGGCACAAAGGCATTTAACCCCTTAAAAATAGCTGTTACTTATTCAAATCTGTGGAAATGGGTGATTTGCCCACTTTGATGCCAGTTCTGATGTCGATAACCCATTTGTGCCAGGCTGGAGTGACTTGGATTTCATGTGGGGCATCAGTAGGTATGTAAATCAGGTGTTAGATCAGTGGCACAAAGGCATTTAACCCCTTAAAAATAGCTGTTACTTATTCAAATCTGTGAAAATGGGCGATTTGCCCACTTTGATGCCAGTTCTGATGTCGATAACCCATTTGTGCCAGGCTGGAGTGACTTGGATTTCATGTGGGTCATCAGTAGGTATGTAAATCAGGTGTTAGATCAGTGGCACAAAGGCATTTAACCCCTTAAAAATAGCTGTTACTTATTCAAATCTGTGAAAATGGGTGATTTGCCCACTTTGATGCCAGTTCTGATGTCGATAACCCATTTGTGCCAGGCTGGAGTGACTTGGATTTCATGTGGGGCATCAGTAGGTATGTAAATCAGGTGTTAGATCAGTGGCACAAAGGCATTTAACCCCTTAAAAATAGCTGTTACTTATTCAAATCTGTGAAAATGGGCGATTTGCCCACTTTGATGCCAGTTCTGATGTCGATAACCCATTTGTGCCAGGCTGGAGTGACTTGGATTTCATGTGGGTCATCAGTAGGTATGTAAATCAGGTGTTAGATCAGTGGCACAAAGGCATTTAACCCCTTAAAAATAGCTGTTACTTATTCAAATCTGTGAAAATGGGTGATTTGCCCACTTTGATGCCAGTTCTGATGTGGATAACCCATTTGTGCCAGGCTGGAGTGCCTTGGATTTCATGTGGGCATCAGTAGGTATGTAAATCAGGTGTTAGATCAGTGGCACAAATGCATTTAACCCCTTAAAAATAGCTGTTACTTATTCAAATCTGTGAAAATGGGCGATTTGCCAACTTTGATGCCAGTTCTGATGTCGATAACCCATTTTAGCCATGCTGGAGTGACTTGGATTTCATGTGGGGCATCAGTAGGTATGTAAATCAGGTGTTAGATCAGTGGCACAAAGGCATTTAACCCCTTAAAAATAGCTGTTACTTATTCAAATCTGTGAAAATGGGTGATTTGCCCACTTTGATACCAGTTCTGATGTCGATAACCCATTTGTGCCAGGCTGGAGTGACTTGGATTTCATGTGGGGCATCAGTAGGTATGTAAATCAGGTGTTAGATCAGTGGCACAAAAGCATTTAACCCCTTAAAAATAGCTGTTACTTATTCAAATCTGTGAAAATGGGTGATTTGCCCACTTTGATGCCAGTTCTGATGTCGATAACCCATTTGTGCCAGGCTGGAGTGACTTGGATTTCATGTGGGGCATCAGTAGGTATGTAAATCAGGTGTTAGATCAGTGGCACAAAGGCATTTAACCCCTTAAAAATAGCTGTTACTTATTCAAATCTGTGAAAATGGGCGATTTGCCAACTTTGATGCCAGTTCTGATGTCGATAACCCATTTGTGCCATGCTGGAGTGACTTGGATTTCATGTGGGGCATCAGTAGGTATGTAAAGCAGGTGTTAGATCAGTGGCACAAAGGCATTTAACCCCTTAAAAATAGCTGTTACTTATTCAAATCTGTGAAAATGGGTGATTTGCCCACTTTGATGCCAGTTCTGATGTCAATAACCCATTTGTGCCAGGCTGGAGTGACTTGGATTTCATGTGAGGCATCAGTAGATATGTAAATCAGGTGTTAGATCAGTGGCACAAAGGCATTTAACCCCTTAAAAATAGCTGTTACTTATTCAAATCTGTGGAAATGGGTGATTTGCCCACTTTGATGTCAGTTCTGATGTCGATAACACATATGTGCCAGGCTGGAGTGACTTGGATTTCATGTGGGGCATCAGTAGGTATGTAAATCAGGTGTTAGATCAGTGGCACAAAGGCATTTAACCCCTTAAAAATAGCTGTTACTTATTCAAATCTGTGAAAATGGGCGATTTGCCCACTTTGATGCCAGTTCTGATGTCGATAACCCATTTGTGCCAGGCTGGAGTGACTTGGATTTCATGTGGGTCATCAGTAGGTATGTAAATCAGGTGTTAGATCAGTGGCACAAAGGCATTTAACCCCTTAAAAATAGCTGTTACTTATTCAAATCTGTGAAAATGGGTGATTTGCCCACTTTGATGCCAGTTCTGATGTCGATAACCCATTTGTGCCAGGCTGGAGTGACTTGTATTTCATGTGGGGCATCAGTAGGTATGTAAATCAGGTGTTAGATCAGTGGCACAAAGGCATTTAACCCCTTAAAAATAGCTGTTACTTATTCAAATCTGTGAAAATGGGCGATTTGCCAACTTTGATGCCAGTTCTGATGTCGATAACCCATTTGTGCCATGCTGGAGTGACTTGGATTTCATGTGGGGCATCAGTAGGTATGTAAAGCAGGTGTTAGATCAGTGGCACAAAGGCATTTAACCCCTTAAAAATAGCTGTTACTTATTCAAATCTGTGAAAATGGGTGATTTGCCCACTTTGATGCCAGTTCTGATGTCGATAACCCATTTGTGCCAGGCTGCAGTGACTTGGATTTCATGTGGGGCATCAGTAGGTATGTAAATCAGGTGTTAGATCAGTGGCACAAAGGCATTTAACCCCTTAAAAATAGCTGTTACTTATTCAAATCTGTGAAAATGGGTGATTTGCCCACTTTGATACCAGTTCTGATGTCGATAACCCATTTGTGCCAGGCTGGAGTGACTTGGATTTCATGTGGGGCATCAGTAGGTATGTAAATCAGGTGTTAGATCAGTGGCACAAAGGCATTTAACCCCTTAAAAATAGCTGTTACTTATTCAAATATGTGAAAATGGGCGATTTGCCCACTTTGATGCCAGTTCTGATGTCGATAACCCATTTGTGCCAGGCTGGAGTGACTTGGATTTCATGTGGGGCATCAGTAGGTATGTAAATCAGGTGTTAGATCAGTGGCACAAAGGCATTTAACCCCTTAAAAATAGCTGTTACTTATTCAAATCTGTGAAAATGGGCGATTTGCCCACTTTGATGCCAGTTCTGATGTCGATAACCCATTTGTGCCAGGCTGGACTGACTTGGATTTCATGTGGGGCATCAGTAGGTATGTAAATCAGGTGTTAGATCAGTGGCACAAAGGCATTTAACCCCTTAAAAATAGCTGTTACTTATTCAAATCTGTGAAAATGGGTGATTTGCCCACTTTGATGCCAGTTCTGATGTCGATAACCCATTTGTGCCAGGCTGGAGTGACTTGGATTTCATGTGGGGCCTCAGTAGGTATGTAAATCAGGTGTTAGATCAGTGGCACAAAGGCATTTAACCCCTTAAAAATAGCTGTTACTTATTCAAATCTGTGAAAATGGGCGATTTGCCAACTTTGATGCCAGTTCTGATGTCGATATACCATTTGTGCCAGGGTGGAGTGACTTGGATTTCATGTGGGGCATCAGTAGGTATGTAAATCAGGTGTTAGATCAGTGGCACAAAGGCACTTAACCCCTTAAAAATAGCTGTTACTTATTCAAATCTGTGAAAATGGGTGATTTGCCCACTTTGATGCCAGTTCTGATGTCGATAACCCATTTGTGCCAGGCTGGAGTGACTTGGATTTCATGTGGGGCATCAGTAGGTATGTAAATCAGGTGTTAGATCAGTGGCACAAAGGCATTTAACCCCTTAAAAATAGCTGTTACTTATTCAAATCTGTGAAAATGGGTGATTTGCCCACTTTGATACCAGTTCTGATGTCGATAACCCATTTGTGCCAGGCTGGAGTGACTTGGATTTCATGTGGGGCATCAGTAGGTATGTAAATCAGGTGTTAGATCAGTGGCACAAAGGCATTTAACCCCTTAAAAATAGCTGTTATTTATTCAAATATGTGAAAATGGGCGATTTGCCCACTTTGATGCCAGTTCTGATGTCGATAACCCATTTGTGCCAGGCTGGAGTGACTTGGATTTCATGTGGGGCATCAGTAGGTATGTAAATCAGGTGTTGGGTCAGTGGCACAAAGGCATTTAACCCCTTAAAAATAGCTGTTACTTGTTCAAATCTGTGAAAATGGGCGATTTGCCCACTTTGATGCCAGTTCTGATGTCGATAACCCATTTGTGCCAGGCTGGAGTGACTTGGATTTCATGTGGGGCATCAGTAGGTATGTAAATCAGGTGTTGGGTCAGTGGCACAAAGGCATTTAACCCCTTAAAAATAGCTGTTACTTGTTCAAATCTGTGAAAATGGGCGATTTGCCCACTTTGATGCCAGTTCTGATGTCGATAACCCATTTGTGCCAGGCTGGAGTGACTTGGATTTCATGTGGGGCAACAGTAGGTATGTAAATCAGGTGTTAGATCAGTGGCACAAAGGCATTTAACCCCTTAAAAATAGCTGTTACTTATTCAAATCTGTGGAAATGGGTGATTTGCCCACTTTGATGCCAGTTCTGATGTCGATAACCCATTTGTGCCAGGCTGGACTGACTTGAATTTCATGTGGGGCATCAGTACGTATGTAAATCAGGTGTTAGATCAGTGGCACAAAGGCATTTAACCCCTTAAAAATAGCTGTTACTTATTCAAATCTGTGGAAATGGGCGATTTGCCCACTTTGATGCCAGTTCTGATGTCGATAACCCATTTGTGCCAGGCTGGAGTGACTTGGATTTCATGTGGGGCATCAGTAGGTATGTAAATCAGGTGTTAGATCAGTGGCACAAAGGCATTTAACCCCTTAAAAATAGCTGTTACTTATTCAAATCTGTGAAAATGGGCGATTTGCCCACTTTGATGCCAGTTCTGATGTCGATAACCCATTTGTGCCAGGCTGGAGTGACTTGGATTTCATGTGGGGCATCAGTAGGTATGTAAATCAGGTGTTAGATCAGTGGCACAAAGGCATTTAACCCCTTAAAAATAGCTGTTACTTATTCAAATCTGTGAAAATGGGCGATTTGCCAACTTTGATGCCAGTTCTGATGTCGATAACCCATTTGTGCCATGCTGGAGTGACTTGGATTTCATGTGGGGCATCAGTAGGTATGTAAAGCAGGTGTTAGATCAGTGGCACAAAGGCATTTAACCCCTTAAAAATAGCTGTTACTTATTCAAATCTGTGAAAATGGGTGATTTGCCCACTTTGATGCCAGTTCTGATGTCGATAACCCATTTGTGCCAGGCTGGAGTGACTTGGATTTCATGTGGGGCATCAGTAGGTATGTAAATCAGGTGTTAGATCAGTGGCACAAAGGCATTTAACCCCTTAAAAATAGCTGTTACTTATTCAAATCTGTGAAAATGGGTGATTTGCCCACTTTGATACCAGTTCTGATGTCGATAACCCATTTGTGCCAGGCTGGAGTGACTTGGATTTCATGTGGGGCATCAGTAGGTATGTAAATCAGGTGTTAGATCAGTGGCACAAAGGCATTTAACCCCTTAAAAATAGCTGTTACTTATTCAAATCTGTGAAAATGGATGATTTGCCCACTTTGATGCCAGTTCTGATGTCGATAACCGATTTGTGCCAGGCTGGAGTGACTTGGATTTCATGTGGGGCATCAGTAGGTATGTAAATCAGGTTTTAGATCAGTGGCACAAAGGCATTTAACCCCTTAAAAATAGCTGTTACTTATTCAAATCTGTGAAAATGGGCGATTTGCCAACTTTGATGCCAGTTCTGATGTCGATAACCCATTTGTGCCATGCTGGAGTGACTTGGATTTCATGTGGGGCATCAGTAGGTATGTAAAGCAGGTGTTAGATCAGTGGCACAAAGGCATTTAACCCCTTAAAAATAGCTGTTACTTATTCAAATCTGTGAAAATGGGTGATTTGCCCACTTTGATGCCAGTTCTGATGTCGATAACCCATTTGTGCCAGGCTGGAGTGACTTGGATTTCATGTGGGGCATCAGTAGGTATGTAAATCAGGTGTTAGATCAGTGGCACAAAGGCATTTAACCCCTTAAAAATAGCTGTTACTTATTCAAATCTGTGGAAATGGGTGATTTGCCCACTTTGATGCCAGTTCTGATGTCGATAACCCATTTGTGCCAGGCTGGAGTGACTTGGATTTCATGTGGGGCATCAGTAGGTATGTAAATCAGGTGTTAGATCAGTGGCACAAAGGCATTTAACCCCTTAAAAATAGCTGTTACTTATTCAAATCTGTGAAAATGGGCGATTTGCCCACTTTGATGCCAGTTCTGATGTCGATAACCCATTTGTGCCAGGCTGGAGTGACTTGGATTTCATGTGGGTCATCAGTAGGTATGTAAATCAGGTGTTAGATCAGTGGCACAAAGGCATTTAACCCCTTAAAAATAGCTGTTACTTATTCAAATCTGTGAAAATGGGTGATTTGCCCACTTTGATGCCAGTTCTGATGTCGATAACCCATTTGTGCCAGGCTGGAGTGACTTGGATTTCATGTGGGGCATCAGTAGGTATGTAAATCAGGTGTTAGATCAGTGGCACAAAGGCATTTAACCCCTTAAAAATAGCTGTTACTTATTCAAATCTGTGAAAATGGGCGATTTGCCCACTTTGATGCCAGTTCTGATGTCGATAACCCATTTGTGCCAGGCTGGAGTGACTTGGATTTCATGTGGGTCATCAGTAGGTATGTAAATCAGGTGTTAGATCAGTGGCACAAAGGCATTTAACCCCTTAAAAATAGCTGTTACTTATTCAAATCTGTGAAAATGGGTGATTTGCCCACTTTGATGCCAGTTCTGATGTGGATAACCCATTTGTGCCAGGCTGGAGTGCCTTGGATTTCATGTGGGCATCAGTAGGTATGTAAATCAGGTGTTAGATCAGTGGCACAAATGCATTTAACCCCTTAAAAATAGCTGTTACTTATTCAAATCTGTGAAAATGGGCGATTTGCCAACTTTGATGCCAGTTCTGATGTCGATAACCCATTTTAGCCATGCTGGAGTGACTTGGATTTCATGTGGGGCATCAGTAGGTATGTAAATCAGGTGTTAGATCAGTGGCACAAAGGCATTTAACCCCTTAAAAATAGCTGTTACTTATTCAAATCTGTGAAAATGGGCGATTTGCCCACTTTGATGCCAGTTCTGATGTCGATAACCCATTTGTGACAGGCTGGAGTGACTTGGATTTCATGTGGGGCATCAGTAGGTATGTAAATCAGGTGTTAGATCAGTGGCACAAAGGCATTTAACCCCTTAAAAATAGCTGTTACTTATTCAAATCTGTGGAAATGGGTGATTTGCCCACTTTGATGCCAGTTCTGATGTCGATAACCCATTTGTGCCAGGCTGGAGTGACTTGGATTTCATGTGGGGCATCAGTAGGTATGTAAATCAGGTGTTAGATCAGTGGCACAAAGGCATTTAACCCCTTAAAAATAGCTGTTACTTATTCAAATCTGTGGAAATGGGTGATTTGCCCACTTTGATGCCAGTTCTGATGTCGATAACCCATTTGTGCCAGGCTGGACTGACTTGACTTTCATGTGGGGCATCAGTACGTATGTAAATCAGGTGTTAGATCAGTGGCACAAAGGCATTTAACCCCTTAAAAATAGCTGTTACTTATTCAAATCTGTGGAAATGGGCGATTTGCCCACTTTGATGCCAGTTCTGATGTCGATAACCCATTTGTGCCAGGCTGGAGTGACTTGGATTTCATGTGGGGCATCAGTAGGTATGTAAATCAGGTGTTAGATCAGTGGCACAAAGGCATTTAACCCCTTAAAAATAGCTGTTACTTATTCAAATCTGTGAAAATGGGCGATTTGCCCACTTTGATGCCAGTTCTGATGTCGATAACCCATTTGTGCCAGGCTGGAGTGACTTGGATTTCATGTGGGGCATCAGTAGGTATGTAAATCAGGTGTTAGATCAGTGGCACAAAGGCATTTAACCCCTTAAAAATAGCTGTTACTTATTCAAATCTGTGAAAATGGGCGATTTGCCAACTTTGATGCCAGTTCTGATGTCGATAACCCATTTGTGCCATGCTGGAGTGACATGGATTTCATGTGGGGCATCAGTAGGTATGTAAAGCAGGTGTTAGATCAGTGGCACAAAGGCATTTAACCCCTTAAAAATAGCTGTTACTTATTCAAATCTGTGATAATGGGTGATTTGCCCACTTTGATGCCAGTTCTGATGTCGATAACCCATTTGTGCCAGGCTGGAGTGACTTGGATTTCATGTGGGGCATCAGTAGGTATGTAAATCAGGTGTTAGATCAGTGGCACAAAGGCATTTAACCCCTTAAAAATAGCTGTTACTTATTCAAATCTGTGAAAATGGGTGATTTGCCCACTTTGATACCAGTTCTGATGTCGATAACCCATTTGTGCCAGGCTGGAGTGACTTGGATTTCATGTGGGGCATCAGTAGGTATGTAAATCAGGTGTTAGATCAGTGGCACAAAGGCATTTAACCCCTTAAAAATAGCTGTTACTTATTCAAATCTGTGAAAATGGATGATTTGCCCACTTTGATGCCAGTTCTGATGTCGATAACCAATTTGTGCCAGGCTGGAGTGACTTGGATTTCATGTGGGGCATCAGTATGTATGTAAATCAGGTTTTAGATCAGTGGCACAAAGGCATTTAACCCCTTAAAAATAGCTGTTACTTATTCAAATCTGTGAAAATGGGCGATTTGCCAACTTTGATGCCAGTTCTGATGTCGATAACCCATTTGTGCCATGCTGGAGTGACTTGGATTTCATGTGGGGCATCAGTAGGTATGTAAAGCAGGTGTTAGATCAGTGGCACAAAGGCATTTAACCCCTTAAAAATAGCTGTTACTTATTCAAATCTGTGAAAATGGGTGATTTGCCCACTTTGATGCCAGTTCTGATGTCGATAACCCATTTGTGCCAGGCTGGAGTGACTTGGATTTCATGTGGGGCATCAGTAGGTATGTAAATCAGGTGTTAGATCAGTGGCACAAAGGCATTTAACCCCTTAAAAATAGCTGTTACTTATTCAAATCTGTGGAAATGGGTGATTTGCCCACTTTGATGCCAGTTCTGATGTCGATAACCCATTTGTGCCAGGCTGGAGTGACTTGGATTTCATGTGGGGCATCAGTAGGTATGTAAATCAGGTGTTAGATCAGTGGCACAAAGGCATTTAACCCCTTAAAAATAGCTGTTACTTATTCAAATCTGTGAAAATGGGCGATTTGCCCACTTTGATGCCAGTTCTGATGTCGATAACCCATTTGTGCCAGGCTGGAGTGACTTGGATTTCATGTGGGTCATCAGTAGGTATGTAAATCAGGTGTTAGATCAGTGGCACAAAGGCATTTAACCCCTTAAAAATAGCTGTTACTTATTCAAATCTGTGAAAATGGGTGATTTGCCCACTTTGATGCCAGTTCTGATGTCGATAACCCATTTGTGCCAGGCTGGAGTGACTTGGATTTCATGTGGGGCATCAGTAGGTATGTAAATCAGGTGTTAGATCAGTGGCACAAAGGCATTTAACCCCTTAAAAATAGCTGTTACTTATTCAAATCTGTGAAAATGGGCGATTTGCCCACTTTGATGCCAGTTCTGATGTCGATAACCCATTTGTGCCAGGCTGGAGTGACTTGGATTTCATGTGGGTCATCAGTAGGTATGTAAATCAGGTGTTAGATCAGTGGCACAAAGGCATTTAACCCCTTAAAAATAGCTGTTACTTATTCAAATCTGTGAAAATGGGTGATTTGCCCACTTTGATGCCAGTTCTGATGTGGATAACCCATTTGTGCCAGGCTGGAGTGCCTTGGATTTCATGTGGGCATCAGTAGGTATGTAAATCAGGTGTTAGATCAGTGGCACAAATGCATTTAACCCCTTAAAAATAGCTGTTACTTATTCAAATCTGTGAAAATGGGCGATTTGCCAACTTTGATGCCAGTTCTGATGTCGATAACCCATTTTAGCCATGCTGGAGTGACTTGGATTTCATGTGGGGCATCAGTAGGTATGTAAATCAGGTGTTAGATCAGTGGCACAAAGGCATTTAACCCCTTAAAAATAGCTGTTACTTATTCAAATCTGTGAAAATGGGCGATTTGCCCACTTTGATGCCAGTTCTGATGTCGATAACCCATTTGTGACAGGCTGGAGTGACTTGGATTTCATGTGGGGCATCAGTAGGTATGTAAATCAGGTGTTAGATCAGTGGCACAAAGGCATTTAACCCCTTAAAAATAGCTGTTACTTATTCAAATCTGTGGAAATGGGTGATTTGCCCACTTTGATGCCAGTTCTGATGTCGATAACCCATTTGTGCCAGGCTGGAGTGACTTGGATTTCATGTGGGGCATCAGTAGGTATGTAAATCAGGTGTTAGATCAGTGGCACAAAGGCATTTAACCCCTTAAAAATAGCTGTTACTTATTCAAATCTGTGAAAATGGGCGATTTGCCCACTTTGATGGCAGTTCTGATGTCGATAACCCATTTGTGCCAGGCTGGAGTGACTTGGACTTCATGTAGGTCATCAGTAGGTATGTAAATCAGGTGTTAGATCAGTGGCACAAAGGCATTTAACCCCTTAAAAATAGCTGTTACTTATTCAAATCTGTGAAAATGGGTGATTTGCCCACTTTGATGCCAGTTCTGATGTCGATAACCCATTTGTGCCAGGCTGGAGTGACTTGGATTTCATGTGGGGCATCAGTAGGTATGTAAATCAGGTGTTAGATCAGTGGCACAAAGGCATTTAACCCCTTAAAAATAGCTGTTACTTATTCAAATCTGTGAAAATGGGTGGTTTGCCCACTTTGATGCCAGTTCTGATGTCGATAACCCATTTGTGCCAGGCTGGAGTGACTTGGATTTCATGTGGGGCATCAGTAGGTATGTAAATCAGGTGTTAGATCAGTGGCACAAAGGCATTTAACCCCTTAAAAATAGCTGTTACTTATTCAAATCTGTGAAAATGGGTGATTTGCCCACTTTGATACCAGTTCTGATGTCGATAACCCATTTGTGCCAGGCTGGAGTGACTTGGATTTCATGTGGGGCATCAGTAGGTATGTAAATCAGGTGTTAGATCAGTGGCACAAAAGCATTTAACCCCTTAAAAATAGCTGTTACTTATTCAAATCTGTGAAAATGGGTGATTTGCCCACTTTGATGCCAGTTCTGATGTCGATAACCCATTTGTGCCAGGCTGGAGTGACTTGGATTTCATGTGGGGCATCAGTAGGTATGTAAATCAGGTGTTAGATCAGTGGCACAAAGGCATTTAACCCCTTAAAAATAGCTGTTACTTATTCAAATCTGTGAAAATGGGCGATTTGCCAACTTTGATGCCAGTTCTGATGTCGATAACCCATTTGTGCCATGCTGGAGTGACTTGGATTTCATGTGGGGCATCAGTAGGTATGTAAAGCAGGTGTTAGATCAGTGGCACAAAGGCATTTAACCCCTTAAAAATAGCTGTTACTTATTCAAATCTGTGAAAATGGGTGATTTGCCCACTTTGATGCCAGTTCTGATGTCAATAACCCATTTGTGCCAGGCTGGAGTGACTTGGATTTCATGTGGGGCATCAGTAGGTATGTAAATCAGGTGTTAGATCAGTGGCACAAAGGCATTTAACCCCTTAAAAATAGCTGTTACTTATTCAAATCTGTGGAAATGGGTGATTTGCCCACTTTGATGCCAGTTCTGATGTCGATAACCCATATGTGCCAGGCTGGAGTGACTTGGATTTCATGTGGGGCATCAGTAGGTATGTAAATCAGGTGTTAGATCAGTGGCACAAAGGCATTTAACCCCTTAAAAATAGCTGTTACTTATTCAAATCTGTGAAAATGGGCGATTTGCCCACTTTGATGCCAGTTCTGATGTCGATAACCCATTTGTGCCAGGCTGGAGTGACTTGGATTTCATGTGGGTCATCAGTAGGTATGTAAATCAGGTGTTAGATCAGTGGCACAAAGGCATTTAACCCCTTAAAAATAGCTGTTACTTATTCAAATCTGTGAAAATGGGTGATTTGCCCACTTTGATGCCAGTTCTGATGTCGATAACCCATTTGTGCCAGGCTGGAGTGACTTGTATTTCATGTGGGGCATCAGTAGGTATGTAAATCAGGTGTTAGATCAGTGGCACAAAGGCATTTAACCCCTTAAAAATAGCTGTTACTTATTCAAATCTGTGAAAATGGGCGATTTGCCAACTTTGATGCCAGTTCTGATGTCGATAACCCATTTGTGCCATGCTGGAGTGACTTGGATTTCATGTGGGGCATCAGTAGGTATGTAAAGCAGGTGTTAGATCAGTGGCACAAAGGCATTTAACCCCTTAAAAATAGCTGTTACTTATTCAAATCTGTGAAAATGGGTGATTTGCCCACTTTGATGCCAGTTCTGATGTCGATAACCCATTTGTGCCAGGCTGCAGTGACTTGGATTTCATGTGGGGCATCAGTAGGTATGTAAATCAGGTGTTAGATCAGTGGCACAAAGGCATTTAACCTCTTAAAAATAGCTGTTACTTATTCAAATCTGTGAAAATGGGTGATTTGCCCAAATTGATACCAGTTCTGATGTCGATAACCCATTTGTGCCAGGCTGGAGTGACTTGGATTTCATGTGGGGCATCAGTAGGTATGTAAATCAGGTGTTAGATCAGTGGCACAAAGGCATTTAACCCCTTAAAAATAGCTGTTACTTATTCAAATATGTGAAAATGGGCGATTTGCCCACTTTGATGCCAGTTCTGATGTCGATAACCCATTTGTGCCAGGCTGGAGTGACTTGGATTTCATGTGGGGCATCAGTAGGTATGTAAATCAGGTGTTAGATCAGTGGCACAAAGGCATTTAACCCCTTAAAAATAGCTGTTACTTATTCAAATCTGTGAAAATGGGCGATTTGCCCACTTTGATGCCAGTTCTGATGTCGATAACCCATTTGTGCCAGGCTGGACTGACTTGGATTTCATGTGGGGCATCAGTAGGTATGTAAATCAGGTGTTAGATCAGTGGCACAAAGGCATTTAACCCCTTAAAAATAGCTGTTACTTATTCAAATCTGTGAAAATGGGTGATTTGCCCACTTTGATGCCAGTTCTGATGTCGATAACCCATTTGTGCCAGGCTGGAGTGACTTGGATTTCATGTGGGGCCTCAGTAGGTATGTAAATCAGGTGTTAGATCAGTGGCACAAAGGCATTTAACCCCTTAAAAATAGCTGTTACTTATTCAAATCTGTGAAAATGGGCGATTTGCCAACTTTGATGCCAGTTCTGATGTCGATATACCATTTGTGCCAGGGTGGAGTGACTTGGATTTCATGTGGGGCATCAGTAGGTATGTAAATCAGGTGTTAGATCAGTGGCACAAAGGCACTTAACCCCTTAAAAATAGCTGTTACTTATTCAAATCTGTGAAAATGGGTGATTTGCCCACTTTGATGCCAGTTCTGATGTCGATAACCCATTTGTGCCAGGCTGGAGTGACTTGGATTTCATGTGGGGCATCAGTAGGTATGTAAATCAGGTGTTAGATCAGTGGCACAAAGGCATTTAACCCCTTAAAAATAGCTGTTACTTATTCAAATCTGTGAAAATGGGTGATTTGCCCACTTTGATACCAGTTCTGATGTCGATAACCCATTTGTGCCAGGCTGGAGTGACTTGGATTTCATGTGGGGCATCAGTAGGTATGTAAATCAGGTGTTAGATCAGTGGCACAAAGGCATTTAACCCCTTAAAAATAGCTGTTATTTATTCAAATATGTGAAAATGGGCGATTTGCCCACTTTGATGCCAGTTCTGATGTCGATAACCCATTTGTGCCAGGCTGGAGTGACTTGGATTTCATGTGGGGCATCAGTAGGTATGTAAATCAGGTGTTAGATCAGTGGCACAAAGGCATTTAACCCCTTAAAAATAGCTGTTACTTATTCAAATCTGTGAAAATGGGCGATTTGCCCACTTTGATGCCAGTTCTGATGTCGATAACCCATTTGTGCCAGGCTGGAGTGACTTGGATTTCATGTGGGGCATCAGTAGGTATGTAAATCAGGTGTTAGATCAGTGGCACAAAGGCATTTAACCCCTTAAAAATAGCTGTTACTTATTCAAATATGTGAAAATGGATGATTTGCCCACTTTGATGCCAGTTCTGATGTCGATAACCCATTTGTGCCAGGCTGGAGTGACTTGGATTTCATGTGGGTCATCAGTAGGTATGTAAATCAGGTGTTAGATCAGTGGCACAAAGGCATTTAACCCCTTAAAAATAACTGTTATTTATTCAAATCTGTGAAAATGGGTGATTTGCCCACTTTGATGCCAGTTCTGATGTCGATAACCCATTTGTGCCAGGCTGGAGTGACTTGGATTTCATGTGGGGCCTCAGTAGGTATGTAAATCAGGTGTTAGATCAGTGGCTCAAAGGCATTTAACCCCTTAAAGATAGCTGTTACTTATTCAAATCTGTGAAAATGGGTGATTTGCCCACTTTGATGCCAGTTCTGATGTCGATAACCCATTTGTGCCAGGCTGGAGTGACTTGGATTTCATGTGGGGCCTCAGTAGGTATGTAAATCAGGTGTTAGATCAGTGGCACAAAGGCATTTAACCCCTTAAAAATAGCTGATACTTATTCAAATCTGTGAAAATGGGCGATTTGCCCACTTTGATGGCAGTTCTGATGTCGATAACCCATTTGTGCCAGGCTGGAGTGACTTGGATTTCATGTGGGGCATCAGTAGGTATGTAAATCAGGTGTTAGATCAGTGGCACAAAGGCATTTAACCCCTTAAAAATAGCTATTACTTATTCAAATCTGTGAAAATGGGTGATTTGCCCACTTTGATGCCAGTTCTGATGTCGATAACCCATTTGTGCCAGGCTGGAGTGACTCGGATTTCATGTCGGGCATCAGTAGGTATGTAAATCAGGTGTTAGATCAGTGGCACAAAGGCATTTAACCCCTTAAAAATAGCTGTTACTTATTCAAATCTGTGAAAATGGGTGATTTGCCCACTTTGATGCCAGTTCTGATGTCGATAACCCATTTGTGCCAGGCTGGAGTGACTTGGATTTCATGTGGGGCATCAGTAGGTATGTAAATCACGTGTTAGATCAGTGGCACAAAGGCATTTAACCCCTTAAAAATAGCTGTTACTTATTCAAATCTGTGAAAATGGGCGATTTGCCCACTTTGATGCCAGTTCTGATGTCGATAACCCATTTGAGCCAGGCTGGAGTGACTTGGATTTCATGTGGGGCATCAGTAGGTATGTAAATCAGGTGTTAGATCAGTGGCACAAAGGCATTTAACCCCTTAAAAATAGCTGTTACTTATTCAAATCTGTGAAAATGGGCGATTTGCCCAATTTGATGCCAGTTCTGATGTCGATAACCCATTTGTGCCAGGCTGGAGTGACTTGGATTTCATGTGGGGCATCAGTAGGTATGTAAATCAGGTGTTATATCAGTGGCACAAAGGCATTAACCCCTTAAAATAGCTGTTACTCATTCAAATCTGTGAAAATGGATGATTTGCCCACTTTGATGCCAGTTCTGATGTCGATAACCCATTTGTGCCAGGCTGGAGTGACTTGGATTTCATGTGGGGCATCAGTAGGTATGTAAATCAGGTGTTAGATCAGTGGCACAAAGGCATTTAACCCCTTAAAAATAGCTGTTACTTATTCAAATCTGTGAAAATGGGTGATTTGCCCACTTTGATGCCAGTTCTGATGTGGATAACCCATTTGTGCCAGGCTGGAGTGCCTTGGATTTCATGTGGGCATCAGTAGGTATGTAAATCAGGTGTTAGATCAGTGGCACAAATGCATTTAACCCCTTAAAAATAGCTGTTACTTATTCAAATCTGTGAAAATGGGCGATTTGCCAACTTTGATGCCAGTTCTGATGTCGATAACCCATTTTAGCCATGCTGGAGTGACATGGATTTCATGTGGGGCATCAGTAGGTATGTAAATCAGGTGTTAGATCAGTGGCACAAAGGCATTTAACCCCTTAAAAATAGCTGTTACTTATTCAAATCTGTGAAAATGGGCGATTTGCCCAATTTGATGCCAGTTCTGATGTCGATAACCCATTTGTGCCAGGCTGGAGTGACTTGGATTTCATGTGGGGCATCAGTAGGTATGTAAATCAGGTGTTAGATCAGTGGCACAAAAGCATTTAACCCCTTAAAAATAGCTGTTACTTATTCAAATCTGTGAAAATGGGCGATTTGCCCACTTTGATGCCAGTTCTGATGTCGATAACCCATTTGTGACAGGCTGGAGTGACTTGGATTTCATGTGGGGCATCAGTAGGTATGTAAATCAGGTGTTAGATCAGTGGCACAAAGGCATTTAACCCCTTAAAAATAGCTGTTACTTATTCAAATCTGTGAAAATGGGCGATTTGCCCACTTTGATGCCAGTTCTGATGTCGATAACCCATTTGTGCTAGGCTGGAGTGACTTGGATTTCATGTGGGGCATCAGTAGTTATGTAAATCAGGTGTTAGATCAGTGGCACAAAGGCATTTAACCCCTTAAAAATAGCTGTTACTTATTCAAATCTGTGAAAATGGATGATTTGCCCACTTTGATGCCAGTTCTGATGTCGATAACCCATTTGTGCCAGGCTGGAGTGACTTGGATTTCATGTGGGTCATCAGTAGGTATGTAAATCAGGTGTTAGATCAGTGGCACAAAGGCATTTAACCCCTTAAAAATAACTGTTACTTATTCAAATCTGTGAAAATGGGTGATTTGCCCACTTTGATGCCAGTTCTGATGTCGATAACCCATTTGTGCCAGGCTGGAGTGACTTGGATTTCATGTGGGGCCTCAGTAGGTATGTAAATCAGGTGTTAGATCAGTGGCACAAAGGCATTTAACCCCTTAAAAATAGCTGTTACTTATTCAAATCTGTGAAAATGGGCGATTTGCCAACTTTGATGCCAGTTCTGATGTCGATAACCCATTTGTGCCATGCTGGAGTGACTTGGATTTCATGTGGGGCATCAGTAGGTATGTAAATCAGGTGTTAGATCAGTGGCACAAAGGCATTTAACCCCTTAAAAATAGCTGTTACTTATTCAAATCTGTGAAAATGGGCGATTTGCCCACTTTGATGCCAGTTCTGATGTCGATAACCCATTTGTGCCAGGCTGGAGTGACTTGGATTTCATGTGGGGCATCAGTAGGTATGTAAATCAGGTGTTAGATCAGTGGCACAAAGGCATTTAACCCCTTAAAAATAGCTGTTACTTATTCAAATCTGTGAAAATGGGTGATTTGCCCACTTTGATGCCAGTTCTGATGTCGATAACCCATTTGTGCCAGGCTGGAGTGACTTGGATTTCATGTGGGGCATCAGTAGGTATGTAAATCAGGTGTTAGATCAGTGGCACAAAGGCACTTAACCCCTTAAAAATAGCTGTTACTTATTCAAATCTGTAAAAATGGGTGATTTGCCCACTTTGATGCCAGTTCTGATGTCGATAACCCATTTGTGCCAGGCTGGAGTGACTTGGATTTCATGTGGGGCATCAGTAGGTATGTAAATCAGGTGTTAGATCAGTGGCACAAAGGCATTTAACCCCTTAAAAATAGCTGTTACTTATTCAAATCTGTTTAAATGGGCGATTTGCCCACTTTGATGCCAGTTCTGATGTCGATAACCCATTTGTGCCAGGCTGGAGTGACTTGGATTTCATGTGGGGCATCAGTAGGTATGTAAATCAGGTGTTGGATCAGTGGCACAAAGGCATTTAACCCCTTAAAAATAGCTGTTAATTGTTCAAATCTGTGAAAATGGGCGATTTGCCCACTTTGATGCCAGTTCTGATGTCGATAACCCATTTGTGCCAGGCTGGAGTGACTTGGATTTCATGTGGGGCATCAGTAGGTATGTAAATCAGGTGTTAGATCAGTGGCACAAAGGCATTTAACCCCTTAAAAATAGCTGTTACTTATTCAAATCTGTTTAAATGGGCGATTTGCCCACTTTGATGCCAGTTCTGATGTCGATAACCCATTTGTGCCAGGCTGGAGTGACTTGGATTTCATGTGGGGCATCAGTAGGTATGTAAATCAGGTGTTGGATGAGTGGCACAAAGGCATTTAACCCCTTAAAAATAGCTGTTACTTGTTCAAATCTGTGAAAATGGGTGATTTGTCCTCTTTGTTGCCAGTTTTGATGTCGATAACCCATTTGTGCCAGGCTGGAGTGACTTGGATTTCATGTGGGGCATCAGTAGGTATGTAAATCAGGTGTTAGATCAGTGGCACAAAGGCATTTAACCCCTTAAAAATAGCTGTTACTTATTCAAATCTGTGAAAATGGGCGATTTGCCAACTTTGATGCCAGTTCTGATGTCGATAACCCATTTATGCCAGGCTGGAGTGACTTGGATTTCATGTGGGGCATCAGTATGTATGTAAATCAGGTGTTAGATCAGTGGCACAAAGGCATTTAACCCCTTAAAAATAGCTGTTACTTATTCAAATCTGTGAAAATGGATGATTTGCCCACTTTGATGCCAGTTCTGATGTCGAAAACCCATTTGTGCCAGGCTGGAGTGACTTGGATTTCATGTGGGGCAACAGTAGGTATGTAAATCAGGTGTTAGATCAGTGGCACAAAGGCATTTAACCCCTTAAAAATAGCTGTTACTTATTCAAATCTGTGAAAATGGGTGATTTGCCCACTTTGATGCCAGTTCTGATGTCGATAACCCATTTGTGCCAGGCTGGAGTGACTTGGATTTCATGTGGGGCATCAGTAGGTATGTAAATCAGGTGTTAGATCAGTGGCACAAAGGCATTTAACCCCTTAAAAATAGCTGTTACTTATTCAAATCTGTGAAAATGGGCGATTTGCCAACTTTGATGCCAGTTCTGATGTCGATAACCCATTTGTGCCATGCTGGAGTGACTTGGATTTCATGTGGGGCATCAGTAGGTATGTAAAGCAGGTGTTAGACCAGTGGCACAAAGGCATTTAACCCCTTAAAAATAGCTGTTACTTATTCAAATCTGTGAAAATGGGTGATTTGCCCACTTTGATGCCAGTTCTGATGTCGATAACCCATTTGTGCCAGGCTGGAGTGACTTGGATATCATGTGGGGCATCAGTAGGTATGTAAATCAGGTGTTAGATCAGTGGCACAAAGGCATTTAACCCCTTAAAAATAGCTGTTACTTATTCAAATCTGTGAAAATGGGTGATTTGCCCACTTTGATGCCAGTTCTGATGTCGATAACCCATTTGTGCCAGGCTGGAGTGACTTGGATTTCATGTGGGGCATCAGTAGGTATGTAAATCAGGTGTTAGATCAGTGGCACAAAAGCATTTAACCCCTTAAAAATAGCTGTTACTTATTCAAATCTGTGAAAATGGGCGATTTGCCCACTTTGATGCCAGTTCTGATGTCGATAACCCATTTGTGCCAGGCTGGAGTGACTTGGATTTCATGTGGGGCATCAGTAGGTATGTAAATCAGGTGTTAGATCAGTGGCACAAAAGCATTTAACCCCTTAAAAATAGCTGTTACTTATTCAAATCTGTGAAAATGGGCGATTTGCCCACTTTGATGCCAGTTCTGATGTCGATAACCCATTTGTGCCAGGCTGGAGTGACTTGGATTTCATGTGGGGCATCAGTAGGTATGTAAATCAGGTGTTAGATCAGTGGCACAAAGGCATTTAACCCCTTAAAAATAGCTGTTACTTATTCAAATCTGTGAAAATGGGCGATTTGCCCACTTTGATGCCAGTTCTGATGTCGATAACCCATTTGTGCCAGGCTGGAGTGACGTGGATTTCATGTGGGGCATCAGTAGGTATGTAAATCAGGTGTTAGATCAGTGGCACAAAGGCACTTAACCCCTTAAAAATAGCTGTTACTTATTCAAATCTGTAAAAATGGGTGATTTGCCCACTTTGATGCCAGTTCTGATGTCGATAACCCATTTGTGCCAGGCTGGAGTGACTTGGATTTCATGTGGGGCATCAGTAGGTATGTAAATCAGGTGTTAGATCAGTGGCACAAAGGCATTTAACCCCTTAAAAATAGCTGTTACTTATTCAAATCTGTTTAAATGGGCGATTTGCCCACTTTGATGCCAGTTCTGATGTCGATAACCCATTTGTGCCAGGCTGGAGTGACTTGGATTTCATGTGGGGCATCAGTAGGTATGTAAATCAGGTGTTGGATCAGTGGCACAAAGGCATTTAACCCCTTAAAAATAGCTGTTACTTGTTCAAATCTGTGAAAATGGGCGATTTGCCCACTTTGATGCCAGTTCTGAT
Source organism: Dendrobates tinctorius (assembly GCF_039654945.1). Lineage (NCBI taxonomy): Eukaryota > Metazoa > Chordata > Amphibia > Anura > Dendrobatidae > Dendrobates > Dendrobates tinctorius. Next base: position 16,457,043 of record NW_027361814.1, on the reverse strand, counting down.
GTCGATAACCCATTTGTGCCAGGCTGGAGTGACTTGGATTTCATGTGGGGCATCAGTAGGTATGTAAATCAGGTGTTAGATCAGTGGCACAAAGGCACTTAACCCCTTAAAAATAGCTGTTACTTATTCAAATCTGTAAAAATGGGTGATTTGCCCACTTTGATGCCAGTTCTGATGTCGATAACCCATTTGTGCCAGGCTGGAGTGACTTGGATTTCATGTGGGGCATCAGTAGGTATGTAAATCAGGTGTTAGATCAGTGGCACAAAGGCATTTAACCCCTTAAAAATAGCTGTTACTTATTCAAATCTGTTTAAATGGGCGATTTGCCCACTTTGATGCCAGTTCTGATGTCGATAACCCATTTGTGCCAGGCTGGAGTGACTTGGATTTCATGTGGGGCATCAGTAGGTATGTAAATCAGGTGTTGGATCAGTGGCACAAAGGCATTTAACCCCTTAAAAATAGCTGTTACTTGTTCAAATCTGTGAAAATGGGTGATTTGTCCTCTTTGTTGCCAGTTCTGATGTCGATAACCCATTTGTGCCAGGCTGGAGTGACTTGGATTTCATGTGGGGCATCAGTAGGTATGTAAATCAGGTGTTAGATCAGTGGCACAAAGGCATTTAACCCCTTAAAAATAGCTGTTACTTATTCAAATCTGTGAAAATGGGCGATTTGCCAACTTTGATGCCAGTTCTGATGTCGATAACCCATTTATGCCAGGCTGGAGTGACTTGGATTTCATGTGGGGCATCAGTATGTATGTAAATCAGGTGTTAGATCAGTGGCACAAAGGCATTTAACCCCTTAAAAATAGCTGTTACTTATTCAAATCTGTGAAAATGGATGATTTGCCCACTTTGATGCCAGTTCTGATGTCGAAAACCCATTTGTGCCAGGCTGGAGTGACTTGGATTTCATGTGGGGCAACAGTAGGTATGTAAATCAGGTGTTAGATCAGTGGCACAAAGGCATTTAACCCCTTAAAAATAGCTGTTACTTATTCAAATCTGTGAAAATGGGTGATTTGCCCACTTTGATGCCAGTTCTGATGTCGATAACCCATTTGTGCCAGGCTGGAGTGCCTTGGATTTCATGTGGGGCATCAGTAGGTATGTAAATCAGGTGTTAGATCAGTGGCACAAAGGCATTTAACCCCTTAAAAATAGCTGTTACTTATTCAAACCTGTGAAAATGGGCGATTTGCCAACTTTGATGCCAGTTCTGATGTCGATAACCCATTTGTGCCATGCTGGAGTGACTTGGATTTCATGTGGGGCATCAGTAGGTATGTAAATCAGGTGTTAGATCAGTGGCACAAAGGCATTTAACCCCTTAAAAATAGCTGTTACTTATTCAAACCTGTGAAAATGGGCGATTTGCCAACTTTGATGCCAGTTCTGATGTCGATAACCCATTTGTGCCATGCTGGAGTGACTTGGATTTCATGTGGGGCATCAGTAGGTATGTAAATCACGTGTTAGATCAGTGGCACAAAGGCATTTAACCCCTTAAAAATAGCTGTTACTTATTCAAATCTGTGAAAATGGGCGATTTGCCCACTTTGATGCCAGTTCTGATGTCGATAACCCATTTGAGCCAGGCTGGAGTGACTTGGATTTCATGTGGGGCATCAGTAGGTATGTAAATCAGGTGTTAGATCAGTGGCACAAAGGCATTTAACCCCTTAAAAATAGCTGTTACTTATTCAAATCTGTGAAAATGGGCGATTTGCCCAATTTGATGCCAGTTCTGATGTCGATAACCCATTTGTGCCAGGCTGGAGTGACTTGGATTTCATGTGGGGCATCAGTAGGTATGTAAATCAGGTGTTATATCAGTGGCACAAAGGCATTAACCCCTTAAAATAGCTGTTACTCATTCAAATCTGTGAAAATGGATGATTTGCCCACTTTGATGCCAGTTCTGATGTCGATAACCCATTTGTGCCAGGCTGGAGTGACTTGGATTTCATGTGGGGCATCAGTAGGTATGTAAATCAGGTGTTAGATCAGTGGCACAAAGGCATTTAACCCCTTAAAAATAGCTGTTACTTATTCAAATCTGTGAAAATGGGTGATTTGCCCACTTTGATGCCAGTTCTGATGTGGATAACCCATTTGTGCCAGGCTGGAGTGCCTTGGATTTCATGTGGGCATCAGTAGGTATGTAAATCAGGTGTTAGATCAGTGGCACAAATGCATTTAACCCCTTAAAAATAGCTGTTACTTATTCAAATCTGTGAAAATGGGCGATTTGCCAACTTTGATGCCAGTTCTGATGTCGATAACCCATTTTAGCCATGCTGGAGTGACATGGATTTCATGTGGGGCATCAGTAGGTATGTAAATCAGGTGTTAGATCAGTGGCACAAAGGCATTTAACCCCTTAAAAATAGCTGTTACTTATTCAAATCTGTGAAAATGGGCGATTTGCCCAATTTGATGCCAGTTCTGATGTCGATAACCCATTTGTGCCAGGCTGGAGTGACTTGGATTTCATGTGGGGCATCAGTAGGTATGTAAATCAGGTGTTAGATCAGTGGCACAAAAGCATTTAACCCCTTAAAAATAGCTGTTACTTATTCAAATCTGTGAAAATGGGCGATTTGCCCACTTTGATGCCAGTTCTGATGTCGATAACCCATTTGTGACAGGCTGGAGTGACTTGGATTTCATGTGGGGCATCAGTAGGTATGTAAATCAGGTGTTAGATCAGTGGCACAAAGGCATTTAACCCCTTAAAAATAGCTGTTACTTATTCAAATCTGTGAAAATGGGCGATTTGCCCACTTTGATGCCAGTTCTGATGTCGATAACCCATTTGTGCTAGGCTGGAGTGACTTGGATTTCATGTGGGGCATCAGTAGTTATGTAAATCAGGTGTTAGATCAGTGGCACAAAGGCATTTAACCCCTTAAAAATAGCTGTTACTTATTCAAATCTGTGAAAATGGATGATTTGCCCACTTTGATGCCAGTTCTGATGTCGATAACCCATTTGTGCCAGGCTGGAGTGACTTGGATTTCATGTGGGTCATCAGTAGGTATGTAAATCAGGTGTTAGATCAGTGGCACAAAGGCATTTAACCCCTTAAAAATAACTGTTACTTATTCAAATCTGTGAAAATGGGTGATTTGCCCACTTTGATGCCAGTTCTGATGTCGATAACCCATTTGAGCCAGGCTGGAGTGACTTGGATTTCATGTGGGGCCTCAGTAGGTATGTAAATCAGGTGTTAGATCAGTGGCACAAAGGCATTTAACCCCTTAAAAATAGCTGTTACTTATTCAAATCTGTGAAAATGGGCGATTTGCCAACTTTGATGCCAGTTCTGATGTCGATAACCCATTTGTGCCATGCTGGAGTGACTTGGATTTCATGTGGGGCATCAGTAGGTATGTAAATCAGGTGTTAGATCAGTGGCACAAAGGCATTTAACCCCTTAAAAATAGCTGTTACTTATTCAAATCTGTGAAAATGGGCGATTTGCCCACTTTGATGCCAGTTCTGATGTCGATAACCCATTTGTGCCAGGCTGGAGTGACTTGGATTTCATGTGGGGCATCAGTAGGTATGTAAATCAGGTGTTAGATCAGTGGCACAAAGGCATTTAACCCCTTAAAAATAGCTGTTACTTATTCAAATCTGTGAAAATGGGTGATTTGCCCATTTTGATGCCAGTTCTGATGTCGATAACCCATTTGTGCCAGGCTGGAGTGACTTGGATTTCATGTGGGGCATCAGTAGGTATGTAAATCAGGTGTTAGATCAGTGGCACAAAGGCACTTAACCCCTTAAAAATAGCTGTTACTTATTCAAATCTGTAAAAATGGGTGATTTGCCCACTTTGATGCCAGTTCTGATGTCGATAACCCATTTGTGCCAGGCTGGAGTGACTTGGATTTCATGTGGGGCATCAGTAGGTATGTAAATCAGGTGTTAGATCAGTGGCACAAAGGCATTTAACCCCTTAAAAATAGCTGTTACTTATTCAAATCTGTTTAAATGGGCGATTTGCCCACTTTGATGCCAGTTCTGATGTCGATAACCCATTTGTGCCAGGCTGGAGTGACTTGGATTTCATGTGGGGCATCAGTAGGTATGTAAATCAGGTGTTGGATCAGTGGCACAAAGGCATTTAACCCCTTAAAAATAGCTGTTAATTGTTCAAATCTGTGAAAATGGGCGATTTGCCCACTTTGATGCCAGTTCTGATGTCGATAACCCATTTGTGCCAGGCTGGAGTGACTTGGATTTCATGTGGGGCATCAGTAGGTATGTAAATCAGGTGTTAGATCAGTGGCACAAAGGCATTTAACCCCTTAAAAATAGCTGTTACTTATTCAAATCTGTTTAAATGGGCGATTTGCCCACTTTGATGCCAGTTCTGATGTCGATAACCCATTTGTGCCAGGCTGGAGTGACTTGGATTTCATGTGGGGCATCAGTAGGTATGTAAATCAGGTGTTGGATCAGTGGCACAAATGCATTTAACCCCTTAAAAATAGCTGTTACTTGTTCAAATCTGTGAAAATGGGTGATTTGTCCTCTTTGTTGCCAGTTCTGATGTCGATAACCCATTTGTGCCAGGCTGGAGTGACTTGGATTTCATGTGGGGCATCAGTAGGTATGTAAATCAGGTGTTAGATCAGTGGCACAAAGGCATTTAACCCCTTAAAAATAGCTGTTACTTATTCAAATCTGTGAAAATGGGCGATTTGCCAACTTTGATGCCAGTTCTGATGTCGATAACCCATTTATGCCAGGCTGGAGTGACTTGGATTTCATGTGGGGCATCAGTATGTATGTAAATCAGGTGTTAGATCAGTGGCACAAAGGCATTTAACCCCTTAAAAATAGCTGTTACTTATTCAAATCTGTGAAAATGGATGATTTGCCCACTTTGATGCCAGTTCTGATGTCGAAAACCCATTTGTGCCAGGCTGGAGTGACTTGGATTTCATGTGGGGCAACAGTAGGTATGTAAATCAGGTGTTAGATCAGTGGCACAAAGGCATTTAACCCCTTAAAAATAGCTGTTACTTATTCAAATCTGTGAAAATGGGTGATTTGCCCACTTTGATGCCAGTTCTGATGTCGATAACCCATTTGTGCCAGGCTGGAGTGACTTGGATTTCATGTGGGGCATCAGTAGGTATGTAAATCAGGTGTTAGATCAGTGGCACAAAGGCATTTAACCCCTTAAAAATAGCTGTTACTTATTCAAATCTGTGAAAATGGGCGATTTGCCAACTTTGATGCAAGTTCTGATGTCGATAACCCATTTGTGCCATGCTGGAGTGACTTGGATTTCATGTGGGGCATCAGTAGGTATGTAAAGCAGGTGTTAGACCAGTGGCACAAAGGCATTTAACCCCTTAAAAATAGCTGTTACTTATTCAAATCTGTGAAAATGGGTGATTTGCCCACTTTGATGCCAGTTCTGATGTCGATAACCCATTTGTGCCAGGCTGGAGTGACTTGGATATCATGTGGGGCATCAGTAGGTATGTAAATCAGGTGTTAGATCAGTGGCACAAAGGCATTTAACCCCTTAAAAATAGCTGTTACTTATTCAAATCTGTGAAAATGAGTGATTTGCCCACTTTGATGCCAGTTCTGATGTCGATAACCCATTTGTGCCAGGCTGGAGTGACTTGGATTTCATGTGGGGCATCAGTAGGTATGTAAATCAGGTGTTAGATCAGTGGCACAAAAGCATTTAACCCCTTAAAAATAGCTGTTACTTATTCAAATCTGTGAAAATGGGCGATTTGCCCACTTTGATGCCAGTTCTGATGTCGATAACCCATTTGTGCCAGGCTGGAGTGACTTGGATTTCATGTGGGGCATCAGTAGGTATGTAAATCAGGTGTTAGATCAGTGGCACAAAGGCATTTAACCCCTTAAAAATAGCTGTTACTTATTCAAATCTGTGAAAATGGGCGATTTGCCCACTTTGATGCCAGTTCTGATGTCGATAACCCATTTGTGCTAGGCTGGAGTGACTTGGATTTCATGTGGGGCATCAGTAGGTATGTAAATCAGGTGTTAGATCAGTGGCACAATGGCATTTAACCCCTTAAAAATAGCTGTTACTTATTCAAATCTGTGAAAATGGGTGATTTGCCCACTTTGATGCCAGTTCTGATGTCGATAACCCATTTGTGCCAGGCTGGAGTGACGTGGATTTCATGTGGGGCATCAGTAGGTATGTAAATCAGGTGTTAGATCAGTGGCACAAAGGCACTTAACCCCTTAAAAATAGCTGTTACTTATTCAAATCTGTAAAAATGGGTGATTTGCCCACTTTGATGCCAGTTCTGATGTCGATAACCCATTTGTGCCAGGCTGGAGTGACTTGGATTTCATGTGGGGCATCAGTAGGTATGTAAATCAGGTGTTAGATCAGTGGCACAAAGGCATTTAACCCCTTAAAAATAGCTGTTACTTATTCAAATCTGTTTAAATGGGCGATTTGCCCACTTTGATGCCAGTTCTGATGTCGATAACCCATTTGTGCCAGGCTGGAGTGACTTGGATTTCATGTGGGGCATCAGTAGGTATGTAAATCAGGTGTTGGATCAGTGGCACAAAGGCATTTAACCCCTTAAAAATAGCTGTTACTTGTTCAAATCTGTGAAAATGGGCGATTTGCCCACTTTGATGCCAGTTCTGATGTCGATAACCCATTTGTGCCAGGCTGGAGTGACTTGGATTTCATGTGGGGCATCAGTAGGTATCTAAATCAGGTGTTAGATCAGTGGCACAAAGGCACTTAACCCCTTAAAAATAGCTGTTACTTATTCAAATCTGTAAAAATGGGTGATTTGCCCACTTTGATGCCAGTTCTGATGTCGATAACCCATTTGTGCCAGGCTGGAGTGACTTGGATTTCATGTGGGGCATCAGTAGGTATGTAAATCAGGTGTTAGATCAGTGGCACAAAGGCATTTAACCCCTTAAAAATAGCTGTTACTTATTCAAATCTGTTTAAATGGGCGATTTGCCCACTTTGATGCCAGTTCTGATGTCGATAACCCATTTGTGCCAGGCTGGAGTGACTTGGATTTCATGTGGGGCATCAGTAGGTATGTAAATCAGGTGTTGGATCAGTGGCACAAAGGCATTTAACCCCTTAAAAATAGCTGTTACTTGTTCAAATCTGTGAAAATGGGTGATTTGTCCTCTTTGTTGCCAGTTCTGATGTCGATAACCCATTTGTGCCAGGCTGGAGTGACTTGGATTTCATGTGGGGCATCAGTAGGTATGTAAATCAGGTGTTAGATCAGTGGCACAAAGGCATTTAACCCCTTAAAAATAGCTGTTACTTATTCAAATCTGTGAAAATGGGCGATTTGCCAACTTTGATGCCAGTTCTGATGTCGATAACCCATTTGTGCCATGCTGGAGTGACTTGGATTTCATGTGGGGCATCAGTAGGTATGTAAAGCAGGTGTTAGACCAGTGGCACAAAGGCATTTAACCCCTTAAAAATAGCTGTTACTTATTCAAATCTGTGAAAATGGGTGATTTGCCCACTTTGATGCCAGTTCTGATGTCGATAACCCATTTGTGCGAGGCTGGAGTGACTTGGATATCATGTGGGGCATCAGTAGATATGTAAATCAGGTGTTAGATCAGTGGCACAAAGGCATTTAACCCCTTAAAAATAGCTGTTACTTATTCAAATCTGTGAAAATGGGTGATTTGCCCACTTTGATGCCAGTTCTGATGTCGATAACCCATTTGTGCCAGGCTGGAGTGACTTGGATTTCATGTGGGGCATCAGTAGGTATGTAAATCAGGTGTTAGATCAGTGGCACAAAAGCATTTAACCCCTTAAAAATAGCTGTTACTTATTCAAATCTGTGAAAATGGGCGATTTGCCCACTTCGATGCCAGTTCTGATGTCGATAACCCATTTGTGCCAGGCTGGAGTGACTTGGATTTCATGTGGGGCATCAGTAGGTATGTAAATCAGGTGTTAGATCAGTGGCACAAAGGCATTTAACCCCTTAAAAATAGCTGTTACTTATTCAAATCTGTGAAAATGGGCGATTTGCCCACTTTGATGCCAGTTCTGATGTCGATAACCCATTTGTGCTAGGCTGGAGTGACTTGGATTTCATGTGGGGCATCAGTAGGTATGTAAATCAGGTGTTAGATCAGTGGCACAAAGGCATTTAACCCCTTAAAAATAGCTGTTACTTATTCAAATCTGTGAAAATGGATGATTTGCCCACTTTGATGCCAGTTCTGATGTCGATAACCCATTTGTGCCAGGCTGGAGTGACTTGGATTTCATGTGGGTCATCAGTAGGTATGTAAATCAGGTGTTAGATCAGTGGCACAAAGGCATTTAACCCCTTAAAAATAACTGTTACTTATTCAAATCTGTGAAAATGGGTGATTTGCCCACTTTGATGCCAGTTCTGATGTCGATAACCCATTTGTGCCAGGCTGGAGTGACTTGGATTTCATGTGGGGCCTCAGTAGGTATGTAAATCAGGTGTTAGATCAGTGGCACAAAGGCATTTAACCCCTTAAAAATAGCGGTTACTTATTCAAATCTGTGAAAATGGGCGATTTGCCAACTTTGATGCCAGTTCTGATGTCGATAACCCATTTGTGCCATGCTGGAGTGACTTGGATTTCATGTGGGGCATCAGTAGGTATGTAAATCAGGTGTTAGATCAGTGGCACAAAGGCATTTAACCCCTTAAAAATAGCTGTTACTTATTCAAATCTGTGAAAATGGGCGATTTGCCCACTTTGATGCCAGTTCTGATGTCGATAACCCATTTGTGCCAGGCTGGAGTGACTTGGATTTCATGTGGGGCATCAGTAGGTATGTAAATCAGGTGTTAGATCAGTGGCACAATGGCATTTAACCCCTTAAAAATAGCTGTTACTTATTCAAATCTGTGAAAATGGGTGATTTGCCCACTTTGATGCCAGTTCTGATGTCGATAACCCATTTGTGCCAGGCTGGAGTGACGTGGATTTCATGTGGGGCATCAGTAGGTATGTAAATCAGGTGTTAGATCAGTGGCACAAAGGCACTTAACCCCTTAAAAATAGCTGTTACTTATTCAAATCTGTAAAAATGGGTGATTTGCCCACTTTGATGCCAGTTCTGATGTCGATAACCCATTTGTGCCAGGCTGGAGTGACTTGGATTTCATGTGGGGCATCAGTAGGTATGTAAATCAGGTGTTAGATCAGTGGCACAAAGGCATTTAACCCCTTAAAAATAGCTGTTACTTATTCAAATCTGTTTAAATGGGCGATTTGCCCACTTTGATGCCAGTTCTGATGTCGATAACCCATTTGTGCCAGGCTGAAGTGACTTGGATTTCATGTGGGGCATCAGTAGGTATGTAAATCAGGTGTTGGATCAGTGGCACAAAGGCATTTAACCCCTTAAAAATAGCTGTTACTTGTTCAAATCTGTGAAAATGGGCGATTTGCCCACTTTGATGCCAGTTCTGATGTCGATAACCCATTTGTGCCAGGCTGGAGTGACTTGGATTTCATGTGGGGCATCAGTAGGTATGTAAATCAGGTGTTAGATCAGTGGCACAAAGGCACTTAACCCCTTAAAAATAGCTGTTACTTATTCAAATCTGTAAAAATGGGTGATTTGCCCACTTTGATGCCAGTTCTGATGTCGATAACCCATTTGTGCCAGGCTGGAGTGACTTGGATTTCATGTGGGGCATCAGTAGGTATGTCAATCAGGTGTTAGATCAGTGGCACAAAGGCATTTAACCCCTTAAAAATAGCTGTTACTTATTCAAATCTGTTTAAATGGGCGATTTGCCCACTTTGATGCCATTTCTGATGTCGATAACCCATTTGTGCCAGGCTGGAGTGACTTGGATTTCATGTGGGGCATCAGTAGGTATGTAAATCAGGTGTTGGATCAGTGGCACAAAGGCATTTAACCCCTTAAAAATAGCTGTTACTTGTTCAAATCTGTGAAAATGGGCGATTTGCCCACTTTGATGCCAGTTCTGATGTCGATAACCCATATGTGCCAGGCTGGAGTGACTTGGATTTCATGTGGGGCATCAGTAGGTATGTAAATCAGGTGTTAGATCAGTGGCACAAAGGCATTTAACCCCTTAAAAATAGCTGTTACTTATTCAAATCTGTTTAAATGGGCGATTTGCCCACTTTGATGCCAGTTCTGATGTCGATAACCCATTTGTGCCAGGCTGGAGTGACTTGGATTTCATGTGGGGCATCAGTAGGTATGTAAATCAGGTGTTGGATCAGTGGCAGAAAGGCATTTAACCCCTTAAAAATAGCTGTTACTTGTTCAAATCTGTGAAAATGGGTGATTTGTCCTCTTTGTTGCCAGTTCTGATGTCGATAACCCATTTGTGCCAGGCTGGAGTGACTTGAATTTCATGTGGGGCATCAGTAGTTATGTAAATCAGGTGTTAGATCAGTGGCACAAAGGCATTTAACCCCTTAAAAATAGCTGTTACTTATTCAAATCTGTGAAAATGGGCGATTTGCCAACTTTGATGCCAGTTCTGATGTCGATAACCCATTTGTGCCAGGCTGGAGTGACTTGGATTTCATGTGGGGCATCAGTAGGTATGTAAATCAGGTGTTAGATCAGAGGCACAAAGGCATTTAACCCCTTAAAAATAGCTGTTACTTATTCAAATCTGTGAAAATGGACGATTTGCCCATTTTGATGCCAGTTCTGATGTCGATAACCCATTTGTGCCAGGCTGGAGAGACTTGGATTTCATGTGGGGCATCAGTAGGTATGTAAATCAGGTGTTAGATCAGTGGCACAAAGGCATTTAACCCCTTAAAAATAGCTGTTACTTATTCAAATCTGTGAAAATGGGTGATTTGCCCACTTTGATGCCAGTTCTGATGTCGATAACCCATTTGTGCCAGGCTGGAGTGACTTGGATTTCATGTGGGGCATCAGTAGGTATGTAAATCAGGTGTTAGATCAGTGGCACAAAGGCATTTAACCCCTTAAAAATAGCTGTTACTTATTCAAATCTGTAAAAATGGGTGATTTGCCCACTTTGATGCCAGTTCTGATGTCGATAACCCATTTGTGCCAGGCTGGAGTGACTTGGATTTCATGTGGGGCATCAGTAGGTATGTAAATCAGGTGTTAGATCAGTGGCACAAAGGCATTTAACCCCTTAAAAATAGCTGTTACTTATTCAAATCTGTTTAAATGGGCGATTTGCCCACTTTGATGCCAGTTCTGATGTCGATAACCCATTTGTGCCAGGCTGGAGTGACTTGGATTTCATGTGGGGCATCAGTAGGTATGTAAATCAGGTGTTGGGTCAGTGGCACAAAGGCATTTAACCCCTTAAAAATAGCTGTTACTTGTTCAAATCTGTGAAAATGGGCGATTTGCCCACTTTGATGCCAGTTCTGATGTCGATAACCCATTTGTGCCAGGCTGGAGTGACTTGGATTTCATGTGGGGCATCAGTAGGTATGTAAATCAGGTGTTAGATCAGTGGAACAAAGGCATTTAACCCCTTAAAAATAGCTGTTACTTATTCAAATCTGTGGAAATGGGTGATTTGCCCACTTTGATGCCAGTTCTGATGTCGATAACCCATTTGTGCCAGGCTGGACTGACTTGAATTTCATGTGGGGCATCAGTACGTATGTAAATCAGGTGTTAGATCAGTGGCACAAAGGCATTTAACCCCTTAAAAATAGCTGTTACTTATTCAAATCTGTGGAAATGGGCGATTTGCCCACTTTGATGCCAGTTCTGATGTCGATAACCCATTTGTGCCAGGCTAGAGTGACTTGGATTTCATGTGGGGCATCAGTAGGTATGTAAATCAGGTGTTAGATCAGTGGCACAAAGGCATTTAACCCCTTAAAAATAGCTGTTACTTATTCAAATCTGTGAAAATGGGCGATTTGCCCACTTTGATGCCAGTTCTGATGTCGATAACCCATTTGTGCCAGGCTGGAGTGACTTGGATTTCATGTGGGGCATCAGTAGGTATGTAAATCAGGTGTTAGATCAGTGGCACAAAGGCATTTAACCCCTTAAAAATAGCTGTTACTTATTCAAATCTGTGAAAATGGGCGATTTGCCAACTTTGATGCCAGTTCTGATGTCGATAACCCATTTGTGCCATGCTGGAGTGACTTGGATTTCATGTGGGGCATCAGTAGGTATGTAAAGCAGGTGTTAGATCAGTGGCACAAAGGCATTTAACCCCTTAAAAATAGCTGTTACTTATTCAAATCTGTGAAAATGGGTGATTTGCCCACTTTGATGCCAGTTCTGATGTCGATAACCCATTTGTGCCAGGCTGGAGTGACTTGGATTTCATGTGGGGCATCAGTAGGTATGTAAATCAGGTGTTAGATCAGTGGCACAAAGGCATTTAACCCCTTAAAAATAGCTGTTACTTATTCAAATCTGTGAAAATGGGTGATTTGCCCACTTTGATACCAGTTCTGATGTCGATAACCCATTTGTGCCAGGCTGGAGTGACTTGGATTTCATGTGGGGCATCAGTAGGTATGTCAATCAGGTGTTAGATCAGTGGCACAAAGGCATTTAACCCCTTAAAAATAGCTGTTACTTATTCAAATCTGTGAAAATGGATGATTTGCCCACTTTGATGCCAGTTCTGATGTCGATAACCCATTTGTGCCAGGCTGGAGTGACTTGGATTTCATGTGGGGCATCAGTAGGTATGTAAATCAGGTGTTAGATCAGTGGCACAAAGGCATTTAACCCCTTAAAAATAGCTGTTACTTATTCAAATCTGTGAAAATGGGCGATTTGCCAACTTTGATGCCAGTTCTGATGTCGATAACCCATTTGTGCCATGCTGGAGTGACTTGGATTTCATGTGGGGCATCAGTAGGTATGTAAAGCAGGTGTTAGATCAGTGGCACAAAGGCATTTAACCCCTTAAAAATAGCTGTTACTTATTCAAATCTGTGAAAATGGGTGATTTGCCCACTTTGATGCCAGTTCTGATGTCGATAACCCATTTGTGCCAGGCTGGAGTGACTTGGATTTCATGTGGGGCATCAGTAGGTATGTAAATCAGGTGTTAGATCAGTGGCACAAAGGCATTTAACCCCTTAAAAATAGCTGTTACTTATTCAAATCTGTGGAAATGGGTGATTTGCCCACTTTGATGCCAGTTCTGATGTCGATAACCCATTTGTGCCAGCCTGGAGTGACTTGGATTTCATGTGGGGCATCAGTAGGTATGTAAATCAGGTGTTAGATCAGTGGCACAAAGGCATTTAACCCCTTAAAAATAGCTGTTACTTATTCAAATCTGTGAAAATGGGCGATTTGCCCACTTTGATGCCAGTTCTGATGTCGATAACCCATTTGTGCCAGGCTGGAGTGACTTGGATTTCATGTGGGTCATCAGTAGGTATGTAAATCAGGTGTTAGATCAGTGGCACAAAGGCATTTAACCCCTTAAAAATAGCTGTTACTTATTCAAATCTGTGAAAATGGGTGATTTGCCCACTTTGATGCCAGTTCTGATGTCGATAACCCATTTGTGCCAGGCTGGAGTGACTTGGATTTCATGTGGGGCATCAGTAGGTATGTAAATCAGGTGTTAGATCAGTGGCACAAAGGCATTTAACCCCTTAAAAATAGCTGTTACTTATTCAAATCTGTGAAAATGGGCGATTTGCCCACTTTGATGCCAGTTCTGATGTCGATAACCCATTTGTGCCAGGCTGGAGTGACTTGGATTTCATGTGGGTCATCAGTAGGTATGTAAATCAGGTGTTAGATCAGTGGCACAAAGGCATTTAAGCCCTTAAAAATAGCTGTTACTTATTCAAATCTGTGAAAATGGGTGATTTGCCCACTTTGATGCCAGTTCTGATGTGGATAACCCATTTGTGCCAGGATGGAGTGCCTTGGATTTCATGTGGGCATCAGTAGGTATGTAAATCAGGTGTTAGATCAGTGGCACAAATGCATTTAACCCCTTAAAAATAGCTGTTACTTATTCAAATCTGTGAAAATGGGCGATTTGCCAACTTTGATGCCAGTTCTGATGTCGATAACCCATTTTAGCCATGCTGGAGTGACTTGGATTTCATGTGGGGCATCAGTAGGTATGTAAATCAGGTGTTAGATCAGTGGCACAAAGGCATTTAACCCCTTAAAAATAGCTGTTACTTATTCAAATCTGTGAAAATGGGCGATTTGCCCACTTTGATGCCAGTTCTGATGTTGATAACCCATTTGTGACAGGCTGGAGTGACTTGGATTTCATGTGGGGCATCAGTAGGTATGTAAATCAGGTGTTAGATCAGTGGCACAAAGGCATTTAACCCCTTAAAAATAGCTGATACTTATTCAAATCTGTGAAAATGGGCGATTTGCCCACTTTGATGCCAGTTCTGATGTCGATAACCCATTTGTGCCAGGCTGGAGTGACTTGGATTTCATGTGGGGCATCAGTAGGTATGTAAATCAGGTGTTAGATCAGTGGCACAAAGGCATTTAACCCCTTAAAAATAGCTGTTACTTATTCAAATCTGTGAAAATGGATGTTTTGCCCACTTTGATGCCAGTTCTGATGTCGATAACCCATATGTGCCAGGCTGGAGTGACTTGGATTTCATGTGGGGCATCAGTAGGTATGTAAATCAGGTGGTAGATCAGTGGCAAAAAGGCATTTAACCCCTTAAAAATAGCTGTTACTTATTCAAATCTGTGAAAATGGGTGATTTGCCCACTTTGATGCCAGTTCTGATGTCGATAACCCATTTGTGCCAGGCTGGAGTGACTTGGATTTCATGTGAGGCATCAGTAGGTATGTAAATCGGGTGTTAGATCAGTGGCACAAAGGCATTTAACCCCTTAAAAATAGCTGTTACTTATTCAAAGCTGTGAAAATGGGCGATTTGCCCACTTTGATGCCAGTTCTGATGTCGATAACCCATTTGTGCCAGGCTGGAGAGACTTGGATTTCATGTGGGGCATCAGTAGGAATGTAAATCAGGTGTTAGATCAGTGGCAAAAAGGCATTTAACCCCTTAAAAATAGCTGTTACTTATTCAAATCTGTGAAAATGGGCGATTTGCCAACTTTGATGCCAGTTCTGATGTCGATAACCCATTTATGCCAGGCTGGAGTGACTTGGATTTCATGTGGGGCATCAGTATGTATGTAAATCAGGTGTTAGATCAGTGGCACAAAGGCATTTAACCCCTTAAAAATAGCTGTTACTTATTCAAATCTGTGAAAATGGGTGATTTGCCCACTTTGACGCCAGTTCTGATGTCGATAACCCATTTGTGCCAGGCTGGAGTGACTTGGATTTCATGTGGGGCATCAGTAGGTATGTAAATCAGGTGTTGGATGAGTGGCACAAAGGCATTTAACCCCTTAAAAATAACTGTTACTTGTTCAAATCTGTGAAAATGGGCGATTTGCCCACTTTGATGCCAGTTCTGATGTCGATAACCCATTTGTGCCAGGCTGGAGAGACTTGGATTTCATGTGGGGCATCAGTAGGTATGTAAATCAGGTGTTAGATCAGTGGCAAAAAGGCATTTAACCCCTTAAAAATAGCTGTTACTTATTCAAATCTGTGAAAATGGGCGATTTGCCAACTTTGATGCCAGTTCTGATGTCGATAACCCATTTATGCCAGGCTGGAGTGACTTGGATTTCATGTGGGGCATCAGTATGTATGTAAATCAGGTGTTAGATCAGTGGCACAAAGGCATTTAACCCCTTAAAAATAGCTGTTACTTATTCAAATCTGTGAAAATGGATGATTTGCCCACTTTGATGCCAGTTCTGATGTCGAAAACCCATTTGTGCCAGGCTGGAGTGACTTGGATTTCATGTGGGGCAACAGTAGGTATGTAAATCAGGTGTTAGATCAGTGGCACAAAGGCATTTAACCCCTTAAAAATAGCTGTTACTTATTCAAATCTGTGAAAATAGGTGATTTGCCCACTTTGATGCCAGTTCTGATGTCGATAACCCATTTGTGCCAGGCTGGAGTGACTTGGATTTCATGTGGGGCATCAGTAGGTATGTAAATCAGGTGTTAGATCAGTGGCACAAAGGCATTTAACCCCTTAAAAATAGCTGTTACTTATTCAAATCTGTGAAAATGGGCGATTTGCCAACTTTGATGCCAGTTCTGATGTCGATAACCCATTTGTGCCATGCTGTAGTGACTTGGATTTCATGTGGGGCATCAGTAGGTATGTAAAGCAGGTGTTAGATCAGTGGCACAAAGGCATTTAACCCCTTAAAAATAGCTGTTACTTATTCAAATCTGTGAAAATGGGTGATTTGCCCACTTTGATGCCAGTTCTGATGTTGATAACCCATTTGTGCCAGGCTGGAGTGACTTGGATATCATGTGGGGCATCAGTAGGTATGTAAATCAGGTGTTAGATCAGTGGCACAAAGGCATTTAACCCCTTAAAAATAGCTGTTACTTATTCAAATCTGTGAAAATGGGTGATTTGCCCATTTTGATGCCAGTTCTGAAGTCGATAACCCATTTGTGCCAGGCTGGAGTGACTTGGATTTCATGTGGGGCATCAGTAGGTATGTAAATCAGGTGTTAGATCAGTGGCACAAAAGCATTTAACCCCTTAAAAATAGCTGTTACTTATTCAAATCTGTGAAAATGGGTGATTTGCCCACTTTGATGCCAGTTCTGATGTCGATAACCCATTTGTGCCAGGCTGGAGTGACTTGGATTTCATGTGGGGCATCAGTAGGTATGTAAATCAGGTGTTAGATCAGTGGCACAAAGGCATTTAACCCCTTAAAAATAGCTGTTACTTATTCAAATCTGTGAAAATGGGCGATTTGCCCACTTTGATGGCAGTTCTGATGTCGATAACCCATTTGTGCCATGCTGGAGTGACTTGGATTTCATGTGGGGCATCAGTAGGTATGTAAATCAGGTGTTAGATCAGTGGCACAAAGGCATTTAACCCCTTAAAAATAGCTGTTACTTATTCAAATCTGTGAAAATGGGCGATTTGCCCACTTTGATGCCAGTTCTGATGTCGATAACCCATTTGTGCCAGGCTGGAGTGACTTGGATTTCATGTGGGGCATCAGTAGGTATGTAAATCAGGTGTTAGATCAGTGGCACAAAGGCATTTAACCCCTTAAAAATAGCTGATACTTATTCAAATCTGTGAAAATGGGCGATTTGCCCACTTTGATGGCAGTTCTGATGTCGATAACCCATTTGTGCCAGGCTGGAGTGACTTGGATTTCATGTGGGGCATCAGTAGGTATGTAAATCAGGTGTTAGATCAGTGGCACAAAGGCATTTAACCCCTTAAAAATAGCTGTTACTTATTCAAATCTGTGAAAATGGGTGATTTGCCCACTTTGATGCCAGTTCTGATGTCGATAACCCATTTGTGCCAGGCTGGAGTGACTCGGATTTCATGTCGGGCATCAGTAGGTATGTAAATCAGGTGTTAGATCAGTGGCACAAAGGCATTTAACCCCTTAAAAATAGCTGTTACTTATTCAAATCTGTGAAAATGGGTGATTTGCCCACTTTGATGCCAGTTCTGATGTCGATAACCCATTTGTGCCAGGCTGGAGTGACTTGGATTTCATGTGGGGCATCAGTAGGTATGTAAATCACGTGTTAGATCAGTGGCACAAAGGCATTTAACCCCTTAAAAATAGCTGTTACTTATTCAAATCTGTGAAAATGGGCGATTTGCCCACATTGATGCCAGTTCTGATGTCGATAACCCATTTGAGCCAGGCTGGAGTGACTTGGATTTCATGTGGGGCATCAGTAGGTATGTAAATCAGGTGTTAGATCAGTGGCACAAAGGCATTTAACCCCTTAAAAATAGCTGTTACTTATTCAAATCTGTGAAAATGGGCGATTTGCCCAATTTGATGCCAGTTCTGATGTCGATAACCCATTTGTGCCAGGCTGGAGTGACTTGGATTTCATGTGGGGCATCAGTAGGTATGTAAATCAGGTGTTATATCAGTGGCACAAAGGCATTAACCCCTTAAAATAGCTGTTACTCATTCAAATCTGTGAAAATGGATGATTTGCCCACTTTGATGCCAGTTCTGATGTCGATAACCCATTTGTGCCAGGCTGGAGTGACTTGGATTTCATGTGGGGCATCAGTAGGTATGTACATCAGGTGTTAGATCAGTGGCACAAAGGCATTTAACCCCTTAAAAATAGCTGTTACTTATTCAAATCTGTGAAAATGGGTGATTTGCCCACTTTGATGCCAGTTCTGATGTGGATAACCCATTTGTGCCAGGCTGGAGTGCCTTGGATTTCATGTGGGCATCAGTAGGTATGTAAATCAGGTGTTAGATCAGTGGCACAAATGCATTTAACCCCTTAAAAATAGCTGTTACTTATTCAAATCTGTGAAAATGGGCGATTTGCCAACTTTGATGCCAGTTCTGATGTCGATAACCCATTTTAGCCATGCTGGAGTGACATGGATTTCATGTGGGGCATCAGTAGGTATGTAAATCAGGTGTTAGATCAGTGGCACAAAGGCATTTAACCCCTTAAAAATAGCTGTTACTTATTCAAATCTGTGAAAATGGGCGATTTGCCCAATTTGATGCCAGTTCTGATGTCGATAACCCATTTGTGCCAGGCTGGAGTGACTTGGATTTCATGTGGGGCATCAGTAGGTATGTAAATCAGGTGTTAGATCAGTGGCACAAAAGCATTTAACCCCTTAAAAATAGCTGTTACTTATTCAAATCTGTGAAAATGGGCGATTTGCCCACTTTGATGCCAGTTCTGATGTCGATAACCCATTTGTGCCAGGCTGGAGTGACTTGGATTTCATGTGGGGCCTCAGTAGGTATGTAAATCAGGTGTTAGATCAGTGGCACAAAGGCATTTAACCCCTTAAAAATAGCTGTTACTTATTCAAATCTGTGAAAATGGGCGATTTGCCAACTTTGATGCCAGTTCTGATGTCGATAACCCATTTGTGCCATGCTGGAGTGACTTGGATTTCATGTGGGGCATCAGTAGGTATGTAAATCAGGTGTTAGATCAGTGGCACAAAGGCATTTAACCCCTTAAAAATAGCTGTTACTTATTCAAATCTGTGAAAATGGGCGATTTGCCCACTTTGATGCCAGTTCTGATGTCGATAACCCATTTGTGCCAGGCTGGAGTGACTTGGATTTCATGTGGGGCATCAGTAGGTATGTAAATCAGGTGTTAGATCAGTGGCACAAAGGCATTTAACCCCTTAAAAATAGCTGTTACTTATTCAAATCTGTGAAAATGGGTGATTTGCCCACTTTGATGCCAGTTCTGATGTCGATAACCCATTTGTGCCAGGCTGGAGTGACTTGGATTTCATGTGGGGCATCAGTAGGTATGTAAATCAGGTGTTAGATCAGTGGCACAAAGGCACTTAACCCCTTAAAAATAGCTGTTACTTATTCAAATCTGTAAAAATGGGTGATTTGCCCACTTTGATGCCAGTTCTGATGTCGATAACCCATTTGTGCCAGGCTGGAGTGACTTGGATTTCATGTGGGGCATCAGTAGGTATGTAAATCAGGTGTTAGATCAGTGGCACAAAGGCATTTAACCCCTTAAAAATAGCTGTTACTTATTCAAATCTGTTTAAATGGGCGATTTGCCCACTTTGATGCCAGTTCTGATGTCGATAACCCATTTGTGCCAGGCTGGAGTGACTTGGATTTCATGTGGGGCATCAGTAGGTATGTAAATCAGGTGTTGGATCAGTGGCACAAAGGCATTTAACCCCTTAAAAATAGCTGTTAATTGTTCAAATCTGTGAAAATGGGCGATTTGCCCACTTTGATGCCAGTTCTGATGTCGATAACCCATTTGTGCCAGGCTGGAGTGACTTGGATTTCATGTGGGGCATCAGTAGGTATGTAAATCAGGTGTTAGATCAGTGGCACAAAGGCATTTAACCCCTTAAAAATAGCTGTTACTTATTCAAATCTGTTTAAATGGGCGATTTGCCCACTTTGATGCCAGTTCTGATGTCGATAACCCATTTGTGCCAGGCTGGAGTGACTTGGATTTCATGTGGGGCATCAGTAGGTATGTAAATCAGGTGTTGGATCAGTGGCACAAAGGCATTTAACCCCTTAAAAATAGCTGTTACTTGTTCAAATCTGTGAAAATGGGTGATTTGTCCTCTTTGTTGCCAGTTCTGATGTCGATAACCCATTTGTGCCAGGCTGGAGTGACTTGGATTTCATGTGGGGCATCAGTAGGTATGTAAATCAGGTGTTAGATCAGTGGCACAAAGGCATTTAACCCCTTAAAAATAGCTGTTACTTATTCAAATCTGTGAAAATGGGCGATTTGCCAACTTTGATGCCAGTTCTGATGTCGATAACCCATTTATGCCAGGCTGGAGTGACTTGGATTTCATGTGGGGCATCAGTATGTATGTAAATCAGGTGTTAGATCAGTGGCACAAAGGCATTTAACCCCTTAAAAATAGCTGTTACTTATTCAAATCTGTGAAAATGGATGATTTGCCCACTTTGATGCCAGTTCTGTTGTCGAAAACCCATTTGTGCCAGGCTGGAGTGACTTGGATTTCATGTGGGGCAACAGTAGGTATGTAAATCAGGTGTTAGATCAGTGGCACAAAGGCATTTAACCCCTTAAAAATAGCTGTTACTTATTCAAATCTGTGAAAATGGGTGATTTGCCCACTTTGATGCCAGTTCTGATGTCGATAACCCATTTGTGCCAGGCTGGAGTGACTTGGATTTCATGTGGGGCATCAGTAGGTATGTAAATCAGGTGTTAGATCAGTGGCACAAAGGCATTTAACCCCTTAAAAATAGCTGTTACTTATTCAAATCTGTGAAAATGGGCGATTTGCCAACTTTGATGCCAGTTCTGATGTCGATAACCCATTTGTGCCATGCTGGAGTGACTTGGATTTCATGTGGGGCATCAGTAGGTATGTAAAGCAGGTGTTAGACCAGTGGCACAAAGGCATTTAACCCCTTAAAAATAGCTGTTACTTATTCAAATCTGTGAAAATGGGTGATTTGCCCACTTTGATGCCAGTTCTGATGTCGATAACCCATTTGTGCCAGGCTGGAGTGACTTGGATATCATGTGGGGCATCAGTAGGTATGTAAATCAGGTGTTAGATCAGTGGCACAAAGGCATTTAACCCCTTAAAAATAGCTGTTACTTTTTCAAATCTGTGAAAATGGGTGATTTGCCCACTTTGATGCCAGTTCTGATGTCGATAACCCATTTGTGCCAGGCTGGAGTGACTTGGATTTCATGTGGGGCATCAGTAGGTATGTAAATCAGGTGTTAGATCAGTGGCACAAAAGCATTTAACCCCTTAAAAATAGCTGTTACTTATTCAAATCTGTGAAAATGGGCGATTTGCCCACTTTGATGCCAGTTCTGATGTCGATAACCCATTTGTGCCAGGCTGGAGTGACTTGGATTTCATGTGGGGCATCAGTAGGTATGTAAATCAGGTGTTAGATCAGTGGCACAAAGGCATTTAACCCCTTAAAAATAGCTGTTACTTATTCAAATCTGTGAAAATGGGCGATTTGCCCACTTTGATGCAAGTTCTGATGTCGATAACCCATTTGTGCTAGGCTGGAGTGACTTGGATTTCATGTGGGGCATCAGTAGGTATGTAAATCAGGTGTTAGATCAGTGGCACAAAGGCATTTAACCCCTTAAAAATAGCTGTTACTTATTCAAATCTGTGAAAATGGATGATTTGCCCACTTTGATGCCAGTTCTGATGTCGATAACCCATTTGTGCCAGGCTGGAGTGACTTGGATTTCATGTGGGTCATCAGTAGGTATGTAAATCAGGTGTTAGATCAGTGGCACAAAGGCATTTAACCCCTTAAAAATAACTGTTACTTATTCAAATCTGTGAAAATGGGTGATTTGCCCACTTTGATGCCAGTTCTGATGTCGATAACCCATTTGTGCCAGGCTGGAGTGACTTGGATTTCATGTGGGGCCTCAGTAGGTATGTAAATCAGGTGTTAGATCAGTGGCACAAAGGCATTTAACCCCTTAAAAATAGCTGTTACTTATTCAAATCTGTGAAAATGGGCGATTTGCCAACTTTGATGCCAGTTCTGATGTCGATAACCCATTTGTGCCATGCTGGAGTGACTTGGATTTCATGTGGGGCATCAGTAGGTATGTAAATCAGGTGTTAGATCAGTGGCACAAAGGCATTTAACCCCTTAAAAATAGCTGTTACTTATTCAAATCTGTGAAAATGGGCGATTTGCCCACTTTGATGCCAGTTCTGATGTCGATAACCCATTTGTGCCAGGCTGGAGTGACTTGGATTTCATGTGGGGCATCAGTAGGTATGTAAATCAGGTGTTAGATCAGTGGCACAATGGCATTTAACCCCTTAAAAATAGCTGTTACTTATTCAAATCTGTGAAAATGGGTGATTTGCCCACTTTGATGCCAGTTCTGATGTCGATAACCCATTTGTGCCAGGCTGGAGTGACGTGGATTTCATGTGGGGCATCAGTAGGTATGTAAATCAGGTGTTAGATCAGTGGCACAAAGGCACTTAACCCCTTAAAAATAGCTGTTACTTATTCAAATCTGTAAAAATGGGTGATTTGCCCACTTTGATGCCAGTTCTGATGTCGATAACCCATTTGTGCCAGGCTGGAGTGACTTGGATTTCATGTGGGGCATCAGTAGGTATGTAAATCAGGTGTTAGATCAGTGGCACAAAGGCATTTAACCCCTTAAAAATAGCTGTTACTTATTCAAATCTGTTTAAATGGGCGATTTGCCCACTTTGATGCCAGTTCTGATGTCGATAACCCATTTGTGCCAGGCTGGAGTGACTTGGATTTCATGTGGGGCATCAGTAGGTATGTAAATCAGGTGTTGGATCAGTGGCACAAAGGCATTTAACCCCTTAAAAATAGCTGTTACTTGTTCAAATCTGTGAAAATGGGCGATTTGCCCACTTTGATGCCAGTTCTGATGTCGATAACCCATTTGTGCCAGGCTGGAGTGACTTGGATTTCATGTGGGGCATCAGTAGGTATGTAAATCAGGTGTTAGATCAGTGGCACAAAGGCACTTAACCCCTTAAAAATAGCTGTTACTTATTCAAATCTGTAAAAATGGGTGATTTGCCCACTTTGATGCCAGTTCTGATGTCGATAACCCATTTGTGCCAGGCTGGAGTGACTTGGATTTCATGTGGGGCATCAGTAGGTATGTAAATCAGGTGTTAGATCAGTGGCACAAAGGCATTTAACCCCTTAAAAATAGCTGTTACTTATTCAAATCTGTTTAAATGGGCGATTTGCCTACTTTGATGCCAGTTCTGATGTCGATAACCCATTTGTGCCAGGCTGGAGTGACTTGGATTTCATGTGGGGCATCAGTAGGTATGTAAATCAGGTGTTGGATCAGTGGCACAAAGGCATTTAACCCCTTAAAAATAGCTGTTACTTGTTCAAATCTGTGAAAATGGGTGATTTGTCCTCTTTGTTGCCAGTTCTGATGTCGATAACCCATTTGTGCCAGGCTGGAGTGACTTGGATTTCATTTGGGGCATCAGTAGGTATGTAAATCAGGTGTTAGATCAGTGGCACAAAGGCATTTAACCCCTTAAAAATAGCTGTTACTTATTCAAATCTGTGAAAATGGGCGATTTGCCAACTTTGATGCCAGTTCTGATGTCGATAACCCATTTATGCCAGGCTGGAGTGACTTGGATTTCATGTGGGGCATCAGTAGGTATGTAAATCAGGTGTTAGATCAGTGGCACAAAGGCATTTAACCCCTTAAAAATAGCTGTTACTTATTCAAATCTGTGAAAATGGATGATTTGCCCACTTTGATGCCAGTTCTGATGTCGAAAACCCATTTGTGCCAGGCTGGAGTGACTTGGATTTCATGTGGGGCAACAGTAGGTATGTAAATCAGGTTTTAGATCAGTGGCACAAAGGCATTTAACCCCTTAAAAATAGCTGTTACTTATTCAAATCTGTGAAAATGGGTGATTTGCCCACTTTGATGCCAGTTCTGATGTCGATAACCCATTTGTGCCAGGCTGGAGTGACTTGGATTTCATGTGGGGCATCAGTAGGTATGTAAATCAGGTGTTAGATCAGTGGCACAAAGGCATTTAACCCCTTAAAAATAGCTGTTACTTATTCAAATCTGTGAAAATGGGCGATTTGCCAACTTTGATGCCAGTTCTGATGTCGATAACCCATTTGTGCCATGCTGGAGTGACTTGGATTTCATGTGGGGCATCAGTAGGTATGTAAAGCAGGTGTTAGACCAGTGGCACAAAGGCATTTAACCCCTTAAAAATAGCTGTTACTTATTCAAATCTGTGAAAATGGGTGATTTGCCCACTTTGATGCCAGTTCTGATGTCGATAACCCATTTGTGCCAGGCTGGAGTGACTTGGATATCATGTGGGGCATCAGTAGGTATGTAAATCAGGTGTTAGATCAGTGGCACAAAGGCATTTAACCCCTTAAAAATAGCTGTTACTTATTCAAATCTGTGAAAATGGGTGATTTGCCCACTTTGATGCCAGTTCTGATGTCGATAACCCATTTGTGCCAGGCTGGAGTGACTTGGATTTCATGTGGGGCATCAGTAGGTATGTAAATCAGGTGTTAGATCAGTGGCACAAAAGCATTTAACCCCTTAAAAATAGCTGTTACTTATTCAAATCTGTGAAAATGGGCGATTTGCCCACTTTGATGCCAGTTCTGATGTCGATAACCCATTTGTGCCAGGCTGGAGTGACTTGGATTTCATGTGGGGCATCAGTAGGTATGTAAATCAGGTGTTAGATCAGTGGCACAAAAGCATTTAACCCCTTAAAAATAGCTGTTACTTATTCAAATCTGTGAAAATGGGCGATTTGCCCACTTTGATGCCAGTTCTGATGTCGATAACCCATTTGTGCTAGGCTGGAGTGACTTGGATTTCATGTGGGGCATCAGTAGGTATGTAAATCAGGTGTTAGATCAGTGGCACAAAGGCATTTAACCCCTTAAAAATAGCTGTTACTTATTCAAATCTGTGAAAATGGATGATTTGCCCACTTTGATGCCAGTTCTGATGTCGATAACCCATTTGTGCCAGGCTGGAGTGACTTGGATTTCATGTGGGTCATCAGTAGGTATGTAAATCAGGTGTTAGATCAGTGGCACAAAGGCATTTAACCCCTTAAAAATAACTGTTACTTATTCAAATCTGTGAAAATGGGTGATTTGCCCACTTTGATGCCAGTTCTGATGTCGATAACCCATTTGTGCCAGGCTGGAGTGACTTGGATTTCATGTGGGGCCTCAGTAGGTATGTAAATCAGGTGTTAGATCAGTGGCACAAAGGCATTTAACCCCTTAAAAATAGCTGTTACTTATTCAAATCTGTGAAAATGGGCGATTTGCCAACTTTGATGCCAGTTCTGATGTCGATAACCCATTTGTGCCATGCTGGAGTGACTTGGATTTCATGTGGGGCATCAGTAGGTATGTAAATCAGGTGTTAGATCAGTGGCACAAAGGCATTTAACCCCTTAAAAATAGCTGTTACTTATTCAAATCTGTGAAAATGGGCGATTTGCCCACTTTGATGCCAGTTCTGATGTCGATAACCCATTTGTGCCAGGCTGGAGTGACTTGGATTTCATGTGGGGCATCAGTAGGTATGTAAATCAGGTGTTAGATCAGTGGCACAATGGCATTTAACCCCTTAAAAATAGCTGTTACTTATTCAAATCTGTGAAAATGGGTGATTTGCCCACTTTGATGCCAGTTCTGATGTCGATAACCCATTTGTGCCAGGCTGGAGTGACGTGGATTTCATGTGGGGCATCAGTAGGTATGTAAATCAGGTGTTAGATCAGTGGCACAAAGGCACTTAACCCCTTAAAAATAGCTGTTACTTATTCAAATCTGTAAAAATGGGTGATTTGTCCACTTTGATGCCAGTTCTGATGTCGATAACCCATTTGTGCCAGGCTGGAGTGACTTGGATTTCATGTGGGGCATCAGTAGGTATGTAAATCAGGTGTTAGATCAGTGGCACAAAGGCATTTAACCCCTTAAAAATAGCTGTTACTTATTCAAATCTGTTTAAATGGGCGATTTGCCCACTTTGATGCCAGTTCTGATGTCGATAACCCATTTGTGCCAGGCTGGAGTGACTTGTATTTCATGTGGGGCATCAGTAGGTATGTAAATCAGGTGTTGGATCAGTGGCACAAAGGCATTTAACCCCTTAAAAATAGCTGTTACTTGTTCAAATCTGTGAAAATGGGCGATTTGCCCACTTTGATGCCAGTTCTGATGTCGATAACCCATTTGTGCCAGGCTGGAGTGACTTGGATTTCATGTGGGGCATCAGTAGGTATGTAAATCAGGTGTTAGATCAGTGG
Source organism: Dendrobates tinctorius (assembly GCF_039654945.1). Lineage (NCBI taxonomy): Eukaryota > Metazoa > Chordata > Amphibia > Anura > Dendrobatidae > Dendrobates > Dendrobates tinctorius. Next base: position 16,430,563 of record NW_027361814.1, on the reverse strand, counting down.
CACAAAGGCACTTAACCCCTTAAAAATAGCTGTTACTTATTCAAATCTGTAAAAATGGGTGATTTGCCCACTTTGATGCCAGTTCTGATGTCGATAACCCATTTGTGCCAGGCTGGAGTGACTTGGATTTCATGTGGGGCATCAGTAGGTATGTAAATCAGGTGTTAGATCAGTGGCACAAAGGCATTTAACCCCTTAAAAATAGCTGTTACTTATTCAAATCTGTTTAAATGGGCGATTTGCCCACTTTGATGCCAGTTCTGATGTCGATAACCCATTTGTGCCAGGCTGGAGTGACTTGGATTTCATGTGGGGCATCAGTAGGTATGTAAATCAGGTGTTGGATCAGTGGCACAAAGGCATTTAACCCCTTAAAAATAGCTGTTACTTGTTCAAATCTGTGAAAATGGGCGATTTGCCCACTTTGATGCCAGTTCTGATGTCGATAACCCATTTGTGCCAGGCTGGAGTGACTTGGATTTCATGTGGGGCATCAGTAGGTATGTAAATCAGGTGTTAGATCAGTGGCACAAAGGCATTTAACCCCTTAAAAATAGCTGTTACTTATTCAAATCTGTTTAAATGGGCGATTTGCCCACTTTGATGCCAGTTCTGATGTCGATAACCCATTTGTGCCAGGCTGGAGTGACTTGGATTTCATGTGGGGCATCAGTAGGTATGTAAATCAGGTGTTGGATCAGTGGCACAAAGGCATTTAACCCCTTAAAAATAGCTGTTACTTGTTCAAATCTGTGAAAATGGGTGATTTGTCCTCTTTGTTGCCAGTTCTGATGTCGATAACCCATTTGTGCCAGGCTGGAGTGACTTGAATTTCATGTGGGGCATCAGTAGTTATGTAAATCAGGTGTTAGATCAGTGGCACAAAGGCATTTAACCCCTTAAAAATAGCTGTTACTTATTCAAATCTGTGAAAATGGGCGATTTGCCAACTTTGATGCCAGTTCTGATGTCGATAACCCATTTGTGCCAGGCTGGAGTGACTTGGATTTCATGTGGGGCATCAGTAGGTATGTAAATCAGGTGTTAGATCAGAGGCACAAAGGCATTTAACCCCTTAAAAATAGCTGTTACTTATTCAAATCTGTGAAAATGGACGATTTGCCCATTTTGATGCCAGTTCTGATGTCGATAACCCATTTGTGCCAGGCTGGAGAGACTTGGATTTCATGTGGGGCATCAGTAGGTATGTAAATCAGGTGTTAGATCAGTGGCACAAAGGCATTTAACCCCTTAAAAATAGCTGTTACTTATTCAAATCTGTGAAAATGGGTGATTTGCCCACTTTGATGCCAGTTCTGATGTCGATAACCCATTTGTGCCAGGCAGGAGTGACTTGGATTTCATGTGGGGCATCAGTAGGTATGTAAATCAGGTGTTAGATCAGTGGCACAAAGGCATTTAACCCCTTAAAAATAGCTGTTACTTATTCAAATCTGTAAAAATGGGTGATTTGCCCACTTTGATGCCAGTTCTGATGTCGATAACCCATTTGTGCCAGGCTGGAGTGACTTGGATTTCATGTGGGGCATCAGTAGGTATGTAAATCAGGTGTTAGATCAGTGGCACAAAGGCATTTAACCCCTTAAAAATAGCTGTTACTTATTCAAATCTGTTTAAATGGGCGATTTGCCCACTTTGATGCCAGTTCTGATGTCGATAACCCATTTGTGCCAGGCTGGAGTGACTTGGATTTCATGTGGGGCATCAGTAGGTATGTAAATCAGGTGTTGGGTCAGTGGCACAAAGGCATTTAACCCCTTAAAAATAGCTGTTACTTGTTCAAATCTGTGAAAATGGGCGATTTGCCCACTTTGATGCCAGTTCTGATGTCGATAACCCATTTGTGCCAGGCTGGAGTGACTTGGATTTCATGTGGGGCATCAGTAGGTATGTAAATCAGGTGTTAGATCAGTGGCACAAAGGCATTTAACCCCTTAAAAATAGCTGTTACTTATTCAAATCTGTGGAAATGGGTGATTTGCCCACTTTGATGCCAGTTCTGATGTCGATAACCCATTTGTGCCAGGCTGGACTGACTTGAATTTCATGTGGGGCATCAGTACGTATGTAAATCAGGTGTTAGATCAGTGGCACAAAGGCATTTAACCCCTTAAAAATAGCTGTTACTTATTCAAATCTGTGTAAATGGGCGATTTGCCCACTTTGATGCCAGTTCTGATGTCGATAACCCATTTGTGCCAGGCTGGAGTGACTTGGATTTCATGTGGGGCATCAGTAGGTATGTAAATCAGGTGTTAGATCAGTGGCACAAAGGCATTTAACCCCTTAAAAATAGCTGTTACTTATTCAAATCTGTGAAAATGGGCGATTTGCCCACTTTGATGCCAGTTCTGATGTCGATAACCCATTTGTGCCAGGCTGGAGTGACTTGGATTTCATGTGGGGCATCAGTAGGTATGTAAATCAGGTGTTAGATCAGTGGCACAAAGGCATTTAACCCCTTAAAAATAGCTGTTACTTATTCAAATCTGTGAAAATGGGCGATTTGCCAACTTTGATGCCAGTTCTGATGTCGATAACCCATTTGTGCCATGCTGGAGTGACTTGGATTTCATGTGGGGCATCAGTAGGTATGTAAAGCAGGTGTTAGATCAGTGGCACAAAGGCATTTAACCCCTTAAAAATAGCTGTTACTTATTCAAATCTGTGAAAATGGGTGATTTGCCCACTTTGATGCCAGTTCTGATGTCGATAACCCATTTGTGCCAGGCTGGAGTGACTTGGATTTCATGTGGGGCATCAGTAGGTATGTAAATCAGGTGTTAGATCAGTGGCACAAAGGCATTTAACCCCTTAAAAATAGCTGTTACTTATTCAAATCTGTGAAAATGGGTGATTTGCCCACTTTGATACCAGTTCTAATGTCGATAACCCATTTGTGCCAGGCTGGAGTGACTTGGATTTCATGTGGGGCATCAGTAGGTATGTAAATCAGGTGTTAGATCAGTGGCACAAAGGCATTTAACCCCTTAAAAATAGCTGTTACTTATTCAAATCTGTGAAAATGGATGATTTGCCCACTTTGATGCCAGTTCTGATGTCGATAACCCATTTGTGCCAGGCTGGAGTGACTTGGATTTCATGTGGGGCATCAGTAGGTATGTAAATCAGGTGTTAGATCAGTGGCACAAAGGCATTTAACCCCTTAAAAATAGCTGTTACTTATTCAAATCTGTGAAAATGGGCGATTTGCCAACTTTGATGCCAGTTCTGATGTCGATAACCCATTTGTGCCATGCTGGAGTGACTTGGATTTCATGTGGGGCATCAGTAGGTATGTAAAGCAGGTGTTAGATCAGTGGCACAAAGGCATTTAACCCCTTAAAAATAGCTGTTACTTATTCAAATCTGTGAAAATGGGTGATTTGCCCACTTTGATGCCAGTTCTGATGTCGATAACCCATTTGTGCCAGGCTGGAGTGACTTGGATTTCATGTGGGGCATCAGTAGGTATGTAAATCAGGTGTTAGATCAGTGGCACAAAGGCATTTAACCCCTTAAAAATAGCTGTTACTTATTCAAATCTGTGGAAATGGGTGATTTGCCCACTTTGATGCCAGTTCTGATGTCGATAACCCATTTGTGCCAGCCTGGAGTGACTTGGATTTCATGTGGGGCATCAGTAGGTATGTAAATCAGGTGTTAGATCAGTGGCACAAAGGCATTTAACCCCTTAAAAATAGCTGTTACTTATTCAAATCTGTGAAAATGGGCGATTTGCCCACTTTGATGCCAGTTCTGATGTCGATAACCCATTTGTGCCAGGCTGGAGTGACTTGGATTTCATGTGGGTCATCAGTAGGTATGTAAATCAGGTGTTAGATCAGTGGCACAAAGGCATTTAACCCCTTAAAAATAGCTGTTACTTATTCAAATCTGTGAAAATGGGTGATTTGCCCACTTTGATGCCAGTTCTGATGTCGATAACCCATTTGTGCCAGGCTGGAGTGACTTGGATTTCATGTGGGGCATCAGTAGGTATGTAAATCAGGTGTTAGATCAGTGGCACAAAGGCATTTAACCCCTTAAAAATAGCTGTTACTTATTCAAATCTGTGAAAATGGGCGATTTGCCCACTTTGATGCCAGTTCTGATGTCGATAACCCATTTGTGCCAGGCTGGAGTGACTTGGATTTCATGTGGGTCATCAGTAGGTATGTAAATCAGGTGTTAGATCAGTGGCACAAAGGCATTTAAGCCCTTAAAAATAGCTGTTACTTATTCAAATCTGTGAAAATGGGTGATTTGCCCACTTTGATGCCAGTTCTGATGTGGATAACCCATTTGTGCCAGGATGGAGTGCCTTGGATTTCATGTGGGCATCAGTAGGTATGTAAATCAGGTGTTAGATCAGTGGCACAAATGCATTTAACCCCTTAAAAAAAGCTGTTACTTATTCAAATCTGTGAAAATGGGCGATTTGCCAACTTTGATGCCAGTTCTGATGTCGATAACCCATTTTAGCCATGCTGGAGTGACTTGGATTTCATGTGGGGCATCAGTAGGTATGTAAATCAGGTGTTAGATCAGTGGCACAAAGGCATTTAACCCCTTAAAAATAGCTGTTACTTATTCAAATCTGTGAAAATGGGCGATTTGCCCACTTTGATGCCAGTTCTGATGTTGATAACCCATTTGTGACAGGCTGGAGTGACTTGGATTTCATGTGGGGCATCAGTAGGTATGTAAATCAGGTGTTAGATCAGTGGCACAAAGGCATTTAACCCCTTAAAAATAGCTGATACTTATTCAAATCTGTGAAAATGGGCGATTTGCCCACTTTGATGCCAGTTCTGATGTCGATAACCCATTTGTGCCAGGCTGGAGTGACTTGGATTTCATGTGGGGCATCAGTAGGTATGTAAATCAGGTGTTAGATCAGTGGCACAAAGGCATTTAACCCCTTAAAAATAGCTGTTACTTATTCAAATCTGTGAAAATGGATGTTTTGCCCACTTTGATGCCAGTTCTGATGTCGATAACCCATATGTGCCAGGCTGGAGTGACTTGGATTTCATGTGGGGCATCAGTAGGTATGTAAATCAGGTGGTAGATCAGTGGCAAAAAGGCATTTAACCCCTTAAAAATAGCTGTTACTTATTCAAATCTGTGAAAATGGGTGATTTGCCCACTTTGATGCCAGTTCTGATGTCGATAACCCATTTGTGCCAGGCTGGAGTGACTTGGATTTCATGTGAGGCATCAGTAGGTATGTAAATCGGGTGTTAGATCAGTGGCACAAAGGCATTTAACCCCTTAAAAATAGCTGTTACTTATTCAAAGCTGTGAAAATGGGCGATTTGCCCACTTTGATGCCAGTTCTGATGTCGATAACCCATTTGTGCCAGGCTGGAGAGACTTGGATTTCATGTGGGGCATCAGTAGGAATGTAAATCAGGTGTTAGATCAGTGGCAAAAAGGCATTTAACCCCTTAAAAATAGCTGTTACTTATTCAAATCTGTGAAAATGGGCGATTTGCCAACTTTGATGCCAGTTCTGATGTCGATAACCCATTTATGCCAGGCTGGAGTGACTTGGATTTCATGTGGGGCATCAGTATGTATGTAAATCAGGTGTTAGATCAGTGGCACAAAGGCATTTAACCCCTTAAAAATAGCTGTTACTTATTCAAATCTGTGAAAATGGATGATTTGCCCACTTTGATGCCAGTTCTGATGTCGAAAACCCATTTGTGCCAGGCTGGAGTGACTTGGATTTCATGTGGGGCAACAGTAGGTATGTAAATCAGGTGTTAGATCAGTGGCACAAAGGCATTTAACCCCTTCAAAATAGCTGTTACTTATTCAAATCTGTGAAAATGGGTGATTTGCCCACTTTGACGCCAGTTCTGATGTCGATAACCCATTTGTGCCAGGCTGGAGTGACTTGGATTTCATGTGGGGCATCAGTAGGTATGTAAATCAGGTGTTGGATGAGTGGCACAAAGGCATTTAACCCCTTAAAAATAGCTGTTACTTGTTCAAATCTGTGAAAATGGGCGATTTGCCCACTTTGATGCCAGTTCTGATGTCGATAACCCATTTGTGCCAGGCTGGAGAGACTTGGATTTCATGTGGGGCATCAGTAGGTATGTAAATCAGGTGTTAGATCAGTGGCAAAAAGGCATTTAACCCCTTAAAAATAGCTGTTACTTATTCAAATCTGTGAAAATGGGCGATTTGCCAACTTTGATGCCAGTTCTGATGTCGATAACCCATTTATGCCAGGCTGGAGTGACTTGGATTTCATGTGGGGCATCAGTATGTATGTAAATCAGGTGTTAGATCAGTGGCACAAAGGCATTTAACCCCTTAAAAATAGCTGTTACTTATTCAAATCTGTGAAAATGGATGATTTGCCCACTTTGATGCCAGTTCTGATGTCGAAAACCCATTTGTGCCAGGCTGGAGTGACTTGGATTTCATGTGGGGCAACAGTAGGTATGTAAATCAGGTGTTAGATCAGTGGCACAAAGGCATTTAACCCCTTAAAAATAGCTGTTACTTATTCAAATCTGTGAAAATGGGTGATTTGCCCACTTTGATGCCAGTTCTGATGTCGATAACCCATTTGTGCCAGGCTGGAGTGACTTGGATTTCATGTGGGGCATCAGTAGGTATGTAAATCAGGTGTTAGATCAGTGGCACAAAGGCATTTAACCCCTTAAAAATAGCTGTTACTTATTCAAATCTGTGAAAATGGGCGATTTGCCAACTTTGATGCCAGTTCTGATGTCGATAACCCATTTGTGCCATGCTGTAGTGACTTGGATTTCATGTGGGGCATCAGTAGGTATGTAAAGCAGGTGTTAGATCAGTGGCACAAAGGCATTTAACCCCTTAAAAATAGCTGTTACTTATTCAAATCTGTGAAAATGGGTGATTTGCCCACTTTGATGCCAGTTCTGATGTTGATAACCCATTTGTGCCAGGCTGGAGTGACTTGGATATCATGTGGGGCATCAGTAGGTATGTAAATCAGGTGTTAGATCAGTGGCACAAAGGCATTTAACCCCTTAAAAATAGCTGTTACTTATTCAAATCTGTGAAAATGGGTGATTTGCCCATTTTGATGCCAGTTCTGATGTCGATAACCCATTTGTGCCAGGCTGGAGTGACTTGGATTTCATGTGGGGCATCAGTAGGTATGTAAATCAGGTGTTAGATCAGTGGCACAAAAGCATTTAACCCCTTAAAAATAGCTGTTACTTATTCAAATCTGTGAAAATGGGTGATTTGCCCACTTTGATGCCAGTTCTGATGTCGATAACCCATTTGTGCCAGGCTGGAGTGACTTGGATTTCATGTGGGGCATCAGTAGGTATGTAAATCAGGTGTTAGATCAGTGGCACAAAGGCATTTAACCCCTTAAAAATAGCTGTTACTTATTCAAATCTGTGAAAATGGGCGATTTGCCCACTTTGATGCCAGTTCTGATGTCGATAACCCATTTGTGCTAGGCTGGAGTGACTTGGATTTCATGTGGGGCATCAGTAGGTATGTAAATCAGGTGTTAGATCAGTGGCACAAAGGTATTTAACCCCTTAAAAATAGCTGTTACTTATTCAAATCTGTGAAAATGGATGATTTGCCCACTTTGATGCCAGTTCTGATGTCGATAACCCATTTGTGCCAGGCTGGAGTGACTTGGATTTCATGTGGGTCATCAGTAGGTATGTAAATCAGGTGTTAGATCAGTGGCACAAAGGCATTTAACCCCTTAAAAATAACTGTTACTTATTCAAATCTGTGAAAATGGGTGATTTGCCCACTTTGATGCCAGTTCTGATGTCGATAACCCATTTGTGCCAGGCTGGAGTGACTTGGATTTCATGTGGGGCCTCAGTAGGTATGTAAATCAGGTGTTAGATCAGTGGCACAAAGGCATTTAACCCCTTAAAAATAGCTGTTACTTATTCAAATCTGTGAAAATGGGCGATTTGCCAACTTTGATGCCAGTTCTGATGTCGATAACCCATTTGTGCCATGCTGGAGTGACTTGGATTTCATGTGGGGCATCAGTAGGTATGTAAATCAGGTGTTAGATCAGTGGCACAAAGGCATTTAACCCCTTAAAAATAGCTGTTACTTATTCAAATCTGTGAAAATGGGCGATTTGCCCACTTTGATGCCAGTTCTGATGTCGATAACCCATTTGTGCCAGGCTGGAGTGACTTGGATTTCATGTGGGGCATCAGTAGGTATGTAAATCAGGTGTTAGATCAGTGGCACAAAGGCATTTAACCCCTTAAAAATAGCTGTTACTTATTCAAATCTGTGAAAATGGGTGATTTGCCCACTTTGATGCCAGTTCTGATGTCGATAACCCATTTGTGCCAGGCTGGAGTGACTTGGATTTCATGTGGGGCATCAGTAGGTATGTAAATCAGGTGTTAGATCAGTGGCACAAAGGCACTTAACCCCTTAAAAATAGCTGTTACTTATTCAAATCTGTAAAAATGGGTGATTTGCCCACTTTGATGCCAGTTCTGATGTCGATAACCCATTTGTGCCAGGCTGGAGTGACTTGGATTTCATGTGGGGCATCAGTAGGTATGTAAATCAGGTGTTAGATCAGTGGCACAAAGGCATTTAACCCCTTAAAAATAGCTGTTACTTATTCAAATCTGTTTAAATGGGCGATTTGCCCACTTTGATGCCAGTTCTGATGTCGATAACCCATTTGTGCCAGGCTGGAGTGACTTGGATTTCATGTGGGGCATCAGTAGGTATGTAAATCAGGTGTTAGATCAGTGGCACAAAGGCATTTAACCCCTTAAAAATAGCTGTTACTTATTCAAATCTGTGAAAATGGGTGATTTGCCCACTTTGATACCAGTTCTGATGTCGATAACCCATGTGTGCCAGGCTGGAGTGACTTGGATTTCATGTGGGGCATCAGTAGGTATGTAAATCAGGTGTTAGATCAGTGGCACAAAGGCATTTAACCCCTTAAAAATAGCTGTTACTTATTCAAATATGTGAAAATGGGCGATTTGCCCACTTTGATGCCAGTTCTGATGTCGATAACCCATTTGTGCCAGGCTGGAGTGACTTGGATTTCATGTGGGGCAACAGTAGGTATGTAAATCAGGTGTTAGATCAGTGGCACAAAGGCATTTAACCCCTTAAAAATAGCTGTTACTTATTCAAATCTGTGAAAATGGGCGATTTGCCCACTTTGATGCCAGTTCTGATGTCGATAACCCATTTGTGCCAGGCTGGAGTGACTTGGATTTCATGTGGGGCATCAGTAGGTATGTAAATCAGGTGTTAGATCCGTGGCACAAAGGCATTTAACCCCTTAAAAATAGCTGTTACTTATTCAAATCTGTGAAAATGGGTGATTTGCCCACTTTGATGCCAGTTCTGATGTCGATAACCCATTTGTGCCAGGCTGGAGTGACTTGGATTTCATGTGGGGCCTCAGTAGGTATGTAAATCAGGTGTTAGATCAGTGGCACAAAGGCATTTAACCCCTTAAAAATAGCTGTTACTTATTCAAATCTGTGAAAATGGGCGATTTGCCAACTTTGATGCCAGTTCTGATGTCGACATGCCATTTGTGCCAGGGTGGAGTGACTTGGATTTCATGTGGGGCATCAGTAGGTATGTAAATCAGGTGTTAGATCAGTGGCACAAAGGCACTTAACCCCTTAAAAATAGCTGTTACTTATTCAAATCTGTGAAAATGGGTGATTTGCCCACTTTGATGCCAGTTCTGATGTCGATAACCCATTTGTGCCAGGCTGGAGTGACTTGGATTTCATGTGGGGCATCAGTAGGTATGTAAATCAGGTGTTAGATCAGTGGCACAAAGGCATTTAACCCCTTAAAAATAGCTGTTACTTATTCAAATCTGTGAAAATGGGTGATTTGCCCACTTTGATACCAGTTCTGATGTCGATAACCCATTTGTGCCAGGCTGGAGTGACTTGGATTTCATGTGGGGCATCAGTAGGTATGTAAATCAGGTGTTAGATCAGTGGCACAAAGGCATTTAACCCCTTAAAAATAGCTGTTATTTATTCAAATATGTGAAAATGGGCGATTTGCCCACTTTGATGCCAGTTCTGATGTCGATAACCCATTTGTGCCAGGCTGGAGTGACTTGGATTTCATGTGGGGCATCAGTAGGTATGTAAATCAGGTGTTAGATCAGTGGCACAAAGGCATTTAACCCCTTAAAAATAGCTGTTACTTATTCAAATCTGTGAAAATGGGCGATTTACCCACTTTGATGCCAGTTCTGATGTCGATAACCCATTTGTGCCAGGCTGGAGTGACTTGGATTTCATGTGGGGCATCAGTAGGTATGTAAATCAGGTGTTAGATCAGTGGCACAAAGGCATTTAACCCCTTAAAAATAGCTGTTACTTATACAAATCTGTGAAAATGGATGATTTGCCCACTTTGATGCCAGTTCTGATGTCGATAACCCATTTGTGCCAGGCTGGAGTGACTTGGATTTCATGTGGGTCGTCAGTAGGTATGTAAATCAGGTGTTAGATCAGTGGCACAAAGGCATTTAACCCCTTAAAAATAACTGTTACTTATTCAAATCTGTGAAAATGGGTGATTTGCCCACTTTGATGCCAGTTCTGATGTCGATAACCCATTTGTGCCAGGCTGGAGTGACTTGGATTTCATGTGGGCATCAGTAGGTATGTAAATCAGGTGTTAGATCAGTGGCACAAATACATTTAACCCCTTAAAAATAGCTGTTACTTATTCAAATCTGTGAAAATGGGCGATTTGCCAACTTTGATGCCAGTTCTGATGTCGATAACCCATTTTAGCCATGCTGGAGTGACTTGGATTTCATGTGGGGCATCAGTAGGTATGTAAATCAGGTGTTAGATCAGTGGCACAAAGGCATTTAACCCCTTAAAAATAGCTGTTACTTATTCAAATCTGAGAAAATGGGCGATTTGCCCACTTTGATGCCAGTTCTGATGTCGATAACCCATTTGTGCCAGGCTGGAGTGACTTGGATTTCATGTGGGGCATCAGTAGGTATGTAAATCAGGTGTTAGATCAGTGGCACAAAGGCATTTAACCCCTTAAAAATAGCTGATACTTATTCAAATCTGTGAAAATGGGCGATTTGCCCACTTTGATGCCAGTTCTGATGTCGATAACCCATTTGTGCCAGGCTGGAGTGACTTGGATTTCATGTGGGGCATCAGTAGGTATGTAAATCAGGTGTTAGATCAGTGGCACAAAGGCATTTAACCCCTTAAAAATAGCTGTTACTTATTCAAATCTGTGAAAATGGATGTTTTGCCCACTTTGATGCCAGTTCTGATGTCGATAACCCATTTGTGCCAGGCTGGAGAGACTTGGATTTCATGTGGGGCATCATTAGGAATGTAAATCAGGTGTTAGATCAGTGGCAAAAAGGCATTTAACCCCTTAAAAATAGCTGTTACTTATTCAAATCTGTGAAAATGGGCGATTTGCCAACTTTGATGCCAGTTCTGATGTCGATAACCCATTTATGCCAGGCTGGAGTGACTTGGATTTCATGTGGGGCATCAGTATGTATGTAAATCAGGTGTTAGATCAGTGGCACAAAGGCATTTAACCCCTTAAAAATAGCTGTTACTTATTCAAATCTGTGAAAATGGATGATTTGCCCACTTTGATGCCAGTTCTGATGTCGAAAACCCATTTGTGCCAGGCTGGAGTGACTTGGATTTCATGTGGGGCAACAGTAGGTATGTAAATCAGGTGTTAGATCAGTGGCACAAAGGCATTTAACCCCTTAAAAATAGCTGTTACTTATTCAAATCTGTGAAAATGGGTGATTTGCCCACTTTGATGCCAGTTCTGATGTAGATAACCCATTTGTGCCAGGCTGGAGTGACTTGGATTTCATGTGGGGCATCAGTAGGTATGTAAATTAGGTGTTAGATCAGTGGCACAAAGGCATTTAACCCCTTAAAAATAGCTGTTACTTATTCAAATCTGTGAAAATGGGCGATTTGCCAACTTTGATGCCAGTTCTGATGTCGATAACCCATTTGTGCCATGCTGGAGTGACTTGGATTTCATGTGGGGCATCAGTAGGTATGTAAAGCAGGTGTTAGATCAGTGGCACAAAGGCATTTAACCCCTTAAAAATAGCTGTTACTTATTCAAATCTGTGAAAATGGGTGATTTGCCCACTTTGATGCCAGTTCTGGTGTCGATAACCCATTTGTGCCAGGCTGGAGTGACTTGGATTTCATGTGGGGCATCAGTAGGTATGTAAATCAGGTGTTAGATCAGTGGCACAAAGGCATTTAACCCCTTAAAAATAGCTGTTACTTATTCAAATCTGTGAAAATGGGTGATTTGCCCACTTTGATGCCAGTTCTGATGTCGATAACCCATTTGTGCCAGGCTGGAGTGACTTGGATTTCATGTGGGGCATCAGTAGGTATGTAAATCAGGTGTTAGATCAGTGGCACAAAAGCATTTAACCCCTTAAAAATAGCTGTTACTTATTCAAATCTGTGAAAATGGGCGATTTGCCCACTTTGATGCCAGTTCTGATGTCGATAACCCATTTGTGCCAGGCTGGAGTGACTTGGATTTCATGTGGGGCATCAGTAGGTATGTAAATCAGGTGTTAGATCAGTGGCACAAAGGCATTTAACCCCTTAAAAATAGCTGTTACTTATTCAAATCTGTGAAAATGGGCGATTTGCCCACTTTGATGCCAGTTCTGATGTCGATAACCCATTTGTGCCAGGCTGGAGTGACTTGGATTTCATGTGGGGCATCAGTAGGTATGTAAATCAGGTGTTAGATCAGTGGCACAAAGGCATTTAACCCCTTAAAAATAGCTGTTACTTATTCAAATCTGTGAAAATGGATGATTTGCCCACTTTGATGCCAGTTCTGATGTCGATAACCCATTTGTGCCAGGCTGGAGTGACTTGGATTTCATGTGGGTCATCAGTAGGTATGTAAATCAGGTGTTAGATCAGTGGCACAAAGGCATTTAACCCCTTAAAAATAACTGTTACTTATTCAAATCTGTGAAAATGGGTGATTTGCCCACTTTGATGCCAGTTCTGATGTCGATAACCCATTTGTGCCAGGCTTGAGTGACTTGGATTTCATGTGGGGCCTCAGTAGGTATGTAAATCAGGTGTTAGATCAGTGGCACAAAGGCATTTAACCCCTTAAAAATAGCTGTTACTTATTCAAATCTGTGAAAATGGGCGATTTGCCAACTTTGATGCCAGTTCTGATGTCGATAACCCATTTGTGCCATGCTGGAATGACTTGGATTTCATGTGGGGCATCAGTAGGTATGTAAATCAGGTGTTAGATCAGTGGCACAAAGGCATTTAACCCCTTAAAAATAGCTGTTACTTATTCAAATCTGTGAAAATGGGCGATTTGCCCACTTTGATGCCAGTTCTGATGTCGATAACCCATTTGTGCCAGGCTGGAGTGACTTGGATTTCATGTGGGGCATCAGTAGGTATGTAAATCAGGTGTTAGATCAGTGGCACAAAGGCATTTAACCCCTTAAAAATAGCTGTTACTTATTCAAATCTGTGAAAATGGGTGATTTGCCCACTTTGATGCCAGTTCTGATGTCGATAACCCATTTGTGCCAGGCTGGAGTGACTTGGATTTCATGTGGGGCATCAGTAGGTATGTAAATCAGGTGTTAGATCAGTGGCACAAAGGCACTTAACCCCTTAAAAATAGCTGTTACTTATTCAAATCTGTAAAAATGGGTGATTTGCCCACTTTGATGCCAGTTCTGATGTCGATAACCCATTTGTGCCAGGCTGGAGTGACTTGGATTTCATGTGGGGCATCAGTAGGTATGTAAATCAGGTGTTAGATCAGTGGCACAAAGGCATTTAACCCCTTAAAAATAGCTGTTACTCATTCAAATCTGTTTAAATGGGCGATTTGCCCACTTTGATGCCAGTTCTGATGTCGATAACCCATTTATGCCAGGCTGGAGTGACTTGGATTTCATGTGGGGCATCAGTAGGTATGTAAATCAGGTGTTGGATCAGTGGCACAAAGGCATTTAACCCCTTAAAAATAGCTGTTACTTGTTCAAATCTGTGAAAATGGGTGATTTGTCCTCTTTGTTGCCAGTTCTGATGTCGATAACCCATTTGTGCCAGGCTGGAGTGACTTGGATTTCATGTGGGGCATCAGTAGGTATGTAAATCAGGTGTTAGATCAGTGGCACAAAGGCATTTAACCCCTTAAAAATAGCTGTTACTTATTCAAATCTGTTTAAATGGGCGATTTGCCCACTTTGATGCCAGTTCTGATGTCGATAACCCATTTGTGCCAGGCTGGAGTGACTTGGATTTCATGTGGGGCATCAGTAGGTATGTAAATCAGGTGTTGGGTCAGTGGCACAAAGGCATTTAACCCCTTAAAAATAGCTGTTACTTGTTCAAATCTGTGAAAATGGGCGATTTGCCCACTTTGATGCCAGTTCTGATGTCGATAACCCATTTGTGCCAGGCTGGAGTGACTTGGATTTCATGTGGGGCATCAGTAGGTATGTAAATCAGGTGTTGGATCAGTGGCACAAAGGCATTTAACCCCTTAAAAATAGCTGTTACTTGTTCAAATCTGTGATAATGGGTGATTAGCCCTCTTTGTTGCCAGTTCTGATGTCGATAACCCATTTGTGCCAGGCTGGAGTGACTTGGATTTCATGTGGGGCATCAGTAGGTATGTCAATCAGGTGTTAGATCAGTGGCACAAAGGCATTTAACCCCTTAAAAATAGCTGTTACTTATTCAAATCTGTTTAAATGGGCGATTTGCCCACTTTGATGCCATTTCTGATGTCGATAACCCATTTGTGCCAGGCTGGAGTGACTTGGATTTCATGTGGGGCATCAGTAGGTATGTAAATCAGGTGTTGGATCAGTGGCACAAAGGCATTTAACCCCTTAAAAATAGCTGTTACTTGTTCAAATCTGTGAAAATGGGCGATTTGCCCACTTTGATGCCAGTTCTGATGTCGATAACCCATATGTGCCAGGCTGGAGTGACTTGGATTTCATGTGGGGCATCAGTAGGTATGTAAATCAGGTGTTAGATCAGTGGCACAAAGGCATTTAACCCCTTAAAAATAGCTGTTACTTATTCAAATCTGTTTAAATGGGCGATTTGCCCACTTTGATGCCAGTTCTGATGTCGATAACCCATTTGTGCCAGGCTGGAGTGACTTGGATTTCATGTGGGGCATCAGTAGGTATGTAAATCAGGTGTTGGATCAGTGGCAGAAAGGCATTTAACCCCTTAAAAATAGCTGTTACTTGTTCAAATCTGTGAAAATGGGTGATTTGTCCTCTTTGTTGCCAGTTCTGATGTCGATAACCCATTTGTGCCAGGCTGGAGTGACTTGAATTTCATGTGGGGCATCAGTAGTTATGTAAATCAGGTGTTAGATCAGTGGCACAAAGGCATTTAACCCCTTAAAAATAGCTGTTACTTATTCAAATCTGTGAAAATGGGCGATTTGCCAACTTTGATGCCAGTTCTGATGTCGATAACCCATTTGTGCCAGGCTGGAGTGACTTGGATTTCATGTGGGGCATCAGTAGGTATGTAAATCAGGTGTTAGATCAGAGGCACAAAGGCATTTAACCCCTTAAAAATAGCTGTTACTTATTCAAATCTGTGAAAATGGACGATTTGCCCATTTTGATGCCAGTTCTGATGTCGATAACCCATTTGTGCCAGGCTGGAGAGACTTGGATTTCATGTGGGGCATCAGTAGGTATGTAAATCAGGTGTTAGATCAGTGGCACAAAGGCATTTAACCCCTTAAAAATAGCTGTTACTTATTCAAATCTGTGAAAATGGGTGATTTGCCCACTTTGATGCCAGTTCTGATGTCGATAACCCATTTGTGCCAGGCTGGAGTGACTTGGATTTCATGTGGGGCATCAGTAGGTATGTAAATCAGGTGTTAGATCAGTGGCACAAAGGCATTTAACCCCTTAAAAATAGCTGTTACTTATTCAAATCTGTAAAAATGGGTGATTTGCCCACTTTGATGCCAGTTCTGATGTCGATAACCCATTTGTGCCAGGCTGGAGTGACTTGGATTTCATGTGGGGCATCAGTAGGTATGTAAATCAGGTGTTAGATCAGTGGCACAAAGGCATTTAACCCCTTAAAAATAGCTGTTACTTATTCAAATCTGTTTAAATGGGCGATTTGCCCACTTTGATGCCAGTTCTGATGTCGATAACCCATTTGTGCCAGGCTGGAGTGACTTGGATTTCATGTGGGGCATCAGTAGGTATGTAAATCAGGTGTTGGGTCAGTGGCACAAAGGCATTTAACCCCTTAAAAATAGCTGTTACTTGTTCAAATCTGTGAAAATGGGCGATTTGCCCACTTTGATGCCAGTTCTGATGTCGATAACCCATTTGTGCCAGGCTGGAGTGACTTGGATTTCATGTGGGGCATCAGTAGGTATGTAAATCAGGTGTTAGATCAGTGGAACAAAGGCATTTAACCCCTTAAAAATAGCTGTTACTTATTCAAATCTGTGGAAATGGGTGATTTGCCCACTTTGATGCCAGTTCTGATGTCGATAACCCATTTGTGCCAGGCTGGACTGACTTGAATTTCATGTGGGGCATCAGTACGTATGTAAATCAGGTGTTAGATCAGTGGCACAAAGGCATTTAACCCCTTAAAAATAGCTGTTACTTATTCAAATCTGTGGAAATGGGCGATTTGCCCACTTTGATGCCAGTTCTGATGTCGATAACCCATTTGTGCCAGGCTAGAGTGACTTGGATTTCATGTGGGGCATCAGTAGGTATGTAAATCAGGTGTTAGATCAGTGGCACAAAGGCATTTAACCCCTTAAAAATAGCTGTTACTTATTCAAATCTGTGAAAATGGGCGATTTGCCCACTTTGATGCCAGTTCTGATGTCGATAACCCATTTGTGCCAGGCTGGAGTGACTTGGATTTCATGTGGGGCATCAGTAGGTATGTAAATCAGGTGTTAGATCAGTGGCACAAAGGCATTTAACCCCTTAAAAATAGCTGTTACTTATTCAAATCTGTGAAAATGGGCGATTTGCCAACTTTGATGCCAGTTCTGATGTCGATAACCCATTTGTGCCATGCTGGAGTGACTTGGATTTCATGTGGGGCATCAGTAGGTATGTAAAGCAGGTGTTAGATCAGTGGCACAAAGGCATTTAACCCCTTAAAAATAGCTGTTACTTATTCAAATCTGTGAAAATGGGTGATTTGCCCACTTTGATGCCAGTTCTGATGTCGATAACCCATTTGTGCCAGGCTGGAGTGACTTGGATTTCATGTGGGGCATCAGTAGGTATGTAAATCAGGTGTTAGATCAGTGGCACAAAGGCATTTAACCCCTTAAAAATAGCTGTTACTTATTCAAATCTGTGAAAATGGGTGATTTGCCCACTTTGATACCAGTTCTGATGTCGATAACCCATTTGTGCCAGGCTGGAGTGACTTGGATTTCATGTGGGGCATCAGTAGGTATGTCAATCAGGTGTTAGATCAGTGGCACAAAGGCATTTAACCCCTTAAAAATAGCTGTTACTTATTCAAATCTGTGAAAATGGATGATTTGCCCACTTTGATGCCAGTTCTGATGTCGATAACCCATTTGTGCCAGGCTGGAGTGACTTGGATTTCATGTGGGGCATCAGTAGGTATGTAAATCAGGTGTTAGATCAGTGGCACAAAGGCATTTAACCCCTTAAAAATAGCTGTTACTTATTCAAATCTGTGAAAATGGGCGATTTGCCAACTTTGATGCCAGTTCTGATGTCGATAACCCATTTGTGCCATGCTGGAGTGACTTGGATTTCATGTGGGGCATCAGTAGGTATGTAAAGCAGGTGTTAGATCAGTGGCACAAAGGCATTTAACCCCTTAAAAATAGCTGTTACTTATTCAAATCTGTGAAAATGGGTGATTTGCCCACTTTGATGCCAGTTCTGATGTCGATAACCCATTTGTGCCAGGCTGGAGTGACTTGGATTTCATGTGGGGCATCAGTAGGTATGTAAATCAGGTGTTAGATCAGTGGCACAAAGGCATTTAACCCCTTAAAAATAGCTGTTACTTATTCAAATCTGTGGAAATGGGTGATTTGCCCACTTTGATGCCAGTTCTGATGTCGATAACCCATTTGTGCCAGCCTGGAGTGACTTGGATTTCATGTGGGGCATCAGTAGGTATGTAAATCAGGTGTTAGATCAGTGGCACAAAGGCATTTAACCCCTTAAAAATAGCTGTTACTTATTCAAATCTGTGAAAATGGGCGATTTGCCCACTTTGATGCCAGTTCTGATGTCGATAACCCATTTGTGCCAGGCTGGAGTGACTTGGATTTCATGTGGGTCATCAGTAGGTATGTAAATCAGGTGTTAGATCAGTGGCACAAAGGCATTTAACCCCTTAAAAATAGCTGTTACTTATTCAAATCTGTGAAAATGGGTGATTTGCCCACTTTGATGCCAGTTCTGATGTCGATAACCCATTTGTGCCAGGCTGGAGTGACTTGGATTTCATGTGGGGCATCAGTAGGTATGTAAATCAGGTGTTAGATCAGTGGCACAAAGGCATTTAACCCCTTAAAAATAGCTGTTACTTATTCAAATCTGTGAAAATGGGCGATTTGCCCACTTTGATGCCAGTTCTGATGTCGATAACCCATTTGTGCCAGGCTGGAGTGACTTGGATTTCATGTGGGTCATCAGTAGGTATGTAAATCAGGTGTTAGATCAGTGGCACAAAGGCATTTAAGCCCTTAAAAATAGCTGTTACTTATTCAAATCTGTGAAAATGGGTGATTTGCCCACTTTGATGCCAGTTCTGATGTGGATAACCCATTTGTGCCAGGATGGAGTGCCTTGGATTTCATGTGGGCATCAGTAGGTATGTAAATCAGGTGTTAGATCAGTGGCACAAATGCATTTAACCCCTTAAAAATAGCTGTTACTTATTCAAATCTGTGAAAATGGGCGATTTGCCAACTTTGATGCCAGTTCTGATGTCGATAACCCATTTTAGCCATGCTGGAGTGACTTGGATTTCATGTGGGGCATCAGTAGGTATGTAAATCAGGTGTTAGATCAGTGGCACAAAGGCATTTAACCCCTTAAAAATAGCTGTTACTTATTCAAATCTGTGAAAATGGGCGATTTGCCCACTTTGATGCCAGTTCTGATGTTGATAACCCATTTGTGACAGGCTGGAGTGACTTGGATTTCATGTGGGGCATCAGTAGGTATGTAAATCAGGTGTTAGATCAGTGGCACAAAGGCATTTAACCCCTTAAAAATAGCTGATACTTATTCAAATCTGTGAAAATGGGCGATTTGCCCACTTTGATGCCAGTTCTGATGTCGATAACCCATTTGTGCCAGGCTGGAGTGACTTGGATTTCATGTGGGGCATCAGTAGGTATGTAAATCAGGTGTTAGATCAGTGGCACAAAGGCATTTAACCCCTTAAAAATAGCTGTTACTTATTCAAATCTGTGAAAATGGATGTTTTGCCCACTTTGATGCCAGTTCTGATGTCGATAACCCATATGTGCCAGGCTGGAGTGACTTGGATTTCATGTGGGGCATCAGTAGGTATGTAAATCAGGTGGTAGATCAGTGGCAAAAAGGCATTTAACCCCTTAAAAATAGCTGTTACTTATTCAAATCTGTGAAAATGGGTGATTTGCCCACTTTGATGCCAGTTCTGATGTCGATAACCCATTTGTGCCAGGCTGGAGTGACTTGGATTTCATGTGAGGCATCAGTAGGTATGTAAATCGGGTGTTAGATCAGTGGCACAAAGGCATTTAACCCCTTAAAAATAGCTGTTACTTATTCAAAGCTGTGAAAATGGGCGATTTGCCCACTTTGATGCCAGTTCTGATGTCGATAACCCATTTGTGCCAGGCTGGAGAGACTTGGATTTCATGTGGGGCATCAGTAGGAATGTAAATCAGGTGTTAGATCAGTGGCAAAAAGGCATTTAACCCCTTAAAAATAGCTGTTACTTATTCAAATCTGTGAAAATGGGCGATTTGCCAACTTTGATGCCAGTTCTGATGTCGATAACCCATTTATGCCAGGCTGGAGTGACTTGGATTTCATGTGGGGCATCAGTATGTATGTAAATCAGGTGTTAGATCAGTGGCACAAAGGCATTTAACCCCTTAAAAATAGCTGTTACTTATTCAAATCTGTGAAAATGGGTGATTTGCCCACTTTGACGCCAGTTCTGATGTCGATAACCCATTTGTGCCAGGCTGGAGTGACTTGGATTTCATGTGGGGCATCAGTAGGTATGTAAATCAGGTGTTGGATGAGTGGCACAAAGGCATTTAACCCCTTAAAAATAACTGTTACTTGTTCAAATCTGTGAAAATGGGCGATTTGCCCACTTTGATGCCAGTTCTGATGTCGATAACCCATTTGTGCCAGGCTGGAGAGACTTGGATTTCATGTGGGGCATCAGTAGGTATGTAAATCAGGTGTTAGATCAGTGGCAAAAAGGCATTTAACCCCTTAAAAATAGCTGATACTTATTCAAATCTGTGAAAATGGGCGATTTGCCAACTTTGATGCCAGTTCTGATGTCGATAACCCATTTATGCCAGGCTGGAGTGACTTGGATTTCATGTGGGGCATCAGTATGTATGTAAATCAGGTGTTAGATCAGTGGCACAAAGGCATTTAACCCCTTAAAAATAGCTGTTACTTATTCAAATCTGTGAAAATGGATGATTTGCCCACTTTGATGCCAGTTCTGATGTCGAAAACCCATTTGTGCCAGGCTGGAGTGACTTGGATTTCATGTGGGGCAACAGTAGGTATGTAAATCAGGTGTTAGATCAGTGGCACAAAGGCATTTAACCCCTTAAAAATAGCTGTTACTTATTCAAATCTGTGAAAATAGGTGATTTGCCCACTTTGATGCCAGTTCTGATGTCGATAACCCATTTGTGCCAGGCTGGAGTGACTTGGATTTCATGTGGGGCATCAGTAGGTATGTAAATCAGGTGTTAGATCAGTGGCACAAAGGCATTTAACCCCTTAAAAATAGCTGTTACTTATTCAAATCTGTGAAAATGGGCGATTTGCCAACTTTGATGCCAGTTCTGATGTCGATAACCCATTTGTGCCATGCTGTAGTGACTTGGATTTCATGTGGGGCATCAGTAGGTATGTAAAGCAGGTGTTAGATCAGTGGCACAAAGGCATTTAACCCCTTAAAAATAGCTGTTACTTATTCAAATCTGTGAAAATGGGTGATTTGCCCACTTTGATGCCAGTTCTGATGTTGATAACCCATTTGTGCCAGGCTGGAGTGACTTGGATATCATGTGGGGCATCAGTAGGTATGTAAATCAGGTGTTAGATCAGTGGCACAAAGGCATTTAACCCCTTAAAAATAGCTGTTACTTATTCAAATCTGTGAAAATGGGTGATTTGCCCATTTTGATGCCAGTTCTGAAGTCGATAACCCATTTGTGCCAGGCTGGAGTGACTTGGATTTCATGTGGGGCATCAGTAGGTATGTAAATCAGGTGTTAGATCAGTGGCACAAAAGCATTTAACCCCTTAAAAATAGCTGTTACTTATTCAAATCTGTGAAAATGGGTGATTTGCCCACTTTGATGCCAGTTCTGATGTCGATAACCCATTTGTGCCAGGCTGGAGTGACTTGGATTTCATGTGGGGCATCAGTAGGTATGTAAATCAGGTGTTAGATCAGTGGCACAAAGGCATTTAACCCCTTAAAAATAGCTGTTACTTATTCAAATCTGTGAAAATGGGCGATTTGCCCACTTTGATGGCAGTTCTGATGTCGATAACCCATTTGTGCCATGCTGGAGTGACTTGGATTTCATGTGGGGCATCAGTAGGTATGTAAATCAGGTGTTAGATCAGTGGCACAAAGGCATTTAACCCCTTAAAAATAGCTGTTACTTATTCAAATCTGTGAAAATGGGCGATTTGCCCACTTTGATGCCAGTTCTGATGTCGATAACCCATTTGTGCCAGGCTGGAGTGACTTGGATTTCATGTGGGGCATCAGTAGGTATGTAAATCAGGTGTTAGATCAGTGGCACAAAGGCATTTAACCCCTTAAAAATAGCTGATACTTATTCAAATCTGTGAAAATGGGCGATTTGCCCACTTTGATGGCAGTTCTGATGTCGATAACCCATTTGTGCCAGGCTGGAGTGACTTGGATTTCATGTGGGGCATCAGTAGGTATGTAAATCAGGTGTTAGATCAGTGGCACAAAGGCATTTAACCCCTTAAAAATAGCTGTTACTTATTCAAATCTGTGAAAATGGGTGATTTGCCCACTTTGATGCCAGTTCTGATGTCGATAACCCATTTGTGCCAGGCTGGAGTGACTCGGATTTCATGTCGGGCATCAGTAGGTATGTAAATCAGGTGTTAGATCAGTGGCACAAAGGCATTTAACCCCTTAAAAATAGCTGTTACTTATTCAAATCTGTGAAAATGGGTGATTTGCCCACTTTGATGCCAGTTCTGATGTCGATAACCCATTTGTGCCAGGCTGGAGTGACTTGGATTTCATGTGGGGCATCAGTAGGTATGTAAATCACGTGTTAGATCAGTGGCACAAAGGCATTTAACCCCTTAAAAATAGCTGTTACTTATTCAAATCTGTGAAAATGGGCGATTTGCCCACATTGATGCCAGTTCTGATGTCGATAACCCATTTGAGACAGGCTGGAGTGACTTGGATTTCATGTGGGGCATCAGTAGGTATGTAAATCAGGTGTTAGATCAGTGGCACAAAGGCATTTAACCCCTTAAAAATAGCTGTTACTTATTCAAATCTGTGAAAATGGGCGATTTGCCCAATTTGATGCCAGTTCTGATGTCGATAACCCATTTGTGCCAGGCTGGAGTGACTTGGATTTCATGTGGGGCATCAGTAGGTATGTAAATCAGGTGTTATATCAGTGGCACAAAGGCATTAACCCCTTAAAATAGCTGTTACTCATTCAAATCTGTGAAAATGGATGATTTGCCCACTTTGATGCCAGTTCTGATGTCGATAACCCATTTGTGCCAGGCTGGAGTGACTTGGATTTCATGTGGGGCATCAGTAGGTATGTACATCAGGTGTTAGATCAGTGGCACAAAGGCATTTAACCCCTTAAAAATAGCTGTTACTTATTCAAATCTGTGAAAATGGGTGATTTGCCCACTTTGATGCCAGTTCTGATGTGGATAACCCATTTGTGCCAGGCTGGAGTGCCTTGGATTTCATGTGGGCATCAGTAGGTATGTAAATCAGGTGTTAGATCAGTGGCACAAATGCATTTAACCCCTTAAAAATAGCTGTTACTTATTCAAATCTGTGAAAATGGGCGATTTGCCAACTTTGATGCCAGTTCTGATGTCGATAACCCATTTTAGCCATGCTGGAGTGACATGGATTTCATGTGGGGCATCAGTAGGTATGTAAATCAGGTGTTAGATCAGTGGCACAAAGGCATTTAACCCCTTAAAAATAGCTGTTACTTATTCAAATCTGTGAAAATGGGCGATTTGCCCAATTTGATGCCAGTTCTGATGTCGATAACCCATTTGTGCCAGGCTGGAGTGACTTGGATTTCATGTGGGGCATCAGTAGGTATGTAAATCAGGTGTTAGATCAGTGGCACAAAAGCATTTAACCCCTTAAAAATAGCTGTTACTTATTCAAATCTGTGAAAATGGGCGATTTGCCCACTTTGATGCCAGTTCTGATGTCGATAACCCATTTGTGCCAGGCTGGAGTGACTTGGATTTCATGTGGGGCCTCAGTAGGTATGTAAATCAGGTGTTAGATCAGTGGCACAAAGGCATTTAACCCCTTAAAAATAGCTGTTACTTATTCAAATCTGTGAAAATGGGCGATTTGCCAACTTTGATGCCAGTTCTGATGTCGATAACCCATTTGTGCCATGCTGGAGTGACTTGGATTTCATGTGGGGCATCAGTAGGTATGTAAATCAGGTGTTAGATCAGTGGCACAAAGGCATTTAACCCCTTAAAAATAGCTGTTACTTATTCAAATCTGTGAAAATGGGCGATTTGCCCACTTTGATGCCAGTTCTGATGTCGATAACCCATTTGTGCCAGGCTGGAGTGACTTGGATTTCATGTGGGGCATCAGTAGGTATGTAAATCAGGTGTTAGATCAGTGGCACAAAGGCATTTAACCCCTTAAAAATAGCTGTTACTTATTCAAATCTGTGAAAATGGGTGATTTGCCCACTTTGATGCCAGTTCTGATGTCGATAACCCATTTGTGCCAGGCTGGAGTGACTTGGATTTCATGTGGGGCATCAGTAGGTATGTAAATCAGGTGTTAGATCAGTGGCACAAAGGCACTTAACCCCTTAAAAATAGCTGTTACTTATTCAAATCTGTAAAAATGGGTGATTTGCCCACTTTGATGCCAGTTCTGATGTCGATAACCCATTTGTGCCAGGCTGGAGTGACTTGGATTTCATGTGGGGCATCAGTAGGTATGTAAATCAGGTGTTAGATCAGTGGCACAAAGGCATTTAACCCCTTAAAAATAGCTGTTACTTATTCAAATCTGTTTAAATGGGCGATTTGCCCACTTTGATGCCAGTTCTGATGTCGATAACCCATTTGTGCCAGGCTGGAGTGACTTGGATTTCATGTGGGGCATCAGTAGGTATGTAAATCAGGTGTTGGATCAGTGGCACAAAGGCATTTAACCCCTTAAAAATAGCTGTTAATTGTTCAAATCTGTGAAAATGGGCGATTTGCCCACTTTGATGCCAGTTCTGATGTCGATAACCCATTTGTGCCAGGCTGGAGTGACTTGGATTTCATGTGGGGCATCAGTAGGTATGTAAATCAGGTGTTAGATCAGTGGCACAAAGGCATTTAACCCCTTAAAAATAGCTGTTACTTATTCAAATCTGTTTAAATGGGCGATTTGCCCACTTTGATGCCAGTTCTGATGTCGATAACCCATTTGTGCCAGGCTGGAGTGACTTGGATTTCATGTGGGGCATCAGTAGGTATGTAAATCAGGTGTTGGATCAGTGGCACAAAGGCATTTAACCCCTTAAAAATAGCTGTTACTTGTTCAAATCTGTGAAAATGGGTGATTTGTCCTCTTTGTTGCCAGTTCTGATGTCGATAACCCATTTGTGCCAGGCTGGAGTGACTTGGATTTCATGTGGGGCATCAGTAGGTATGTAAATCAGGTGTTAGATCAGTGGCACAAAGGCATTTAACCCCTTAAAAATAGCTGTTACTTATTCAAATCTGTGAAAATGGGCGATTTGCCAACTTTGATGCCAGTTCTGATGTCGATAACCCATTTATGCCAGGCTGGAGTGACTTGGATTTCATGTGGGGCATCAGTATGTATGTAAATCAGGTGTTAGATCAGTGGCACAAAGGCATTTAACCCCTTAAAAATAGCTGTTACTTATTCAAATCTGTGAAAATGGATGATTTGCCCACTTTGATGCCAGTTCTGTTGTCGAAAACCCATTTGTGCCAGGCTGGAGTGACTTGGATTTCATGTGGGGCAACAGTAGGTATGTAAATCAGGTGTTAGATCAGTGGCACAAAGGCATTTAACCCCTTAAAAATAGCTGTTACTTATTCAAATCTGTGAAAATGGGTGATTTGCCCACTTTGATGCCAGTTCTGATGTCGATAACCCATTTGTGCCAGGCTGGAGTGACTTGGATTTCATGTGGGGCATCAGTAGGTATGTAAATCAGGTGTTAGATCAGTGGCACAAAGGCATTTAACCCCTTAAAAATAGCTGTTACTTATTCAAATCTGTGAAAATGGGCGATTTGCCAACTTTGATGCCAGTTCTGATGTCGATAACCCATTTGTGCCATGCTGGAGTGACTTGGATTTCA
Organism: Dendrobates tinctorius; assembly: GCF_039654945.1. Classification (NCBI taxonomy): domain Eukaryota; kingdom Metazoa; phylum Chordata; class Amphibia; order Anura; family Dendrobatidae; genus Dendrobates; species Dendrobates tinctorius. Next base: position 16,404,565 of record NW_027361814.1, on the reverse strand, counting down.
TGTGGGGCATCAGTAGGTATGTAAAGCAGGTGTTAGACCAGTGGCACAAAGGCATTTAACCCCTTAAAAATAGCTGTTACTTATTCAAATCTGTGAAAATGGGTGATTTGCCCACTTTGATGCCAGTTCTGATGTCGATAACCCATTTGTGCCAGGCTGGAGTGACTTGGATATCATGTGGGGCATCAGTAGGTATGTAAATCAGGTGTTAGATCAGTGGCACAAAGGCATTTAACCCCTTAAAAATAGCTGTTACTTTTTCAAATCTGTGAAAATGGGTGATTTGCCCACTTTGATGCCAGTTCTGATGTCGATAACCCATTTGTGCCAGGCTGGAGTGACTTGGATTTCATGTGGGGCATCAGTAGGTATGTAAATCAGGTGTTAGATCAGTGGCACAAAAGCATTTAACCCCTTAAAAATAGCTGTTACTTATTCAAATCTGTGAAAATGGGCGATTTGCCCACTTTGATGCCAGTTCTGATGTCGATAACCCATTTGTGCCAGGCTGGAGTGACTTGGATTTCATGTGGGGCATCAGTAGGTATGTAAATCAGGTGTTAGATCAGTGGCACAAAGGCATTTAACCCCTTAAAAATAGCTGTTACTTATTCAAATCTGTGAAAATGGGCGATTTGCCCACTTTGATGCAAGTTCTGATGTCGATAACCCATTTGTGCTAGGCTGGAGTGACTTGGATTTCATGTGGGGCATCAGTAGGTATGTAAATCAGGTGTTAGATCAGTGGCACAAAGGCATTTAACCCCTTAAAAATAGCTGTTACTTATTCAAATCTGTGAAAATGGATGATTTGCCCACTTTGATGCCAGTTCTGATGTCGATAACCCATTTGTGCCAGGCTGGAGTGACTTGGATTTCATGTGGGTCATCAGTAGGTATGTAAATCAGGTGTTAGATCAGTGGCACAAAGGCATTTAACCCCTTAAAAATAACTGTTACTTATTCAAATCTGTGAAAATGGGTGATTTGCCCACTTTGATGCCAGTTCTGATGTCGATAACCCATTTGTGCCAGGCTGGAGTGACTTGGATTTCATGTGGGGCCTCAGTAGGTATGTAAATCAGGTGTTAGATCAGTGGCACAAAGGCATTTAACCCCTTAAAAATAGCTGTTACTTATTCAAATCTGTGAAAATGGGCGATTTGCCAACTTTGATGCCAGTTCTGATGTCGATAACCCATTTGTGCCATGCTGGAGTGACTTGGATTTCATGTGGGGCATCAGTAGGTATGTAAATCAGGTGTTAGATCAGTGGCACAAAGGCATTTAACCCCTTAAAAATAGCTGTTACTTATTCAAATCTGTGAAAATGGGCGATTTGCCCACTTTGATGCCAGTTCTGATGTCGATAACCCATTTGTGCCAGGCTGGAGTGACTTGGATTTCATGTGGGGCATCAGTAGGTATGTAAATCAGGTGTTAGATCAGTGGCACAATGGCATTTAACCCCTTAAAAATAGCTGTTACTTATTCAAATCTGTGAAAATGGGTGATTTGCCCACTTTGATGCCAGTTCTGATGTCGATAACCCATTTGTGCCAGGCTGGAGTGACGTGGATTTCATGTGGGGCATCAGTAGGTATGTAAATCAGGTGTTAGATCAGTGGCACAAAGGCACTTAACCCCTTAAAAATAGCTGTTACTTATTCAAATCTGTAAAAATGGGTGATTTGCCCACTTTGATGCCAGTTCTGATGTCGATAACCCATTTGTGCCAGGCTGGAGTGACTTGTATTTCATGTGGGGCATCAGTAGGTATGTAAATCAGGTGTTAGATCAGTGGCACAAAGGCATTTAACCCCTTAAAAATAGCTGTTACTTATTCAAATCTGTTTAAATGGGCGATTTGCCCACTTTGATGCCAGTTCTGATGTCGATAACCCATTTGTGCCAGGCTGGAGTGACTTGGATTTCATGTGGGGCATCAGTAGGTATGTAAATCAGGTGTTGGATCAGTGGCACAAAGGCATTTAACCCCTTAAAAATAGCTGTTACTTGTTCAAATCTGTGAAAATGGGCGATTTGCCCACTTTGATGCCAGTTCTGATGTCGATAACCCATTTGTGCCAGGCTGGAGTGACTTGGATTTCATGTGGGGCATCAGTAGGTATGTAAATCAGGTGTTAGATCAGTGGCACAAAGGCACTTAACCCCTTAAAAATAGCTGTTACTTATTCAAATCTGTAAAAATGGGTGATTTGCCCACTTTGATGCCAGTTCTGATGTCGATAACCCATTTGTGCCAGGCTGGAGTGACTTGGATTTCATGTGGGGCATCAGTAGGTATGTAAATCAGGTGTTAGATCAGTGGCACAAAGGCATTTAACCCCTTAAAAATAGCTGTTACTTATTCAAATCTGTTTAAATGGGCGATTTGCCTACTTTGATGCCAGTTCTGATGTCGATAACCCATTTGTGCCAGGCTGGAGTGACTTGGATTTCATGTGGGGCATCAGTAGGTATGTAAATCAGGTGTTGGATCAGTGGCACAAAGGCATTTAACCCCTTAAAAATAGCTGTTACTTGTTCAAATCTGTGAAAATGGGTGATTTGTCCTCTTTGTTGCCAGTTCTGATGTCGATAACCCATTTGTGCCAGGCTGGAGTGACTTGGATTTCATTTGGGGCATCAGTAGGTATGTAAATCAGGTGTTAGATCAGTGGCACAAAGGCATTTAACCCCTTAAAAATAGCTGTTACTTATTCAAATCTGTGAAAATGGGCGATTTGCCAACTTTGATGCCAGTTCTGATGTCGATAACCCATTTATGCCAGGCTGGAGTGACTTGGATTTCATGTGGGGCATCAGTAGGTATGTAAATCAGGTGTTAGATCAGTGGCACAAAGGCATTTAACCCCTTAAAAATAGCTGTTACTTATTCAAATCTGTGAAAATGGATGATTTGCCCACTTTGATGCCAGTTCTGATGTCGAAAACCCATTTGTGCCAGGCTGGAGTGACTTGGATTTCATGTGGGGCAACAGTAGGTATGTAAATCAGGTTTTAGATCAGTGGCACAAAGGCATTTAACCCCTTAAAAATAGCTGTTACTTATTCAAATCTGTGAAAATGGGTGATTTGCCCACTTTGATGCCAGTTCTGATGTCGATAACCCATTTGTGCCAGGCTGGAGTGACTTGGATTTCATGTGGGGCATCAGTAGGTATGTAAATCAGGTGTTAGATCAGTGGCACAAAGGCATTTAACCCCTTAAAAATAGCTGTTACTTATTCAAATCTGTGAAAATGGGCGATTTGCCAACTTTGATGCCAGTTCTGATGTCGATAACCCATTTGTGCCATGCTGGAGTGACTTGGATTTCATGTGGGGCATCAGTAGGTATGTAAAGCAGGTGTTAGACCAGTGGCACAAAGGCATTTAACCCCTTAAAAATAGCTGTTACTTATTCAAATCTGTGAAAATGGGTGATTTGCCCACTTTGATGCCAGTTCTGATGTCGATAACCCATTTGTGCCAGGCTGGAGTGACTTGGATATCATGTGGGGCATCAGTAGGTATGTAAATCAGGTGTTAGATCAGTGGCACAAAGGCATTTAACCCCTTAAAAATAGCTGTTACTTATTCAAATCTGTGAAAATGGGTGATTTGCCCACTTTGATGCCAGTTCTGATGTCGATAACCCATTTGTGCCAGGCTGGAGTGACTTGGATTTCATGTGGGGCATCAGTAGGTATGTAAATCAGGTGTTAGATCAGTGGCACAAAAGCATTTAACCCCTTAAAAATAGCTGTTACTTATTCAAATCTGTGAAAATGGGCGATTTGCCCACTTTGATGCCAGTTCTGATGTCGATAACCCATTTGTGCCAGGCTGGAGTGACTTGGATTTCATGTGGGGCATCAGTAGGTATGTAAATCAGGTGTTAGATCAGTGGCACAAAAGCATTTAACCCCTTAAAAATAGCTGTTACTTATTCAAATCTGTGAAAATGGGCGATTTGCCCACTTTGATGCCAGTTCTGATGTCGATAACCCATTTGTGCTAGGCTGGAGTGACTTGGATTTCATGTGGGGCATCAGTAGGTATGTAAATCAGGTGTTAGATCAGTGGCACAAAGGCATTTAACCCCTTAAAAATAGCTGTTACTTATTCAAATCTGTGAAAATGGATGATTTGCCCACTTTGATGCCAGTTCTGATGTCGATAACCCATTTGTGCCAGGCTGGAGTGACTTGGATTTCATGTGGGTCATCAGTAGGTATGTAAATCAGGTGTTAGATCAGTGGCACAAAGGCATTTAACCCCTTAAAAATAACTGTTACTTATTCAAATCTGTGAAAATGGGTGATTTGCCCACTTTGATGCCAGTTCTGATGTCGATAACCCATTTGTGCCAGGCTGGAGTGACTTGGATTTCATGTGGGGCCTCAGTAGGTATGTAAATCAGGTGTTAGATCAGTGGCACAAAGGCATTTAACCCCTTAAAAATAGCTGTTACTTATTCAAATCTGTGAAAATGGGCGATTTGCCAACTTTGATGCCAGTTCTGATGTCGATAACCCATTTGTGCCATGCTGGAGTGACTTGGATTTCATGTGGGGCATCAGTAGGTATGTAAATCAGGTGTTAGATCAGTGGCACAAAGGCATTTAACCCCTTAAAAATAGCTGTTACTTATTCAAATCTGTGAAAATGGGCGATTTGCCCACTTTGATGCCAGTTCTGATGTCGATAACCCATTTGTGCCAGGCTGGAGTGACTTGGATTTCATGTGGGGCATCAGTAGGTATGTAAATCAGGTGTTAGATCAGTGGCACAATGGCATTTAACCCCTTAAAAATAGCTGTTACTTATTCAAATCTGTGAAAATGGGTGATTTGCCCACTTTGATGCCAGTTCTGATGTCGATAACCCATTTGTGCCAGGCTGGAGTGACGTGGATTTCATGTGGGGCATCAGTAGGTATGTAAATCAGGTGTTAGATCAGTGGCACAAAGGCACTTAACCCCTTAAAAATAGCTGTTACTTATTCAAATCTGTAAAAATGGGTGATTTGTCCACTTTGATGCCAGTTCTGATGTCGATAACCCATTTGTGCCAGGCTGGAGTGACTTGGATTTCATGTGGGGCATCAGTAGGTATGTAAATCAGGTGTTAGATCAGTGGCACAAAGGCATTTAACCCCTTAAAAATAGCTGTTACTTATTCAAATCTGTTTAAATGGGCGATTTGCCCACTTTGATGCCAGTTCTGATGTCGATAACCCATTTGTGCCAGGCTGGAGTGACTTGTATTTCATGTGGGGCATCAGTAGGTATGTAAATCAGGTGTTGGATCAGTGGCACAAAGGCATTTAACCCCTTAAAAATAGCTGTTACTTGTTCAAATCTGTGAAAATGGGCGATTTGCCCACTTTGATGCCAGTTCTGATGTCGATAACCCATTTGTGCCAGGCTGGAGTGACTTGGATTTCATGTGGGGCATCAGTAGGTATGTAAATCAGGTGTTAGATCAGTGGCACAAAGGCACTTAACCCCTTAAAAATAGCTGTTACTTATTCAAATCTGTAAAAATGGGTGATTTGCCCACTTTGATGCCAGTTCTGATGTCGATAACCCATTTGTGCCAGGCTGGAGTGACTTGGATTTCATGTGGGGCATCAGTAGGTATGTAAATCAGGTGTTAGATCAGTGGCACAAAGGCATTTAACCCCTTAAAAATAGCTGTTACTTATTCAAATCTGTTTAAATGGGCGATTTGCCCACTTTGATGCCAGTTCTGATGTCGATAACCCATTTGTGCCAGGCTGGAGTGACTTGGATTTCATGTGGGGCATCAGTAGGTATGTAAATCAGGTGTTGGATCAGTGGCACAAAGGCATTTAACCCCTTAAAAATAGCTGTTACTTGTTCAAATCTGTGAAAATGGGCGATTTGCCCACTTTGATGCCAGTTCTGATGTCGATAACCCATTTGTGCCAGGCTGGAGTGACTTGGATTTCATGTGGGGCATCAGTAGGTATGTAAATCAGGTGTTAGATCAGTGGCACAAAGGCATTTAACCCCTTAAAAATAGCTGTTACTTATTCAAATCTGTTTAAATGGGCGATTTGCCCACTTTGATGCCAGTTCTGATGTCGATAACCCATTTGTGCCAGGCTGGAGTGACTTGGATTTCATGTGGGGCATCAGTAGGTATGTAAATCAGGTGTTGGATCAGTGGCACAAAGGCATTTAACCCCTTAAAAATAGCTGTTACTTGTTCAAATCTGTGAAAATGGGTGATTTGTCCTCTTTGTTGCCAGTTCTGATGTCGATAACCCATTTGTGCCAGGCTGGAGTGACTTGAATTTCATGTGGGGCATCAGTAGTTATGTAAATCAGGTGTTAGATCAGTGGCACAAAGGCATTTAACCCCTTAAAAATAGCTGTTACTTATTCAAATCTGTGAAAATGGGCGATTTGCCAACTTTGATGCCAGTTCTGATGTCGATAACCCATTTGTGCCAGGCTGGAGTGACTTGGATTTCATGTGGGGCATCAGTAGGTATGTAAATCAGGTGTTAGATCAGAGGCACAAAGGCATTTAACCCCTTAAAAATAGCTGTTACTTATTCAAATCTGTGAAAATGGACGATTTGCCCATTTTGATGCCAGTTCTGATGTCGATAACCCATTTGTGCCAGGCTGGAGAGACTTGGATTTCATGTGGGGCATCAGTAGGTATGTAAATCAGGTGTTAGATCAGTGGCACAAAGGCATTTAACCCCTTAAAAATAGCTGTTACTTATTCAAATCTGTGAAAATGGGTGATTTGCCCACTTTGATGCCAGTTCTGATGTCGATAACCCATTTGTGCCAGGCAGGAGTGACTTGGATTTCATGTGGGGCATCAGTAGGTATGTAAATCAGGTGTTAGATCAGTGGCACAAAGGCATTTAACCCCTTAAAAATAGCTGTTACTTATTCAAATCTGTAAAAATGGGTGATTTGCCCACTTTGATGCCAGTTCTGATGTCGATAACCCATTTGTGCCAGGCTGGAGTGACTTGGATTTCATGTGGGGCATCAGTAGGTATGTAAATCAGGTGTTAGATCAGTGGCACAAAGGCATTTAACCCCTTAAAAATAGCTGTTACTTATTCAAATCTGTTTAAATGGGCGATTTGCCCACTTTGATGCCAGTTCTGATGTCGATAACCCATTTGTGCCAGGCTGGAGTGACTTGGATTTCATGTGGGGCATCAGTAGGTATGTAAATCAGGTGTTGGGTCAGTGGCACAAAGGCATTTAACCCCTTAAAAATAGCTGTTACTTGTTCAAATCTGTGAAAATGGGCGATTTGCCCACTTTGATGCCAGTTCTGATGTCGATAACCCATTTGTGCCAGGCTGGAGTGACTTGGATTTCATGTGGGGCATCAGTAGGTATGTAAATCAGGTGTTAGATCAGTGGCACAAAGGCATTTAACCCCTTAAAAATAGCTGTTACTTATTCAAATCTGTGGAAATGGGTGATTTGCCCACTTTGATGCCAGTTCTGATGTCGATAACCCATTTGTGCCAGGCTGGACTGACTTGAATTTCATGTGGGGCATCAGTACGTATGTAAATCAGGTGTTAGATCAGTGGCACAAAGGCATTTAACCCCTTAAAAATAGCTGTTACTTATTCAAATCTGTGTAAATGGGCGATTTGCCCACTTTGATGCCAGTTCTGATGTCGATAACCCATTTGTGCCAGGCTGGAGTGACTTGGATTTCATGTGGGGCATCAGTAGGTATGTAAATCAGGTGTTAGATCAGTGGCACAAAGGCATTTAACCCCTTAAAAATAGCTGTTACTTATTCAAATCTGTGAAAATGGGCGATTTGCCCACTTTGATGCCAGTTCTGATGTCGATAACCCATTTGTGCCAGGCTGGAGTGACTTGGATTTCATGTGGGGCATCAGTAGGTATGTAAATCAGGTGTTAGATCAGTGGCACAAAGGCATTTAACCCCTTAAAAATAGCTGTTACTTATTCAAATCTGTGAAAATGGGCGATTTGCCAACTTTGATGCCAGTTCTGATGTCGATAACCCATTTGTGCCATGCTGGAGTGACTTGGATTTCATGTGGGGCATCAGTAGGTATGTAAAGCAGGTGTTAGATCAGTGGCACAAAGGCATTTAACCCCTTAAAAATAGCTGTTACTTATTCAAATCTGTGAAAATGGGTGATTTGCCCACTTTGATGCCAGTTCTGATGTCGATAACCCATTTGTGCCAGGCTGGAGTGACTTGGATTTCATGTGGGGCATCAGTAGGTATGTAAATCAGGTGTTAGATCAGTGGCACAAAGGCATTTAACCCCTTAAAAATAGCTGTTACTTATTCAAATCTGTGAAAATGGGTGATTTGCCCACTTTGATACCAGTTCTAATGTCGATAACCCATTTGTGCCAGGCTGGAGTGACTTGGATTTCATGTGGGGCATCAGTAGGTATGTAAATCAGGTGTTAGATCAGTGGCACAAAGGCATTTAACCCCTTAAAAATAGCTGTTACTTATTCAAATCTGTGAAAATGGATGATTTGCCCACTTTGATGCCAGTTCTGATGTCGATAACCCATTTGTGCCAGGCTGGAGTGACTTGGATTTCATGTGGGGCATCAGTAGGTATGTAAATCAGGTGTTAGATCAGTGGCACAAAGGCATTTAACCCCTTAAAAATAGCTGTTACTTATTCAAATCTGTGAAAATGGGCGATTTGCCAACTTTGATGCCAGTTCTGATGTCGATAACCCATTTGTGCCATGCTGGAGTGACTTGGATTTCATGTGGGGCATCAGTAGGTATGTAAAGCAGGTGTTAGATCAGTGGCACAAAGGCATTTAACCCCTTAAAAATAGCTGTTACTTATTCAAATCTGTGAAAATGGGTGATTTGCCCACTTTGATGCCAGTTCTGATGTCGATAACCCATTTGTGCCAGGCTGGAGTGACTTGGATTTCATGTGGGGCATCAGTAGGTATGTAAATCAGGTGTTAGATCAGTGGCACAAAGGCATTTAACCCCTTAAAAATAGCTGTTACTTATTCAAATCTGTGGAAATGGGTGATTTGCCCACTTTGATGCCAGTTCTGATGTCGATAACCCATTTGTGCCAGCCTGGAGTGACTTGGATTTCATGTGGGGCATCAGTAGGTATGTAAATCAGGTGTTAGATCAGTGGCACAAAGGCATTTAACCCCTTAAAAATAGCTGTTACTTATTCAAATCTGTGAAAATGGGCGATTTGCCCACTTTGATGCCAGTTCTGATGTCGATAACCCATTTGTGCCAGGCTGGAGTGACTTGGATTTCATGTGGGTCATCAGTAGGTATGTAAATCAGGTGTTAGATCAGTGGCACAAAGGCATTTAACCCCTTAAAAATAGCTGTTACTTATTCAAATCTGTGAAAATGGGTGATTTGCCCACTTTGATGCCAGTTCTGATGTCGATAACCCATTTGTGCCAGGCTGGAGTGACTTGGATTTCATGTGGGGCATCAGTAGGTATGTAAATCAGGTGTTAGATCAGTGGCACAAAGGCATTTAACCCCTTAAAAATAGCTGTTACTTATTCAAATCTGTGAAAATGGGCGATTTGCCCACTTTGATGCCAGTTCTGATGTCGATAACCCATTTGTGCCAGGCTGGAGTGACTTGGATTTCATGTGGGTCATCAGTAGGTATGTAAATCAGGTGTTAGATCAGTGGCACAAAGGCATTTAAGCCCTTAAAAATAGCTGTTACTTATTCAAATCTGTGAAAATGGGTGATTTGCCCACTTTGATGCCAGTTCTGATGTGGATAACCCATTTGTGCCAGGATGGAGTGCCTTGGATTTCATGTGGGCATCAGTAGGTATGTAAATCAGGTGTTAGATCAGTGGCACAAATGCATTTAACCCCTTAAAAATAGCTGTTACTTATTCAAATCTGTGAAAATGGGCGATTTGCCAACTTTGATGCCAGTTCTGATGTCGATAACCCATTTTAGCCATGCTGGAGTGACTTGGATTTCATGTGGGGCATCAGTAGGTATGTAAATCAGGTGTTAGATCAGTGGCACAAAGGCATTTAACCCCTTAAAAATAGCTGTTACTTATTCAAATCTGTGAAAATGGGCGATTTGCCCACTTTGATGCCAGTTCTGATGTTGATAACCCATTTGTGACAGGCTGGAGTGACTTGGATTTCATGTGGGGCATCAGTAGGTATGTAAATCAGGTGTTAGATCAGTGGCACAAAGGCATTTAACCCCTTAAAAATAGCTGATACTTATTCAAATCTGTGAAAATGGGCGATTTGCCCACTTTGATGCCAGTTCTGATGTCGATAACCCATTTGTGCCAGGCTGGAGTGACTTGGATTTCATGTGGGGCATCAGTAGGTATGTAAATCAGGTGTTAGATCAGTGGCACAAAGGCATTTAACCCCTTAAAAATAGCTGTTACTTATTCAAATCTGTGAAAATGGATGTTTTGCCCACTTTGATGCCAGTTCTGATGTCGATAACCCATATGTGCCAGGCTGGAGTGACTTGGATTTCATGTGGGGCATCAGTAGGTATGTAAATCAGGTGGTAGATCAGTGGCAAAAAGGCATTTAACCCCTTAAAAATAGCTGTTACTTATTCAAATCTGTGAAAATGGGTGATTTGCCCACTTTGATGCCAGTTCTGATGTCGATAACCCATTTGTGCCAGGCTGGAGTGACTTGGATTTCATGTGAGGCATCAGTAGGTATGTAAATCGGGTGTTAGATCAGTGGCACAAAGGCATTTAACCCCTTAAAAATAGCTGTTACTTATTCAAAGCTGTGAAAATGGGCGATTTGCCCACTTTGATGCCAGTTCTGATGTCGATAACCCATTTGTGCCAGGCTGGAGAGACTTGGATTTCATGTGGGGCATCAGTAGGAATGTAAATCAGGTGTTAGATCAGTGGCAAAAAGGCATTTAACCCCTTAAAAATAGCTGTTACTTATTCAAATCTGTGAAAATGGGCGATTTGCCAACTTTGATGCCAGTTCTGATGTCGATAACCCATTTATGCCAGGCTGGAGTGACTTGGATTTCATGTGGGGCATCAGTATGTATGTAAATCAGGTGTTAGATCAGTGGCACAAAGGCATTTAACCCCTTAAAAATAGCTGTTACTTATTCAAATCTGTGAAAATGGATGATTTGCCCACTTTGATGCCAGTTCTGATGTCGAAAACCCATTTGTGCCAGGCTGGAGTGACTTGGATTTCATGTGGGGCAACAGTAGGTATGTAAATCAGGTGTTAGATCAGTGGCACAAAGGCATTTAACCCCTTCAAAATAGCTGTTACTTATTCAAATCTGTGAAAATGGGTGATTTGCCCACTTTGACGCCAGTTCTGATGTCGATAACCCATTTGTGCCAGGCTGGAGTGACTTGGATTTCATGTGGGGCATCAGTAGGTATGTAAATCAGGTGTTGGATGAGTGGCACAAAGGCATTTAACCCCTTAAAAATAGCTGTTACTTGTTCAAATCTGTGAAAATGGGCGATTTGCCCACTTTGATGCCAGTTCTGATGTCGATAACCCATTTGTGCCAGGCTGGAGAGACTTGGATTTCATGTGGGGCATCAGTAGGTATGTAAATCAGGTGTTAGATCAGTGGCAAAAAGGCATTTAACCCCTTAAAAATAGCTGTTACTTATTCAAATCTGTGAAAATGGGCGATTTGCCAACTTTGATGCCAGTTCTGATGTCGATAACCCATTTATGCCAGGCTGGAGTGACTTGGATTTCATGTGGGGCATCAGTATGTATGTAAATCAGGTGTTAGATCAGTGGCACAAAGGCATTTAACCCCTTAAAAATAGCTGTTACTTATTCAAATCTGTGAAAATGGATGATTTGCCCACTTTGATGCCAGTTCTGATGTCGAAAACCCATTTGTGCCAGGCTGGAGTGACTTGGATTTCATGTGGGGCAACAGTAGGTATGTAAATCAGGTGTTAGATCAGTGGCACAAAGGCATTTAACCCCTTAAAAATAGCTGTTACTTATTCAAATCTGTGAAAATGGGTGATTTGCCCACTTTGATGCCAGTTCTGATGTCGATAACCCATTTGTGCCAGGCTGGAGTGACTTGGATTTCATGTGGGGCATCAGTAGGTATGTAAATCAGGTGTTAGATCAGTGGCACAAAGGCATTTAACCCCTTAAAAATAGCTGTTACTTATTCAAATCTGTGAAAATGGGCGATTTGCCAACTTTGATGCCAGTTCTGATGTCGATAACCCATTTGTGCCATGCTGTAGTGACTTGGATTTCATGTGGGGCATCAGTAGGTATGTAAAGCAGGTGTTAGATCAGTGGCACAAAGGCATTTAACCCCTTAAAAATAGCTGTTACTTATTCAAATCTGTGAAAATGGGTGATTTGCCCACTTTGATGCCAGTTCTGATGTTGATAACCCATTTGTGCCAGGCTGGAGTGACTTGGATATCATGTGGGGCATCAGTAGGTATGTAAATCAGGTGTTAGATCAGTGGCACAAAGGCATTTAACCCCTTAAAAATAGCTGTTACTTATTCAAATCTGTGAAAATGGGTGATTTGCCCATTTTGATGCCAGTTCTGATGTCGATAACCCATTTGTGCCAGGCTGGAGTGACTTGGATTTCATGTGGGGCATCAGTAGGTATGTAAATCAGGTGTTAGATCAGTGGCACAAAAGCATTTAACCCCTTAAAAATAGCTGTTACTTATTCAAATCTGTGAAAATGGGTGATTTGCCCACTTTGATGCCAGTTCTGATGTCGATAACCCATTTGTGCCAGGCTGGAGTGACTTGGATTTCATGTGGGGCATCAGTAGGTATGTAAATCAGGTGTTAGATCAGTGGCACAAAGGCATTTAACCCCTTAAAAATAGCTGTTACTTATTCAAATCTGTGAAAATGGGCGATTTGCCCACTTTGATGCCAGTTCTGATGTCGATAACCCATTTGTGCTAGGCTGGAGTGACTTGGATTTCATGTGGGGCATCAGTAGGTATGTAAATCAGGTGTTAGATCAGTGGCACAAAGGTATTTAACCCCTTAAAAATAGCTGTTACTTATTCAAATCTGTGAAAATGGATGATTTGCCCACTTTGATGCCAGTTCTGATGTCGATAACCCATTTGTGCCAGGCTGGAGTGACTTGGATTTCATGTGGGTCATCAGTAGGTATGTAAATCAGGTGTTAGATCAGTGGCACAAAGGCATTTAACCCCTTAAAAATAACTGTTACTTATTCAAATCTGTGAAAATGGGTGATTTGCCCACTTTGATGCCAGTTCTGATGTCGATAACCCATTTGTGCCAGGCTGGAGTGACTTGGATTTCATGTGGGGCCTCAGTAGGTATGTAAATCAGGTGTTAGATCAGTGGCACAAAGGCATTTAACCCCTTAAAAATAGCTGTTACTTATTCAAATCTGTGAAAATGGGCGATTTGCCAACTTTGATGCCAGTTCTGATGTCGATAACCCATTTGTGCCATGCTGGAGTGACTTGGATTTCATGTGGGGCATCAGTAGGTATGTAAATCAGGTGTTAGATCAGTGGCACAAAGGCATTTAACCCCTTAAAAATAGCTGTTACTTATTCAAATCTGTGAAAATGGGCGATTTGCCCACTTTGATGCCAGTTCTGATGTCGATAACCCATTTGTGCCAGGCTGGAGTGACTTGGATTTCATGTGGGGCATCAGTAGGTATGTAAATCAGGTGTTAGATCAGTGGCACAAAGGCATTTAACCCCTTAAAAATAGCTGTTACTTATTCAAATCTGTGAAAATGGGTGATTTGCCCACTTTGATGCCAGTTCTGATGTCGATAACCCATTTGTGCCAGGCTGGAGTGACTTGGATTTCATGTGGGGCATCAGTAGGTATGTAAATCAGGTGTTAGATCAGTGGCACAAAGGCACTTAACCCCTTAAAAATAGCTGTTACTTATTCAAATCTGTAAAAATGGGTGATTTGCCCACTTTGATGCCAGTTCTGATGTCGATAACCCATTTGTGCCAGGCTGGAGTGACTTGGATTTCATGTGGGGCATCAGTAGGTATGTAAATCAGGTGTTAGATCAGTGGCACAAAGGCATTTAACCCCTTAAAAATAGCTGTTACTTATTCAAATCTGTTTAAATGGGCGATTTGCCCACTTTGATGCCAGTTCTGATGTCGATAACCCATTTGTGCCAGGCTGGAGTGACTTGGATTTCATGTGGGGCATCAGTAGGTATGTAAATCAGGTGTTAGATCAGTGGCACAAAGGCATTTAACCCCTTAAAAATAGCTGTTACTTATTCAAATCTGTGAAAATGGGTGATTTGCCCACTTTGATACCAGTTCTGATGTCGATAACCCATGTGTGCCAGGCTGGAGTGACTTGGATTTCATGTGGGGCATCAGTAGGTATGTAAATCAGGTGTTAGATCAGTGGCACAAAGGCATTTAACCCCTTAAAAATAGCTGTTACTTATTCAAATATGTGAAAATGGGCGATTTGCCCACTTTGATGCCAGTTCTGATGTCGATAACCCATTTGTGCCAGGCTGGAGTGACTTGGATTTCATGTGGGGCAACAGTAGGTATGTAAATCAGGTGTTAGATCAGTGGCACAAAGGCATTTAACCCCTTAAAAATAGCTGTTACTTATTCAAATCTGTGAAAATGGGCGATTTGCCCACTTTGATGCCAGTTCTGATGTCGATAACCCATTTGTGCCAGGCTGGAGTGACTTGGATTTCATGTGGGGCATCAGTAGGTATGTAAATCAGGTGTTAGATCCGTGGCACAAAGGCATTTAACCCCTTAAAAATAGCTGTTACTTATTCAAATCTGTGAAAATGGGTGATTTGCCCACTTTGATGCCAGTTCTGATGTCGATAACCCATTTGTGCCAGGCTGGAGTGACTTGGATTTCATGTGGGGCCTCAGTAGGTATGTAAATCAGGTGTTAGATCAGTGGCACAAAGGCATTTAACCCCTTAAAAATAGCTGTTACTTATTCAAATCTGTGAAAATGGGCGATTTGCCAACTTTGATGCCAGTTCTGATGTCGACATGCCATTTGTGCCAGGGTGGAGTGACTTGGATTTCATGTGGGGCATCAGTAGGTATGTAAATCAGGTGTTAGATCAGTGGCACAAAGGCACTTAACCCCTTAAAAATAGCTGTTACTTATTCAAATCTGTGAAAATGGGTGATTTGCCCACTTTGATGCCAGTTCTGATGTCGATAACCCATTTGTGCCAGGCTGGAGTGACTTGGATTTCATGTGGGGCATCAGTAGGTATGTAAATCAGGTGTTAGATCAGTGGCACAAAGGCATTTAACCCCTTAAAAATAGCTGTTACTTATTCAAATCTGTGAAAATGGGTGATTTGCCCACTTTGATACCAGTTCTGATGTCGATAACCCATTTGTGCCAGGCTGGAGTGACTTGGATTTCATGTGGGGCATCAGTAGGTATGTAAATCAGGTGTTAGATCAGTGGCACAAAGGCATTTAACCCCTTAAAAATAGCTGTTATTTATTCAAATATGTGAAAATGGGCGATTTGCCCACTTTGATGCCAGTTCTGATGTCGATAACCCATTTGTGCCAGGCTGGAGTGACTTGGATTTCATGTGGGGCATCAGTAGGTATGTAAATCAGGTGTTAGATCAGTGGCACAAAGGCATTTAACCCCTTAAAAATAGCTGTTACTTATTCAAATCTGTGAAAATGGGCGATTTACCCACTTTGATGCCAGTTCTGATGTCGATAACCCATTTGTGCCAGGCTGGAGTGACTTGGATTTCATGTGGGGCATCAGTAGGTATGTAAATCAGGTGTTAGATCAGTGGCACAAAGGCATTTAACCCCTTAAAAATAGCTGTTACTTATACAAATCTGTGAAAATGGATGATTTGCCCACTTTGATGCCAGTTCTGATGTCGATAACCCATTTGTGCCAGGCTGGAGTGACTTGGATTTCATGTGGGTCGTCAGTAGGTATGTAAATCAGGTGTTAGATCAGTGGCACAAAGGCATTTAACCCCTTAAAAATAACTGTTACTTATTCAAATCTGTGAAAATGGGTGATTTGCCCACTTTGATGCCAGTTCTGATGTCGATAACCCATTTGTGCCAGGCTGGAGTGACTTGGATTTCATGTGGGCATCAGTAGGTATGTAAATCAGGTGTTAGATCAGTGGCACAAATGCATTTAACCCCTTAAAAATAGCTGTTACTTATTCAAATCTGTGAAAATGGGCGATTTGCCAACTTTGATGCCAGTTCTGATGTCGATAACCCATTTTAGCCATGCTGGAGTGACTTGGATTTCATGTGGGGCATCAGTAGGTATGTAAATCAGGTGTTAGATCAGTGGCACAAAGGCATTTAACCCCTTAAAAATAGCTGTTACTTATTCAAATCTGAGAAAATGGGCGATTTGCCCACTTTGATGCCAGTTCTGATGTCGATAACCCATTTGTGCCAGGCTGGAGTGACTTGGATTTCATGTGGGGCATCAGTAGGTATGTAAATCAGGTGTTAGATCAGTGGCACAAAGGCATTTAACCCCTTAAAAATAGCTGTTACTTATTCAAATCTGTGAAAATGGGCGATTTGCCCACTTTGATGCCAGTTCTGATGTCGATAACCCATTTGTGCCAGGCTGGAGTGACTTGGATTTCATGTGGGGCATCAGTAGGTATGTAAATCAGGTGTTAGATCAGTGGCACAAAGGCATTTAACCCCTTAAAAATAGCTGTTACTTATTCAAATCTGTGAAAATGGATGTTTTGCCCACTTTGATGCCAGTTCTGATGTCGATAACCCATTTGTGCCAGGCTGGAGAGACTTGGATTTCATGTGGGGCATCATTAGGAATGTAAATCAGGTGTTAGATCAGTGGCAAAAAGGCATTTAACCCCTTAAAAATAGCTGTTACTTATTCAAATCTGTGAAAATGGGCGATTTGCCAACTTTGATGCCAGTTCTGATGTCGATAACCAATTTATGCCAGGCTGGAGTGACTTGGATTTCATGTGGGGCATCAGTATGTATGTAAATCAGGTGTTAGATCAGTGGCACAAAGGCATTTAACCCCTTAAAAATAGCTGTTACTTATTCAAATCTGTGAAAATGGATGATTTGCCCACTTTGATGCCAGTTCTGATGTCGAAAACCCATTTGTGCCAGGCTGGAGTGACTTGGATTTCATGTGGGGCAACAGTAGGTATGTAAATCAGGTGTTAGATCAGTGGCACAAAGGCATTTAACCCCTTAAAAATAGCTGTTACTTATTCAAATCTGTGAAAATGGGTGATTTGCCCACTTTGATGCCAGTTCTGATGTAGATAACCCATTTGTGCCAGGCTGGAGTGACTTGGATTTCATGTGGGGCATCAGTAGGTATGTAAATTAGGTGTTAGATCAGTGGCACAAAGGCATTTAACCCCTTAAAAATAGCTGTTACTTATTCAAATCTGTGAAAATGGGCGATTTGCCAACTTTGATGCCAGTTCTGATGTCGATAACCCATTTGTGCCATGCTGGAGTGACTTGGATTTCATGTGGGGCATCAGTAGGTATGTAAAGCAGGTGTTAGATCAGTGGCACAAAGGCATTTAACCCCTTAAAAATAGCTGTTACTTATTCAAATCTGTGAAAATGGGTGATTTGCCCACTTTGATGCCAGTTCTGGTGTCGATAACCCATTTGTGCCAGGCTGGAGTGACTTGGATTTCATGTGGGGCATCAGTAGGTATGTAAATCAGGTGTTAGATCAGTGGCACAAAGGCATTTAACCCCTTAAAAATAGCTGTTACTTATTCAAATCTGTGAAAATGGGTGATTTGCCCACTTTGATGCCAGTTCTGATGTCGATAACCCATTTGTGCCAGGCTGGAGTGACTTGGATTTCATGTGGGGCATCAGTAGGTATGTAAATCAGGTGTTAGATCAGTGGCACAAAAGCATTTAACCCCTTAAAAATAGCTGTTACTTATTCAAATCTGTGAAAATGGGCGATTTGCCCACTTTGATGCCAGTTCTGATGTCGATAACCCATTTGTGCCAGGCTGGAGTGACTTGGATTTCATGTGGGGCATCAGTAGGTATGTAAATCAGGTGTTAGATCAGTGGCACAAAGGCATTTAACCCCTTAAAAATAGCTGTTACTTATTCAAATCTGTGAAAATGGGCGATTTGCCCACTTTGATGCCAGTTCTGATGTCGATAACCCATTTGTGCCAGGCTGGAGTGACTTGGATTTCATGTGGGGCATCAGTAGGTATGTAAATCAGGTGTTAGATCAGTGGCACAAAGGCATTTAACCCCTTAAAAATAGCTGTTACTTATTCAAATCTGTGAAAATGGATGATTTGCCCACTTTGATGCCAGTTCTGATGTCGATAACCCATTTGTGCCAGGCTGGAGTGACTTGGATTTCATGTGGGTCATCAGTAGGTATGTAAATCAGGTGTTAGATCAGTGGCACAAAGGCATTTAACCCCTTAAAAATAACTGTTACTTATTCAAATCTGTGAAAATGGGTGATTTGCCCACTTTGATGCCAGTTCTGATGTCGATAACCCATTTGTGCCAGGCTTGAGTGACTTGGATTTCATGTGGGGCCTCAGTAGGTATGTAAATCAGGTGTTAGATCAGTGGCACAAAGGCATTTAACCCCTTAAAAATAGCTGTTACTTATTCAAATCTGTGAAAATGGGCGATTTGCCAACTTTGATGCCAGTTCTGATGTCGATAACCCATTTGTGCCATGCTGGAATGACTTGGATTTCATGTGGGGCATCAGTAGGTATGTAAATCAGGTGTTAGATCAGTGGCACAAAGGCATTTAACCCCTTAAAAATAGCTGTTACTTATTCAAATCTGTGAAAATGGGCGATTTGCCCACTTTGATGCCAGTTCTGATGTCGATAACCCATTTGTGCCAGGCTGGAGTGACTTGGATTTCATGTGGGGCATCAGTAGGTATGTAAATCAGGTGTTAGATCAGTGGCACAAAGGCATTTAACCCCTTAAAAATAGCTGTTACTTATTCAAATCTGTGAAAATGGGTGATTTGCCCACTTTGATGCCAGTTCTGATGTCGATAACCCATTTGTGCCAGGCTGGAGTGACTTGGATTTCATGTGGGGCATCAGTAGGTATGTAAATCAGGTGTTAGATCAGTGGCACAAAGGCACTTAACCCCTTAAAAATAGCTGTTACTTATTCAAATCTGTAAAAATGGGTGATTTGCCCACTTTGATGCCAGTTCTGATGTCGATAACCCATTTGTGCCAGGCTGGAGTGACTTGGATTTCATGTGGGGCATCAGTAGGTATGTAAATCAGGTGTTAGATCAGTGGCACAAAGGCATTTAACCCCTTAAAAATAGCTGTTACTCATTCAAATCTGTTTAAATGGGCGATTTGCCCACTTTGATGCCAGTTCTGATGTCGATAACCCATTTATGCCAGGCTGGAGTGACTTGGATTTCATGTGGGGCATCAGTAGGTATGTAAATCAGGTGTTGGATCAGTGGCACAAAGGCATTTAACCCCTTAAAAATAGCTGTTACTTGTTCAAATCTGTGAAAATGGGTGATTTGTCCTCTTTGTTGCCAGTTCTGATGTCGATAACCCATTTGTGCCAGGCTGGAGTGACTTGGATTTCATGTGGGGCATCAGTAGGTATGTAAATCAGGTGTTAGATCAGTGGCACAAAGGCATTTAACCCCTTAAAAATAGCTGTTACTTATTCAAATCTGTTTAAATGGGCGATTTGCCCACTTTGATGCCAGTTCTGATGTCGATAACCCATTTGTGCCAGGCTGGAGTGACTTGGATTTCATGTGGGGCATCAGTAGGTATGTAAATCAGGTGTTGGGTCAGTGGCACAAAGGCATTTAACCCCTTAAAAATAGCTGTTACTTGTTCAAATCTGTGAAAATGGGCGATTTGCCCACTTTGATGCCAGTTCTGATGTCGATAACCCATTTGTGCCAGGCTGGAGTGACTTGGATTTCATGTGGGGCATCAGTAGGTATGTAAATCAGGTGTTGGATCAGTGGCACAAAGGCATTTAACCCCTTAAAAATAGCTGTTACTTGTTCAAATCTGTGATAATGGGTGATTAGCCCTCTTTGTTGCCAGTTCTGATGTCGATAACCCATTTGTGCCAGGCTGGAGTGACTTGGATTTCATGTGGGGCATCAGTAGGTATGTAAATCAGGTGTTAGATCAGTGGCACAAAGGCATTTAACCCCTTAAAAATAGCTGTTACTCATTCAAATCTGTTTAAATGGGCGATTTGCCCACTTTGATGCCAGTTCTGATGTCGATAACCCATTTATGCCAGGCTGGAGTGACTTGGATTTCATGTGGGGCATCAGTAGGTATGTAAATCAGGTGTTGGATCAGTGGCACAAAGGCATTTAACCCCTTAAAAATAGCTGTTACTTATTCAAATCTGTGAAAATGGATGATTTGCCCACTTTGATGCCAGTTCTGATGTCGAAAACCCATTTGTGCCAGGCTGGAGTGACTTGGATTTCATGTGGGGCAACAGTAGGTATGTAAATCAGGTGTTAGATCAGTGGCACAAAGGCATTTAACCCCTTAAAAATAGCTGTTACTTATTCAAATCTGTGAAAATGGGTGATTTGCCCACTTTGATGCCAGTTCTGATGTAGATAACCCATTTGTGCCAGGCTGGAGTGACTTGGATTTCATGTGGGGCATCAGTAGGTATGTAAATCAGGTGTTAGATCAGTGGCACAAAGGCATTTAACCCCTTAAAAATAGCTGTTACTTATTCAAATCTGTGAAAATGGGCGATTTGCCAACTTTGATGCCAGTTCTGATGTCGATAACCCATTTGTGCCAGGCTGGAGTGACTTGGATTTCATGTGGGGCATTAGTAGGTATGTAAAGCAGGTGTTAGATCAGTGGCACAAAGGCATTTAACCCCTTAAAAATAGCTGTTACTTATTCAAATCTGTGAAAATGGGTGATTTGCCCACTTTGATGCCAGTTCTGATGTCGATAACCCATTTGTGCCAGGCTGGAGTGACTTGGATTTCATGTGGGGCATCAGTAGGTATGTAAATCAGGTGTTAGATCAGTGGCACAAAGGCATTTAACCCCTTAAAAATAGCTGTTACTTATTCAAATCTGTGAAAATGGGTGATTTGCCCACTTTGATGCCAGTTCTGATGTCGATAACCCATTTGTGCCAGGCTGGAGTGACTTGGATTTCATGTGGGGCATCAGTAGGTATGTAAATCAGGTGTTAGATCAGTGGCACAAAAGCATTTAACCCCTTAAAAATAGCTGTTACTTATTCAAATCTGTGAAAATGGGCGATTTGCCCACTTTGATGCCAGTTCTGATGTCGATAACCCATTTGTGCCAGGCTGGAGTGACTTGGATTTCATGTGGGGCATCAGTAGGTATGTAAATCAGGTGTTAGATCAGTGGCACAAAGGCATTTAACCCCTTAAAAATAGCTGTTACTTATTCAAATCTGTGAAAATGGGCGATTTGCCCACTTTGATGCCAGTTCTGATGTCGATAACCCATTTGTGCCAGGCTGGAGTGACTTGGATTTCATGTGGGGCATCAGTAGGTATGTAAATCAGGTGTTAGATCAGTGGCACAAAGGCATTTAACCCCTTAAAAATAGCTGTTACTTATTCAAATCTGTGAAAATGGATGATTTGCCCACTTTGATGAAAGTTCTGATGTCGATAACCCATTTGTGCCAGGCTGGAGTGACTTGGATTTCATGTGGGTCATCAGTAGGTATGTAAATCAGGTGTTAGATCAGTGGCACAAAGGCATTTAACCCCTTAAAAATAACTGTTACTTATTCAAATCTGTGAAAATGGGTGATTTGCCCACTTTGATGCCAGTTCTGATGTCGATAACCCATTTGTGCCAGGCTGGAGTGACTTGGATTTCATGTGGGGCCTCAGTAGGTATGTAAATCAGGTGTTAGATCAGTGGCACAAAGGCATTTAACCCCTTAAAAATAGCTGTTACTTATTCAAATCTGTGAAAATGGGCGATTTGCCAACTTTGATGCCAGTTCTGATGTCGATAACCCATTTGTGCCATGCTGGAGTGACTTGGATTTCATGTGGGGCATCAGTAGGTATGTAAATCAGGTGTTAGATCAGTGGCACAAAGGCATTTAACCCCTTAAAAATAGCTGTTACTTATTCAAATCTGTTTAAATGGGCGATTTGCCCACTTTGATGCCAGTTCTGATGTCGATAACCCATTTGTGCCAGGCTGGAGTGACTTGGATTTCATGTGGGGCATCAGTAGGTATGTAAATCAGGTGTTGGATGAGTGGCACAAAGGCATTTAACCCCTTAAAAATAGCTGTTACTTGTTCAAATCTGTGAAAATGGGCGATTTGCCGACTTTGATGCCAGTTCTGATGTCGATAACCCATTTGTGCCAGGCTGGAGAGACTTGGATTTCATGTGGGGCATCAGTAGGTATGTAAATCAGGTGTTAGATCAGTGGCAAAAAGGCATTTAACCCCTTAAAAATAGCTGTTACTTATTCAAATCTGTGAAAATGGGCGATTTGCCAACTTTGATGCCAGTTCTGATGTCGATAACCCATTTATGCCAGGCTGGAGTGACTTGGATTTCATGTGGGACATCAGTATGTATGTAAATCAGGTGTTAGATCAGTGGCACAAAGGCATTTAACCCCTTAAAAATAGCTGTTACTTATTCAAATCTGTGAAAATGGATGATTTGCCCAATTTGATGCCAGTTCTGATGTCGAAAACCCATTTGTGCCAGGCTGGAGTGACTTGGATTTCATGTGGGGCAACAGTAGGTATGTAAATCAGGTGTTAGATCAGTGGCACAAAGGCATTTAACCCCTTAAAAATAGCTGTTACTTATTAAAATCTGTGAAAATGGGTGATTTGCCCACTTTGATGCCAGTTCTGATGTCGATAACCCATTTGTGCCAGGCTGGAGTGACTTGGATTTCATGTGGGGCATCAGTAGGTATGTAAATCAGGTGTTAGATCAGTGGCACAAAGGCATTTAACCCCTTAAAAATAGCTGTTACTCATTCAAATCTGTTTAAATGGGCGATTTGCCCACTTTGATGCCAGTTCTGATGTCGATAACCCATTTATGCCAGGCTGGAGTGACTTGGATTTCATGTGGGGCATCAGTAGGTATGTAAATCAGGTGTTGGGTCAGTGGCACAAAGGCATTTAACCCCTTAAAAATAGCTGTTACTTGTTCAAATCTGTGAAAATGGGTGATTTGTCCTCTTTGTTGCCAGTTCTGATGTCGATAACCCATTTGTGCCAGGCTGGAGTGACTTGGATTTCATGTGGGGCATCAGTAGGTATGTAAATCAGGTGTTAGATCAGTGGCACAAAGGCATTTAACCCCTTAAAAATAGCTGTTACTTGTTCAAATCTGTTTAAATGGGCGATTTGCCCACTTTGATGCCAGTTCTGATGTCGATAACCCATTTGTGCCAGGCTGGAGTGACTTGGATTTCATGTGGGGCATCAGTAGGTATGTAAATCAGGTGTTGGGTCAGTGGCACAAAGGCATTTAACCCCTTAAAAATAGCTGTTACTTGTTCAAATCTGTGAAAATGGGCGATTTGCCCACTATGATGCCAGTTCTGATGTCGATAACCCATTTGTGCCAGGCTGGAGTGACTTGGATTTCATGTGGGGCATCAGTAGGTATGTAAATCAGGTGTTGGATCAGTGGCACAAAGGCATTTAACCCCTTAAAAATAGCTGTTACTTGTTCAAATCTGTGAAAATGGGTGATTTGCCCTCTTTGTTGCCAGTTCTGATGTCGATAACCCATTTGTTCCAGGCTGGAGTGACTTGGATTTCATGTGGGGCATCAGTAGGTATGTAAATCAGGTGTTAGATCAGTGGCACAAAGGCATTTAACCCCTTAAAAATAGCTGTTACTTATTCAAATCTGTGAAAATGGGCGATTTGCCCACTTTGATGCCAGTTCTGATGTCGATAACCCATTTGTGCCAGGCTGGAATGACTTGGATTTCATGTGGGGCATCAGTAGGTATGTAAATCAGGTGTTAGATCAGTGGCTCAAAGCCATTTAATCCCCTAAAAAATAGCTGTTACTTATTCAAATCTGTGAAAATGGGTGATTTGCCCACTTTGATGCCAGTTCTGATGTCGATAGCCAATTTGTGCCAGGCTGGAGTGACTTGGATTTCATGTGGGGCATCAGTAGGTATGTAAATCAGGTGTTAGATCAGTGGCACAAAGGCATTTAACCCCTTAAAAATAGCTGTTACTTATTCAAATCTGTGAAAATGGGCGATTTGCCAACTTTGATGCCAGTTCTGATGTCGATAACCCATTTATGCCAGGATGGAGTGACATGGATTTCATGTGGGGCATCAGTAGATATGTAAATCAGGTGTTAGATCAGTGGCACAAAGGCATTTAACCCCTTAAAAATAGCTGTTACTTATTCAAATCTGTGAAAATGGGCGATTTGCCAACTTTGATGCCAGTTCTGATGTCGATAACCCATTTTAGCCATGCTGGAGTGACTTGGATTTCATGTGGGGCATCAGTAGGTATGTAAATCAGGTGTTAGATCAGTGGCACAAAGGCATTTAACCCCTTAAAAATAGCTGTTACTTATTCAAATCTGTGAAAATGGGCGATTTGCCCACTTTGATGCCAGTTCTGATGTCGATAACCCATTTGTGCCAGGCTGGAGTGACTTGGATTTCATGTGGGGCATCAGTAGGTATGAAAATCAGGTGTTAGATCAGTGGCACAAAAGCATTTAACCCCTTAAAAATAGCTGTTACTTATTCAAATCTGTGAAAATGGGCGATTTGCCCACTTTGATGCCAGTTCTGATGTCGATAACCCATTTGTGCCAGGCTGGAGTGACTTGGATTTCATGTGGGGCATCAGTAGGTATGTAAATCAGGTGTTAGATCAGTGGCACAAAGGCATTTAACCCCTTAAAAATAGCTGTTACTTATTCAAATCTGTGAAAATGGGCGATTTGCCCACTTTGATGCCAGTTCTGATGTCGATAACCCATTTGTGCTAGGCTGGAGTGACTTGGATTTCATGTGGGGCATCAGTAGGTATGTAAATCAGGTGTTAGATCAGTGGCACAAAGGCATTTAACCCCTTAAAAATAGCTGTTACTTATTCAAATATGTGAAAATGGGCGATTTGCCCACTTTGATGCCAGTTCTGATGTCGATAACCCATTTGTGCCAGGCTGGAGTGACTTGGATTTCATGTGGGGCAACAGTAGGTATGTAAATCAGGTGTTAGATCAGTGGCACAAAGGCATTTAACCCCTTAAAAATAGCTGTTACTTATTCAAATCTGTGAAAATGGGCGATTTGCCCACTTTGATGCCAGTTCTGATGTCGATAACCCATTTGTGCCAGGCTGGAGTGACTTGGATTTCATGTGGGGCATCAGTAGGTATGTAAATCAGGTGTTAGATCAGTGGCACAAAGGCATTTAACCCCTTAAAAATAGCTGTTACTTATTCAAATCTGTGAAAATGGGTGATTTGCCCACTTTGATGCCAGTTCTGATGTCGATAACCCATTTGTGCCAGGCTGGAGTGACTTGGATTTCATGTGGGGCCTCAGTAGGTATGTAAATCAGGTGTTAGATCAGTGGCACAAAGGCATTTAACCCCTTAAAAATAGCTGTTACTTATTCAAATCTGTGAAAATGGGCGATTTGCCAACTTTGATGCCAGTTCTGATGTCGATATGCCATTTGTGCCAGGGTGGAGTGACTTGGATTTCATGTGGGGCATCAGTAGGTATGTAAATCAGGTGTTAGATCAGTGGCACAAATGCACTTAACCCCTTAAAAATAGCTGTTACTTATTCAAATCTGTGAAAATGGGTGACTTGCCCACTTTGATGCCAGTTCTGATGTCGATAACCCATTTGTGCCAGGCTGGAGTGACTTGGATTTCATGTGGGGCATCAGTAGGTATGTAAATCAGGTGTTAGATCAGTGGCACAAAGGCATTTAACCCCTTAAAAATAGCTGTTACTTATTCAAATCTGTGAAAATGGGTGATTTGCCCACTTTGATACCAGTTCTGATGTCGATAACCCATTTGTGCCAGGCTGGAGTGACTTGGATTTCATGTGGGGCATCAGTAGGTATGTAAATCAGGTGTTAGATCAGTGGCACAAAGGCATTTAACCCCTTAAAAATAGCTGTTATTTATTCAAATATGTGAAAATGGGCGATTTGCCCACTTTGATGCCAGTTCTGATGTCGATAACCCATTTGTGCCAGGCTGGAGTGACTTGGATTTCATGTGGGGCATCAGTAGGTATGTAAATCAGGTGTTAGATCAGTGGCACAAAGGCATTTAACCCCTTAAAAATAGCTGTTACTTATTCAAATCTGTGAAAATGGATGTTTTGCCCACTTTGATGCCAGTTCTGATGTCGATAACCCATATGTGCCAGGCTGGAGTGACTTGGATTTCATGTGGGGCATCAGTAGGTATGTAAATCAGGTGGTAGATCAGTGGCAAAAAGGCATTTAACCCCTTAAAAATAGCTGTTACTTATTCAAATCTGTGAAAATGGGTGATTTGCCCACTTTGATGCCAGTTCTGATGTCGATAACCCATTTGTGCCAGGCTGGAGTGACTTGGATTTCATGTGAGGCATCAGTAGGTATGTAAATCGGGTGTTAGATCAGTGGCACAAAGGCATTTAACCACTTAAAAATAGCTGTTACTTATTCAAAGCTGTGAAAATGGGCGATTTGCCCACTTTGATGCCAGTTCTGATGTCGATAACCCATTTGTGCCAGGCTGGAGAGACTTGGATTTCATGTGGGGCATCAGTAGGAATGTAAATCAGGTGTTAGATCAGTGGAATAAAAAGGCATTTAACCCCTTAAAAATAGCTGTTACTTATTCAAATCTGTGAAAATGGGCGATTTGCCAACTTTGATGCCAGTTCTGATGTCGATAACCCATTTATGCCAGGCTGGAGTGACTTGGATTTCATGTGGGGCATCAGTATGTATGTAAATCAGGTGTTAGATCAGTGGCACAAAGGCATTTAACCCCTTAAAAATAGCTGTTACTTATTCAAATCTGTGAAAATGGATGATTTGCCCACTTTGATGCCAGTTCTGATGTCGAAAACCCATTTGTGCCAGGCTGGAGTGACTTGGATTTCATGTGGGGCAACAGTAGGTATGTAAATCAGGTGTTAGATCAGTGGCACAAAGGCATTTAACCCCTTCAAAATAGCTGTTACTTATTCAAATCTGTGAAAATGGGTGATTTGCCCACTTTGACGCCAGTTCTGATGTCGATAACCCATTTGTGCCAGGCTGGAGTGACTTGGATTTCATGTGGGGCATCAGTAGGTATGTAAATCAGGTGTTGGATGAGTGGCACAAAGGCATTTAACCCCTTAAAAATAGCTGTTACTTGTTCAAATCTGTGAAAATGGGCGATTTGCCCACTTTGATGCCAGTTCTGATGTCGATAACCCATTTGTGCCAGGCTGGAGAGACTTGGATTTCATGTGGGGCATCAGTAGGTATGTAAATCAGGTGTTAGATCAGTGGCAAAAAGGCATTTAACCCCTTAAAAATAGCTGTTACTTATTCAAATCTGTGAAAATGGGCGATTTGCCAACTTTGATGCCAGTTCTGATGTCGATAACCCATTTATGCCAGGCTGGAGTGACTTGGATTTCATGTGGGGCATCAGTATGTATGTAAATCAGGTGTTAGATCAGTGGCACAAAGGCATTTAACCCCTTAAAAATAGCTGTTACTTATTCAAATCTGTGAAAATGGATGATTTGCCCACTTTGATGCCAGTTCTGATGTCGAAAACCCATTTGTGCCAGGCTGGAGTGACTTGGATTTCATGTGGGGCAACAGTAGGTATGTAAATCAGGTGTTAGATCAGTGGCACAAAGGCATTTAACCCCTTAAAAATAGCTGTTACTTATTCAAATCTGTGAAAATGGGTGATTTGCCCACTTTGATGCCAGTTCTGATGTCGATAACCCATTTGTGCCAGGCTGGAGTGACTTGGATTTCATGTGGGGCATCAGTAGGTATGTAAATCAGGTGTTAGATCAGTGGCACAAAGGCATTTAACCCCTTAAAAATAGCTGTTACTTATTCAAATCTGTGAAAATGGGCGATTTGCCAACTTTGATGCCAGTTCTGATGTCGATAACCCATTTGTGCCATGCTGTAGTGACTTGGATTTCATGTGGGGCATCAGTAGGTATGTAAAGCAGGTGTTAGATCAGTGGCACAAAGGCATTTAACCCCTTAAAAATAGCTGTTACTTATTCAAATCTGTGAAAATGGGTGATTTGCCCACTTTGATGCCAGTTCTGATGTTGATAACCCATTTGTGCCAGGCTGGAGTGACTTGGATATCATGTGGGGCATCAGTAGGTATGTAAATCAGGTGTTAGATCAGTGGCACAAAGGCATTTAACCCCTTAAAAATAGCTGTTACTTATTCAAATCTGTGAAAATGGGTGATTTGCCCATTTTGATGCCAGTTCTGATGTCGATAACCCATTTGTGCCAGGCTGGAGTGACTTGGATTTCATGTGGGGCATCAGTAGGTATGTAAATCAGGTGTTAGATCAGTGGCACAAAAGCATTTAACCCCTTAAAAATAGCTGTTACTTATTCAAATCTGTGAAAATGGGTGATTTGCCCACTTTGATGCCAGTTCTGATGTCGATAACCCATTTGTGCCAGGCTGGAGTGACTTGGATTTCATGTGGGGCATCAGTAGGTATGTAAATCAGGTGTTAGATCAGTGGCACAAAGGCATTTAACCCCTTAAAAATAGCTGTTACTTATTCAAATCTGTGAAAATGGGCGATTTGCCCACTTTGATGCCAGTTCTGATGTCGATAACCCATTTGTGCTAGGCTGGAGTGACTTGGATTTCATGTGGGGCATCAGTAGGTATGTAAATCAGGTGTTAGATCAGTGGCACAAAGGTATTTAACCCCTTAAAAATAGCTGTTACTTATTCAAATCTGTGAAAATGGATGATTTGCCCACTTTGATGCCAGTTCTGATGTCGATAACCCATTTGTGCCAGGCTGGAGTGACTTGGATTTCATGTGGGTCATCAGTAGGTATGTAAATCAGGTGTTAGATCAGTGGCACAAAGGCATTTAACCCCTTAAAAATAACTGTTACTTATTCAAATCTGTGAAAATGGGTGATTTGCCCACTTTGATGCCAGTTCTGATGTCGATAACCCATTTGTGCCAGGCTGGAGTGACTTGGATTTCATGTGGGGCCTCAGTAGGTATGTAAATCAGGTGTTAGATCAGTGGCACAAAGGCATTTAACCCCTTAAAAATAGCTGTTACTTATTCAAATCTGTGAAAATGGGCGATTTGCCAACTTTGATGCCAGTTCTGATGTCGATAACCCATTTGTGCCATGCTGGAGTGACTTGGATTTCATGTGGGGCATCAGTAGGTATGTAAATCAGGTGTTAGATCAGTGGCACAAAGGCATTTAACCCCTTAAAAATAGCTGTTACTTATTCAAATCTGTGAAAATGGGCGATTTGCCCACTTTGATGCCAGTTCTGATGTCGATAACCCATTTGTGCCAGGCTGGAGTGACTTGGATTTCATGTGGGGCATCAGTAGGTATGTAAATCAGGTGTTAGATCAGTGGCACAAAGGCATTTAACCCCTTAAAAATAGCTGTTACTTATTCAAATCTGTGAAAATGGGTGATTTGCCCACTTTGATGCCAGTTCTGATGTCGATAACCCATTTGTGCCAGGCTGGAGTGACTTGGATTTCATGTGGGGCATCAGTAGGTATGTAAATCAGGTGTTAGATCAGTGGCACAAAGGCACTTAACCCCTTAAAAATAGCTGTTACTTATTCAAATCTGTAAAAATGGGTGATTTGCCCACTTTGATGCCAGTTCTGATGTCGATAACCCATTTGTGCCAGGCTGGAGTGACTTGGATTTCATGTGGGGCATCAGTAGGTATGTAAATCAGGTGTTAGATCAGTGGCACAAAGGCATTTAACCCCTTAAAAATAGCTGTTACTTATTCAAATCTGTTTAAATGGGCGATTTGCCCACTTTGATGCCAGTTCTGATGTCGATAACCCATTTGTGCCAGGCTGGAGTGACTTGGATTTCATGTGGGGCATCAGTAGGTATGTAAATCAGGTGTTAGATCAGTGGCACAAAGGCATTTAACCCCTTAAAAATAGCTGTTACTTATTCAAATCTGTGAAAATGGGTGATTTGCCCACTTTGATACCAGTTCTGATGTCGATAACCCATTTGTGCCAGGCTGGAGTGACTTGGATTTCATGTGGGGCATCAGTAGGTATGTAAATCAGGTGTTAGATCAGTGGCACAAAGGCATTTAACCCCTTAAAAATAGCTGTTACTTATTCAAATATGTGAAAATGGGCGATTTGCCCACTTTGATGCCAGTTCTGATGTCGATAACCCATTTGTGCCAGGCTGGAGTGACTTGGATTTCATGTGGGGCAACAGTAGGTATGTAAATCAGGTGTTAGATCAGTGGCACAAAGGCATTTAACCCCTTAAAAATAGCTGTTACTTATTCAAATCTGTGAAAATGGGCGATTTGCCCACTTTGATGCCAGTTCTGATGTCGATAACCCATTTGTGCCAGGCTGGAGTGACTTGGATTTCATGTGGGGCATCAGTAGGTATGTAAATCAGGTGTTAGATCCGTGGCACAAAGGCATTTAACCCCTTAAAAATAGCTGTTACTTATTCAAATCTGTGAAAATGGGTGATTTGCCCACTTTGATGCCAGTTCTGATGTCGATAACCCATTTGTGCCAGGCTGGAGTGACTTGGATTTCATGTGGGGCCTCAGTAGGTATGTAAATCAGGTGTTAGATCAGTGGCACAAAGGCATTTAACCCCTTAAAAATAGCTGTTACTTATTCAAATCTGTGAAAATGGGCGATTTGCCAACTTTGATGCCAGTTCTGATGTCGACATGCCATTTGTGCCAGGGTGGAGTGACTTGGATTTCATGTGGGGCATCAGTAGGTATGTAAATCAGGTGTTAGATCAGTGGCACAAAGGCACTTAACCCCTTAAAAATAGCTGTTACTTATTCAAATCTGTGAAAATGGGTGATTTGCCCACTTTGATGCCAGTTCTGATGTCGATAACCCATTTGTGCCAGGCTGGAGTGACTTGGATTTCATGTGGGGCATCAGTAGGTATGTAAATCAGGTGTTAGATCAGTGGCACAAAGGCATTTAACCCCTTAAAAATAGCTGTTACTTATTCAAATCTGTGAAAATGGGTGATTTGCCCACTTTGATACCAGTTCTGATGTCGATAACCCATTTGTGCCAGGCTGGAGTGACTTGGATTTCATGTGGGGCATCAGTAGGTATGTAAATCAGGTGTTAGATCAGTGGCACAAAGGCATTTAACCCCTTAAAAATAGCTGTTATTTATTCAAATATGTGAAAATGGGCGATTTGCCCACTTTGATGCCAGTTCTGATGTCGATAACCCATTTGTGCCAGGCTGGAGTGACTTGGATTTCATGTGGGGCATCAGTAGGTATGTAAATCAGGTGTTAGATCAGTGGCACAAAGGCATTTAACCCCTTAAAAATAGCTGTTACTTATTCAAATCTGTGAAAATGGGCGATTTACCCACTTTGATGCCAGTTCTGATGTCGATAACCCATTTGTGCCAGGCTGGAGTGACTTGGATTTCATGTGGGGCATCAGTAGGTATGTAAATCAGGTGTTAGATCAGTGGCACAAAGGCATTTAACCCCTTAAAAATAGCTGTTACTTATACAAATCTGTGAAAATGGATGATTTGCCCACTTTGATGCCAGTTCTGATGTCGATAACCCATTTGTGCCAGGCTGGAGTGACTTGGATTTCATGTGGGTCGTCAGTAGGTATGTAAATCAGGTGTTAGATCAGTGGCACAAAGGCATTTAACCCCTTAAAAATAACTGTTACTTATTCAAATCTGTGAAAATGGGTGATTTGCCCACTTTGATGCCAGTTCTGATGTCGATAACCCATTTGTGCCAGGCTGGAGTGACTTGGATTTCATGTGGGCATCAGTAGGTATGTAAATCAGGTGTTAGATCAGTGGCACAAATGCATTTAACCCCTTAAAAATAGCTGTTACTTATTCAAATCTGTGAAAATGGGCGATTTGCCAACTTTGATGCCAGTTCTGATGTCGATAACCCATTTTAGCCATGCTGGAGTGACTTGGATTTCATGTGGGGCATCAGTAGGTATGTAAATCAGGTGTTAGATCAGTGGCACAAAGGCATTTAACCCCTTAAAAATAGCTGTTACTTATTCAAATCTGAGAAAATGGGCGATTTGCCCACTTTGATGCCAGTTCTGATGTCGATAACCCATTTGTGCCAGGCTGGAGTGACTTGGATTTCATGTGGGGCATCAGTAGGTATGTAAATCAGGTGTTAGATCAGTGGCACAAAGGCATTTAACCCCTTAAAAATAGCTGATACTTATTCAAATCTGTGAAAATGGGCGATTTGCCCACTTTGATGCCAGTTCTGATGTCGATAACCCATTTGTGCCAGGCTGGAGTGACTTGGATTTCATGTGGGGCATCAGTAGGTATGTAAATCAGGTGTTAGATCAGTGGCACAAAGGCATTTAACCCCTTAAAAATAGCTGTTACTTATTCAAATCTGTGAAAATGGATGTTTTGCCCACTTTGATGCCAGTTCTGATGTCGATAACCCATTTGTGCCAGGCTGGAGAGACTTGGATTTCATGTGGGGCATCATTAGGAATGTAAATCAGGTGTTAGATCAGTGGCAAAAAGGCATTTAACCCCTTAAAAATAGCTGTTACTTATTCAAATCTGTGAAAATGGGCGATTTGCCAACTTTGATGCCAGTTCTGATGTCGATAACCCATTTATGCCAGGCTGGAGTGACTTGGATTTCATGTGGGGCATCAGTATGTATGTAAATCAGGTGTTAGATCAGTGGCACAAAGGCATTTAACCCCTTAAAAATAGCTGTTACTTATTCAAATCTGTGAAAATGGATGATTTGCCCACTTTGATGCCAGTTCTGATGTCGAAAACCCATTTGTGCCAGGCTGGAGTGACTTGGATTTCATGTGGGGCAACAGTAGGTATGTAAATCAGGTGTTAGATCAGTGGCACAAAGGCATTTAACCCCTTAAAAATAGCTGTTACTTATTCAAATCTGTGAAAATGGGTGATTTGCCCACTTTGATGCCAGTTCTGATGTAGATAACCCATTTGTGCCAGGCTGGAGTGACTTGGATTTCATGTGGGGCATCAGTAGGTATGTAAATTAGGTGTTAGATCAGTGGCACAAAGGCATTTAACCCCTTAAAAATAGCTGTTACTTATTCAAATCTGTGAAAATGGGCGATTTGCCAACTTTGATGCCAGTTCTGATGTCGATAACCCATTTGTGCCATGCTGGAGTGACTTGGATTTCATGTGGGGCATCAGTAGGTATGTAAAGCAGGTGTTAGATCAGTGGCACAAAGGCATTTAACCCCTTAAAAATAGCTGTTACTTATTCAAATCTGTGAAAATGGGTGATTTGCCCACTTTGATGCCAGTTCTGGTGTCGATAACCCATTTGTGCCAGGCTGGAGTGACTTGGATTTCATGTGGGGCATCAGTAGGTATGTAAATCAGGTGTTAGATCAGTGGCACAAAGGCATTTAACCCCTTAAAAATAGCTGTTACTTATTCAAATCTGTGAAAATGGGTGATTTGCCCACTTTGATGCCAGTTCTGATGTCGATAACCCATTTGTGCCAGGCTGGAGTGACTTGGATTTCATGTGGGGCATCAGTAGGTATGTAAATCAGGTGTTAGATCAGTGGCACAAAAGCATTTAACCCCTTAAAAATAGCTGTTACTTATTCAAATCTGTGAAAATGGGCGATTTGCCCACTTTGATGCCAGTTCTGATGTCGATAACCCATTTGTGCCAGGCTGGAGTGACTTGGATTTCATGTGGGGCATCAGTAGGTATGTAAATCAGGTGTTAGATCAGTGGCACAAAGGCATTTAACCCCTTAAAAATAGCTGTTACTTATTCAAATCTGTGAAAATGGGCGATTTGCCCACTTTGATGCCAGTTCTGATGTCGATAACCCATTTGTGCCAGGCTGGAGTGACTTGGATTTCATGTGGGGCATCAGTAGGTATGTAAATCAGGTGTTAGATCAGTGGCACAAAGGCATTTAACCCCTTAAAAATAGCTGTTACTTATTCAAATCTGTGAAAATGGATGATTTGCCCACTTTGATGCCAGTTCTGATGTCGATAACCCATTTGTGCCAGGCTGGAGTGACTTGGATTTCATGTGGGTCATCAGTAGGTATGTAAATCAGGTGTTAGATCAGTGGCACAAAGGCATTTAACCCCTTAAAAATAACTGTTACTTATTCAAATCTGTGAAAATGGGTGATTTGCCCACTTTGATGCCAGTTCTGATGTCGATAACCCATTTGTGCCAGGCTTGAGTGACTTGGATTTCATGTGGGGCCTCAGTAGGTATGTAAATCAGGTGTTAGATCAGTGGCACAAAGGCATTTAACCCCTTAAAAATAGCTGTTACTTATTCAAATCTGTGAAAATGGGCGATTTGCCAACTTTGATGCCAGTTCTGATGTCGATAACCCATTTGTGCCATGCTGGAATGACTTGGATTTCATGTGGGGCATCAGTAGGTATGTAAATCAGGTGTTAGATCAGTGGCACAAAGGCATTTAACCCCTTAAAAATAGCTGTTACTTATTCAAATCTGTGAAAATGGGCGATTTGCCCACTTTGATGCCAGTTCTGATGTCGATAACCCATTTGTGCCAGGCTGGAGTGACTTGGATTTCATGTGGGGCATCAGTAGGTATGTAAATCAGGTGTTAGATCAGTGGCACAAAGGCATTTAACCCCTTAAAAATAGCTGTTACTTATTCAAATCTGTGAAAATGGGTGATTTGCCCACTTTGATGCCAGTTCTGATGTCGATAACCCATTTGTGCCAGGCTGGAGTGACTTGGATTTCATGTGGGGCATCAGTATGTATGTAAATCAGGTGTTAGATCAGTGGCACAAAGGCACTTAACCCCTTAAAAATAGCTGTTACTTATTCAAATCTGTAAAAATGGGTGATTTGCCCACTTTGATGCCAGTTCTGATGTCGAAAACCCATTTGTGCCAGGCTGGAGTGACTTGGATTTCATGTGGGGCAACAGTAGGTATGTAAATCAGGTGTTAGATCAGTGGCACAAAGGCATTTAACCCCTTAAAAATAGCTGTTACTTATTCAAATCTGTGAAAATGGGTGATTTGCCCACTTTGATGCCAGTTCTGATGTAGATAACCCATTTGTGCCAGGCTGGAGTGACTTGGATTTCATGTGGGGCATCAGTAGGTATGTAAATTAGGTGTTAGATCAGTGGCACAAAGGCATTTAACCCCTTAAAAATAGCTGTTACTTATTCAAATCTGTGAAAATGGGCGATTTGCCAACTTTGATGCCAGTTCTGATGTCGATAACCCATTTGTGCCATGCTGGAGTGACTTGGATTTCATGTGGGGCATCAGTAGGTATGTAAAGCAGGTGTTAGATCAGTGGCACAAAGGCATTTAACCCCTTAAAAATAGCTGTTACTTATTCAAATCTGTGAAAATGGGTGATTTGCCCACTTTGATGCCAGTTCTGGTGTCGATAACCCATTTGTGCCAGGCTGGAGTGACTTGGATTTCATGTGGGGCATCAGTAGGTATGTAAATCAGGTGTTAGATCAGTGGCACAAAGGCATTTAACCCCTTAAAAATAGCTGTTACTTATTCAAATCTGTGAAAATGGGTGATTTGCCCACTTTGATGCCAGTTCTGATGTCGATAACCCATTTGTGCCAGGCTGGAGTGACTTGGATTTCATGTGGGGCATCAGTAGGTATGTAAATCAGGTGTTAGATCAGTGGCACAAAAGCATTTAACCCCTTAAAAATAGCTGTTACTTATTCAAATCTGTGAAAATGGGCGATTTGCCCACTTTGATGCCAGTTCTGATGTCGATAACCCATTTGTGCCAGGCTGGAGTGACTTGGATTTCATGTGGGGCATCAGTAGGTATGTAAATCAGGTGTTAGATCAGTGGCACAAAGGCATTTAACCCCTTAAAAATAGCTGTTACTTATTCAAATCTGTGAAAATGGGCGATTTGCCCACTTTGATGCCAGTTCTGATGTCGATAACCCATTTGTGCCAGGCTGGAGTGACTTGGATTTCATGTGGGGCATCAGTAGGTATGTAAATCAGGTGTTAGATCAGTGGCACAAAGGCATTTAACCCCTTAAAAATAGCTGTTACTTATTCAAATCTGTGAAAATGGATGATTTGCCCACTTTGATGCCAGTTCTGATGTCGATAACCCATTTGTGCCAGGCTGGAGTGACTTGGATTTCATGTGGGTCATCAGTAGGTATGTAAATCAGGTGTTAGATCAGTGGCACAAAGGCATTTAACCCCTTAAAAATAACTGTTACTTATTCAAATCTGTGAAAATGGGTGATTTGCCCACTTTGATGCCAGTTCTGATGTCGATAACCCATTTGTGCCAGGCTTGAGTGACTTGGATTTCATGTGGGGCCTCAGTAGGTATGTAAATCAGGTGTTAGATCAGTGGCACAAAGGCATTTAACCCCTTAAAAATAGCTGTTACTTATTCAAATCTGTGAAAATGGGCGATTTGCCAACTTTGATGCCAGTTCTGATGTCGATAACCCATTTGTGCCATGCTGGAATGACTTGGATTTCATGTGGGGCATCAGTAGGTATGTAAATCAGGTGTTAGATCAGTGGCACAAAGGCATTTAACCCCTTAAAAATAGCTGTTACTTATTCAAATCTGTGAAAATGGGCGATTTGCCCACTTTGATGCCAGTTCTGATGTCGATAACCCATTTGTGCCAGGCTGGAGTGACTTGGATTTCATGTGGGGCATCAGTAGGTATGTAAATCAGGTGTTAGATCAGTGGCACAAAGGCATTTAACCCCTTAAAAATAGCTGTTACTTATTCAAATCTGTGAAAATGGGCGATTTGCCCACTTTGATGCCAGTTCTGATGTCGATAACCCATTTATGCCAGGCTGGAGTGACTTGGATTTCATGTGGGGCATCAGTAGGTATGTAAATCAGGTGTTGGATCAGTGGCACAAAGGCATTTAACCCCTTAAAAATAGCTGTTACTTGTTCAAATCTGTGAAAATGGGTGATTTGTCCTCTTTGTTGCCAGTTCTGATGTCGATAACCCATTTGTGCCAGGCTGGAGTGACTTGGATTTCATGTGGGGCATCAGTAGGTATGTAAATCAGGTGTTAGATCAGTGGCACAAAGGCATTTAACCCCTTAAAAATAGCTGTTACTTATTCAAATCTGTTTAAATGGGCGATTTGCCCACTTTGATGCCAGTTCTGATGTCGATAACCCATTTGTGCCAGGCTGGAGTGACTTGGATTTCATGTGGGGCATCAGTAGGTATGTAAATCAGGTGTTGGGTCAGTGGCACAAAGGCATTTAACCCCTTAAAAATAGCTGTTACTTGTTCAAATCTGTGAAAATGGGCGATTTGCCCACTTTGATGCCAGTTCTGATGTCGATAACCCATTTGTGCCAGGCTGGAGTGACTTGGATTTCATGTGGGGCATCAGTAGGTATGTAAATCAGGTGTTGGATCAGTGGCACAAAGGCATTTAACCCCTTAAAAATAGCTGTTACTTGTTCAAATCTGTGATAATGGGTGATTAGCCCTCTTTGTTGCCAGTTCTGATGTCGATAACCCATTTGTGCCAGGCTGGAGTGACTTGGATTTCATGTGGGGCATCAGTAGGTATGTAAATCAGGTGTTAGATCAGTGGCACAAAGGCATTTAACCCCTTAAAAATAGCTGTTACTCATTCAAATCTGTTTAAATGGGCGATTTGCCCACTTTGATGCCAGTTCTGATGTCGATAACCCATTTATGCCAGGCTGGAGTGACTTGGATTTCATGTGGGGCATCAGTAGGTATGTAAATCAGGTGTTGGATCAGTGGCACAAAGGCATTTAACCCCTTAAAAATAGCTGTTACTTATTCAAATCTGTGAAAATGGATGATTTGCCCACTTTGATGCCAGTTCTGATGTCGAAAACCCATTTGTGCCAGGCTGGAGTGACTTGGATTTCATGTGGGGCAACAGTAGGTATGTAAATCAGGTGTTAGATCAGTGGCACAAAGGCATTTAACCCCTTAAAAATAGCTGTTACTTATTCAAATCTGTGAAAATGGGCGATTTGCCAACTTTGATGCCAGTTCTGATGTCGATAACCCATTTGTGCCATGCTGGAGTGACTTGGATTTCATGTGGGGCATCAGTAGGTATGTAAAGCAGGTGTTAGATCAGTGGCACAAAGGCATTTAACCCCTTAAAAATAGCTGTTACTTATTCAAATCTGTGAAAATGGGTGATTTGCCCACTTTGATGCCAGTTCTGATGTAGATAACCCATTTGTGCCAGGCTGGAGTGACTTGGATTTCATGTGGGGCATCAGTAGGTATGTAAATCAGGTGTTAGATCAGTGGCACAAAGGCATTTAACCCCTTAAAAATAGCTGTTACTTATTCAAATCTGTGAAAATGGGCGATTTGCCAACTTTGATGCCAGTTCTGATGTCGATAACCCATTTGTGCCATGCTGGAGTGACTTGGATTTCATGTGGGGCATCAGTAGGTATGTAAAGCAGGTGTTAGATCAGTGGCACAAAGGCATTTAACCCCTTAAAAATAGCTGTTACTTATTCAAATCTGTGAAAATGGGTGATTTGCCCACTTTGATGCCAGTTCTGATGTCGATAACCCATTTGTGCCAGGCTGGAGTGACTTGGATTTCATGTGGGGCATCAGTAGGTATGTAAATCAGGTGTTAGATCAGTGGCACAAAGGCATTTAACCCCTTAAAAATAGCTGTTACTTATTCAAATCTGTGAAAATGGGTGATTTGCCCACTTTGATGCCAGTTCTGATGTCGATAACCCATTTGTGCCAGGCTGGAGTGACTTGGATTTCATGTGGGGCATCAGTAGGTATGTAAATCAGGTGTTAGATCAGTGGCACAAAAGCATTTAACCCCTTAAAAATAGCTGTTACTTATTCAAATCTGTGAAAATGGGCGATTTGCCCACTTTGATGCCAGTTCTGATGTCGATAACCCATTTGTGCCAGGCTGGAGTGACTTGGATTTCATGTGGGGCATCAGTAGGTATGTAAATCAGGTGTTAGATCAGTGGCACAAAGGCATTTAACCCCTTAAAAATAGCTGTTACTTATTCAAATCTGTGAAAATGGGCGATTTGCCCATTTTGATGCCAGTTCTGATGTCGATAACCCATTTGTGCCAGGCTGGAGTGACTTGGATTTCATGTGGGGCATCAGTAGGTATGTAAATCAGGTGTTAGATCAGTGGCACAAAGGCATTTAACCCCTTAAAAATAGCTGTTACTTATTCAAATCTGTGAAAATGGATGATTTGCCCACTTTGATGAAAGTTCTGATGTCGATAACCCATTTGTGCCAGGCTGGAGTGACTTGGATTTCATGTGGGTCATCAGTAGGTATGTAAATCAGGTGTTAGATCAGTGGCACAAAGGCATTTAACCCCTTAAAAATAACTGTTACTTATTCAAATCTGTGAAAATGGGTGATTTGCCCACTTTGATGCCAGTTCTGATGTCGATAACCCATTTGTGCCAGGCTGGAGTGACTTGGATTTCATGTGGGGCCTCAGTAGGTATGTAAATCAGGTGTTAGATCAGTGGCACAAAGGCATTTAACCCCTTAAAAATAGCTGTTACTTATTCAAATCTGTGAAAATGGGCGATTTGCCAACTTTGATGCCAGTTCTGATGTCGATAACCCATTTGTGCCATGCTGGAGTGACTTGGATTTCATGTGGGGCATCAGTAGGTATGTAAATCAGGTGTTAGATCAGTGGCACAAAGGCATTTAACCCCTTAAAAATAGCTGTTACTTATTCAAATCTGTTTAAATGGGCGATTTGCCCACTTTGATGCCAGTTCTGATGTCGATAACCCATTTGTGCCAGGCTGGAATGACTTGGATTTCATGTGGGGCATCAGTAGGTATGTAAATCAGGTGTTGGATGAGTGGCACAAAGGCATTTAACCCCTTAAAAATAGCTGTTACTTGTTCAAATCTGTGAAAATGGGCGATTTGCCGACTTTGATGCCAGTTCTGATGTCGATAACCCATTTGTGCCAGGCTGGAGAGACTTGGATTTCATGTGGGGCATCAGTAGGTATGTAAATCAGGTGTTAGATCAGTGGCAAAAAGGCATTTAACCCCTTAAAAATAGCTGTTACTTATTCAAATCTGTGAAAATGGGCGATTTGCCAACTTTGATGCCAGTTCTGATGTCGATAACCCATTTATGCCAGGCTGGAGTGACTTGGATTTCATGTGGGACATCAGTATGTATGTAAATCAGGTGTTAGATCAGTGGCACAAAGGCATTTAACCCCTTAAAAATAGCTGTTACTTATTCAAATCTGTGAAAATGGATGATTTGCCCAATTTGATGCCAGTTCTGATGTCGAAAACCCATTTGTGCCAGGCTGGAGTGACTTGGATTTCATGTGGGGCAACAGTAGGTATGTAAATCAGGTGTTAGATCAGTGGCACAAAGGCATTTAACCCCTTAAAAATAGCTGTTACTTATTAAAATCTGTGAAAATGGGTGATTTGCCCACTTTAATGCCAGTTCTGATGTCGATAACCCATTTGTGCCAGGCTGGAGTGACTTGGATTTCATGTGGGGCATCAGTAGGTATGTAAATCAGGTGTTAGATCAGTGGCACAAAGGCATTTAACCCCTTAAAAATAGCTGTTACTCATTCAAATCTGTTTAAATGGGCGATTTGCCCACTTTGATGCCAGTTCTGATGTCGATAACCCATTTATGCCAGGCTGGAGTGACTTGGATTTCATGTGGGGCATCAGTAGGTATGTAAATCAGGTGTTGGGTCAGTGGCACAAAGGCATTTAACCCCTTAAAAATAGCTGTTACTTGTTCAAATCTGTGAAAATGGGTGATTTGTCCTCTTTGTTGCCAGTTCTGATGTCGATAACCCATTTGTGCCAGGCTGGAGTGACTTGGATTTCATGTGGGGCATCAGTAGGTATGTAAATCAGGTGTTAGATCAGTGGCACAAAGGCATTTAACCCCTTAAAAATAGCTGTTACTTATTCAAATCTGTTTAAATGGGCGATTTGCCCACTTTGATGCCAGTTCTGATGTCGATAACCCATTTGTACCAGGCTGGAGTGACTTGGATTTCATGTGGGGCATCAGTAGGTATGTAAATCAGGTGTTGGGTCAGTGGCACAAAGGCATTTAACCCCTTAAAAATAGCTGTTACTTGTTCAAATCTGTGAAAATGGGCGATTTGCCCACTATGATGCCAGTTCTGATGTCGATAACCCATTTGTGCCAGGCTGGAGTGACTTGGATTTCATGTGGGGCATCAGTAGGTATGTAAATCAGGTGTTGGATCAGTGGCACAAAGGCATTTAACCCCTTAAAAATAGCTGTTACTTGTTCAAATCTGTGAAAATGGGTGATTTGCCCTCTTTGTTGCCAGTTCTGATGTCGATAACCCATTTGTTCCAGGCTGGAGTGACTTGGATTTCATGTGGGGCATCAGTAGGTATGTAAATCAGGTGTTAGATCAGTGGCACAAAGGCATTTAACCCCTTAAAAATAGCTGTTACTTATTCAAATCTGTGAAAATGGGCGATTTGCCCACTTTGATGCCAGTTCTGATGTCGATAACCCATTTGTGCCAGGCTGGAATGACTTGGATTTCATGTGGGGCATCAGTAGGTATGTAAATCAGGTGTTAGATCAGTGGCTCAAAGCCATTTAATCCCCTAAAAAATAGCTGTTACTTATTCAAATCTGTGAAAATGGGTGATTTGCCCACTTTGATGCCAGTTCTGATGTCGATAACCAATTTGTGCCAGGCTGGAGTGACTTGGATTTCATGTGGGGCATCAGTAGGTATGTAAATCAGGTGTTAGATCAGTGGCACAAAGGCATTTAACCCCTTAAAAATAGCTGTTACTTATTCAAATCTGTGAAAATGGGCGATTTGCCAACTTTGATGCCAGTTCTGATGTCGATAACCCATTTATGCCAGGATGGAGTGACATGGATTTCATGTGGGGCATCAGTAGATATGTAAATCAGGTGTTAGATCAGTGGCACAAAGGCATTTAACCCCTTAAAAATAGCTGTTACTTATTCAAATCTGTGAAAATGGGCGATTTGCCAACTTTGATGCCAGTTCTGATGTCGATAACCCATTTTAGCCATGCTGGAGTGACTTGGATTTCATGTGGGGCATCAGTAGGTATGTAAATCAGGTGTTAGATCAGTGGCACAAAGGCATTTAACCCCTTAAAAATAGCTGTTACTTATTCAAATCTGTGAAAATGGGCGATTTGCCCACTTTGATGCCAGTTCTGATGTCGATAACCCATTTGTGCCAGGCTGGAGTGACTTGGATTTCATGTGGGGCATCAGTAGGTATGAAAATCAGGTGTTAGATCAGTGGCACAAAAGCATTTAACCCCTTAAAAATAGCTGTTACTTATTCAAATCTGTGAAAATGGGCGATTTGCCCACTTTGATGCCAGTTCTGATGTCGATAACCCATTTGTGCCAGGCTGGAGTGACTTGGATTTCATGTGGGGCATCAGTAGGTATGTAAATCAGGTGTTAGATCAGTGGCACAAAGGCATTTAACCCCTTAAAAATAGCTGTTACTTATTCAAATCTGTGAAAATGGGCGATTTGCCCACTTTGATGCCAGTTCTGATGTCGATAACCCATTTGTGCTAGGCTGGA
Source organism: Dendrobates tinctorius (assembly GCF_039654945.1). NCBI lineage: Eukaryota > Metazoa > Chordata > Amphibia > Anura > Dendrobatidae > Dendrobates > Dendrobates tinctorius. Next base: position 16,361,459 of record NW_027361814.1, on the reverse strand, counting down.
GTGACTTGGATTTCATGTGGGGCATCAGTAGGTATGTAAATCAGGTGTTAGATCAGTGGCACAAAGGCATTTAACCCCTTAAAAATAGCTGTTACTTATTCAAATATGTGAAAATGGGCGATTTGCCCACTTTGATGCCAGTTCTGATGTCGATAACCCATTTGTGCCAGGCTGGAGTGACTTGGATTTCATGTGGGGCAACAGTAGGTATGTAAATCAGGTGTTAGATCAGTGGCACAAAGGCATTTAACCCCTTAAAAATAGCTGTTACTTATTCAAATCTGTGAAAATGGCCGATTTGCCCACTTTGATGCCAGTTCTGATGTCGATAACCCATTTGTGCCAGGCTGGAGTGACTTGGATTTCATGTGGGGCATCAGTAGGTATGTAAATCAGGTGTTAGATCAGTGGCACAAAGGCATTTAACCCCTTAAAAATAGCTGTTACTTATTCAAATCTGTGAAAATGGGTGATTTGCCCACTTTGATGCCAGTTCTGATGTCGATAACCCATTTGTGCCAGGCTGGAGTGACTTGGATTTCATGTGGGGCCTCAGTAGGTATGTAAATCAGGTGTTAGATCAGTGGCACAAAGGCATTTAACCCCTTAAAAATAGCTGTTACTTATTCAAATCTGTGAAAATGGGCGATTTGCCAACTTTGATGCCAGTTCTGATGTCGATATGCCATTTGTGCCAGGGTGGAGTGACTTGGATTTCATGTGGGGCATCAGTAGGTATGTAAATCAGGTGTTAGATCAGTGGCACAAATGCACTTAACCCCTTAAAAATAGCTGTTACTTATTCAAATCTGTGAAAATGGGTGACTTGCCCACTTTGATGCCAGTTCTGATGTCGATAACCCATTTGTGCCAGGCTGGAGTGACTTGGATTTCATGTGGGGCATCAGTAGGTATGTAAATCAGGTGTTAGATCAGTGGCACAAAGGCATTTAACCCCTTAAAAATAGCTGTTACTTATTCAAATCTGTGAAAATGGGTGATTTGCCCACTTTGATACCAGTTCTGATGTCGATAACCCATTTGTTCCAGGCTGGAGTGACTTGGATTTCATGTGGGGCATCAGTAGGTATGTAAATCAGGTGTTAGATCAGTGGCACAAAGGCATTTAACCCCTTAAAAATAGCTGTTATTTATTCAAATATGTGAAAATGGGCGATTTGCCCACTTTGATGCCAGTTCTGATGTCGATAACCCATTTGTGCCAGGCTGGAGTGACTTGGATTTCATGTGGGGCATCAGTAGGTATGTAAATCAGGTGTTAGATCAGTGGCACAAAGGCATTTAACCCCTTAAAAATAGCTGTTACTTATTCAAATCTGTGAAAATGGGCGATTTGCCCACTTTGATGCCAGTTCTGATGTCGATAACCCATTTGTGCCAGGCTGGAGTGACTTGGATTTCATGTGGGGCATCAGTAGGTATGTAAATCAGGTGTTAGATCAGTGGCACAAAGGCATTTAACCCCTTAAAAATAGCTGTTACTTATACAAATCTGTGAAAATGGATGATTTGCCCACTTTGATGCCAGTTCTGATGTCGATAACCCATTTGTGCCAGGCTGGAGTGACTTGGATTTCATGTGGGTCATCAGTAGGTATGTAAATCAGGTGTTAGATCAGTGGCACAAAGGCATTTAACCCCTTAAAAATAACTGTTACTTATTCAAATCTGTGAAAATGGGTGATTTGCCCACTTTGATGCCAGTTCTGATGTCGATAACCCATTTGTGCCAGGCTGGAGTGACTTGGATTTCATGTGGGGCATCAGTAGGTATGTAAATCAGGTGTTAGATCAGTGGCACAAAGGCATTTAACCCCTTAAAAATAGCTGTTACTTATTCAAATATGTGAAAATGGGCGATTTGCCCACTTTGATGCCAGTTCTGATGTCGATAACCCATTTGTGCCAGGCTGGAGTGACTTGGATTTCATGTGGGGCAACAGTAGGTATGTAAATCAGGTGTTAGATCAGTGGCACAAAGGCATTTAACCCCTTAAAAATAGCTGTTACTTATTCAAATCTGTGAAAATGGGCGATTTGCCCACTTTGATGCCAGTTCTGATGTCGATAACCCATTTGTGCCAGGCTGGAGTGACTTGGATTTCATGTGGGGCATCAGTAGGTATGTAAATCAGGTGTTAGATCAGTGGCACAAAGGCATTTAACCCCTTAAAAATAGCTGTTACTTATTCAAATCTGTGAAAATGGGTGATTTGCCCACTTTGATGCCAGTTCTGATGTCAATAACCCATTTGTGCCAGGCTGGAGTGACTTGGATTTCATGTGGGGCCTCAGTAGGTATGTAAATCAGGTGTTAGATCAGTGGCACAAAAGCATTTAACCCCTTAAAAATAGCTGTTACTTATTCAAATCTGTGAAAATGGGCGATTTGCCAACTTTGATGCCAGTTCTGATGTCGATATGCCATTTGTGCCAGGGTGGAGTGACTTGGATTTCATGTGGGGCATCAGTAGGTATGTAAATCAGGTGTTAGATCAGTGGCACAAAGGCATTTAACCCCTTAAAAATAGCTGCTACTTATTCAAATCTGTGAAAATGGGTGATTTGCCCACTTTGATGCCAGTTCTGATGTCGATAACCCATTTGTGCCAGGCTGGAGTGACTTGGATTTCATGTGGCGCCTCAGTAGGTATGTAAATCAGGTGTTAGATCAGTGGCACAAAGGCATTTAACCCCTTAAAAATAGCTGTTACTTATTCAAATCTGTGAAAATGGGCGATTTGCCAACTTTGATGGCAGTTCTGATGTCGATAACCCATTTGTGCCATGCTGGAGTGACTTGGATTTCATGTGGGGCATCAGTAGGTATGTAAATCAGGTGTTAGATCAGTGGCACAAAGGCATTTAACCCCTTAAAAATAGCTGTTACTTATTCAAATCTGTGAAAATGGGCGATTTGCCCACTTTGATGCCAGTTCTGATGTCGATAACCCATTTGTGCCAGGCTGGAGTGACTTGGATTTCATGTGGGGCATCAGTAGGTATGTAAATCAGGTGTTAGATCAGTGGCACAAAGGCATTTAACCCCTTAAAAATAGCTGATACTTATTCAAATCTGTGAAAATGGGCGATTTGCCCACTTTGATGCCAGTTCTGATGTCGATAACCCATTTGTGCCAGGCTGGAGTGACTTGGATTTCATGTGGGGCATCAGTAGGTATGTAAATCAGGTGTTAGATCAGTGGCACAAAGGCATTTAACCCCTTAAAAATAGCTGTTACTTATTCAAATCTGTGAAAATGGGTGATTTGCCCACTTTGATGCCAGTTCTGATGTCGATAACCCATTTGTGCCAGGCTGGAGTGACGCGGATTTCATGTCGGGCATCAGTAGGTATGTAAATCAGGTGTTAGATCAGTGGCACAAAGGCATTTAACCCCTTAAAAATAGCTGTTACTTATTCAAATCTGTGAAAATGGGTGATTTGCCCACTTTGATGCCAGTTCTGATGTCGATAACCCATTTGTGCCAGGCTGGAGTGACTTGGATTTCATGTGGGGCATCAGTAGGTATGTAAATCACGTGTTAGATCAGTGGCACAAAGGCATTTAACCCCTTAAAAATAGCTGTTACTTATTCAAATCTGTGAAAATGGGCGATTTGCCCACTTTGATGCCAGTTCTGATGTCGATAACCCATTTGTGCCAGGCTGGAGTGACTTGGATTTCATGTGGGGTATCAGTAGGTATGTAAATCAGGTGTTAGATCAGTGGCACAAAGGCATTTAACCCCTTAAAAATAGCTGTTACTTATTCAAATCTGTGAAAATGGGTGATTTGCCCACTTTGATGCCAGTTCTGATGTCGATAAACCATTTGTGCCAGGCTGGAGTGACGCGGATTTCATGTCGGGCATCAGTAGGTATGTAAATCAGGTGTTAGATCAGTGGCACAAAGGCATTTAACCCCTTAAAAATAGCTGTTACTTATTCAAATCTGTGAAAATGGGTGATTTGCCCACTTTGATGCCAGTTCTGATGTCGATAACCCATTTGTGCCAGGCTGGAGTGACTTGGATTTCATGTGGGGCATCAGTAGGTATGTAAATCACGTGTTAGATCAGTGGCACAAAGGCATTTAACCCCTTAAAAATAGCTGTTACTTATTCAAATCTGTGAAAATGGGCGATTTGCCCACTTTGATGCCAGTTCTGATGTCGATAACCCATTTGTGCCAGGCTGGAGTGACTTGGATTTCATGTGGGGTATCAGTAGGTATGTAAATCAGGTGTTAGATCAGTGGCACAAAGGCATTTAACCCCTTAAAAATAGCTGTTACTTATTCAAATCTGTGAAAATGGGCGATTTGCCCACTTTGATGACAGTTCTGATGTCGATAACCCATTTGTGCCAGGCTGGAGTGACTTGGATTTCATGTGGGGCATCAGTAGGTATGTAAATCAGGTGTTAGATCAGTGGCACAAAGGCATTTAACCCCTTAAAAATAGCTGTTACTTATTCAAATCTGTGAAAATGGGTGATTTGCCCACTTTGATGCCAGTTCTGATGTCGATAACCCATTTGTGCCAGGCTGGAGTGACTTGGATTTCATGTGGGGCCTCAGTAGGTATGTAAATCAGGTGTTAGATCAGTGGCACAAAGGCATTTAACCCCTTAAAAATAGCTGTTACTTATTCAAATCTGTGAAAATGGGCGATTTGCCAACTTTGATGCCAGTTCTGATGTCGATATGCCATTTGTGCCAGGGTGGAGTGACTTGGATTTCATGTGGGGCATCAGTAGGTATGTAAATCAGGTGTTAGATCAGTGGCACAAAGGCACTTAACCCCTTAAAAATAGCTGTTACTTATTCAAATCTGTGAAAATGGGTGATTTGCCCACTTTGATGCCAGTTCTGATGTCGATAACCCATTTGTGCCAGGCTGGAGTGACTTGGATTTCATGTGGGGCATCAGTAGGTATGTAAATCAGGTGTTAGATCAGTGGCACAAAGGCATTTAACCCCTTAAAAATAGCTGTTACTTATTCAAATCTGTGAAAATGGGTGATTTGCCCACTTTGATACCAGTTCTGATGTCGATAACCCATTTGTGCCAGGCTGGAGTGACTTGGATTTCATGTGGGGCATCAGTAGGTATGTAAATCAGGTGTTAGATCAGTGGCACAAAGGCATTTAACCCCTTAAAAAAAGCTGTTATTTATTCAAATATGTGAAAATGGGAGATTTGCCCACTTTGATGCCAGTTCTGATGTCGATAACCCATTTGTGCCAGCCTGGAGTGACTTGGATTTCATGTGGGGCATCAGTAGGTATGTAAATCAGGTGTTAGATCAGTGGCACAAAGGCATTTAACCCCTTAAAAATAGCTGTTACTTATTCAAATCTGTGAAAATGGGCGATTTGCCCACTTTGATGCCAGTTCTGATGTCGATAACCCATTTGTGCCAGGCTGGAGTGACGTGGATTTCATGTGGGGCATCAGTAGGTATGTAAATCAGGTGTTAGATCAGTGGCACAAAGGCATTTAACCCCTTAAAAATAGCTGTTACTTATACAAATCTGTGAAAATGGATGATTTGCCCACTTTGATGCCAGTTCTGATGTCGATAACCCATTTGTGCCAGGCTGGAGTGACTTGGATTTCATGTGGGTCATCAGTAGGTATGTAAATCAGGTGTTAGATCAGTGGCACAAAGGCATTTAACCCCTTAAAAATAACTGTTACTTATTCAAATCTGTGAAAATGGGTGATTTGCCCACTTTGATGCCAGTTCTGATGTCGATAACCCATTTGTGCCAGGCTGGAGTGACTTGGATTTCATGTGGGGCATCAGTAGGTATGTAAATCAGGTGTTAGATCAGTGGCACAAAGGCATTTAACCCCTTAAAAATAGCTGTTACTTATTCAAATATGTGAAAATGGGCGATTTGCCCACTTTGATGCCAGTTCTGATGTCGATAACCCATTTGTGCCAGGCTGGAGTGACTTGGATTTCATGTGGGGCAACAGTAGGTATGTAAATCAGGTGTTAGATCAGTGGCACAAAGACATTTAACCCCTTAAAAATAGCTGTTACTTATTCAAATCTGTGAAAATGGGCGATTTGCCCACTTTGATGCCAGTTCTGATGTCGATAACCCATTTGTGCCAGGCTGGAGTGACTTGGATTTCATGTGGGGCATCAGTAGGTATGTAAATCAGGTGTTAGATCAGTGGCACAAAGGCATTTAACCCCTTAAAAATAGCTGTTACTTATTCAAATCTGTGAAAATGGGTGATTTGCCCACTTTGATGCCAGTTCTGATGTCGATAACCCATTTGTGCCAGGCTGGAGTGACTTGGATTTCATGTGGGGCCTCAGTAGGTATGTAAATCAGGTGTTAGATCAGTGGCACAAAGGCATTTAACCCCTTAAAAATAGCTGTTACTTATTCAAATCTGTGAAAATGGGCGATTTGCCAACTTTGATGCCAGTTCTGATGTCGATATGCCATTTGTGCCAGGGTGGAGTGACTTGGATTTCATGTGGGGCATCAGTAGGTATGTAAATCAGGTGTTAGATCAGTGGCACAAAGGCACTTAACCCCTTAAAAATAGCTGTTACTTATTCAAATCTGTGAAAATGGGTGATTTGCCCACTTTGATGCCAGTTCTGATGTCGATAACCCATTTGTGCCAGGCTGGAGTGACTTGGATTTCATGTGGGGCATCAGTAGGTATGTAAATCAGGTGTTAGATCAGTGGCACAAAGGCATTTAACCCCTTAAAAATAGCTGTTACTTATTCAAATCTGTGAAAATGGGTGATTTGCCCACTTTGATACCAGTTCTGATGTCGATAACCCATTTGTGCCAGGCTGGAGTGACTTGGATTTCATGTGGGGCATCAGTAGGTATGTAAATCAGGTGTTAGATCAGTGGCACAAAGGCATTTAACCCCTTAAAAATAGCTGTTATTTATTCAAATATGTGAAAATGGGCGATTTGCCCACTTTGATGCCAGTTCTGATGTCGATAACCCATTTGTGCCAGGCTGGAGTGACTTGGATTTCATGTGGGGCATCAGTAGGTATGTAAATCAGGTGTTAGATCAGTGGCACAAAGGCATTTAACCCCTTAAAAATAGCTGTTACTTATTCAATTCTGTGAAAATGGGCGATTTGCCCACTTTGATGCCAGTTCTGATGTCGATAACCCATTTGTGCCAGGCTGGAGTGACTTGGATTTCATGTGGGGCATCAGTAGGTATGTAAATCAGGTGTTAGATCAGTGGCACAAAGGCATTTAACCCCTTAAAAATAGCTGTTACTTATACAAATCTGTGAAAATGGATGATTTGCCCACTTTGATGCCAGTTCTGATGTCGATAACCCATTTGTGCCAGGCTGGAGTGACTTGGATTTCATGTGGGTCATCAGTAGGTATGTAAATCAGGTGTTAGATCAGTGGCACAAAGGCATTTAACCCCTTAAAAATAACTGTTACTTATTCAAATCTGTGAAAATGGGTGATTTGCCCACTTTGATGCCAGTTCTGATGTCGATAACCCATTTGTGCCAGGCTGGAGTGACTTGGATTTCATGTGGGCATCAGTAGGTATGTAAATCAGGTGTTAGATCAGTGGCACAAATGCATTTAACCCCTTAAAAATAGCTGTTACTTATTCAAATCTGTGAAAATGGGCGATTTGCCAACTTTGATGCCAGTTCTGATGTCGATAACCCATTTTAGCCATGCTGGAGTGACTTGGATTTCATGTGGGGCATCAGTAGGTATGTAAATCAGGTGTTAGATCAGTGGCACAAAGGCATTTAACCCCTTAAAAATAGCTGTTACTTATTCAAATCTGAGAAAATGGGCGATTTGCCCACTTTGATGCCAGTTCTGATGTCGATAACCCATTTGTGCCAGGCTGGAGTGACTTGGATTTCATGTGGGGCATCAGTAGGTATGTAAATCAGGTGTTAGATCAGTGGCACAAAGGCATTTAACCCCTTAAAAATAGCTGATACTTATTCAAATCTGTGAAAATGGGCGATTTGCCCACTTTGATGCCAGTTCTGATGTCGATAACCCATTTGTGCCAGGCTGGAGTGACTTGGATTTCATGTGGGGCATCAGTAGGTATGTAAATCAGGTGTTAGATCAGTGGCACAAAGGCATTTAACCCCTTAAAAATAGCTGTTACTTATTCAAATCTGTGAAAATGGATGTTTTGCCCACTTTGATGCCAGTTCTGATGTCGATAACCCATTTGTGCCAGGCTGGAGAGACTTGGATTTCATGTGGGGCATCATTAGGAATGTAAATCAGGTGTTAGATCAGTGGCAAAAAGGCATTTAACCCCTTAAAAATAGCTGTTACTTATTCAAATCTGTGAAAATGGGCGATTTGCCAACTTTGATGCCAGTTCTGATGTCGATAACCCATTTATGCCAGGCTGGAGTGACTTGGATTTCATGTGGGGCATCAGTATGTATGTAAATCAGGTGTTAGATCAGTGGCACAAAGGCATTTAACCCCTTAAAAATAGCTGTTACTTATTCAAATCTGTGAAAATGGATGATTTGCCCACTTTGATGCCAGTTCTGATGTCGAAAACCCATTTGTGCCAGGCTGGAGTGACTTGGATTTCATGTGGGGCAACAGTAGGTATGTAAATTAGGTGTTAGATCAGTGGCACAAAGGCATTTAACCCCTTAAAAATAGCTGTTACTTATTCAAATCTGTGAAAATGGGCGATTTGCCAACTTTGATGCCAGTTCTGATGTCGATAACCCATTTGTGCCATGCTGGAGTGACTTGGATTTCATGTGGGGCATCAGTAGGTATGTAAAGCAGGTGTTAGATCAGTGGCACAAAGGCATTTAACCCCTTAAAAATAGCTGTTACTTATTCAAATCTGTGAAAATGGGTGATTTGCCCACTTTGATGCCAGTTCTGGTGTCGATAACCCATTTGTGCCAGGCTGGAGTGACTTGGATTTCATGTGGGGCATCAGTAGGTATGTAAATTAGGTGTTAGATCAGTGGCACAAAGGCATTTAACCCCTTAAAAATAGCTGTTACTTATTCAAATCTGTGAAAATGGGTGATTTGCCCACTTTGATGCCAGTTCTGATGTCGATAACCCATTTGTGCCAGGCTGGAGTGACTTGGATTTCATGTGGGGCATCAGTAGGTATGTAAATCAGGTGTTAGATCAGTGGCACAAAGGCATTTAACCCCTTAAAAATAGCTGTTACTTATTCAAATCTGTGGAAATGGGTGATTTGCCCACTTTGATGCCAGTTCTGATGTCGATAACCCATTTGTGCCAGCCTGGAGTGACTTGGATTTCATGTGGGGCATCAGTAGGTATGTAAATCAGGTGTTAGATCAGTGGCACAAATGCATTTAACCCCTTAAAAATAGCTGTTACTTATTCAAATCTGTGAAAATGGGCGATTTGCCCACTTTGATGCCAGTTCTGATGTCGATAACCCATTTGTGCCAGGCTGGAGTGACTTGGATTTCATGTGGGTCATCAGTAGGTATGTAAATCAGGTGTTAGATCAGTGGCACAAAGGCATTTAACCCCTTAAAAATAGCTGTTACTTATTCAAATCTGTGAAAATGGGTGATTTGCCCACTTTGATGCCAGTTCTGATGTCGATAACCCATTTGTGCCAGGCTGGAGTGACTTGGATTTCATGTGGGGCATCAGTAGGTATGTAAATCAGGTGTTAGATCAGTGGCACAAAGGCATTTAACCCCTTAAAAATAGCTGTTACTTATTCAAATCTGTGAAAATGGGCGATTTGCCCACTTTGATGCCAGTTCTGATGTCGATAACCCATTTGTGCCAGGCTGGAGTGACTTGGATTTCATGTGGGTCATCAGTAGGTATGTAAATCAGGTGTTAGATCAGTGGCACAAAGGCATTTAAGCCCTTAAAAATAGCTGTTACTTATTCAAATCTGTGAAAATGGGTGATTTGCCCACTTTGATGCCAGTTCTGATGTGGATAACCCATTTGTGCCAGGATGGAGTGCCTTGGATTTCATGTGGGCATCAGTAGGTATGTAAATCAGGTGTTAGATCAGTGGCACAAATGCATTTAACCCCTTAAAAATAGCTGTTACTTATTCAAATCTGTGAAAATGGGCGATTTGCCAACTTTGATGCCAGTTCTGATGTCGATAACCCATTTTAGCCATGCTGGAGTGACTTGGATTTCATGTGGGGCATCAGTAGGTATGTAAATCAGGTGTTAGATCAGTGGCACAAAGGCATTTAACCCCTTAAAAATAGCTGTTACTTATTCAAATCTGTGAAAATGGGCGATTTGCCCACTTTGATGCCAGTTCTGATGTTGATAACCCATTTGTGACAGGCTGGAGTGACTTGGATTTCATGTGGGGCATCAGTAGGTATGTAAATCAGGTGTTAGATCAGTGGCACAAAGGCATTTAACCCCTTAAAAATAGCTGATACTTATTCAAATCTGTGAAAATGGGCGATTTGCCCACTTTGATGCCAGTTCTGATGTCGATAACCCATTTGTGCCAGGCTGGAGTGACTTGGATTTCATGTGGGGCATCAGTAGGTATGTAAATCAGGTGTTAGATCAGTGGCACAAAGGCATTTAACCCCTTAAAAATAGCTGTTACTTATTCAAATCTGTGAAAATGGATGTTTTGCCCACTTTGATGCCAGTTCTGATGTCGATAACCCATATGTGCCAGGCTGGAGTGACTTGGATTTCATGTGGGGCATCAGTAGGTATGTAAATCAGGTGGTAGATCAGTGGCAAAAAGGCATTTAACCCCTTAAAAATAGCTGTTACTTATTCAAATCTGTGAAAATGGGTGATTTGCCCACTTTGATGCCAGTTCTGATGTCGATAACCCATTTGTGCCAGGCTGGAGTGACTTGGATTTCATGTGAGGCATCAGTAGGTATGTAAATCGGGTGTTAGATCAGTGGCACAAAGGCATTTAACCCCTTAAAAATAGCTGTTACTTATTCAAAGCTGTGAAAATGGGCGATTTGCCCACTTTGATGCCAGTTCTGATGTCGATAACCCATTTGTGCCAGGCTGGAGAGACTTGGATTTCATGTGGGGCATCAGTAGGAATGTAAATCAGGTGTTAGATCAGTGGCAAAAAGGCATTTAACCCCTTAAAAATAGCTGTTACTTATTCAAATCTGTGAAAATGGGCGATTTGCCAACTTTGATGCCAGTTCTGATGTCGATAACCCATTTATGCCAGGCTGGAGTGACTTGGATTTCATGTGGGGCATCAGTATGTATGTAAATCAGGTGTTAGATCAGTGGCACAAAGGCATTTAACCCCTTAAAAATAGCTGTTACTTATTCAAATCTGTGAAAATGGGTGATTTGCCCACTTTGACGCCAGTTCTGATGTCGATAACCCATTTGTGCCAGGCTGGAGTGACTTGGATTTCATGTGGGGCATCAGTAGGTATGTAAATCAGGTGTTGGATGAGTGGCACAAAGGCATTTAACCCCTTAAAAATAGCTGTTACTTGTTCAAATCTGTGAAAATGGGCGATTTGCCCACTTTGATGCCAGTTCTGATGTCGATAACCCATTTGTGCCAGGCTGGAGAGACTTGGATTTCATGTGGGGCATCAGTAGGTATGTAAATCAGGTGTTAGATCAGTGGCAAAAAGGCATTTAACCCCTTAAAAATAGCTGTTACTTATTCAAATCTGTGAAAATGGGCGATTTGCCAACTTTGATGCCAGTTCTGATGTCGATAACCCATTTATGCCAGGCTGGAGTGACTTGGATTTCATGTGGGGCATCAGTATGTATGTAAATCAGGTGTTAGATCAGTGGCACAAAGGCATTTAACCCCTTAAAAATAGCTGTTACTTATTCAAATCTGTGAAAATGGATGATTTGCCCACTTTGATGCCAGTTCTGATGTCGAAAACCCATTTGTGCCAGGCTGGAGTGACTTGTATTTCATGTGGGGCAACAGTAGGTATGTAAATCAGGTGTTAGATCAGTGGCACAAAGGCATTTAACCCCTTAAAAATAGCTGTTACTTATTCAAATCTGTGAAAATAGGTGATTTGCCCACTTTGATGCCAGTTCTGATGTCGATAACCCATTTGTGCCAGGCTGGAGTGACTTGGATTTCATGTGGGGCATCAGTAGGTATGTAAATCAGGTGTTAGATCAGTGGCACAAAGGCATTTAACCCCTTAAAAATAGCTGTTACTTATTCAAATCTGTGAAAATGGGCGATTTGCCAACTTTGATGCCAGTTCTGATGTCGATAACCCATTTGTGCCATGCTGTAGTGACTTGGATTTCATGTGGGGCATCAGTAGGTATGTAAAGCAGGTGTTAGATCAGTGGCACAAAGGCATTTAACCCCTTAAAAATAGCTGTTACTTATTCAAATCTGTGAAAATGGGTGATTTGCCCACTTTGATGCCAGTTCTGATGTTGATAACCCATTTGTGCCAGGCTGGAGTGACTTGGATATCATGTGGGGCATCAGTAGGTATGTAAATCAGGTGTTAGATCAGTGGCACAAAGGCATTTAACCCCTTAAAAATAGCTGTTACTTATTCAAATCTGTGAAAATGGGTGATTTGCCCATTTTGATGCCAGTTCTGAAGTCGATAACCCATTTGTGCCAGGCTGGAGTGACTTGGATTTCATGTGGGGCATCAGTAGGTATGTAAATCAGGTGTTAGATCAGTGGCACAAAAGCATTTAACCCCTTAAAAATAGCTGTTACTTATTCAAATCTGTGAAAATGGGTGATTTGCCCACTTTGATGCCAGTTCTGATGTCGATAACCCATTTGTGCCAGGCTGGAGTGACTTGGATTTCATGTGGGGCATCAGTAGGTATGTAAATCAGGTGTTAGATCAGTGGCACAAAGGCATTTAACCCCTTAAAAATAGCTGTTACTTATTCAAATCTGTGAAAATGGGTGATTTGCCCACTTTGATGGCAGTTCTGATGTCGATAACCCATTTGTGCCATGCTGGAGTGACTTGGATTTCATGTGGGGCATCAGTAGGTATGTAAATCAGGTGTTAGATCAGTGGCACAAAGGCATTTAACCCCTTAAAAATAGCTGTTACTTATTCAAATCTGTGAAAATGGGCGATTTGCCCACTTTGATGCCAGTTCTGATGTCGATAACCCATTTGTGCCAGGCTGGAGTGACTTGGATTTCATGTGGGGCATCAGTAGGTATGTAAATCAGGTGTTAGATCAGTGGCACAAAGGCATTTAACCCCTTAAAAATAGCTGATACTTATTCAAATCTGTGAAAATGGGCGATTTGCCCACTTTGATGGCAGTTCTGATGTCGATAACCCATTTGTGCCAGGCTGGAGTGACTTGGATTTCATGTGGGGCATCAGTAGGTATGTAAATCAGGTGTTAGATCAGTGGCACAAAGGCATTTAACCCCTTAAAAATAGCTGTTACTTATTCAAATCTGTGAAAATGGGTGATTTGCCCACTTTGATGCCAGTTCTGATGTCGATAACCCATTTGTGCCAGGCTGGAGTGACTCGGATTTCATGTCGGGCATCAGTAGGTATGTAAATCAGGTGTTAGATCAGTGGCACAAAGGCATTTAACCCCTTAAAAATAGCTGTTACTTATTCAAATCTGTGAAAATGGGTGATTTGCCCACTTTGATGCCAGTTCTGATGTCGATAACCCATTTGTGCCAGGCTGGAGTGACTTGGATTTCATGTGGGGCATCAGTAGGTATGTAAATCACGTGTTAGATCAGTGGCACAAAGGCATTTAACCCCTTAAAAATAGCTGTTACTTATTCAAATCTGTGAAAATGGGCGATTTGCCCAATTTGATGCCAGTTCTGATGTCGATAACCCATTTGTGCCAGGCTGGAGAGACTTGGATTTCATGTGGGGCATCAGTAGGTATGTAAATCAGGTGTTATATCAGTGGCACAAAGGCATTAACCCCTTAAAATAGCTGTTACTCATTCAAATCTGTGAAAATGGATGATTTGCCCACTTTGATGCCAGTTCTGATGTCGATAACCCATTTGTGCCAGGCTGGAGTGACTTGGATTTCATGTGGGGCATCAGTAGGTATGTACATCAGGTGTTAGATCAGTGGCACAAAGGCATTTAACCCCTTAAAAATAGCTGTTACTTATTCAAATCTGTGAAAATGGGTGATTTGCCCACTTTGATGCCAGTTCTGATGTGGATAACCCATTTGTGCCAGGCTGGAGTGCCTTGGATTTCATGTGGGCATCAGTAGGTATGTAAATCAGGTGTTAGATCAGTGGCACAAATGCATTTAACCCCTTAAAAATAGCTGTTACTTATTCAAATCTGTGAAAATGGGCGATTTGCCAACTTTGATGCCAGTTCTGATGTCGATAACCCATTTTAGCCATGCTGGAGTGACATGGATTTCATGTGGGGCATCAGTAGGTATGTAAATCAGGTGTTAGATCAGTGGCACAAAGGCATTTAACCCCTTAAAAATAGCTGTTACTTATTCAAATCTGTGAAAATGGGCGATTTGCCCAATTTGATGCCAGTTCTGATGTCGATAACCCATTTGTGCCAGGCTGGAGTGACTTGGATTTCATGTGGGGCATCAGTAGGTATGTAAATCAGGTGTTAGATCAGTGGCACAAAAGCATTTAACCCCTTAAAAATAGCTGTTACTTATTCAAATCTGTGAAAATGGGCGATTTGCCCACTTTGATGCCAGTTCTGATGTCGATAACCCATTTGTGCCAGGCTGGAGTGACTTGGATTTCATGTGGGGCCTCAGTAGGTATGTAAATCAGGTGTTAGATCAGTGGCACAAAGGCATTTAACCCCTTAAAAATAGCTGTTACTTATTCAAATCTGTGAAAATGGGCGATTTGCCAACTTTGATGCCAGTTCTGATGTCGATAACCCATTTGTGCCATGCTGGAGTGACTTGGATTTCATGTGGGGCATCAGTAGGTATGTAAATCAGGTGTTAGATCAGTGGCACAAAGGCATTTAACCCCTTAAAAATAGCTGTTACTTATTCAAATCTGTGAAAATGGGCGATTTGCCCACTTTGATGCCAGTTCTGATGTCGATAACCCATTTGTGCCAGGCTGGAGTGACTTGGATTTCATGTGGGGCATCAGTAGGTATGTAAATCAGGTGTTAGATCAGTGGCACAAAGGCATTTAACCCCTTAAAAATAGCTGTTACTTATTCAAATCTGTGAAAATGGGTGATTTGCCCACTTTGATGCCAGTTCTGATGTCGATAACCCATTTGTGCCAGGCTGGAGTGACTTGGATTTCATGTGGGGCATCAGTAGGTATGTAAATCAGGTGTTAGATCAGTGGCACAAAGGCACTTAACCCCTTAAAAATAGCTGTTACTTATTCAAATCTGTAAAAATGGGTGATTTGCCCACTTTGATGCCAGTTCTGATGTCGATAACCCATTTGTGCCAGGCTGGAGTGACTTGGATTTCATGTGGGGCATCAGTAGGTATGTAAATCAGGTGTTAGATCAGTGGCACAAAGGCATTTAACCCCTTAAAAATAGCTGTTACTTATTCAAATCTGTTTAAATGGGCGATTTGCCCACTTTGATGCCAGTTCTGATGTCGATAACCCATTTGTGCCAGGCTGGAGTGACTTGGATTTCATGTGGGGCATCAGTAGGTATGTAAATCAGGTGTTGGATCAGTGGCACAAAGGCATTTAACCCCTTAAAAATAGCTGTTAATTGTTCAAATCTGTGAAAATGGGCGATTTGCCCACTTTGATGCCAGTTCTGATGTCGATAACCCATTTGTGCCAGGCTGGAGTGACTTGGATTTCATGTGGGGCATCAGTAGGTATGTAAATCAGGTGTTAGATCAGTGGCACAAAGGCATTTAACCCCTTAAAAATAGCTGTTACTTATTCAAATCTGTTTAAATGGGCGATTTGCCCACTTTGATGCCAGTTCTGATGTCGATAACCCATTTGTGCCAGGCTGGAGTGACTTGGATTTCATGTGGGGCATCAGTAGGTATGTAAATCAGGTGTTGGATCAGTGGCACAAAGGCATTTAACCCCTTAAAAATAGCTGTTACTTGTTCAAATCTGTGAAAATGGGTGATTTGTCCTCTTTGTTGCCAGTTCTGATGTCGATAACCCATTTGTGCCAGGCTGGAGTGACTTGGATTTCATGTGGGGCATCAGTAGGTATGTAAATCAGGTGTTAGATCAGTGGCACAAAGGCATTTAACCCCTTAAAAATAGCTGTTACTTATTCAAATCTGTGAAAATGGGCGATTTGCCAACTTTGATGCCAGTTCTGATGTCGATAACCCATTTATGCTAGGCTGGAGTGACTTGGATTTCATGTGGGGCATCAGTATGTATGTAAATCAGGTGTTAGATCAGTGGCACAAAGGCATTTAACCCCTTAAAAATAGCTGTTACTTATTCAAATCTGTGAAAATGGATGATTTGCCCACTTTGATGCCAGTTCTGATGTCGAAAACCCATTTGTGCCAGGCTGGAGTGACTTGGATTTCATGTGGGGCAACAGTAGGTATGTAAATCAGGTGTTAGATCAGTGGCTCAAAGGCATTTAACCCCTTAAAAATAGCTGTTACTTATTCAAATCTGTGAAAATGGGTGATTTGCCCACTTTGATGCCAGTTCTGATGTCGATAACCCATTTGTGCCAGGCTGGAGTGACTTGGATTTCATGTGGGGCATCAGTAGGTATGTAAATCAGGTGTTAGATCAGTGGCACAAAGGCATTTAACCCCTTAAAAATAGCTGTTACTTATTCAAATCTGTGAAAATGGGCGATTTGCCAACTTTGATGCCAGTTCTGATGTCGATAACCCATTTGTGCCATGCTGGAGTGACTTGGATTTCATGTGGGGCATCAGTAGGTATGTAAAGCAGGTGTTAGACCAGTGGCACAAAGGCATTTAACCCCTTAAAAATAGCTGTTACTTATTCAAATCTGTGAAAATGGGTGATTTGCCCACTTTGATGCCAGTTCTGATGTCGATAACCCATTTGTGCCAGGCTGGAGTGACTTGGATATCATGTGGGGCATCAGTAGGTATGTAAATCAGGTGTTAGATCAGTGGCACAAAGGCATTTAACCCCTTAAAAATAGCTGTTACTTTTTCAAATCTGTGAAAATGGGTGATTTGCCCACTTTGATGCCAGTTCTGATGTCGATAACCCATTTGTGCCAGGCTGGAGTGACTTGGATTTCATGTGGGGCATCAGTAGGTATGTAAATCAGGTGTTAGATCAGTGGCACAAAAGCATTTAACCCCTTAAAAATAGCTGTTACTTATTCAAATCTGTGAAAATGGGCGATTTGCCCACTTTGATGCAAGTTCTGATGTCGATAACCCATTTGTGCTAGGCTGGAGTGACTTGGATTTCATGTGGGGCATCAGTAGGTATGTAAATCAGGTGTTAGATCAGTGGCACAAAGGCATTTAACCCCTTAAAAATAGCTGTTACTTATTCAAATCTGTGAAAATGGATGATTTGCCCACTTTGATGCCAGTTCTGATGTCGATAACCCATTTGTGCCAGGCTGGAGTGACTTGGATTTCATGTGGGTCATCAGTAGGTATGTAAATCAGGTGTTAGATCAGTGGCACAAAGGCATTTAACCCCTTAAAAATAACTGTTACTTATTCAAATCTGTGAAAATGGGTGATTTGCCCACTTTGATGCCAGTTCTGATGTCGATAACCCATTTGTGCCAGGCTGGAGTGACTTGGATTTCATGTGGGGCCTCAGTAGGTATGTAAATCAGGTGTTAGATCAGTGGCACAAAGGCATTTAACCCCTTAAAAATAGCTGTTACTTATTCAAATCTGTGAAAATGGGCGATTTGCCAACTTTGATGCCAGTTCTGATGTCGATAACCCATTTGTGCCATGCTGGAGTGACTTGGATTTCATGTGGGGCATCAGTAGGTATGTAAATCAGGTGTTAGATCAGTGGCACAAAGGCATTTAACCCCTTAAAAATAGCTGTTACTTATTCAAATCTGTGAAAATGGGCGATTTGCCCACTTTGATGCCAGTTCTGATGTCGATAACCCATTTGTGCCAGGCTGGAGTGACTTGGATTTCATGTGGGGCATCAGTAGGTATGTAAATCAGGTGTTAGATCAGTGGCACAATGGCATTTAACCCCTTAAAAATAGCTGTTACTTATTCAAATCTGTGAAAATGGGTGATTTGCCCACTTTGATGCCAGTTCTGATGTCGATAACCCATTTGTGCCAGGCTGGAGTGACGTGGATTTCATGTGGGGCATCAGTAGGTATGTAAATCAGGTGTTAGATCAGTGGCACAAAGGCACTTAACCCCTTAAAAATAGCTGTTACTTATTCAAATCTGTAAAAATGGGTGATTTGCCCACTTTGATGCCAGTTCTGATGTCGATAACCCATTTGTGCCAGGCTGGAGTGACTTAGATTTCATGTGGGGCATCAGTAGGTATGTAAATCAGGTGTTAGATCAGTGGCACAAAGGCATTTAACCCCTTAAAAATAGCTGTTACTTATTCAAATCTGTTTAAATGGGCGATTTGCCCACTTTGATGCCAGTTCTGATGTCGATAACCCATTTGTGCCAGGCTGGAGTGACTTGGATTTCATGTGGGGCATCAGTAGGTATGTAAATCAGGTGTTGGATCAGTGGCACAAAGGCATTTAACCCCTTAAAAATAGCTGTTACTTGTTCAAATCTGTGAAAATGGGCGATTTGCCCACTTTGATGCCAGTTCTGATGTCGATAACCCATTTGTGCCAGGCTGGAGTGACTTGGATTTCATGTGGGGCATCAGTAGGTATGTAAATCAGGTGTTAGATCAGTGGCACAAAGGCATTTAACCCCTTAAAAATAGCTGTTACTTATTCAAATCTGTGAAAATGGGCGATTTGCCCACTTTGATGCAAGTTCTGATGTCGATAACCCATTTGTGCTAGGCTGGAGTGACTTGGATTTCATGTGGGGCATCAGTAGGTATGTAAATCAGGTGTTAGATCAGTGGCACAAAGGCATTTAACCCCTTAAAAATAGCTGTTACTTATTCAAATCTGTGAAAATGGATGATTTGCCCACTTTGATGCCAGTTCTGATGTCGATAACCCATTTGTGCCAGGCTGGAGTGACTTGGATTTCATGTGGGTCATCAGTAGGTATGTAAATCAGGTGTTAGATCAGTGGCACAAAGGCATTTAACCCCTTAAAAATAACTGTTACTTATTCAAATCTGTGAAAATGGGTGATTTGCCCACTTTGATGCCAGTTCTGATGTCGATAACCCATTTGTGCCAGGCTGGAGTGACTTGGATTTCATGTGGGGCCTCAGTAGGTATGTAAATCAGGTGTTAGATCAGTGGCACAAAGGCATTTAACCCCTTAAAAATAGCTGTTACTTATTCAAATCTGTGAAAATGGGCGATTTGCCAACTTTGATGCCAGTTCTGATGTCGATAACCCATTTGTGCCATGCTGGAGTGACTTGGATTTCATGTGGGGCATCAGTAGGTATGTAAATCAGGTGTTAGATCAGTGGCACAAAGGCATTTAACCCCTTAAAAATAGCTGTTACTTATTCAAATCTGTGAAAATGGGCGATTTGCCCACTTTGATGCCAGTTCTGATGTCGATAACCCATTTGTGCCAGGCTGGAGTGACTTGGATTTCATGTGGGGCATCAGTAGGTATGTAAATCAGGTGTTAGATCAGTGGCACAATGGCATTTAACCCCTTAAAAATAGCTGTTACTTATTCAAATCTGTGAAAATGGGTGATTTGCCCACTTTGATGCCAGTTCTGATGTCGATAACCCATTTGTGCCAGGCTGGAGTGACGTGGATTTCATGTGGGGCATCAGTAGGTATGTAAATCAGGTGTTAGATCAGTGGCACAAAGGCACTTAACCCCTTAAAAATAGCTGTTACTTATTCAAATCTGTAAAAATGGGTGATTTGCCCACTTTGATGCCAGTTCTGATGTCGATAACCCATTTGTGCCAGGCTGGAGTGACTTGGATTTCATGTGGGGCATCAGTAGGTATGTAAATCAGGTGTTAGATCAGTGGCACAAAGGCATTTAACCCCTTAAAAATAGCTGTTACTTATTCAAATCTGTTTAAATGGGCGATTTGCCCACTTTGATGCCAGTTCTGATGTCGATAACCCATTTGTGCCAGGCTGGAGTGACTTGGATTTCATGTGGGGCATCAGTAGGTATGTAAATCAGGTGTTGGATCAGTGGCACAAAGGCATTTAACCCCTTAAAAATAGCTGTTACTTGTTCAAATCTGTGAAAATGGGCGATTTGCCCACTTTGATGCCAGTTCTGATGTCGATAACCCATTTGTGCCAGGCTGGAGTGACTTGGATTTCATGTGGGGCATCAGTAGGTATGTAAATCAGGTGTTAGATCAGTGGCACAAAGGCACTTAACCCCTTAAAAATAGCTGTTACTTATTCAAATCTGTAAAAATGGGTGATTTGCCCACTTTGATGCCAGTTCTGATGTCGATAACCCATTTGTGCCAGGCTGGAGTGACTTGGATTTCATGTGGGGCATCAGTAGGTATGTAAATCAGGTGTTAGATCAGTGGCACAAAGGCATTTAACCCCTTAAAAATAGCTGTTACTTATTCAAATCTGTTTAAATGGGCGATTTGCCCACTTTGATGCCAGTTCTGATGTCGATAACCCATTTGTGCCAGGCTGGAGTGACTTGGATTTCATGTGGGGCATCAGTAGGTATGTAAATCAGGTGTTGGATCAGTGGCACAAAGGCATTTAACCCCTTAAAAATAGCTGTTACTTGTTCAAATCTGTGAAAATGGGTGATTTGTCCTCTTTGTTGCCAGTTCTGATGTCGATAACCCATTTGTGCCAGGCTGGAGTGACTTGGATTTCATTTGGGGCATCAGTAGGTATGTAAATCAGGTGTTAGATCAGTGGCACAAAGGCATTTAACCCCTTAAAAATAGCTGTTACTTATTCAAATCTGTGAAAATGGGCGATTTGCCAACTTTGATGCCAGTTCTGATGTCGATAACCCATTTATGCCAGGCTGGAGTGACTTGGATTTCATGTGGGGCATCAGTAGGTATGTAAATCAGGTGTTAGATCAGTGGCACAAAGGCATTTAACCCCTTAAAAATAGCTGTTACTTATTCAAATCTGTGAAAATGGATGATTTGCCCACTTTGATGCCAGTTCTGATGTCGAAAACCCATTTGTGCCAGGCTGGAGTGACTTGGATTTCATGTGGGGCAACAGTAGGTATGTAAATCAGGTTTTAGATCAGTGGCACAAAGGCATTTAACCCCTTAAAAATAGCTGTTACTTATTCAAATCTGTGAAAATGGGTGATTTGCCCACTTTGATGCCAGTTCTGATGTCGATAACCCATTTGTGCCAGGCTGGAGTGACTTGGATTTCATGTGGGGCATCAGTAGGTATGTAAATCAGGTGTTAGATCAGTGGCACAAAGGCATTTAACCCCTTAAAAATAGCTGTTACTTATTCAAATCTGTGAAAATGGGCGATTTGCCAACTTTGATGCCAGTTCTGATGTCGATAACCCATTTGTGCCATGCTGGAGTGACTTGGATTTCATGTGGGGCATCAGTAGGTATGTAAAGCAGGTGTTAGACCAGTGGCACAAAGGCATTTAACCCCTTAAAAATAGCTGTTACTTATTCAAATCTGTGAAAATGGGTGATTTGCCCACTTTGATGCCAGTTCTGATGTCGATAACCCATTTGTGCCAGGCTGGAGTGACTTGGATATCATGTGGGGCATCAGTAGGTATGTAAATCAGGTGTTAGATCAGTGGCACAAAGGCATTTAACCCCTTAAAAATAGCTGTTACTTATTCAAATCTGTGAAAATGGGTGATTTGCCCACTTTGATGCCAGTTCTGATGTCGATAACCCATTTGTGCCAGGCTGGAGTGACTTGGATTTCATGTGGGGCATCAGTAGGTATGTAAATCAGGTGTTAGATCAGTGGCACAAAAGCATTTAACCCCTTAAAAATAGCTGTTACTTATTCAAATCTGTGAAAATGGGTGATTTGCCCACTTTGATGCCAGTTCTGATGTCGATAACCCATTTGTGCCAGGCTGGAGTGACTTGGATATCATGTGGGGCATCAGTAGGTATGTAAATCAGGTGTTAGATCAGTGGCACAAAGGCATTTAACCCCTTAAAAATAGCTGTTACTTATTCAAATCTGTGAAAATGGGTGATTTGCCCACTTTGATGCCAGTTCTGATGTCGATAACCCATTTGTGCCAGGCTGGAGTGACTTGGATTTCATGTGGGGCATCAGTAGGTATGTAAATCAGGTGTTAGATCAGTGGCACAAAAGCATTTAACCCCTTAAAAATAGCTGTTACTTATTCAAATCTGTGAAAATGGGCGATTTGCCCACTTTGATGCCAGTTCTGATGTCGATAACCCATTTGTGCCAGGCTGGAGTGACTTGGATTTCATGTGGGGCATCAGTAGGTATGTAAATCAGGTGTTAGATCAGTGGCACAAAGGCATTTAACCCCTTAAAAATAGCTGTTACTTATTCAAATCTGTGAAAATGGGCGATTTGCCCACTTTGATGCCAGTTCTGATGTCGATAACCCATTTGTGCTAGGCTGGAGTGACTTGGATTTCATGTGGGGCATCAGTAGGTATGTAAATCAGGTGTTAGATCAGTGGCACAAAGGCATTTAACCCCTTAAAAATAGCTGTTACTTATTCAAATCTGTGAAAATGGATGATTTGCCCACTTTGATGCCAGTTCTGATGTCGATAACCCATTTGTGCCAGGCTGGAGTGACTTGGATTTCATGTGGGTCATCAGTAGGTATGTAAATCAGGTGTTAGATCAGTGGCACAAAGGCATTTAACCCCTTAAAAATAACTGTTACTTATTCAAATCTGTGAAAATGGGTGATTTGCCCACTTTGATGCCAGTTCTGATGTCGATAACCCATTTGTGCCAGGCTGGAGTGACTTGGATTTCATGTGGGGCCTCAGTAGGTATGTAAATCAGGTGTTAGATCAGTGGCACAAAGGCATTTAACCCCTTAAAAATAGCTGTTACTTATTCAAATCTGTGAAAATGGGCGATTTGCCAACTTTGATGCCAGTTCTGATGTCGATAACCCATTTGTGCCATGCTGGAGTGACTTGGATTTCATGTGGGGCATCAGTAGGTATGTAAATCAGGTGTTAGATCAGTGGCACAAAGGCATTTAACCCCTTAAAAATAGCTGTTACTTATTCAAATCTGTGAAAATGGGCGATTTGCCCACTTTGATGCCAGTTCTGATGTCGATAACCCATTTGTGCCAGGCTGGAGTGACTTGGATTTCATGTGGGGCATCAGTAGGTATGTAAATCAGGTGTTAGATCAGTGGCACAATGGCATTTAACCCCTTAAAAATAGCTGTTACTTATTCAAATCTGTGAAAATGGGTGATTTGCCCACTTTGATGCCAGTTCTGATGTCGATAACCCATTTGTGCCAGGCTGGAGTGACGTGGATTTCATGTGGGGCATCAGTAGGTATGTAAATCAGGTGTTAGATCAGTGGCACAAAGGCACTTAACCCCTTAAAAATAGCTGTTACTTATTCAAATCTGTAAAAATGGGTGATTTGTCCACTTTGATGCCAGTTCTGATGTCGATAACCCATTTGTGCCAGGCTGGAGTGACTTGGATTTCATGTGGGGCATCAGTAGGTATGTAAATCAGGTGTTAGATCAGTGGCACAAAGGCATTTAACCCCTTAAAAATAGCTGTTACTTATTCAAATCTGTTTAAATGGGCGATTTGCCCACTTTGATGCCAGTTCTGATGTCGATAACCCATTTGTGCCAGGCTGGAGTGACTTGTATTTCATGTGGGGCATCAGTAGGTATGTAAATCAGGTGTTGGATCAGTGGCACAAAGGCATTTAACCCCTTAAAAATAGCTGTTACTTGTTCAAATCTGTGAAAATGGGCGATTTGCCCACTTTGATGCCAGTTCTGATGTCGATAACCCATTTGTGCCAGGCTGGAGTGACTTGGATTTCATGTGGGGCATCAGTAGGTATGTAAATCAGGTGTTAGATCAGTGGCACAAAGGCACTTAACCCCTTAAAAATAGCTGTTACTTATTCAAATCTGTAAAAATGGGTGATTTGCCCACTTTGATGCCAGTTCTGATGTCGATAACCCATTTGTGCCAGGCTGGAGTGACTTGGATTTCATGTGGGGCATCAGTAGGTATGTAAATCAGGTGTTAGATCAGTGGCACAAAGGCATTTAACCCCTTAAAAATAGCTGTTACTTATTCAAATCTGTTTAAATGGGCGATTTGCCCACTTTGATGCCAGTTCTGATGTCGATAACCCATTTGTGCCAGGCTGGAGTGACTTGGATTTCATGTGGGGCATCAGTAGGTATGTAAATCAGGTGTTGGATCAGTGGCACAAAGGCATTTAACCCCTTAAAAATAGCTGTTACTTGTTCAAATCTGTGAAAATGGGCGATTTGCCCACTTTGATGCCAGTTCTGATGTCGATAACCCATTTGTGCCAGGCTGGAGTGACTTGGATTTCATGTGGGGCATCAGTAGGTATGTAAATCAGGTGTTAGATCAGTGGCACAAAGGCATTTAACCCCTTAAAAATAGCTGTTACTTATTCAAATCTGTTTAAATGGGCGATTTGCCCACTTTGATGCCAGTTCTGATGTCGATAACCCATTTGTGCCAGGCTGGAGTGACTTGGATTTCATGTGGGGCATCAGTAGGTATGTAAATCAGGTGTTGGATCAGTGGCACAAAGGCATTTAACCCCTTAAAAATAGCTGTTACTTGTTCAAATCTGTGAAAATGGGTGATTTGTCCTCTTTGTTGCCAGTTCTGATGTCGATAACCCATTTGTGCCAGGCTGGAGTGACTTGAATTTCATGTGGGGCATCAGTAGTTATGTAAATCAGGTGTTAGATCAGTGGCACAAAGGCATTTAACCCCTTAAAAATAGCTGTTACTTATTCAAATCTGTGAAAATGGGCGATTTGCCAACTTTGATGCCAGTTCTGATGTCGATAACCCATTTGTGCCAGGCTGGAGTGACTTGGATTTCATGTGGGGCATCAGTAGGTATGTAAATCAGGTGTTAGATCAGAGGCACAAAGGCATTTAACCCCTTAAAAATAGCTGTTACTTATTCAAATCTGTGAAAATGGACGATTTGCCCATTTTGATGCCAGTTCTGATGTCGATAACCCATTTGTGCCAGGCTGGAGAGACTTGGATTTCATGTGGGGCATCAGTAGGTATGTAAATCAGGTGTTAGATCAGTGGCACAAAGGCATTTAACCCCTTAAAAATAGCTGTTACTTATTCAAATCTGTGAAAATGGGTGATTTGCCCACTTTGATGCCAGTTCTGATGTCGATAACCCATTTGTGCCAGGCTGGAGTGACTTGGATTTCATGTGGGGCATCAGTAGGTATGTAAATCAGGTGTTAGATCAGTGGCACAAAGGCATTTAACCCCTTAAAAATAGCTGTTACTTATTCAAATCTGTAAAAATGGGTGATTTGCCCACTTTGATGCCAGTTCTGATGTCGATAACCCATTTGTGCCAGGCTGGAGTGACTTGGATTTCATGTGGGGCATCAGTAGGTATGTAAATCAGGTGTTAGATCAGTGGCACAAAGGCATTTAACCCCTTAAAAATAGCTGTTACTTATTCAAATCTGTTTAAATGGGCGATTTGCCCACTTTGATGCCAGTTCTGATGTCGATAACCCATTTGTGCCAGGCTGGAGTGACTTGGATTTCATGTGGGGCATCAGTAGGTATGTAAATCAGGTGTTGGGTCAGTGGCACAAAGGCATTTAACCCCTTAAAAATAGCTGTTACTTGTTCAAATCTGTGAAAATGGGCGATTTGCCCACTTTGATGCCAGTTCTGATGTCGATAACCCATTTGTGCCAGGCTGGAGTGACTTGGATTTCATGTGGGGCATCAGTAGGTATGTAAATCAGGTGTTAGATCAGTGGCACAAAGGCATTTAACCCCTTAAAAATAGCTGTTACTTATTCAAATCTGTGGAAATGGGTGATTTGCCCACTTTGATGCCAGTTCTGATGTCGATAACCCATTTGTGCCAGGCTGGACTGACTTGAATTTCATGTGGGGCATCAGTACGTATGTAAATCAGGTGTTAGATCAGTGGCACAAAGGCATTTAACCCCTTAAAAATAGCTGTTACTTATTCAAATCTGTGGAAATGGGCGATTTGCCCACTTTGATGCCAGTTCTGATGTCGATAACCCATTTGTGCCAGGCTGGAGTGACTTGGATTTCATGTGGGGCATCAGTAGGTATGTAAATCAGGTGTTAGATCAGTGGCACAAAGGCATTTAACCCCTTAAAAATAGCTGTTACTTATTCAAATCTGTGAAAATGGGCGATTTGCCCACTTTGATGCCAGTTCTGATGTCGATAACCCATTTGTGCCAGGCTGGAGTGACTTGGATTTCATGTGGGGCATCAGTAGGTATGTAAATCAGGTGTTAGATCAGTGGCACAAAGGCATTTAACCCCTTAAAAATAGCTGTTACTTATTCAAATCTGTGAAAATGGGCGATTTGCCAACTTTGATGCCAGTTCTGATGTCGATAACCCATTTGTGCCATGCTGGAGTGACTTGGATTTCATGTGGGGCATCAGTAGGTATGTAAAGCAGGTGTTAGATCAGTGGCACAAAGGCATTTAACCCCTTAAAAATAGCTGTTACTTATTCAAATCTGTGAAAATGGGTGATTTGCCCACTTTGATGCCAGTTCTGATGTCGATAACCCATTTGTGCCAGGCTGGAGTGACTTGGATTTCATGTGGGGCATCAGTAGGTATGTAAATCAGGTGTTAGATCAGTGGCACAAAGGCATTTAACCCCTTAAAAATAGCTGTTACTTATTCAAATCTGTGAAAATGGGTGATTTGCCCACTTTGATACCAGTTCTGATGTCGATAACCCATTTGTGCCAGGCTGGAGTGACTTGGATTTCATGTGGGGCATCAGTAGGTATGTAAATCAGGTGTTAGATCAGTGGCACAAAGGCATTTAACCCCTTAAAAATAGCTGTTACTTATTCAAATCTGTGAAAATGGATGATTTGCCCACTTTGATGCCAGTTCTGATGTCGATAACCCATTTGTGCCAGGCTGGAGTGACTTGGATTTCATGTGGGGCATCAGTAGGTATGTAAATCAGGTGTTAGATCAGTGGCACAAAGGCATTTAACCCCTTAAAAATAGCTGTTACTTATTCAAATCTGTGAAAATGGGCGATTTGCCAACTTTGATGCCAGTTCTGATGTCGATAACCCATTTGTGCCATGCTGGAGTGACTTGCATTTCATGTGGGGCATCAGTAGGTATGTAAAGCAGGTGTTAGATCAGTGGCACAAAGGCATTTAACCCCTTAAAAATAGCTGTTACTTATTCAAATCTGTGAAAATGGGTGATTTGCCCACTTTGATGCCAGTTCTGATGTCGATAACCCATTTGTGCCAGGCTGGAGTGACTTGGATTTCATGTGGGGCATCAGTAGGTATGTAAATCAGGTGTTAGATCAGTGGCACAAAGGCATTTAACCCCTTAAAAATAGCTGTTACTTATTCAAATCTGTGGAAATGGGTGATTTGCCCACTTTGATGCCAGTTCTGATGTCGATAACCCATTTGTGCCAGCCTGGAGTGACTTGGATTTCATGTGGGGCATCAGTAGGTATGTAAATCAGGTGTTAGATCAGTGGCACAAAGGCATTTAACCCCTTAAAAATAGCTGTTACTTATTCAAATCTGTGAAAATGGGCGATTTGCCCACTTTGATGCCAGTTCTGATGTCGATAACCCATTTGTGCCAGGCTGGAGTGACTTGGATTTCATGTGGGTCATCAGTAGGTATGTAAATCAGGTGTTAGATCAGTGGCACAAAGGCATTTAACCCCTTAAAAATAGCTGTTACTTATTCAAATCTGTGAAAATGGGTGATTTGCCCACTTTGATGCCAGTTCTGATGTCGATAACCCATTTGTGCCAGGCTGGAGTGACTTGGATTTCATGTGGGGCATCAGTAGGTATGTAAATCAGGTGTTAGATCAGTGGCACAAAGGCATTTAACCCCTTAAAAATAGCTGTTACTTATTCAAATCTGTGAAAATGGGCGATTTGCCCACTTTGATGCCAGTTCTGATGTCGATAACCCATTTGTGCCAGGCTGGAGTGACTTGGATTTCATGTGGGTCATCAGTAGGTATGTAAATCAGGTGTTAGATCAGTGGCACAAAGGCATTTAAGCCCTTAAAAATAGCTGTTACTTATTCAAATCTGTGAAAATGGGTGATTTGCCCACTTTGATGCCAGTTCTGATGTGGATAACCCATTTGTGCCAGGATGGAGTGCCTTGGATTTCATGTGGGCATCAGTAGGTATGTAAATCAGGTGTTAGATCAGTGGCACAAATGCATTTAACCCCTTAAAAATAGCTGTTACTTATTCAAATCTGTGAAAATGGGCGATTTGCCAACTTTGATGCCAGTTCTGATGTCGATAACCCATTTTAGCCATGCTGGAGTGACTTGGATTTCATGTGGGGCATCAGTAGGTATGTAAATCAGGTGTTAGATCAGTGGCACAAAGGCATTTAACCCCTTAAAAATAGCTGTTACTTATTCAAATCTGTGAAAATGGGCGATTTGCCCACTTTGATGCCAGTTCTGATGTTGATAACCCATTTGTGACAGGCTGGAGTGACTTGGATTTCATGTGGGGCATCAGTAGGTATGTAAATCAGGTGTTAGATCAGTGGCACAAAGGCATTTAACCCCTTAAAAATAGCTGATACTTATTCAAATCTGTGAAAATGGGCGATTTGCCCACTTTGATGCCAGTTCTGATGTCGATAACCCATTTGTGCCAGGCTGGAGTGACTTGGATTTCATGTGGGGCATCAGTAGGTATGTAAATCAGGTGTTAGATCAGTGGCACAAAGGCATTTAACCCCTTAAAAATAGCTGTTACTTATTCAAATCTGTGAAAATGGATGTTTTGCCCACTTTGATGCCAGTTCTGATGTCGATAACCCATATGTGCCAGGCTGGAGTGACTTGGATTTCATGTGGGGCATCAGTAGGTATGTAAATCAGGTGGTAGATCAGTGGCAAAAAGGCATTTAACCCCTTAAAAATAGCTGTTACTTATTCAAATCTGTGAAAATGGGTGATTTGCCCACTTTGATGCCAGTTCTGATGTCGATAACCCATTTGTGCCATGCTGGAGTGACTTGGATTTCATGTGAGGCATCAGTAGGTATGTAAATCGGGTGTTAGATCAGTGGCACAAAGGCATTTAACCCCTTAAAAATAGCTGTTACTTATTCAAAGCTGTGAAAATGGGCGATTTGCCCACTTTGATGCCAGTTCTGATGTCGATAACCCATTTGTGCCAGGCTGGAGAGACTTGGATTTCATGTGGGGCATCAGTAGGAATGTAAATCAGGTGTTAGATCAGTGGCAAAAAGGCATTTAACCCCTTAAAAATAGCTGTTACTTATTCAAATCTGTGAAAATGGGCGATTTGCCAACTTTGATGCCAGTTCTGATGTCGATAACCCATTTATGCCAGGCTGGAGTGACTTGGATTTCATGTGGGGCATCAGTATGTATGTAAATCAGGTGTTAGATCAGTGGCACAAAGGCATTTAACCCCTTAAAAATAGCTGTTACTTATTCAAATCTGTGAAAATGGATGATTTGCCCACTTTGATGCCAGTTCTGATGTCGAAAACCCATTTGTGCCAGGCTGGAGTGACTTGGATTTCATGTGGGGCAACAGTAGGTATGTAAATCAGGTGTTAGATCAGTGGCACAAAGGCATTTAACCCCTTCAAAATAGCTGTTACTTATTCAAATCTGTGAAAATGGGTGATTTGCCCACTTTGACGCCAGTTCTGATGTCGATAACCCATTTGTGCCAGGCTGGAGTGACTTGGATTTCATGTGGGGCATCAGTAGGTATGTAAATCAGGTGTTGGATGAGTGGCACAAAGGCATTTAACCCCTTAAAAATAGCTGTTACTTGTTCAAATCTGTGAAAATGGGCGATTTGCCCACTTTGATGCCAGTTCTGATGTCGATAACCCATTTGTGCCAGGCTGGAGAGACTTGGATTTCATGTGGGGCATCAGTAGGTATGTAAATCAGGTGTTAGATCAGTGGCAAAAAGGCATTTAACCCCTTAAAAATAGCTGTTACTTATTCAAATCTGTGAAAATGGGCGATTTGCCAACTTTGATGCCAGTTCTGATGTCGATAACCCATTTATGCCAGGCTGGAGTGACTTGGATTTCATGTGGGGCATCAGTATGTATGTAAATCAGGTGTTAGATCAGTGGCACAAAGGCATTTAACCCCTTAAAAATAGCTGTTACTTATTCAAATCTGTGAAAATGGATGATTTGCCCACTTTGATGCCAGTTCTGATGTCGAAAACCCATTTGTGCCAGGCTGGAGTGACTTGGATTTCATGTGGGGCAACAGTAGGTATGTAAATCAGGTGTTAGATCAGTGGCACAAAGGCATTTAACCCCTTAAAAATAGCTGTTACTTATTCAAATCTGTGAAAATGGGTGATTTGCCCACTTTGATGCCAGTTCTGATGTCGATAACCCATTTGTGCCAGGCTGGAGTGACTTGGATTTCATGTGGGGCATCAGTAGGTATGTAAATCAGGTGTTAGATCAGTGGCACAAAGGCATTTAACCCCTTAAAAATAGCTGTTACTTATTCAAATCTGTGAAAATGGGCGATTTGCCAACTTTGATGCCAGTTCTGATGTCGATAACCCATTTGTGCCATGCTGTAGTGACTTGGATTTCATGTGGGGCATCAGTAGGTATGTAAAGCAGGTGTTAGATCAGTGGCACAAAGGCATTTAACCCCTTAAAAATAGCTGTTACTTATTCAAATCTGTGAAAATGGGTGATTTGCCCACTTTGATGCCAGTTCTGATGTTGATAACCCATTTGTGCCAGGCTGGAGTGACTTGGATATCATGTGGGGCATCAGTAGGTATGTAAATCAGGTGTTAGATCAGTGGCACAAAGGCATTTAACCCCTTAAAAATAGCTGTTACTTATTCAAATCTGTGAAAATGGGTGATTTGCCCATTTTGATGCCAGTTCTGATGTCGATAACCCATTTGTGCCAGGCTGGAGTGACTTGGATTTCATGTGGGGCATCAGTAGGTATGTAAATCAGGTGTTAGATCAGTGGCACAAAAGCATTTAACCCCTTAAAAATAGCTGTTACTTATTCAAATCTGTGAAAATGGGTGATTTGCCCACTTTGATG